>NC_045597.1:141644597-142310597 GCF_009762305.2 Zalophus californianus | reverse complement strand
CTCCCATGATCTGGCACCAAGCTGGGCCCTAGGCCCGCAGAGGTGAGACAGGCACCCTTGGGTCACTGACTGTAGGGATGGAGGTGGGAGACACATAGAGTTAATATCAACCTAATATGGAGAACTAGGAAAATCGTCCATACCAGAGTCCGCAACCACACTGATAAAGGACTTAGGTGCATTTGATTTAGTAAAATAGTTAGGTTTTAAAGATTTCCATGTGTGATTAGGTTAGTTTCTAAAGCAAAATGGGAGACAGAAACAAGTAACTAATATCTAAGGTTTCATGGGAAGTGACAGTCTGGTTAGACTTGGGTCTCACCCTCTAGAATAAATTTTCCTTAGATTATTTTTCCTCTAAGGTTTATCATAAGGTTTTAGGTTACATGAACATTGATTGCTTTTTCTAAGTACAAAATTTATATTTTGATATTTTTAATTTCTTAAAGACATATAAATCTTTTTTGACATATTGAATTCAGTCTCTGGTATTACATTTCACCATTCCATGACCACATAAATATTTACCTATATATTGTTTTAGCCTTATTATTTTTTACACTTGCAGCTTTAACTCAAATGGAATTTAATTTCACTCTGGGTATGAGTTTGGTTTCTCTTTTTTTCCTTATGTAAGCAATCTTTGTTAAGTAATCTTTGTTCAAGTAATTGTTCAAGTAATCTTTGGTTTTCTCATGGATCTTAACTGCTACCTCCATCATATAATTTTATAGGATTGATTATATTTGGGGGCTCCCAATTATTTTTCTTCGATCTTTTGTCTGATATCACACATTTAAAAATTATTACATTTTAATATAACTTTTTTGGGGATTAGTTAAAACAAATACCCTATAAAAATGCCTTGGAGTTAAAAAGATTTGTATTTTAAGTCTGCCAGCTCTATTTTAGTATATATTATCCTTTGTTTTGTCTTAGTTAAAATTTATTAACATGAAGTTTAACACAATTACTAGTTTTTGTGTGTGTGTTTAATTTTTCTCCCTCTCCCTTGTACATGATATTTCATGTTGCTTGTGTTACCAGATCTAAGAAATTCTCTAAATGATAGATATATTTATTTATTTTTTATTAAAATTTACATTTTCTATAATTGCTACATAGTAATTGGAACAAAACATTCTAATGTAGCAAAGGAAAGGCTGTAGTATTACTCAAGGCTGTTTGGGTTGTAAATTCTAGGAATTTAACTTAGTAGAAGAAAGAACGGAATTTATTGTCTGTAATAACAGGGAGGAGTTAGAGAGGGTGCACAGCTGGCTCTAGAGGTTCAAATTATGTTAGCTTCAGTTACATGTTAGTCACAGTAATGCTTTTAAATGCTGGCTTTATTCTCAAACAAGATCTTTCCATATAGGAAAAAGTCAGTCATCAGCAGACCCAGACTCTTTTTTTCTGTTTAGCATCCCCAGTAAAGAGATGATTTCCCTCCCTAAACAGCCATATATCAATCCTAGGAAATTCTCATTAGCCTTTTCTGGATTATATAAACTGGTAAGGACTGGGAATGGGTTAATCTGAGCAGCCAATCTGGATAAGATTGCCCTCTCTGTGGTGATAGGCAGGCATCAATGACAGACCTGAAGACTTGAACTAGAATGGGGAACGCCTCTAAGAGATCTGAAAACTCCCCAGCAGGGATAGTAAAATGTATAGTCATAAGTAAGGTAGATTTACCAGGAACCCAGTGAAATCTTGGCTTCTGAGCCTTTATGTGCATGGGCCCCTTCCAGAAATCTGGGGCAGCCTTTCAATGTGTTCACAGGATGATATATTTTGTGGATACTTTAATCACGTTCAGTTCAGAACACTGTCTTCTCTAGCTCCGACTTATTTTCCTGTATGAGGTGTGACAGTGAGTGGCCGTGGCATGTTTGAAATCCCGATAAGGAGAAGCTGAGTTGGGGATTCTTTAGTTTTAGTTTAGGGGGGTTTCTTTCTTTCAAGATTTATTTATTTATTATACATTATATGTTTTTAAAAAAAAGATAGCAGGAAGGGAAAAATGAAGTAGGGGGAATCAGAGGGGGAGATGAACCATGAGAGACTATGGACTCTGAGAAACAAACTGAGGGTTCTAGAGAGGAGGGGGGTGGGGAGATGGGTTAGCCTGGTGATGGGTATTAAAGAGGGCACATACTGCATGGAGCACTGTGTGTTATACGCAAACAACGAATCACAGAACACTACATCAAAAACTAATGATCTGAAATAAGTCAATCAGAGAAAGACATGTATCATATGACATCACTGATATGAGGAATTCTTAATCTCAGGAAACAAACTGAGGGTTGCTGGAGTGGTGGGGGGTGGGAGGGATGGGGTGGCTGGGTGATAGACATTGGGGAGGGTATGTGCTATGGTGAGTGCTGTGAATTGTGCAAGACTGTTGAATCACAGATCTGTACTTCTGAAACAAATAATGCAACATATGTTAAGAAAAAAGAAAAAGAAGAAGATAGCAGGAGGGGAAGAATGAAGGGGATTAAGTCAGAGGGGGAGACGAACCATGAGAGACGATGGACTCTGAAAAACAAACAGAGTTCTAGAGGGGAGGAGGGTAGGGGGATGGGTTAGCCTGGTGATGGGTATTAAAGAGGGCACATTCTGCGTGGAGCACTGGGTGTTATGCACAAACAATGAATCATGGAACACTACATCAAAAACTAATGATGTAATATATGGTGATTAACATAACAAAAAAGTTTAAAAAAAACTAATGATGTAATGTATGGTGATTAACATAACATAATAAAAAATAAAATTAAAAAAAGATTATTTATTTATTTGACACAGAGAGAGCGTGCACAAGTAGGGGGAGCAGGAGAGGGAGAGGGAGAAGCAGGCTCTCTGCTGAGCAGGGAGCCTGACATGGGGCTCAGTCCCAGGACCCTGAGATCCTGACCTGAGCCGAAGGCAGACGCTTAACCAAGCTAACCAGGCACCCCTAGGGGTATTGTTTTATGTGGTTTTTAGTCACTCCCTTGCATCACTAAATTATTATTAGTTATCCTGATGTAGCAGTGACTTCTAGAAATATATTGTCCACTGGGCCAAATCACTCTGTGGATCAATATTACAATATGATGATATCTTATAGCAACAAACTGTATGTAAAGTAGAAGAGAAAGAAAGTTTTAAATGTACAAAGCCAGAAGCTGGTTGGTAGAAAAGTCTTTCAGTTATCTGAAGTGCAAAATTTTAAGTGTAGGAGGATTTGGTTCTCACTATGTATGTGTATATATTGTATACATATACACACATGTGTATATATATTCAGTAATGCAGCATATATGACTTTAAACATATACAACTTTTATAAACTATTAATAGTAAAAAAAACTAGTTTCAATCAATTATGCTAGAGGAAGACATCTTTTTTATCTATACAAAATATTTTATATTGTTATCATATGAAGAAGTAATCAATCTATAAAATGCAGCCAAAAAATGTAATTAAAAATATTAAGATGTGTGTTAGGCAGTTAATTAACACAAATATATTTTTCCTGGATATTGTGGTATTGATAATATTTGTCAGCTTTTTAATAGTTGCGGGTTTTTTTTTGTTTTTCTTGTGATTTATTTTCCTGATCTAAATAAATATTTATTTTCATAGTTAATTTTGTATTTGTAATTTTAGATTCCTTTTCTTTAAGAGAATCTTCAACTTTGTATAAGTTTCTGTCTCCACAAAACTTGGATCTGCTCCCAATCATAGCTGCAACACTTCACCACAGAGGGTGTGATTTGAAATGATAAAGACTTAAAATACACTACAGATATACAATGTCCCATGCTCTCCCCTCTCCTTACCCTCATAATTATTTTTGTAAGCATAATGAGAAGTAAGAAATGGCTTGGCAAAATTGGAGCAGGCAACCTTTTCCTATCATAGTAGATACAATTCCTTTCAAATCTGTGTCAGTTTTGCCATTTCCCTATCCATTCTGTCTCTCTGTCTTGCTCTCTCCCTCCATATATCTATTTATCTATCTTAGCAGAAGAAGATAGAAATGATGTCCTTAGACAAAGGATATTATTTAAGGAAAATGTAAAGAAAATTGGTGGTTATATCATCTGAAGTTTAAGGTTTAAACTTTGAAAAGATTCCTTTAACTCCATTCACTTCGTGGAAGCTGAAAATGGTAACTTTCCTGCTTGGAGGAAATAGGTAAAAGGCCACTTGGAAATAGTTTTGTCTTCTTTTATATGAACAATTCTACTTTTAGTCTTTTTTTTATATTAATTTTGAGAGCCTGAAATTTTATAGAGTTTGTTCCTATTACTATTGGAACAACAATACTAACAATTACTATTACTATTGGAACAACAGATCACCCCCAAACTTAGTAGCTTGATGTGCAGTAGTCACATAATTATATCTCAGAGCTTCTATGAGTCAGCAATTCAGGAAAAGCTTAGTCAAGCTGTTTGGACTCATGGGCTGTCACGTGGTTGCATTTACGCAGTAGCTGGAGATGGAAAACCTGGACTGGCTGGGCATCTCTCTGTGTCTGTCAGTGTAGTCTCGGGGGTTCCCTATGTGGTCTCTCCATGACAGCTAGTTTGGGCTTCCTGATTGCATGGCAGCCTTAGGAGAATCTCACTATTCACAGATAGCTCAGGGGGCCAAGTAAAAGTATTTCTGCTTCTATCTCTACTGCATCACCTTTTATGACCTAACCTTGGAAAGATATTCACTGTTACTTCCACCACATTTTGTTGGTTAAAAGCAAGTCACAAACTCTCCCGGAATCAAAAGGTAGGAAATAGACTCTATCTTTGGATGAGGGAATGTGAAGTTTCTATAAAAACGTGTGGAAGTAATCACAAACAGTTTGTACCAAGAAGTGAGGTGCTGCTGTAACAAATACCTAAAAATGTGGAAGCAGCTTTGGAACTGGGTAATGAATGGATAGATGCTGAAAGAGTTTTGATGTTCATGCTAGAAAAAGCAGAGGTTGCCATGAAGGTGCTGCTAAAGACAATTCCAGTTAAGCGCTCAGAGAGAAGGGAGAGCTAGACACAAAGCCTTCATCTTCTTGGAAAATATATAAATTATCACGAATAGCTTGTTGGTAGAACTATGGATGAGAAAGCCTGACTTCATCTTCTGATGAAATCTCATATAGAAATGAGGAATGGTTATTGGACAATAGAGAAAGGGTGATACTTGTTATAAAGTGGCAAAAAACTTGCCTGAATCGTGTTAGTGTTCTAGGGTGTTGTGGGGGAGAATTGTCAATGATGAAATTGGATATTCAGCTGAGGAGATTTCTAAGAAAATTTGAGGAGGAACTTGATTACTCCTGACCGCTTAAAGTAAAATACAAGAAGAGATAAATAAATTGAAGAAGAAATTTTTCAGCCAAAAGGAACCAGAACATAAAAGATTTGGAAAATTCTCAGCCCATCCATATTGCAAAAAAATGAGAAAATGTGTTTGGGAGAAAACACCGAAGGTATAGCTCACTGGCCATTTGATAAAGAGATTAGTGTGGGTGTGAAAAATGATTATCATCAGTCATTTCAACAGAGCCCAGTAATGAGATGTGATTATACCAGCTAAGACAATGCCAGTTTGAACTAAAGGGGGCAGAGAAAGCAGGATGATAAGAAGGAAGCTGTTGAACTTAGATCCTGCAGAACCAAACCATAGAGCTGTTTGGTCATTAACTTGCACTATTCTTCAAGACAAGGGGAAAATGACCCCAAAGGCAATTCAGAGATCATCAGGGCTCCCTCCTCAGTTTCAAAGGGAAAGTATCACCTCAGTTACCACAAGCCAGGCAGGGGCTCCTGGCAGAACCTCCAGAACAAACAATTCCTACCTCCACAGCTACAGGGAACCAGGAGTGCGGGAGGTAGTTCCCACCCCAGTGGGTCCTGAAGGTGAGACTGCTGCCCCAGTCTGAAAGGCAGAGCATCAAACCAAAGAGGATTATTCTCAAGCCTTAAGACCTGACGGTATTTAACTTGTTAGGTTTGGGATTGACCTGGACCTGGACCCATCACCCTTTCATTTCCATTACTCCCTTTGGAATGAGAATGTCTATTCTCTGCCTAGCCCATCATTGTATTGGAAGCCCATAACTTGCCTGGTTTCACAGGTTCATGGCTGGAGAGAAATTTTGCCACAGAGTGAATCATACCTCTAATCATACCCATACCTGATGTAGGTGATATTTAAATGAGACTTTGAACTTTAGATTTTGGAGTTGGTGGTGGAACTAGTTAAGTCTTTTGGGGCTGTTGGGATGGAAAGAATGTATTTTGCATGCAAGAAGGACATGAATTTGGGGAGGTCAGGGCAGAATGTTATGGATTGAATATATTCCTCCAAAATTCATATGTTGAAGCCCTAACCTCTAATGTGATGGAATTTGGAGGTTGTCTTTGGGAGGTATTAAGTGTATTATATCATAGTTTTATTTCTGCAAACTGATTTTATTAATCAGTATTTTATTGTGAGGTGACCACATTTGATACATGTAACTGCAGTTTTATTTTCTATGTAGTATTCCACATGAGCATACGTTTTATATATGTATTCTTTTGTTGATGAACATTTAAGTTATTCCCATTTTCCATTTTTTGCTATTATATTATAAGAAATGTGGCAATGTGAATTTTTATATGTCTCCTTTTGCACATAGGCAAGTTTTTCTCAGGCAGACGCATTATTGGGTGTGAAATCAATTGAGTGGCTCTTAGCCAGCATATGGAAAAAAAGGAAGTATTATAGAATAGATAATATTAGAGTACATCACATATAGTGCTATTTCGTGAATCTTTGGTTGGAATTATATCCATAATATATAAACGCATCCACACATCAAAATATTTTTTCCCCTGAGAAATCTGAGCACATTGAAATGCTGGTGGAAATAAGCCAGTAAAGACAGAGAAGAAAGCAGATGCATGGGGGTTGGAGGTGGGGAGAAGGAGACAACCTCTTCTAGTAAGATAAGAGAAAAGGAAATATAGGTTTAGATGATGGTACATTTGTAGGTGGGGGAACAGAATGTTTAGGGAGTTTTCTTTTGACATACTCTGTTTTCTCTATGAAGTAAATGATAATAAGCTGGGAACTAGACGCTAGCAGAGTAGATTTCTTAAAGAAAATGGAAGAGGTTTGAAGTTGCTACTGGAAAGAATAAAAGAGAAACTGATTAAGGAAATGTAAAAGTTTACTATGAAGTGTTGAAAGTTAGGGATCAAAGACTAGGAATTATGGTACTATCAGTGGGAAAAAGAATGATGTTCTCCATCAGCATTTAGCAATCCAGGAGTCAAGAATGTAGATAGTTGGATTAATCTAAGATTTGAGTTTTTCTGGGCAAGATAACCACAGATAGTGTACCAATGGAGGTGCCAATGTTGATGAAAGAATAGTGGAACTGGGGACTAAAAGGAGGATTAAGGACCAATCAATAGATAGGGAGAAAATGAAAAGAGAAAAGGAAGAGAATAAAGGCCAATGTCAGGGGCCAGCAACCTATGGCCTATGGGCCAAACTTGACCCACTGCTTTTGTCCATCAGCCTTTGGAACACGGACTCCCCCATTTATTCATTCATTACCATCTATCCTCTGTTGCTGCTTTTGTGCTGCAGTGGCAGTTGAATAATTGTGAGAGTAGATCTGCAAAACTTAAAAGATTTACTCTCTGGCCCTTTATAGACAAACTTTGCTAAACCCTAGTCTATTCTTCCTTCTTTATTTCTCTCACTGAGGTCTAAGAACAGACATAATGTCAAATGGAAGGGAGGATGGGAAGATGACGTAAAAGGGGGGGAGAGCGACACAGTTTCCAGAGGTTGCCAAGCCCAGGGCAGTCTTGGGGGAGTGGATAGGTGAGGTAAAGTTGGGTTTCTGAAGTTTGTCAACCTTTTCCTCAAATGAAGGACCCAAGAGTATTAAATGGGTTGTCCATAAGGATGTAGAAATCACATATGATGACAGGTTGCGGGCTGAGCAGAAAGATGGTGAGCCAACATCAAAGTCCTGGAAACAAACAAACGTTTGGTAAGGCTTTGGGGGTCGGAAACAAGGATAAAAGGAACTATGGCCTGTTCCTATGAATTTCAAGAAAGAGTGGGAAGTAATGGCCTGAAGTTGGAATTGAGGAGAAGAATGGCAGCCCGTTACTCCTAACCCCGAGAGAATGAGCAATGATCATTGAAAGGGTTCCCAGGAAGTGATGTCTTCAAAGGAGACATTCGGGGACAAGAGGTGGAGGAAGCTTGCATTCTTTCTTTTCTATTTTTTTTTTCTTTTTCCCCCCAACTATGGAATGGGAATTCTGGAATGAAGACTAGAACAATAGAATGATTTCAGAGTGAGGATTCAGGTCAGAGAAAGGGAATAGAGTAGTACAGGAATGGAAGTAAAGGGAAGAATAGGTGACAGGAGGCACTTACCTTTAGAAGGTGAGCAAGGGTTCTGTGGCCACAAGCCTTTTAAACAATTGGCACCAGGGATTGTCTGGTAGACAGAGAGGAACAGGAAGCTATTCTGAAATTGCTGCTTTCAACAATGGCAGCAGTGATGGCACTGTGTGGAAATCCCAGCCAGGTGATCAGTCAGCCCACGGTATCAGCTCATGCTAAGTATTCCAAATGGTACAAATTGGCTACAGGCCCTGGTGGATAAGAAATGCCAGGCTTCCTCAGAGCGCCCTTGGGCCCTGGCATCTGCTCACTCCTAAGTTGGTGACTCTGCATTACTGAGTGACTCTACCACGTTGCTGCTTAAGCCGGAAACCTCCTGTATTTCTCCCTGTTCCTTCTTCACATCCCTCCTGGATTTGCTGCCATCCAGTCTAACAGGCTGTCTCCTCAGTCTAGTCCCACTGAGTCGTTTCCTTTTATACCCTCCAAAATGAAAACAAAAACAAAAACACCCCAAAAAACTTTTTTTATTATACAAGCCATATATGCTCTCTGTAACATTAATTCAGATGATACAGAAGGCATAATAAAGAATGTAAAATTTGCTATATGTCTTCACAGACTTTCTGTACACAGAGATACATTTTCTTAAAATTCCGTGGGGCTGTATTTTATGTGCTCTCTTAAAATATATTATTTTCTAATAATGTATCATGAAATTTTTCTATCAAATAAATACTTATCTAAATCATTTTTTAATCCTTAGCATTCTGTTACATGGATTTACCATGATTTATTATCCAATCCCTGCATTGTTGGATTGAGTTCCTATTTATTTGCTACTATATATAACAATATAATGAACATCTTTATATGAATGACTTTCATGAAACAAAAATCTGATCATGTCATAATTTCGTGCTTGAAATTCTTTAGTGGCTCTCTAATTCATGACCTTCAGGATTAAATCTAGCCACTTAGCTTGACAAAGGAGGTCATTTGCAATCTGGTTTAGACCTGTTTACTCTCCATTCTGATTTCTCAGTATAGCCCTGCCCCTGCCACTCTGGTCAGGAACGCTACCTAGATACCCCCAAAGTGCCTCCATCACAGCCTATTACCCATGTGTGTTGACCTGTTCATCTTCCCAGCTGTACCATAAACTCCTTGAGGGACTGTGCTTTATCTTCTGCGAAGAGTTATACGTAGGCAGTTAATATTTGTTTGCGTGGAAGACCGAATGACTGCACACATGCTTGTGTATTTTCTTCCTTAGTTCTCATTCCCCTTCACTGTATTTTCATGATTATTCTCTTTTCTGTGTCACAGTTTGTTTTCTTTTGATCTTGAATACATTCATTCATCTATTCGTCTCGTTCCACAAAAGCTAATGGAATACCTACTACGTGCCAGTTACAGTTATAGGTACTGGGAAATAGTGAATGAATGCAACCTCTTAGACCTTACATTCTAGTGAGGAGACTCCCAATAAATAAGGTAAATAAGTGACATGTGCACTATATTAGAGAGTGGTAAGTGCTAAGAAGAGAAAAAAAACATGAAGTGGAGAAGGGAGTTTTGAAGGGTCTG
The DNA here is from genome assembly GCF_009762305.2 of Zalophus californianus. Classification (NCBI taxonomy): domain Eukaryota; kingdom Metazoa; phylum Chordata; class Mammalia; order Carnivora; family Otariidae; genus Zalophus; species Zalophus californianus. The sequence goes on along the minus strand of NC_045597.1, from coordinate 142,300,591 downwards.
TATGTTGCTGGGGCTGGGGGTGTTGATATTTCTCTTTAAGAAAGGAGGGAGCTAGTCACACATTCTAGGCTGAGGAAAGAGCCAGTGCAAAGGCCCCAAGGCAGGAACTTGTTGAACATGTTTGAGAAAGAGCAAGAAGTCCCCTATTCCTATTGTCGGGTAGCACTAGAGGGAAAACAGATAAGATCAGAATGGGGACATCAAACCAGATGGCTGTGGCATCATCAGAATGTTGGTATTTGCCCTGATTGAAGAGAGAAGCCACTGGCGGAAAGGGTTTCAGCAGAATCCTCCTGGCTACTGTGTTGAAAAGAGGCTCCAGGTGAACAATTAGGTGGCTACTGCAATATTTCAGACAAGAAATTATTCTTTGCACTGGGGTGGTGGCAGTGAGAGTAGCAGTAAATGATTGAATTGTGGATTTCTTTTGAAGGCAATTTGCTCGTGGACTAGATATGCGATGTGAGAGAAAGAGCAGAATCACAGATAACATTGAGGTTCTTAATTTCTCAAAACATAGAAACAATACAAATTCTATTCTATGTCCCCAGCAATTACTTAGTTTTGCCCTATTGGCCTAATTTCAGATTCACACTTAACCCATCCTAGCTAGATTTAATTGGAATTGTCCCAGAGAGAATTCTCTGTATTTGAACATTTTTGTGTTTGTTTACACGGTGTTACTATAAATTATGGAGACTCATTTCTGTGTCTGTGTGTCTTACAGGAAACAGTCTCATTTAATAAGCACATCATGTACAATACCCAAACTCAGTTTTAATATCTGTCATAAAATTTCTTGGACCATAGTGCTCTAGTAATAAAATTTCCCTGTGTTTTGCAAGTGCATTTGCTTAACACCTGGATCACTCTTCAGTAAATAAGTCCAGATGACTCTGAAAGAATTAATAAATAAAGCAAGCCTGCCTTTGACTTATAAATTTTCTAGTGAATATGTTAATAGCTATAAATGAATAATAAAGTACTTATTAATTTAATTGTTTTTTATTTTGATTAAATTATTCAAAATAGTCATATAGAGTTTTAAATCTTAAAATATAGAACAATATTAAGAGTTGCACAAGCATGAATTTTAAAATAATTTGAATATGATATATTTTGAAATTAATAATCATTTTAATACAGGAATTGTCACTTTAATGAAAATGTAAAAAGTCTCTTGAAGCAGCAGATTGGCCTCTTTGAGCACTGTTAGACATGACTGCAATTTGCTCCCTTTTCCTTCCATTTATGGATGAAGGATTCATCTCTGGAAGGCTGACAAAGATTCAGTTGGGTTTTTTTTGTTTTTTTTTAAGATTTATTTATTCAGGGCGCCTGGGTGGCTCAGTCGGTTAAGTGTCTGCCTTCAGGTCAGGTCATGATCCCAGGATCCTGGGATCGAGTCTGCATCGGGCTCCCTGCTCAGTAGGGAGTCTGCTTCTCCCTCTGCCCCTGCTCCTCCCCCCTGCTTGTGCTCACGTGTGCGCGTACCCCCTCTCTCTCTTGCACGTGCACATGCACACTCATGTGCTCTCTCTCAAATAAATAAAATCTTTTAAAAAAGATTTATTTATCTCTTTGTGGGGGGGAGGGGCAGAGGGCGATGGAGGGAAAATCTCAAGCAGACTCCCTGCTTGGTGCGGAGCTAGATCTCATGACCCTGAGACTGTGACCTGAGCCGAAATCAAGAGTCAAACTGTTAGCTTAACCAACTGAGCCACCCAGGTGCCCTGAAAGATTCAGTTTTTATTTGGAGCAATACCTGCTCCTTTCCATGGGACACTGTTATAATGATACGTGGAAGAGCAAAAGACACAACCATTTTCTAGATGTGATGGAATGCTTACCTTGTTTTTTCTAGGGAATTCTCCAATTTTGGCTTTAACATTAATAAGTCATTCAGGCAGGACTCTGACTACCAACTGTGTAAGTTAAGTGACCCCTTTCTGAAGTTCAGTAGTGAATTGCTTATAAAAATGTATGCAAAAAATTGTTGAGATACCGGTTACTGAATTGAAATGTCTAAGGTACCCAGCAAAGGCCAGTGTCCTGAGATGGCAGGAATCTCAGACATGACTAGCAAATGCCAGGGCTTTCACCCAAACAATATACACTGCTATTTACCTCCTCAAAATCTGTTTATAAACAGGTAAAACTGGGAAATGAAAATGAGTTACATGTGGAAAAACAATACTGACATTTAAAATTAGTGATTAAGAGTATGATCTGGCTGTCTCTAGTGAACTTGGGTAAAGTCTAGGTGACCTTGGCTAAGTTTCTTAAAATCTCTTTCATTTTCTCTGCACACTATATTAAGTGGAGATAATAATTGTTGATACCTGATAGGATTGCTGGGAGGTTTAAATGAACAATTTAGTGTAAAACTCTTAGGACAATTCCTCGCATGTTGTACACTCTCAATGATTGCTAGCTCAGCATACAATCAAACTCTTGAGTTTACGTATAGATTGCATATTAGAAAGAGACTGCATTAAGGTGAAGAAAGAAAATAATTCCAGAGGAATCCTTACTCTTGGCTATTCTTGATGTCTATTTTATTGTCATCAGTGGGTAAGTAATATTCCTGCCAGAAGCCAGGTGGGGAGGATTTCTAAACCACATGTAAGATTTTCATAGTGTATGCACCATAAGATCTATCAATATTAATAACCATATTAGAAAGTTAAGAAGATAGCCAGAATTACCATCTTTTTAGTTTATTCTGAAAAATGAGGTGAGAACATGATGCAGTATCAGATGATACCAAGAAGCACCTTCATGATCACCATGAAAATTAGGCCACATTGTCTGTGCTGGCCCAGTCCCACATTCTTCAAACTGAATCCATTCAGCATCCCCATGAAAACTGATGGTCTTTCCTTTGCTATCATACTCCTCTATCTACCATCATCACTGAGGGTTTCTGGATTTTGTAGGCACGGATATCTAGCCTGGAGATCAAGAGCTCACATGGGAAAAGAGCAAAATTTGCAGAGGGCAGGGATCCCAGGGCATGTGGCATATTGGTGTGGTGGTTTGAATTTGAGAGTGAGGATGAAAAGGCAAGGGTAAATGAATATGGTACACTCAGGCATGGAAAGTTTTGGTGGAAAGGGTTCCCCAGCATGCCAGCGATGCAACATGGATGGGGTTGAACAAATGTGGCCTGAGAGGATGCAGTCAGCAAAGATTTGTTCATCCTACAAGTCTACATTTTGGAGTTCTGGGCTGCAGAACATGAGGAGTAAGTGCAAACAGAAGAATCATTTATGACAGACATACACATGCTTCCTTCCAACCGGGTCAGGTCATCTGAATCAGGTGCTTTTTGCAAGTTTCTTTGCCTAAAATGGTAACTCTTTTTTTGCAAGATCTGATTTATTTCCTTATTGACATATACAAGCAATTCTTTCTTCATTTATTTTTAAGTCAATTTTAATGCTGATTATAGAGTTACCCTGTTTATATGCCATATATATATTCATCTACTCACAAATATATGGCATCTCCTGCCCACAGAGGATATGGTATATCAAAACATAGATAAATCCTTATAAACCCATAGCCATCCTTAGGGAAATTACACAAAATGCTTTTCTGTTCTAGTAAATCAGGGTGGCTATGTGGCTATACAAATGCAACAACATACTATTTGATATCCATGTCCCCCATATGCATTCTGAATCTTTTGTTAAAAGCAGGAATTATTACATCATGTTTTAACTTACTATTCGGTAATATTTATAGTATTTCTATTGATATTTTATAATAATTGCTTAGCCCAAATCCAAAATATATGACTGTTCTGTAAGATCAACAAATATGTCTACAATGGCATGTGTCACTAATGCACAGTCATTGTTTCTAAAGTGCAGACTGAGGGTTTCTGCTTAAGAGTGTAATTCCAACTTACAAATGTATGTTTTTGATAAATGTATTTAAAATTTTTTCCTCCCCAGGTGCCTGGGTGGCTCAGTTGTTTAAGTGTCTGCCTTTGGCTCAGGTCATGATCCCAGGCTCCTGGGATTGAGCCCCGCATCAGGCTCCCTGCTGAGCTGGGGAGTCTGCTTCTCCTTCTCTCTCTGTCCCCCCTCTCTCTCAAATAAATAAATAAATAAATAAAATCTTTAAAAATACAATACAATACACTACAATAAAATAAAATAAAATAAAAATTTGTCTCCTCCATTGAGGCAGAGGGGAAAAAGAGTTTAATAAGTACTGAGCTTCAATTTGGGAAGATGAAAAAGTCCTAGGATGAATGGTAGTGATGGTTGTACAACAGTGGGAATGTGCTTCATGCCCCTAAACTAGACATTTAAAAATGGTTCAAATGGTAAATTGATATTTTTTATCACAATAAAAATTTTGTTTTAAATTGCCTCCACTAAACCTAGAGGGATTTCCAGCATATTTATTACATTACTTGATACTATTTTCCTCAAAAGAACTCTAAATCAGATATGAATATATAAGCAGCAAGTGCATTAACAAAAAACACTGGTCAAACTTCCATTCACTAAAATATTGAAATAAACTTGTGTCGGGATTGAGAAGAAAAGCACTAAAGGATCAGCTAGCAAGTATCAGAAGGATGATCTCTTGATTTTATTCCTATCTTGATGACCTTGTAGTTTAATATAATGGTTTCTAGCTTCGCTGAAAAGTTTAGAGATGACTTTTTATTGACTTCAGTCAAAGAAAGAGAAGATTATTCAATAAAGACCATAAACATTAAACCTCCATATTTGGAAGTTGTATTAGATTGAATTTCAGGTATTATGTGCTGAATAAAGTGCTTTTATTATGATCACTCCTCTTTCAACTCTATATATTTCCAGTTTAATGGCATAATAATAGTATGACTGGGATTTATCAGCCACAGTTATAAAACCTTCATTTCTAGGTAATATATTACACTGTTCTTTTATGAAGAAGTAGTTGCCCTTGATGTAAAAATGGAGATTTGATTTGAATAAATGATTCTAGAATTTATGTCATACTTTAAGTTATAATGTCCTCTCAGATGCTGAAATGCTTTTGTGAGATGTCAAAGTTGGATAAATAACAATTGCCTTCAAGAGTCTTCAATATATATGATGATTATTTTAGAACTCAGCTAGAAACCTTTGCGACAGAAATACTTTAATTTTTACCATACCTATTGCCCTAGCCATGATTTATTGAAAGCTGTCTAATCTAATAGCAAACTGTGTTTCCTTCTTAAAATGCGGAGAACTCTCTTCATATATATCAGTGGTTATCTGGTTAGCGAGTTCTTAACGATTTCATTTCCTACAGAGTTCAGCCATAGAATTCAAACATTTACAAATATTGTTTCAATTTACTGAAAAAGGCAAAGAGCACATAAATTCTTGTGCTTAGAATCATCTTAAAACCATAGCACTGGTAGGGATTTTACATTCTAATCTCCAATTGGACTATATAAAGCCAAAAGTCTTAGCTCACATTCATGGCTAAATGGACACAGGTAGTGAGGTGAGTATGAATTTTACCTCCACAAAAATCAGTGGTGCAAAAAAATAGCATGTATGTTTGTTTTCATAAACAAAATGAAATCTGACCCCAAGGTGGTGGGATATTTAATCTCGGTTAATTGGGAGTACCCCACCCAGAAGGTCATTTGGAAGTACCAGGTTCTTACCCCAACTGGAGCAGTGGGGGATGGGAACACTGCTTTTGTCTTTGGTTCTCACCAGTCCTTGCTGTAAGCCTCCTGTCCGTGCCTATGCCAAGCTTGAACATTGTTCTTTGTCTACTTCTGTCCACGTTTCCTTCTTCATAAGGCTAGAATAGGACCTCTAGATGGTCCCAGCACTGGTAATATTACAATTCAAAATATAATTTATACTTAACTTTTAAAACTAGTCTATGAGTATTGAGTTCCATTGGATTTCGGGTATTATATGCATAAGATGTATACTAAGATGAAAACAGCTTCTTTGTATGTTTGTTTTTTTTTAATGTAAACTTCTCGAAAAGTTCATTGCAGCTGAACTTATTTGGAAGGAGGGCCCTGGCTTAGTGGGCACCCTAAGCACATGCGCAATTTACCTATTAGATGGTCCAAAGCTTTTTGAAAAGTAGTGTAGAGGCCCTCGTGTATGAGAATATCTCCAAATGAGTCAACATTTTTTCTTCCAGTCTGAAAATTCTTTCCTAGCCACTTCATTAGGACATATTTTTTGACTTGTGTTTTCAAACAGGATCAGTATAAATATAGAATTGGTCAAACTTTTTCAACAGTCCTTCTCTGGAAAGTGAGTTGGTCAGATACCTGGATGAAATGAGAGGTGAAAATGCATCAAAATTTTCCAAGGATAGTCCCAGTTTATAGGTATTGTCCCACCATAATTTTTTTCTTTTTTTCTCTTTTAGTAGATTTAGTGAGATATAATTTATATACCATACAATTCACCCATGTAAAGTGTACAATAGTGTGGTTTTTAGTATAGTCACAGGTTTGTGCAACCATTACCACAATCAGTCTTAGAACATTTTTAAACCTAAAAAAAAAAAAAAAAAACCCCACCCTGTACTCTTTAGCTACCACCTCTGTTCCCCTATCTGTCCTCCCCATACCACCTCCAACCCTAAGGAAACACTAATCTATTTATTGCCCCTATACATTTCCCTAATCTGAACTTTAATATGAACGGAATCATATAGTAGTCCTTTGTGTCTGACTTCTTTCACTGAGCATGTTTTCAAGATTCATCTGTGTTGTAGCACGTATCAGCACTTCATTCCTTTTTATGGACAAATACTATCCCATTATATAGATATACCACATTTTGTTTATTCGTTCATATATTAATTGATATTTGGGTAGTTCCTCCTATTGGTTATTGTGAATAATGCTGCTGTAAATGGGGATCTATGTTTTCACTTCTCTTGGGTATTACCTAAGAATGGAATTACTGGGTCATATGGTAACTCTATATTTAATCATCGGAAGAACTGCCAGACTCCTGTCCAAAGTAGCTGCACCATTTTACATTTGCACCAGCAATATGTGAGTGTTCTAATTCTCCATATCCTTGCCAACAGTTAATGTTACTTGGCTTTTTATTCTGGCCCTACTAGTGGGTGTGAAGTTGTATCTTGTGGTTTGGATTTGCATTTCTCTGATGAGTAATGGTGTCAATATTTTTTTCATGTGCTTAGTAACTATTTGTACATTTTCCTTGGATAAATGTCTATTCAAATCTTTTGCCTATTTTTAAATTTATATTTTTGTCTTCTTTATGTATTCTAGACACAGGTCCCTTATCAGATACATGATTTATAAATATTTTCTCTCATTCTGTGGGTTGTCTTCTCACTTTCTTAATGCTATCTTTTGAAGCACAATTTTTTAAAAAATTTGATGAAGTCCAATTTATCTTTTTCTTTTGTTGCTTTTGGTGTCCTATCTAAGAATCCTCTACCAAATCCAAGATCATGAGGATTTATCCCTATATTTTCTTTTAAAAGTTTTTTAGTGTTGACTCTTACATTTAGGTCTTTGATCCATTTTGTATTAATTTTTACATATGATGTAAGCTGGCATTATTAATCTTTTCACTCTCAAAAATGGTGGATGATAAATGATATGGTCACTCTAGTTAGAGATGAAGTAAATGAAATAGATTAAACCTCTCTGACCCATGATAATTAATTCTGTATAAAAGCAAGAATCATATGGCCCTAAGGAAATTTAGAGAAAACAATTTAAAAAAAAAAAAGATAGGAATGTGTCATAGGTTAAGAAGATAGGCCAATGTCCGCAGATGTCTTCTTTCAAAAGTCTACAACTGTTGGACTTGAAAGGCCTGAAGTCCAATTCCTTACCCATTCCTAGAATATTTTATTCAATTCCTGCTTTTAAAACAGTGTGGCTCTATGCCAACATGCTCAGTAGGGTGTCTGTTAACTTTAAAATATCAATTCATGGGCAATTTTGTGTTTTTTCTTAAAAACTTAAACACATATTTCACAAGTGAATTTCAAAACTTGCTGAAATAAGTCACTAATATTTGCATAGCTACTTCAGTGATGTAAATCTATGGTTTATTTAATTTTTAAAGATTTTATTTATTTATTTATTTGAGAGAGAGAGAGAGAGCATGAGACTGGGGTGAGGGGCAGAGATTGAAGCAGACTCCCCGCTGAGCAGGGAGACCGATGTGGGACTCAATCCTGAGACACCATCTTGGGACTCCAGGGTCATGACCTGAGCCAAAGGCAGATGCTTAACCAACTGAGCTACCCAGGCACCCTAAATCTAGGGTTTAAAAAAAAAGTTAATGCAGTTAAATTGAGGGCTATTCCAAATTTTCTGTAGTCTGGCAACAGACTTGTCATCTCTTTACCCCATTCTAAGGATAACAATTTAATTTTCCTAATTGTATAAATCCTTTTAAATAAAGTACAGTAGTGAACTTTAGAACTGATAAAAGATCTACATGGCTATGAGTTGGTTATCTGCTCAGCTTAGTTATGAGTTGATAATGATGTGTCGTAAACTCCTGTATAGAATTTAATAATAACAATGAATTTGAATCTTTAAGAAATATTTTCTCATTTATCTCTCTTAACAATTGGATATTTCTTTGAGTTTTAACCCGTGAATATAGTACTAAAATAGGTGAGCTTCTATATTTGAATGAAAATGAATCCACTAATCATTGTGTTGATATTTTTAGGCTTCATATATAGTTGGGCTATTGGAAGCTTTTTTGGACATTGCTCTTATAAGAAAAAAGACCGTGTGTTTTTGTTTTTGACTTCACAAACTTGTGTTATTTGAGGATTCAGCAGATAGAATTCTTTTTTTTGCCTTTTGGTATCTTATTATCCAAGGATTAATATTACAGTGAGACAAAAACTGGTTTCTTCATATTTGTTTGCCTTTGTCCCTTGGGGCTAAAAGAGATGTAACAACCAAATATCTGTTTACCAAGACAGGCAGTTATTGTTTTGTTGATTCTGCCAATCTTTTTGTACCTGTGATTATTTCATAAAAAGTATTTTGAATGATGTTACATGCCTGTCATTTCAGGAACAGCTCTGTGGAGCAGAACACAAACGTAAAAAATTTAGCCAGTGGAACTCTGGATTGTTTGTATTAGTTATCAAGCTCTGAGAACTTGAAGTTGTAAAGTGCTTTTAAATTATTCAACAAGCATCTCTGTATCAGAAATAATTCATTATTGTATTATTCTCCCCATTTTCAAAATGAGTCCATTTATTTGGTCATATCAGACAGCCAGTACGGATAGAAAGACATAATTCATATTTCCCTATTGCTCATGTATGGAGGGAACAGTGTTATAGATATAGTACTTTTCCATTTCTTAATGCAGTCATTCAGTGTCCTAGCTGACGTTAAGGAGTGACTTGCAAAAGGAATATGCAGGGTCGGTGGGATGAGAATCACTACAGAGGTGAGCCCCTCTTCCTTATGGCGGTTTGTGTCATCCTGTGGGTGCAGCATGGCAGAAACAAGATTAGAAACTGTTGCTCTTAGGATAGTCTAATTAATATAGACCCAATGGTGCAGATCTCCTGGAAAATATGGAAAAATTGTGCCTGACTAGAGGTGTCCTAAGTCAGTGCTTCTTAAACTTAAAAAGGCAAGTTCTGGTTCAGTATTCTCAGGCAGAGTCCAAGACTACAGAACACCTTATTTTCTAACACGCTCATAGGGAATGGATTGCTGCTGATGCAGGAACCACACTGAGTAGCCAGGACTGTGTGGTTCAGGCTTACAGTGGGCCCCACGGGGTACAGGAGTTGGAAGGTGAAAGAAAACATCTGTCTTGGGAGGAGGCAGGTACTTGTCCTGTGAACAGAAGGGGCAAAGAGGCAACTCCAGTGAGTGTGGAGGGGGAGGCACTAAAGATGGACAACTGATAGAGCCTGAATCCCTGGAAAAATCTTCAACGATGAGAGCAGACTTGTTTGAATTGAGAGAAGATCTCTCAGAAGGTTGCTAATATTCACAGAGGCAGATGAGAAGGATTATGCAGTGGCACGAAAGACAATTTCAGCAAAACTTTTTGAATGGGATGTAGGAAAGAAGTTAATGTATCAAAATGCAGTAATGTATGGGAAAGCACTTTATGTACTGTAAAGTGCTACTCAAATGTAGGGCATTGAGCATTAATACTAATGGGCTTAGTCAAGTCAGTCAGTATGGGGCTGGGGGTCAGATCAAGATTATTACCAAGGGACACTGAGGAAAGAAGAGATGGGAGCAGTAATACCAGAGAATGAACAACCAGTTTAAAGTTCCAAATGGAGGAGAGGGAGTGGATGAATGTGATGACATGATCTCTTGCTTAGGGAAGAACTGGAACCAGGAATTTTAGGGAGCCTTAAATGTCCCTTGAATCAGATCCCCCATTTTATGTATGAGCAAACTGAGGTCCAGAAAAGCTAAATTGTGTGCACAAAGTCACTCAGCAGAGTAGTGACTTCCTTTAGGACTGCCAGATTTAGCCAACAATAAGGCAGGATGCCCAGTTAAATTTGAATTTCAGTTTAAAAATAATTTTTAGGGGCACCTGGGTGACTCACTTGGTTAAGCGACTGCCTTCGGCTCAGGTCATGATCCTGGAGTCCCAGGATCGAGTCCCACATCGGGCTCCCTGCTCAGCGGGGGTTCTGCTTCTCCCTCTGACCCTCTTCCCTCTCGTGCTCTCTATCTCTCATTCTCTCTCTCTCTCAAATAAATAAATAAAATCTTTAAAAAAATAAATAATTTTTAGAGGCAACCTATGAAATGGGAGAAGATATTTGCAAATGACAAAACAGATGAAGAGCTGGTATCCAAGATCTATAAAGAAGTCATCAAACTCAACACCCAAAAAACAAATAATCCAGTCAAGAAATGGGCAGAAGACATGAACAGACACATCTCCAAAGAAGACATACACATGGCCAACAGTCACATGAAAACAATTCTCTACATCACTCGCCATTGGGGAAATACGAATCAAAACCACAATGAGATAACACCTCATACCAGTCAGAAGAGCTAAAATTAACAAGACGGGGAACAACAAATGTTATTGAAGATGTGTAGAAAGGGGAACCCTCTTACACTGTTGGTGGGAATGCAAGCTGGTACAGCCACTCTGGAAAACAGTATGGAGTTTCCTCAGGAAGTTAAAAATAGAGCTACCCTATGACCCAGCAACTGCACTACTGGGTATTACCCCAAAGATACAGATGTAGTGAAAAGAAGGGGCACCTGCACCCCGAAGTTCATAGCAGCCATGTCCACTATAGCCAAACGATGGAAAAAACTGAAATGTCCTTCAACAGATGAATGGATAAGGAATATATGGTTCATATATACAATGGAATATTACCCAGCCTTCAGAAAAGATGAATTCTACCATTTACATCGACATGGATGGAACTGGAGGGTATTATGCTAAGTGAAATAAGTCAATCAGAGAAGGACAACTATCATATGGTTTCACTCATATGTGGAATATAAGGAATAGTGCAGAGGACAATACAGAAAGGGAAGGAAAACTGAATAGGAAGAAATCAGAGAGGGCAACAAACCATGAGAGACTCTTGACTCCGGGAAACAAACTGAGGATTGCAGATAGGGAGGTGGGTTGGGGGATGGTGTAACTGGGTGACCGGCATTAAGGAAGGCATGTGATGTGATGAGCACTGGTTGTTACATGCAACTAATGTATTATTGAACATTATATCAAAAACTAATATGTTGGCTAATTGAATTTAATTTTTAAAAAATGTAAAAAAAATTTTTAGTATAAATATGTCCAACGAATACCTCTAGTCAAGTAAAATATTTGTGACATACTAAAAAAATACTTATTGTTGATCTGAAATTCAAATTTAACTGGACATCCTATATTTTATTTGGAACCATTAGACTTGTAGAAAATTCAGTGCTTTTTGGTAAATAGAGATATAGGAAAGATGAGGAAAATATATTAACTTTGTATTTAGAATGTAACACCCATTAGGGTGTACATTTCTGCATTTTTTTATTATCCGGGGATTCCCCAGAATCTAGGTCTGTGAATAGCACTCAATACTTATTGTATGTGTGAAGGAAGGTATGTTAAAGTTAAAAATATTGTGGTATGTAGGATGCTTAACATACAAAAGAACAGAACTAAGATTTAGATATTTGTTCCTAAAGATATTCTATATGTCTGATATTTTTTCAGCAGAACAGATCTTGAGCAAACCTCTCAAGAATGTTCACTATGGAAAATAAGGTACAAAGGAAAGATAAGACTTTGAAAATGAATTCTTGAGTCATATTAGGGTTAGAAAGTTCTATATCACTAGTTTACTAGAATTTTCAAGAGTAATTCTGATGATTTTAACTGATTAATAACTTGAGGATTTAAGTGTAGCATGTAACACAAAATGATGTGGTTTGGAATGTATTTTTGAAAAAAATAAACACTTCAGAGATCATTTTTCACCAAAGGGAAATATGACAGAGGAGCTGATTGCTGGAAGCTGGCCACAGCTTCCCTGCCAGCAAGGTGGGGGCAGGTGGATTTTATCAGAGTCCTCTTCATCTAGATCTAAATCAGTGCTGAGGGAACTGATTTGGTTCACCCCTATTTAAGCACCCTTGATAGCACCGCAATCTTATTGGATTTCTTAAACTGACACCTGGGCTAGAGAAGGATATGACAGAGCACAAGAATAACAAGTACTACTGTCATTTGTTAGGGATTTACTGTGAGCAAGCATGCGTCTAGCAGGAATCCACCAAGTCTCATAAGAATCCTATGACGAAGTTACTATGACTGCCATTTTTCAGATGGAAAAATTGAGGCATACAGAGATGGAGTAACTTAACACAATAAGTGGTAAAAATGGGAATTGAACCTAAACCTCTTTTCCATTGTGCAACATTGCGAATCAACTTATTCTTTTAAAAAAAAAAAAATGGTGGTTTATTAAAGCATGGGGACAGGACTCGTGGGCAGGAACTGCTGCCCCTCAAATAAACTTATTCTAATAACAGACACCTGCAAAATATATTGCCTTATTTTACCAAAATCATCATCATTGAAAATAATTACAAGTAGATCCTATTACCATGAATCAAGCTTTGGATTTACATAAAGTTCATAAACATCTTCTAATCAAAGTTATTAGTCCAGTGATTCAGTTCTACCCTCGTATTTTCTCTCATCCTGTTCCTTCATCAGGAGGGCAATGCATTGTCTCTGCATTTTCTCATTGTGCAGTCATCCTTGTACCTGGGTCTATCTGTTGGTATCTGGGCAGGCAGCAGATGGTACATTCAAGTAGGTAATTGAGGGAGGAGAGTTTAATGAAGGGAATATTTTCCAAGGTGTGGACAGGGTTAAGAGAACAAACGGGAGAGAGACAAGGGTGAGGAACTAGCAACAGCTGGAATCAATTACTGTCCCTTGACCCCAAAGCAGCAAGGAAAGGAAACCGTTGCCAGGAGCCAGAGACAGGTGCAGCTACGGGAGAGGGACAACCAGCAGGCAAGGAGCTGCTATTTCCTAGGAAGGGTATAACCAGTTTGTTGCCACCAGGAAGAAGTAAAATGAAACCAAGTCTAGGGTAAAAATGAAGAAGTAAACAAATACCTGCCTTCCCTCTCTTCTTGCAGTCTAGTCTCTTGCTGGTGGCCAACATTAACTGAACTCAACCAGAAGCCAGAGGACAAGGGAGCCACTGATCTAATCCACAAAGGTCAGTCTCCCAGGGCACAGAGCAGGGTGGAGAGTGGGACATATTGACTCTGGAAGGGCAGATGGAAAATACCCGTTGTATAGTGCTTTCCTGCCTTGGTTGCATAGCCCAATAAACCCACGTTTTCATGTCCTGCACTCTTGTTTTCCAGATTCCTTTCCTTTTGTCTCCCAAGTTCTCTCTCTGGCAGATATCCCTTCTCTGCCCTGCATGGAGGGCTGCTAGTTAGCCCTACTTCTTGCATTTAAGTGACATTGTCAGTGCTGGGCCCCATTTCTGTGGAGCTCCTGGCGCTTTCCAGCTCCAACTCCAGGTCTGCTGAGAGACACATACTCTGGGGTAGGTCTCCCTGGTCACCTGATTCCTTGGTTCTCTGATTTCACTTGGGAAGCCTCTCTTCCTTGTCACATCATTGGCAGTCTTCCTCCAGATGCTCCAGTTAATGGTTCTAAAGGCATTTCCCTCAAATGGCTACCTTCCTAGGAAATCAAGTAGCCCTGTCTTCATACAGTGTCTGACTTCCTATGGCATTTCTGCCCCCAGGAACAGTCAAGTCCATAGTATTTATTACCCAGTAGAAACCACAACTCATTTGGTACAGCCTCAGAGCACGGGCACTCAAAGAACATATTCCGACAACAAGAGAAGGGTTTTTTTCTTTTCCCTCTTTTATTTTTTTTTTGTCTTTTTGTTTTGTTTTTACTTACTTTCCTTGAATATTCAGAATAGGATACATAAAACGGTATTCAGGAAATTCCCTTTCCCTCCCTTCATGAGTTTCCTCACCCTCCCTCAGCTCCTCCAGCATCTTTTGTCTCAAGTCTTCCCCAGCCCCTCCCCCACGCCCAACCCACCTGTCTCCCTTCTTCCTACTCTTCCCCTTTTCTTTCATTTCTAGACCACGGAAGTCCCAGAGAACTTGCCTGACAACAGAGCCCTCCTCTGAGGCAGAGAAGGGAAAGAAACTGAGCTGGTAGAGGTGAGACCCTTCTCAGTAGATAGAGGATGAGAAAGGCTGGGTGCATTTCTGCCTGAATAAGGTTTCCTCCCCAGCACGAGGATCATGATGGAGTAAGATCAGCAGCACCAAAAGGTATCAAAAGACTTTTAAACTTTAAACAAGTTGATAGTTATGGCATATGGATTACAGTCTCATAACCAAAGTCATTTCCATCTGTAATTATTACAATGGCTGCCATTCATTGAGTGCTTGCCCTGTGCCAGGCATTTTACCAAGGATTTTAATATATTTATCTCTAAACTGCAAACAAAATCTGTAACATAGTTCATGCCAACCTCACTCTACAAATGAAGAAATTGAAATGCAGAGCCATGATTTGAAATAATTATGATTCTAAAGCATGTACCCTTGTCATTAACAATAGCATTCGTATAGTAGCTCCCGGGAGTTGAACAAATATATTCACCAGTCCTCGTGCTAACTATCGTGCAGTCAGCATTTTTAATCTTCCCATAAACCCAGTGAAGTAATAGTGTTGTTAGCACCATTCTGTGGATGAGAGTCAGAGAGATGGTGGCACCCTGTTTGTTACACAGCTAGTGCTCATCAGAGTCACAACGTGAACCCAGGGCTGTTGGACTCCAGATGTGTTCTCTTAATCACTGACCTATTCTCCCATGATGCCGATTTTATAATATTACATACTAGGAACATAGTGGTATTATTAATATAGTAGCTTCTTATTTTGCAATTTCTAGAATAACTCTGTATGGGTGGAGGTGGGTATTTCTAAGAGGTGGGAAAGAATCAACGTGACAGGACCTGCTAAGATATTGCTTGAAGCAGTGCAGGTCAGTTAGTGAATGCTGGGGTGGAGGAACATAGTCCATGCCAATCATTTTGAAATAGAGAAATCTGGGGTTCGTGAGATGAGTGAAGAGAATAACAAACAGCAACTGACCCTATGAAACTGAAACCAGGGAACAGATTATAATACACAGGTCCCTCAGGTTGAGGTTTACTAGCTAGCCTATTACTTTAAGAACAATCCAGTAAGGGGAGCCTGGGTGGCTTAGTTAGTTAAGTGTCCAGCTCTTCATTTTGGCTCAGGTCTTGATCTCAGGGTCATGAGTTCAAGTCCTGCATTGGGCTCCATGCTGGGCATGGAGCCTACTTAAAAAAAAAAAAAAAAAAAACAAACATAATCCAGTAATAGTCATCATTCCTCAGGGATGTCTCTCTAGAGTTTGGGTCATTCCCTTCATAATTGGCTCCCATTTAGGACAAGACTTAATTCAAGCACTCATGGATATTCTTGATAGCTCTCAACATGCCAATAATATTGGAGTGGGGAGTGAGAGGAGTATACTGCATCTAGTTGAAAATAAGACTGAGATAGTTTTTTAAAATATTATTTATTTTTATCTAAATGTTTTTAAAATCCATTATAGTTAACAAACAGTTTTATATTAGTTTCAGGTATACAATATAATGATTCAACAATTCTATACATTACTCAGTGCTCATCATGATAATTGTGCTCTCTCTATATATTTGTATATTATACACACACACATCCCACATCTTTTTTTTAATTTTATTTTATCATGTTATGTTAATCACCATACATTACATCATTAGTTTTTGATGTAGTGTTCCATGACTCATTGTTTGTGTATAACACCTGGTGCTCCATTCAGTACGTGCCCTCTTTAATACCCATCACCGGGCTAACCCATCCCCCACCCCCCTCCCCTCTAGAACCCTCAGTTTGTTTCTCAGAGTCCATAGTCTCTCATGACATCCCACATCTTCTTTATTCATTTATCTGTTTATTGATGGACATTGGGCTGCTTTCATTATTTGGCTACTGTAGATAATTCTGCAATAAACATAATGGTGTAAATACCTTTTTGAATTAGTGTTTTCATATTCTTTGGGTAAATACCCAATAGTTGACTGTGATAAGTTTTTTTTTAAGATTTTTATTTATTTATTTGACAGAGAGTCAGCGAGCGAGAGAACACAAGCAGGGGGAGTGGGAAAGGGAGAAGCAGGCTTCCCACTGAGCAGGAGCCCAATGCGGGGCTCGATCCCAGGACCCTGGGATCATGACCTGAGCCGAAGGCAGACGCTTAATGACTGAGCCACCCAGGCGCCCCTTGACTGTGATAGTTTTATGGAAGACAAGTCCTGACACTGAAATTAGCCTACACATTCTGAAATGAATAAAATATGGAGACGTTTTGACAAAACAGTACAGATTTTGGCTTGACTAGTCACTTGCCTCGTGAGAGAATTGGCAACAACAAAAAGTGAAGTAATTCTCAGAAGCCCACAGATGAACTGTGTTCCATAGACTTCAGATAATTTCCTAAGATGTATATTTTTAAACAGAATTTCAATTTTTTTAAAAGATTTAATTTATTCATGAGAGACAGAGAGAGAGAGAGAGAGAGGCAGAGGCAGAGGGAGAAGCAGGCTTCCCGCTGAGCAGGGAGCCCGATGTGGGACTCAATTCCAGGACCGTGGGATCATGACCTGAGCTGAAGGCAGACGCTTAACTGACTGAGCCACCCAGGCGCCCCCAAAATTTCAATTTTATTAGAAGAAAATCACTCACTTTAAGCAGATTAAAATAATTTGTAATGTTTAAATATTATATTTGTTGGGTGATTTCTACCATGATTTCATGGAGTGTTTTTTTTTTTTCCTTTCCAATTTTAAAGGTGGGCAAGTTGAGGGGACTGTGCTTTTGGGATCAAGGAACGTTATCCTAAGTCATACACTTAAAATATTGTCCTCTCTACCAGCCTATCATTCACATTCTTTACCTTCTGCTTCTCCTGCTTTTGAAATTTTACCCTGAAGAAGTTGAGACTCAGAGACACAAGTGTATAAAAGAGCACTTAATAGGACCAGATTCTGAGCCTTCCTTTCCCCAAGCCAGTTTCTAATGTAAATCCTGCCTTTTCAGGCTTTTGGCATAGTTTTTCTTGAATTCCTATCTCATCTGAGGCATTGTGCCAAGCACTCAGAATACACAGACCGTGAAGTACTCCAGAAGCTCACAGGCAGTTTTTTCCTTGAAAAGTGGCTCCCAGTACAAACTGGTGCAGCCATTGTGGAAAACAGCATGGAGGTTCCTCAAAAAGTTAAAAATAGAACTACCCTACAATCCAGCAATTGCACTACTAGGTATTTATCCAAAGATTACAAAAACACTAATTCAAAGGAGTACATGCACCCTGATATTTATAGCAGCATTATCAACAATAGTCAAAGTATGGAAGCAGCCCAAGTGTCCATCGACTGATGAATGGATAAAGAAGATGTGGTATATATGTATATATTATATGCAATGGAATATTACTCAGCCATCCAAAAGAACAACCTCTTGCCACTTGCAACAACGTGGATGGAGCTAAAGAGTATTATACTAAGTGAAATATGTCAGTCAGAGAAGACAAACACCATATGCTTTCATTCATATGTGGAATTTAAGAAACAGAACACGTGAGCAAAGGGGGAAAAAAGGCAATCCAAGAAACAGACTCTTAACTATAGAGAACAAACTGGTGGTCACCAGAGGAGAGATGGGCAGGGGGATGGGTGAAATAGGTGACGGGCATTAAGGAGGGCACTTGTGATGAGCACCAGGTGTTGTATTCTAGTGTTGAATCACTATATTGTGCACATGAAACTAATATTACACTGTATGTTAACTCATTGGAATTTAAATAAAAACTTAAAAAAAAAAAGGAAAAGTGGCTCCAGGACCACACCTCACTGACACTGTAGTTGCTTGTGAAAAATTCAGATTCCTAGGTCCCAGTGGAGCCTGTGGGATACCCTGAGGAACCTTGAGAGGAACACCAACATGAACAGAACTGATGGTAACATGATAAGATGAAGGGGGCAGTCGTGCGGAAAGGCATGGGAAGGGGACGTGAAGAAGAGCTGGCCTCGACTCCTTTCTGATTATTAGAAGGCAGCAAGGCACAGCCTCCTGCTGGCCTTTGATGCCAACTACAGTAAAACAAACCTCTCTGCTGATGTTATGTGTGGTTCATCTAGGTTATCTACATTTGGTTTGGAATCTACGGGACCTATTTCTTGCTAAATATAGTTTGCTGTTCAAAAACATGTAATGTTTAATATCAGAGGATGAAATTAAGTGTTAGTTCTATAGGCTAAGCCTAGCACTTTAAATTGATTCATTTATAGGTACTATAAAGTGGTGCTGTCCATACCGTCAGAATGATTGCAGCTACTACGCTCAAATTATATAGTCATGAATGTGTATTGACTTCCATTTCTCCTTTTGCAAGATTATATAACTATTGTACTTTTAATTAGGAGGGTGATGATGCTGATACCAAGAAATTCAATGCAATGAACTTTTGTTATTATTAGAGATAAAAATTAATCCTCAATTCCTTTGGCCTTTTAATTGTTTAACTGTGTAGTCAGTCAAATGTGGAGGCTGAAGAAACACCAAGGGATAATGTAATTGCAACTCTTCAAACAATTGTATCTGTCTGGAGAATGAAGATTGATGATCTGGAAAATAGATCTCATTGTTTCAGTAGTAGAATTATGGGCTTTGCCAGTGGCTATTAGGAGATTCTCTGGGAAACTTTTTACCAAAAGAAAAAAAAATGATACTTGTAAGATGAAGGAAATTTAATTCAGACACTTTTCATTAAGCAAGGCCAGAAACTCCAATTCCCAAGTTCATAGTTGATGAGAGGCCCCAGAGCAGTAATTATCCATTTTTCAAGTTTCCTGATAGAAAGCTCTTCAATTAGATATAGACAAGGGGAAAATTATGGTAAAAGGAAGGGTATTTTGTCCTTTCTAAAGAGCACTAGGAAAATAGAAACTATATAACAATGTTAAGAGATAATTACATTAAATGAGTTAAGCACTTTGAATTATCTTAAAAGATGTCAAATTACTTTCAGTATTGCTATTTCACTTAAAATGCTTAAAATTTTAAATCAGAAAATAACTTGTGTTCAGTATTCATTTGTGTTCCCTAAATTCTCAGAGATGGTAGGTTGCCTTGGGCAGCCTCAGACCTCTCCTGGGGAAATAGGTCATTCTGTGGATGAACTAGGTTGTGTTTTTTCTTCAAAGTGTCAATGAATGTTTGAAATGTGATTCAGTATATTTGTCATGCTGTTAGGAAGATTGATGAGTTGTCTCACTTGTTGATTCTATATGTATGACCGTTACTTTTTTCTACCCTCCTCATTCATCTATGAGGTAGATATGGATGTAGATGATGGACTTGGTAGGAGGCTATGGACAATCATGGATTAATAGAAGTAAGGGGAAATGCCTCCCTCTGTGTTCAGCCACATAATGGTAGCACATGAATATTTTATTTTACCATTTTAAAGTGGAGGAAGCTTAGGTGAGTTGAAGTGACCTCAGTCTCTTTCGTTTTATTTATGATGTAGTGTTTCTTGTTATTTGCTGCTAAGGAGAGAGTGAAGATGTACCTGTTTACCTCAACAGGGTAAATGGAAGCAGCTTTACAACCATGGTCCACCAACAAGCTGAACTCTGAGTACGTCCAGGAATTAGTTCTAATCTGAGCACAGAGATGATACAGAACATGCATTTTTAGAATGAAATAGTCACTGGCATTTTGCATGATTTTGTTCTGTTAATGGAGACCTCTGCTAGCGGACAGTGAATGTCGATGCGAGGTTTCAGAAACCCAGGGCTTGAGAAACAGATTATATGTGCTCATTATTATTACTTGAAGGTTTTAAGGTCCATCTTTTAGAAATGTGCAAAACTATTCTTTCTTATATCTATAACATTTCTTATTTTGTAGTTAAAAATAAGGCAGTGTC
The DNA here is from genome assembly GCF_009762305.2 of Zalophus californianus. Taxonomy (NCBI): domain Eukaryota; kingdom Metazoa; phylum Chordata; class Mammalia; order Carnivora; family Otariidae; genus Zalophus; species Zalophus californianus. Next base: position 142,280,011 of record NC_045597.1, on the reverse strand, counting down.
ATATGAGAATGGCACTAAAAGATGATGAAGTTGGGGAATCGGGGAGAATTGAAAACAGATTAAAAAACTTAGGTCTTGGAGCACCTGGGTGGCTCAGTCATTAAATGTCTGCCTTCGGTTCAGGTCATGAGCCCAGAGTCGTGGAATCGAGCCCTGCATCCGGCTCCTTGCTCAGCGGGAAGCCTGCCTCTCCCTCTCTAACTCCCCCTGCTTGTGTTCCCTCTTCCACTGTGTCTCTCTCTGTCAAATAAATAAATAAATAAATAAATCTTTAAAAACAAAACAAAAACTTAGACCTTAACAGGGTTTGTTCAAGATGTTCAAGATAAAACAGCCACATTTTTAAAAGAGATGAACAGTAATGTTCTCTAATGGTAAAGTAATAAATGTGGTTTCTTTGTAAACCGTTTCAAAAATAAAGACATGAAAAGATAAGAGAAACTAAACTCCAACAATCCACCCCCCCCCAAGATTCTGTCCCACTCATAGATAGCCTAACCACTGGTGCTTCCCATCTTAATTCTAGGTGTGGCTGTGGAGGACTTTTTTTTTTTTTTTTAATAAGAATGGGATGCTTTGGGGCGCCTGGGTGGCTCAGTTGATTAAGCGACTGCCTTCGGCTCGGGTCATGATCTTGGAGTCTCAGGATCGAGTCCCACATCCAGCTCCCCGCTCAGTGGGGAGTCTGCTTCTCCCTCTGACCCTCTCCCCTCTTATGCTCTCTCTCACCCTCTCTTTCTGTCAAATAAATAAAATCTTAAAAAAAAATGAATGGGATGCTTTTATACCTACGATTCGGAAGGTACTTTAGTCCCACTTAATTATTTGGCATTATTTGTCTGCATTATAAGTCATTAAAAGACATTCAAAAAGAGAAAATGAGAGAGAAGGAGGCTGAGATTCTGTATAGGGGCTGCTTCTCCACCAATAAAATGCTCTTCCTTAGGACTGATTTCCTTCCTCATCAGGGTCTCTTAGCTTACGGTATACGAGCTCTGGTCTCAGCTATGAACCTCAGCGACCCCAAGTATTGATTCCACCCATTGGGGCAGTGGAGTTAATAATAATAATAATAATAATACAAATAAATAAATAATAGGATTGGGGACCTCTACCCAGTTGGGGGAGGGCTAATGTTTTCTTCTTGGGTTGAGAAGGAATACAACCTCAGTGAAATGATCACAAACCTGAGGGCTAAGATTATCCATCTGCGCCATAATCAGTCTAAAGTCTAGTAAATAGGTTTGTTCAGAGACAGAGTTAAATCGCAGTGAGAAAGCAAAAAGCCATTAGAATGTGGCAAATGAACATAGAAACGATTCTGGGATTTGGAATCAGAACGTAAGGCCTCGGAAGTAAGATATCAAAGAGATCACTTCTTAAAACAAAAGGTGGTTACTTTGTAGTTACAACAAGAACAGTAGGAAATGGAGAGAAACCCAGAAAATGACACACAGATGCAACACATCATGATAGCCCTCTGCATGTAGAAATGGGGAGCAGGGAGATCATCACATGAAACAGGGCAGGAATTCAAAAATTATATTCGGAAGCTGCTTAAAGGGAGTAGTAGGGTTACAGAAGGGGTAAGAGTGTGGGAAAGTGGCTACTATAATAAGTAAAGTCAGGTCCTGCTGATGCAGGAAAGATGTGTCAAAAAGAACTGTTTCTGCTGTCATTGAAGTATGAAAAGTTACAGGAGCCTTGCATAATATCTTCCTTTGTTGGACCCTGTGACATGCATATATATCCTTCCACAGCATCACAATGAAAGGTGGCTAGTTGAGGACAGAGTTTGAGTATTACTGTTTTGTCTGGCCAAATAGCATCTTACAACAATTCATTTACAGTGCTATTTTTAATGGTTCCAAAGTGAATAGGAATATGCCATGGGTAATTTAATAATTTTTTATTATTTGACAGTTATGCTACCATAAGTTTTTATATTATAAATTATGCTACAGCAAATAACCCTGGAGGCAGATCTTTGTCATTGTTTCCTTTGAAAAATTGCTATAAGTTGAGTACACGGCCTTAGAAATTGCCTATTTTAGACTGTTGATACTGCTTGCCAGACTTTCTTCCATAGAATTTCTACCAGTGTACGCCATCATCAACAGTGAAGCATCAACCATTTCCCCCATTCAAGGGTGAGACTCCTAGTGCATCAACAGCTTTATAAACCTCTGAATTATGTTTTTCTCATAGTGCAGATGATGTCAATTAAGTCATATGATCTCTTTTTCCTGGTACCACTGTGATCAAAGTATATAATTTAAAAATACCTGGTGGAAGTTAGAGCTGTATTCTATAGTGATCAAAGAATATCTAAGCTATACAGAGTGATCATACTCATTATCTCACTAGCACAGTGTTCTAATCTATTTCTGTAACTGCAGTCTAAAATATTTCTCTCTTTTATCCTTCTAATTGGATAGCCCCTAGAAAGGAAACTAATAATTCTTCCTTTCTCTAAAACTAGAAAAATCAACTAGAGAACTTCAGAATATAAGGTTCCTGAACAGCTCAGTGATATTACTATAGTTTAGTTTTAGCAGAGCCCCCAAAACAGAATCCACATTTGAAATGTATTGCTATAGTTAAGAAGGTATGAAACACTGTTCACACACATTACTTGATGTGGAAAAATATATATTAAAATGGAAAATGTTGTCCTTCTGTTATTGACCTCAATAAATGTATTTATTTTTAAAACAGGTTTAGGAGAAAATTACAATGGCAATTTTCAAGACTCACAGTGAGTCTAGTCAGAATCAAATAAAAAACCCAGCTATTTGAATCAAGATCATTTATTTTAGTTACATATTATTTTAAATGACTACATGAATAGTATAAAGAGCAACACTCTAGAGATCAAGAATTAAAGTCTTAAACTAAACTCTGCCACTTTCTAGATGTGTAAACTTGGGGAACAAAATCTGAGTCTCAGTTTATACATCTATTTAAAAAAAAACTCACTGCTTGTTGTCTCTCAAACACTTGTTACAAATATTGAGATAAATGGATATGAAAATTTGTGAACTGCTATATACTTTTAACACTACTTACTACTTTTAATAATTATAACCGTATATTTTTTCTCAAGACCTCAACATCTTAGATTTTAATATTTAACATTCTAATGTGAAAAATAGGATAGGGAATGGGTAAAAGAAGAAAATTGATAAAAGGTGGATATTTCAAATAAAGTTTATTTTGAAATATAACATAGCTCAGAACAGTTCATAAATCATAAGTATTTGCCTTAATTAATTATAATGAAGTTAATATACTTAAGTAGCTACTACTGAGGTTAAGAAATAGAACATTACAGCAACCCAGAAGGCCTCCTTGTGCCCCATTTTAAGCCAATGACTACCGCCCTCCTTCCCAAAGATAACCAACATCCCAACTTCAAATATTATACTTGAGTTTTGCCTGTTTTTGAATTTTATAAATGGAGTCGTATAATATGTATTTTTTGTATCAAGTTTCTTTTGAAATGTTGCATATAACTGTACTCAAGTCACATTTATTTCTGAATAGTATTCCATATTTCAGATATACCATAATTTATTTATCTATTGAGAAACATTTGAGTTGTTTCCAGTTTGAAGCTATTACAAATACTACCATGAATAAATACATATATCCAATATATTATATACCTCCTTATATATCTCCACACATATGTACACACACACACACACACACACACACACACACACACACACACATCCTAGGTGTATAATTACTTGATCATAAGGTATGCATATGTTCAGCAATGAGATTTCTTCAAAACTTTTTCCAAATTGGAAAATTCATAGTTTGTAAGAGTCCTGGTTTTTCCATATCCTCACCAACATTTGGTACGGTTAAATTTTTTTGATTTATTCACTCTCATGGGTATATAGTGACATCTTAATTGGGTTTTAATTCATATTTCCCTGATTATTAATGAGATTGAGAATCTTTTAATGATTTCATGAAAATTTGAATATCTCCTTTGGTGAAGTACCTATTTAAGTCTCTTGGCCATTTTCTATTGGTTTGATTTTTTAAATGATTTGTAGAAGTTGTTTATTCTGAAGATGAGTCCTTTGTCAGGTATATGAATTGCAAATGTCTCACACTCTGAGGGTTGGCTTTTTAATTTCTTAATGGTGTTATAATAAGTAGAAGACCTTAATTTCACACACTCCAGTTTGTGAATCTCTTCTTTTGTGGTTAAGACTTATTTCTATTTAAGTTATCCTTGCTTACCACAAGGACATGAATATATTTTCCTTTACAGTGTTACAGAAATTTTATTTTGTCTTTCACATCTAGAGCACAGTTCATCTAGGATTAAGTTTATGTGTGGTGTGAAGTGGGGTTTGGGAATCAGGGTTTGTTTGTTTGTTTTTTCCTCATAAATGGATGGAGAACCATTTATTTAAAAAACAATCCTTCCCCCACTGTTCTGCTACCATAAATTCCGTGTCCATATATGTACTGGATTATCATAACTATTTGTTCATTGATATATTTGTTTAGCCTTATGCCAACACCATGCTGTCTTAATTACTATGACTTCATAGTCAGTGTTGATCTGCACTTGAGCTCTTCCTCTCACCTTGCTTTTCTCCACATTTGTCTTGTCTATTCTTTGCCCTTTGTATTTCCATATAAATTTTAGAATAATATCATCCACTAAAAAAAAAGAAAACTTCTGAAATTTTTATTAGGATTGCATAAAATCTAGAGGTCAATTTGAGAGAAATGACATCTTTACAATATTGAGTTTTTCCAGTCTACAAGTGTGGCATGTCCATGCTATTTTGGTTTTCATTTTAGTAATGTTTTATAGTTTTCTGTACAGAGGTCTTGCTTGTCATTCTCGAAATTTATCCCTAGGTATTTGATGTTTTATGCTGTTGTACATAGTTAATTTTTTAAATCTCATTTTCCAGCTCTTTTATAGACATTGGCTTGATATTATTGACTTTTTATTTAGCATCCTTGCTAAATTGACTTTATATATTTAATTATCTGAAATCCTTGAGATTTTTGTACATAAATGACAACATCAGCTAATAATTACAGCTTCATATTTTTCTTCTCAGTCTTAAAACATTTTTTTTTCTTTTCTTGGTCTTATTGCATTAGCTAGAACCTTCAATATGGTATTGATTAGAAATATAAAGTACATTTTTGTCTCATTACTAATCTTGGAATGTTTTCAATATTTAACCTTGAATTATGATATCTACCTTAGGAATTTTGTAGATAACCTTTTTCTTTTTTTCGCACATTTACTGAGGTGTAGTGGTATTTGGTAAATAAAAATTGTGTATATTTAAGGTATATGATGTGATGGTTTGATATACACGTACACTGTGAAATGATGACCACAATTAATTTATTAACACATCCACCACTTCACATAGTTACCTTTTTTGTTGTAGTGGTGGGGGGTGAGAACACAACAAATTTCAAGGATACAATACAGTATTATTAACTAGAGTTATATTAGATCCCCAGAACATATTCATCTTATAACTAAAAGTTTGTAGCCTTTGACCAATATCTCCCCATTTTCCCCACACTACCCTCTCTCAATCACCACTCTATCCTCTGATTCTATGAGTTCAACTTTTTTAAGTACTATATATAAATTAGGTCATATAGTGTTTGTTTTTCTCTGCCATATTTCACTTAACAGTAATTTCTCAGGTATATCCATGTTGTCACAGGTGACAGGATTTCCTTCTTTGTATAGATGAATGATATTCCATATATATGTCATATATTATATATATATATATACACACACACACACAGGTATACCTGTATACATGTAATATATACATATATAATATATATAATATGTATCACATTTTCTTAATCCATTTTTTTAAAGATTTTATCTATTTATTTGACAGAGAGAGACACAGCGAGAGAGGGAACACAAGCAGGGGGAGTGGGAGAGGGAGAAGCAGGCTTCCCACTGAGCAGGGAGCCTGATGCAGGGCTCCATCCCAGGACCCTGGGATCATGACCTGAGCCGAAGGCAGATGCTCAACGACTGAGCCCCCCGGGCGCCCCTCTTTATCCATTTCTTTATCCATTTATCCATTGGCAGACATTTAAGGTTGTTTCCATAGCTTGGCTATTGTGAATAATGTGGAATGAACATGAGAGTGCAAATATCTGAGATATTAATTTCATTTCCTTTGGATATATCCCTAACAGCGGGATTGCTAAATCACATGGTAAGTTTTATTTTTAATTTTCTGAGGAACCTCCTTACTGTTTTCCACAATAGTTGTACCAATTCACATCCCCTCCAACAGTGTACAAAAGTTCCCTTTTCTCACACCCTTGCCAACACTTGTTATCTTTTGTCTTTTTGATAATAGCCATGCCAACAGGTGTGATGTGATATCTCATTGTGGTTTTGATAGGCATTTCCCTAATAATTAGTGATGTTGAGTGCCTTTTCATCTACCTGTTGGTTATTTGTATGTTTGCTTTGGAAAAACGTCTATTCAACTCCCTTACTCATTTTTAAATCAGGTAGGTTTTTTGCTCTTGAGTTCTATGAATTTCTTATATATTTTGGATAGTTACCCCTTATCAGATAGATGGTTTGCAGATATTTTCTCCCAATCCCCCCCATAGATTACCTTTTCATTTTGTCGATCATTTCCTTTGCTGTGTAGGACATCTTTAGTTTGATACAGTACCACTTGTTTATTTTTGTTTTTGGTGTCACCCAAAAAATCACTACCAAGGCCAATGTCAGGGAGCTCTGTCTCTGTTTTCTTCTAGGAGTTTTACAGTTTCAGGTCTTACATTTACGACTTTAATCCATTTTTAGTAGATTTTTGTATATGGTGTAAAATAAGGATCCAATTTCATTCTTTTGCATGTAAGCATCCAGTTTTCCCAATACCATTTATTCAAGAGATTACCCTTTTCTTGTTATGTACTCTTGATACTTTTGTCATAGATTACTTGACGGTATATGTGTGGGTTTATTTGTCTTTTTTTATTATTATTATTTGAGAGAGAGCACAAGCGAGGTAAGGAGCAGAGGGAGAAACAGACTCGAGTGGGGTGAGGGGCAGAGAGAGAGGGAGAAGCAGACTCATCGCTGAGCAGAGAACCCAATGCAGGACTCGATCCCAGGACTCTGGGATCATGACCTGAGCTGAAGGCAGATGCTTAACTGACTGAGCCACCCAGGCGTCCCTATTTGTCTGTTTTTATACAGGTACCATACTATTGTGATTAAAGATGACTTTTTTCAAATTCAGGAAATTTCATTTTATTAATAGCTTACTAAAATTGTTTTGTCAATAATGGATGTTTTATTTTTTTTAAATACTTTTTCTACACGTATTGAGATGGTTGCATGATTTTTCTCCTTTTGTTAAAGTGGTAAGAATGAGATTGATTTTAGAATCCTTAACCAACTTTGCATTCCTAGAATAAGTATAGCTTCTTTATCAAAAGTAAATGGAATAAATCTAAAATTATTCCAAAGTAAAAAGCTTATTTTTTAAAAAAAGAAATGTGAACGGAAGTAGAGCCATTTCTTATCAGCCGGGATTAATTGTAGTCAAAATTCACTTTAAACAAAATTAAGGCAAAATAAAGAGAAATCAAGAATCAGGTTTAGATTTACAGAGTAGCCAAAAGCAGTAATAAGAAACATACACAATCAAAACTGTTAAGACTTAGAAGTTCAAAATCAATTGATAAGCTATGAATAAGAAAGCTGGATACATAAAGGAATGTAGGAACAAATTTTGTTTCAACAAGTACGAGAAGATACTTCTAATCTGGCAAACTCAGTAAGAAGACTGAATTCCCTATTCTCCGTCAGCAACAGAAACTCTGTCCTAACTTGACCCTGGCTCATAGACATCCTTGGATTGGTTTCTTGCTTTTCTTCAAACTCAGAACACAGTTTCAGATAACCATTCTGAGCTTCTAGCAAACTTTTAAGCCTTCTTCAATTTCATTTCTTGTTAGCAGTTGTTGCTGTTGTTACTATTATTGTTGTAGCAAAGAACAACAGAATGGCTTAAGGAGGTTCTTATTCTCTAGACTCCTGGGGAGAGCTATTGTTTCAGGTTGAGTTACCTCCCACATGCAAAGATTTCCACTCAGTTATGCATTCAAAAGTGCTATTCAGGAATGTTTAGCCAATAGGGGCTTAAATTGATCCTATAATGGCCCATTAATGCCCGCGGGTGTAAACATACAGAAGTTTTTATTGAACATATTTGTAGGCAAACATGTTGCTGTGTTGCTTTTAATCATTTATTGGACTGTCCTCTCTCTTTGTCCCTCTCTCTTCTTTGCTCCTTTTCTGTCTCTCCCTTCTTCACTCTATCCCTTTCTTTCCTTTACTTCCCCTTTCTGTATGTTAAACTACTAGCAGATATGTGAGCATCTATTAACTCTAGCAAAATATCGGGAATACAAGGAAGTGGAAAGCGCATTTCCTAACCTTAAGGAATTTATCATCTACTTGGGGGGGCATAGGGCAAATCCAAATTAATGAATATTTATCCACAATATTGTCAAAGCTCAAAATTAGGTGGAATTGCATAGACAACAAGTTCTAGTTCAATGTAAAGAAAAATTTCTGTGGAAGTTGGCAGTGGGAAGAGTTCCTAAAAAAAAAAAACAAAACAAAAAAACCCATAACCTGGGCGGCTGCCTTTGGCCCCAGTCAAGATCCTGGGGTCCTGGGATCAAGCCCCAGGGTCAGGCCACCTGCTCAGCAGGGAGTCTGCCTCCACCTTTCCTTCAGCCCCTCCTCCTTCCTACCTTGCTCATGCTCTCTCTCTCTCTCTCAAATAAATAAAATCTTTTTTAAAAAGTAGTTTACAAAGGCATTGTATCAGTTGGGATTAAAGTCATTTATAGTGACAGAAAAAAAAAACAGTGGCTTAAGAAAAATAGAAATGCATTTTTTGTTCACTTAAACATATTTTGTTGACCATCCATGCTTGGTATGCGTCAGGGAACCAGGCTTGCACTCTCTTTTGCTCTGACGTGCATGGGGCTTCTTAGGCATGTCAGTACATTTACATCACAGGCAACAGGAAGAAACAAAGTGGCTTCCTCTCCCTTTAAGGCAATACCCAGAAGTTTCACTAGGCCTAAAATTTATCCCATGGCCACTCCTGGCTGCAAAAGAAACTGAGAAATGTAGACTTTGTTGCAGGTATCTATGTATCTAGCTAAGGATCTATTTCTAGGCCTAGGCACAGGAATATAGGCATGAGGCTGCAGCACAAGTGTGAGCAGACAGAGGGGGTAAAACAGATACTTTCTGTATTTCATGTATCTAACACTGGAGAAGAATCTGCCCAGAAGTGGAGGAGTGTATGTATGTATGTATGTATGTATGTATGTATGTATGTATTGCTGTTAAAACAAAAAACAAACCCACTAACATGACTTAATTTGACTTTAACTATAAAGCTGCTGATTTCGGTTTCCTTTTTTGTTCATGGCTTCTTGATAGAAAAAAACCCCAAATATCTTCTCCCATTCTGTCACTTGTCTTCTGGTTTTATTGACTGTTTATTTTGCTGTGCAAAAGCTTTTTATCTTGATGAAATCCCAACAGTTCATTTTTGCCCTTGCTTCCCTTGCCTTTGGCGATGTTTCTAGGAAGAAGTTGCTGCGGCTGAGGTCGAAGAGGTTGCTGCCTGTGTTCTCCTTTAGGATTTTGATGGACTCCTGTCTCACGTTTAGGTCTTTCAACCATTTGGAGTCTATTTTGTGTGTGGTGTAAGGAAATGGTCCAGTTTCATTCTTCTGCATATGGCTGTCCAGTTTTCCCAACACCATTTGTTGAAGAGACTGTCTTTTTTCCATTGGACAGTCTTTCCTGCTTTGCCAAAGATTAGTTGACCAGAGAGTTGAGGGTCCATTTCTGGGCTCTCTATTCTGTTCCATTGATTTATGTGTCTGTTTTTGTGCCAGTACCATACTGTCTTGATGATGACAGCTTTGTAATAGAGCTGGAAGTCTGGAATTGTGATGCCACCAGCTTTGCTTTCTTTTTCAACATTCAGCATTCCTCTGGCTATTCGGGGTCTTTTCTGGTTCCATACAAATTTTAAGATTATTTGTTCCATTTCTTTGAAAAAAGTGGATGGTATTTTGATGGGGATTGCATTGAATGTGTAGATTGCTCTAGGTAGCATTGACATCTTCACAATGTTTGTTCTTCCAATCCATGAGCATGGAACGTTTTTCCATTTCTTTGTGTCTTCTTCAATTTCTTTCATGAGTATTTTATAGTTTTCTGAGTACAGATCCTTTGCCTCTTTGGTTAGATTTATTCCTAGGTGTCTTATGGTTTTGAGTGCAATTGTAAATGGGATCGACTCCTTAATTTCTCTCTCTTCTGTCTTGGTGCTGTATAGGAATGCCACTGATTTCTGTGCATTGATTTTATATCCTGCCACTTTACTGAATTCCTGTATGAGTTCTAGCAGTTTTGAGGTGGAGTCTTTTGGGTTTTCCACATAAAGTATCATATCATCTGCAAAGAGTGAGAGTTTGACTTCCTCTTTGCTGATTTGAATGCCTTTGATTTCTTTTTGTTGTCTGATTGCTGTGGCTAGGACTTCTAATACTATGTTGAATAGCAGTGGTGAGAGTGGACATCCCTGAATCACAGATCTGTACCTCTGAAACAAATAATGCAATATATGTTAAGAAAAAAAAAAAAAAAGAAGAAGATAGCAGGAGGGGAAGAATGAAGGGGAGTAAATCGGAGGGGGAGATGAACCATGAGAGACGATGGACTCTGAAAAACAGACTGAGGGTTCTAGAGGGGAGGGGGGTGGAGGGATGGATTAGCCTGGTGATGGGTATTAAAGAGGGCACGTTTGGGTGCCTGGGTGGCTCAGTTGGTTAAAGAGGGCACGTTCTGCGTGGAGCACTGGGTGTTATGCACAAACAATGACTCATGGAACACTACATCAAAAACTAATGATGTAATGTATGGTGATTAACATAACAATAAAAAATTAAAGAAAAAAACTCACAACGGCCCCCCCCAAAAAAAAGACAAAGAAAAAAAAAACCCAAAATATCCTTGCTGTAGGATATTAATCATGAACTCTTTCTAGGTTCGTTCTAGTGGTATATATCTGCTTAGATGATTGCAGAATGCAACAATTGAGCATACTTTACTTGAAGGAATATATCTTGAACTAAAATTTCAGCAAATAAAGCAATTTTTAAAAATCTCAAATTGCATTTAGAAGGTCCTGTGAACTGAGGTGAAAGGATGAATCTCGTTAGGTCAATCTGGGTTTTGTTTGTTTGACTAGAAGAGAGGCTTAACAGATAAATTAAGGTACCAAGCCCACTCTGAATCGCTCCCCATTTGCAGTAATAGGCCTGGCTCAGCTCTTCCCCCATTCAGCTTTTATCCGAGTCACATGTAGCCAATTAGTACATTTTCTGTTCAAATAAAAATGTTTATTTGCTTTTCTAATTTACCATTGTGACACTGGAACTCTGATTGAAAGCATTTTAACTTTTATAATAAACAGTAAAAAAGCCTCATAAAGCTCTCACAAAACTTCAGGAGTTAAGATATATTCCTTATGAATGTCTACACTGTGCTATTTGTGTTGCCAATTATTTTATCTAGAATCATTCCCTTAACTCCATTTCCTGTTTTTTTTTTTTTTTTTTTGAGAGCACTTTGCAGAGGACATGTTTTTAATAGGCTATAATCATCACATGGGCAACAGGGATCTTGGCAAGTAGCTATTAACAGTATAGACAGAAACTTGGAGTGTGATGGTTTTAGACTTCCTGAGCTTCTTGATGCTATTTTAATGCACTAAGAGTATAAACTAAATTTAGATCCTGCTGACTGTTAGCAGAGTGAAGTGCGTGCCTCTTTTGCAGACAATGCTAGATTTAGTCACTGTGTATTTCTGTCAAGCTGGGAATGGAGTTTACAGCTCTCATCCCTTCTGAGCATTTAGTAACTATATGTATGTATTTAATAATTGCTCAGAATTGCACCTGTTTATTTAAATTTTGTTGTCCCTAAAGCAGTTACTGACATTGTGGGTTTTTTTTTTTTTATGGTCACTGCATTTTATTTTGATAAATCTGGCATTATACATAAATTTATAATTTCTGACAGGAAGTCTGTGTTACTCCGTAAATATTTCTCTAGTCCACGGTTTCTCAGCCTGGGTACTCTGGCCTTTTGGGTCAGACAATTCTTTGTTATGGGGGGTGGGGGGGCGCTATCCTGTACACTGTAGGATGTTTGGCAGCATCCCTGGACTCTGTGCATTAGATGTTAATGGCCTTCCCCTCTAGCCCAGTCGTGACAACCAGAAATGTCTACAGGTATTTGAATGATGCCTGTGGAGCAAAATCACCTCCAGTCGAGGACAACTACTCTGATCTGTCCACTGCTCACCATCTCCTTCACTTGGGCCCTAGTCCAGGCTCCTGTCATCTCTCAGCAAACCACTGTAAGAGTTTTCTGGTGGATCGTCCTGCATATGCCCCAGCCGCTCTCCAGTTCATTCTCCACGTTGTAGCCAGAGTGCTTTCCAAAACCCAAATCTCATCACGTTATTCCCAGTGACCTAGGACAAAGATAGAACTTTTAAAAATAGCCTTCCAGCATTCATCCGAGTTGGACCTGGAGTACCCCTTGGCTTCATCTCAACCCAGTCCCTCTTGCCAGTTTAGGGTTTTCCGCATGCCCTTCTCCCCCTGCTCTTGCCTTGCTCTGCCCCTGTCTGTCCACCTGGCAGCTTGCACCTACTCTTCCGCGCTGGCTCCAGTCTAGCCTCGTGCTACCGGGTTGTTCTTATCTGATGACTAAGGACCAAGTCACATTGACCTGCTGTGGTTTACTCTAGGCCGGTTGGATGAAAGCCGATCGTCTAAAAGCCAGTTTACCAAAGGGCCAAATTACTCAATGTAGTCACCAAAATACAGATTTTAATAAACTTTTGTTTTTCCTTTTTATTATTTATACTTTCCTACTATTAGTTTCGCATGGGTTGAGTTTAGAGAGCTGTGAGGACTGTAAAGAATCAGTATTTGCAGGGGTGCCTGGGTGGCTCAGTTGGTTAAACGACTGCCTGCGGCTCAGGTCATGATCCTGGAGTCCCAGGATCGAGTCCCACATCGGGCTCCCTGCTCGGCAGGGAGTCTGCTTCTCCCTCTGACCCTCTTCCCTCTCGTGCTCCCTATCTCTCATTCTTTCTCTCTCAAATAAATAAAATCTTCAAAAAAAAAAAAAGAATCAGTATTTGCAGATTCTAGGGTCTTCAGACTCTCTCCCCATCCCCATGAGCCCTGTCCTTCAGCTCAGGTTTGCCTCTCTGGGACTAGCAGACCAGCCCACCCAATGTGCTGGCCTGTGTCTCCATCTTTCCTCAAGTAGGCAGTTGGAGTCAGAATTGAATTAAACATTTCTTAAAATGCAGTTATAATAACACATTGAAAATGGAAATCTTCAAAATCTATGAAAGTATCCCATACAATCTGTATTCCTTCAAAGTTTGTAAGTGAAGAAACAAAATTTGGTAGACTTAATAAATTCACCTATTTGTCATTTGGGATTATAATGAACAGTTCCTAAAATTTCTAAAAATTGGCAAAATCGATAATGACTTTAAAAGAATCAAATAGGTATCAGTATCAGGTGAATATTTCCAATAGGAAATTTAGATTATATTTATAAGAAGAATGTATCCACAATAAGACCAAAGTAACTCATTGCCCCTTAACTTTTTTTTATTATGTTATGTTAATCACCATACATTACAGCATTAGTTTTTGATGTAGTGTTCCATGATTCATTGTTTGCGTGTAACACCCAGTGCTCCATTCAGTATGTGCCCTCTTTAATACCCATCACCAGGCTAACCCATCCCCCCACCTCCCTCCTCTCTAGAACCCTCAGTTTGTTTTTCAGAGTCCGTAGTCTCTCATGGTTGGTCTCCCTCTCCGATTTTCCCCCCTTCATTTTTCCCTTCCTGCTCTCTTCTTCTTCTTCTTCTTCTTCTTCTTCTTCTTCTTCTTCTTCTTCTTCTTCTTCTTCTTCTTCTTCTTTTAACATATAATGTATTATTTGTTTCAGAGGTACAGGTTCATTGCCCCTTAACTTTTGACAAATATTCTTTAAAAGGGTTTTAAGGGGCACCTGGGTGGCTCAGCCAGTTGATGAGCATCAGACTGGTTTTCCACTCAGGTCATCCAGGTTGTGGAATGGAGCCCTGTAGTAGGCTCTGAGCTCCAGCTTGGAGTCTGCTTATCCCTCTCCCTCCCCCTCCATTCCTTCCCCATTTTCACCCATGCTCACTCTCTCACAAGCGCTCTCTCTCTCAAATAAATAAATAAATAAATAAAATCCTTTACACAAAGTGTTTTAAGAACAATGTATTTGTTGACTATAGTCAAGAAGAATATGTCATAGTTGCCCAGTTGCAATTCTACATTTATTTGATGATTACTCCAGTAATAATCTATGTGCCTCACTCAGTTGTAGACTCCATGAGAGCAGGAACGGTGACCATTTTTGCTTAGTAATTATTCACAGAACATATCATGGTATCAGGTGCAAAACAGATGTCCATTTAAATGTTGCTGAATAGATAAATTATGTTAAAAATGCCGTATTAGCCTCCTAATATGTAATAGTGATATTGCCAGTAGTTCTTAGCCTTAAGAAAGCTGTTGATAACTCCAGACCTAGTTCTGTAAAAACATTAAAAATATATAACAAACTTTGATATAGCATTTATTGAAACACTGTGTTTTTTCTAAGACCAGGACCTTTTGGTTAATCTTTTGGTAGCACACAAAGCATTTCATTTTTCGGATAGAAGTGTGTGTGGTTGTATAAAAAGCAAGTCTGTAAATTTTATTTACTACCATATCCAAATGAAATAGCATGGTTCTTTGTCAAGTTTAAGTAATAGGCCACAATAAGAGTGTTTTAAGATTAATATCATAAAACAATACATTCGAAAAAAAAAAACTAGGAGTATTACCTCTGGTAATGGGAATAAGATTCCCGTTAATTTTTGGCCATGATGTTAACATGGTTAGGGTTGGCCTTAATCTAAGATTAGTCAGAGTGAACATTCCAGGCCCTCCAAAGGGGCCGGAGAAGAAGGAAGGCAAGAGAAGGGTGTGGAAAGGATGGAGGCAGCAGAGGGGCTTGAGGGAAAAATTGCCTTTTCAATTCTATTCAGGGTCTTATTTCAAAATTTCTTTTATTCCAAACACATGTCCCCAAATTCTCCTCCTATATCTCACCTCCATATAGAACATAAATACCACTTACATGAATCATTTAATGACCATTATATGATCCACAATCCACCATTTTTCAGATATTTCAGATAGATTTTATATTTTGTATTTAATAACTCTAAGAGATCCATGGAAAGGTTTAAAGTATGCTGTTTGTTTCTTTCTCTTGTTTATGGTGGCTTATTTCCTCGTATATTTTATAATTTCTGATTGTTAGCTCATGTTTTACTGGGCTTTCTCTGAGGGAATTCTGCAAGACTTGGATTGAGGGTGTACCCTTCTAGAAAAAATTCTTTTACCTTCTTCTAGGTGCTCTGGGATGGAACCAACCCTGGACCATATCTGTTATTTTTCTTCTTTTGGGGTTTCCTGGACCAGACATGTAGAGAATATCTAAATCCTGAGCCATGTAAGGATAGGACTATGGTTATAAACTCTCAGAAAGCCACCCCCTCTCCCCAGTTTCTGGCCAAAACAGACAATTTTCTTTGCCATCCCCTTTTCTAGTGAGCAGGCTTTTTGCAGGGTTGCTCTTCAAAGGACTTGGCTTCGAGTTTCATTTTCGACTTCCCACTTCACAGAGGAGCAAGGTCTTGATTTCTGCTCCCATTCAGTAGTTAGAACCCAAGATACTAGGATACCCATGCTGGCAAAAAAAAAAAAAAAGACGTGGTAAGAGTTTTATCATATCAGGCGGAAGGAAGAGCATGAGAAAAGGCAAAGATACTTGAAATCTCTTGGTGTGTTCAGGGAACTTTAACAAGTAAGTATCTCTAATATACATAGTTTACATATTTGAAGGCACTTTCATATGATAGTGTGTTAGATAGCTAACATTCACTGAACATTTGCAGTGTGTCAGGCACTGTTGTACATGCTTTACATATAGTAACATTTAGTTCTGTCAACAGTTCTTTGAAGTGGTTACTATTATCATCGCATTTTACAGATGGTCATATTTTTAAGTAACTTTCCTAAAGTTACAGGGTTACAATTGGGCAAGACAGGACTCAAATCCAAGTGTTCTGACCCCAGAACCCAAAATCTTAACCTTTATGTTCTCTTGCTCACAATAAAGGCTGATTTATCTTGAAGGATTTAATCAAACGTTCTCATTCTTGAGAAAGCTCAATAAATGAAGAAAGATTATTTTCTCCCCTATAGACCCTATGTACCATAAAAATCGGCTTACTGTTATTTACTTTAGTTGAATAAATATTGTTCTTCTCTAAGAAAAATGTATGATTGAATGGATGCCTTTTCAGTGGTATGTTGGATAGGTTTGCAAGAACTGATTATTAACTTTTCAGGAATTTTGCAAGCCAGTTATTAAATATAGTGTTGTTAAAAATTAAGTCATCTAAATGTATGTTAAATGAATTATATTTAAAACAAAGGTGATAAATATTCAAAATCCATTGCTTCCTAATTATTTAACTACATTTTGCTATTATCTATGCTCTTGAGGTTTTTAATGTCTATTGTGTGTATATATATATATATATATATATGTGTGTGTGTGTGTGTGTGTGTGTGGAAATACTATGTAATGTTGTGCTACTGAGCTCTCCATTCAATAATGTCCATCACTTAAAGAGCTAGTATCCAAAATCTATAAAGAACTTATCAAACTCAACACCCAAAGAACAAATAATCCAATCAAGAAATGGGCAGAAGACATGAACTGATGTTTTTCCAAAGAAGACATCTAAATGGCCAACAGACACATGAAAAAGTGCTCAACATCACTCGGCATCAGGGAAATTCAAATCAAAACCTCAACGAGATACCACCTTACACCAGTCAGAATGGCTAAAATTAACAAGTCAGGAAACGACAGATGTTGGCGGGGATGCGGAGAAAGGGGAACGCTCCTACACTGTTGGTGGGAATGCAAGCTGGTGCAGCCACTCTGGAAAACAGTATGGAGGTTCCTCAAAAAGTTGAAAATAGAGCTACCCTATGATCCAGCAATTGCACTACTGGGTATTTACCACAAAGATACAAATGTAGGGATCCGAAGGGGTACGTGCACCCCGATGTTTATAGCAGCAATGTCCACAATAGCCAAACTGTGGAAAGAGCCAAGACGTCCATCGACAGATGAATGGATAAAGAAGATGTGGTGTGTATATATATATATATATATATATATATATATATATATATATATATACATACATACATATACAATGGAATATTATGCAGCCATCAAAAGGAATGAGATCTTGCCATTTGCAATGATGTGGATGGAACTGGACGGTGTTATGCTAAGTGAAATAAGTCAATCAGAGAAAGACATGTATCATATGACCTCACTGATATGAGGAATTCTTAATCTCAGGAAACAAACTGAGGGTTGCTGGAGTGGTGGGGGGTGGGAGGGACGGGGTGGCTGGGTGATAGACATTGGGGAGGGTATGTGCTATGGTGAGCGCTGTGAATTGTGCAAGACTGTTGAATCACAGATCTGTACCTCTGAAACAAATAATGCAATATATGTTAAGAAAAAAAAAAGAAGAAGAAGATAGCAGGAGGGGAAGAATGAAGGGGAGTAAATTGGAGGGGGAGATGAACCATGAGAGACGATGGACTCTGAAAAACAAACTGAGGGTTCTAGAGGGGAGGGGGGTGGAGGGATGGGTTAGCCTGGTGATGGGTATTAAAGAGGGCACATTCTGCGTGGAGCACTGGGTGTTATGCACAAACAATGAATCATGGAACACTACCTCAAAAACTAATGATGTAATGTATGGTGATTAACATAACAATAAAAAATTTAAAGTAAAAAAATAATGTCCATACTTTGGTATCTTGAAATTAGAATCATATTTATACTATGATTTGGTAAACACTACAAATCAGGGCATTGCCCCAGGGAGTTGGCTGTTCAACATTTACCACAGCATCCACTTCATTCCTTCTTGAAAACATTTTGCCTTAAGTTGATTCTAAGGAGGGCTCTTTATTATATAGAGAGTTCACATTTTCTAATAGAGACCTCTGGTGTCTAAATTATATTAGTGCTACAATATTTAAGAAAGGGAATTTGGAAATGTTCATCAGTTTCTCATTAATATGCTTAATTATCTCAGAAAACTGATAATCCATCTTAGTTTTAATAACCACCAACGGAAATCCTGTCTTTCATGATCCTCAGTGAACTAAACACCTTTTGGTTTAAGAAATTCAAATTCATCACTCCAGAGTAAAAATGTGTTCTATTTTCTCCCTCAATCTGCTGAAAGTAGGAGCTACTATAATGTACCAGAACAAGTCAAGATATCTGGATTCTGCTCTTGTCTCAACTATTAAACAGCCAGGTGACCTAGGCTCGGTGCTCTTGCCTCTCTGTACTTTAAAATCACCTTAACACTTTTTTAGATATACTGATGACAGGTCCCACCCAAACCTTCTATCAGAATCCCTGGAGTTGGAACCAAGATGGTGGTATCCTTTGAAAGATTCTTGAGACGGTTCTAATGTTCAACTGATTTGAAAACTACTGGTCAGAATATTTACATAGAGGGTGAACAGCCTATGGTTAAGGGTTCCAGTTGCAGGACCAGAACTGTTTTCAAATCCCCACTCTTTAACTTCCTAGCTGTGTAACCTCAAATAAGTTACGTACTGTCTCCATGCTTCAGCTTTCTGAAGTATAATATTAGAATAATAGTACTACCTTAATTAAGGGATGGGACGCATGGGTGGGCTCAGTCAGTTAAGTGTCTGCCTTCAGCTCAGGTCATGATCCCAGGGTCCTGGGATCGAGTCCTGCATCAGGCTCCTTGCTCAGCGGGGAGATGCTTCTCCCTCTGCCTGCCCCTCCCCCTGCTTCTGCTCGCTCACTCTCTCTCTCTTTGGCAAATAAATAAATAAAATCTTTAAAAAATAAAAAAATTACTACCTTAGTTAATGGGGTAAACATTTAGAGAAGGATCTGGCACTGAAGCCATTTGTTGCTAATATTATTATTACTGAGGACTCTCTCTTTGTAGTTCTACATGTCCTCTCCATGCTAACATATAGCCAATTACATACTTGAAGGCCACATCTTAATGTCCCCTTTATTATACTTTTTGTATTTCCTACTGTTTTCTAGCCTTTAATCATATTGATGTTTCTCCTTTCAACTGTCCCCCAATTTTTTATTTTCCCTTAAGTTGGAAAACCCCAAAGTAAAGTGCTTCACATGGCTCAAAGCTATAGCTGAATGATGTCTGCATTGTCATTGTAATAGATCTTTTGAATTAAAGCATTTGTATTGGCTAAGACTGATATTTTCTTTACATTACAAAGAATAAAACTTTTTTTCTGGTATATGAGGTGGCAGCAATAATTTTTGTAGACTCTGTTCCCAGTAGGAGCAAAACAAATACAGAAGAAGAAGAAAAACCTGTTTGCAGCAGGAACTGTGGGATAAAGATAAACAAGTAGCAAAAAATACTTCAATCAAATCTTTAAAAGCAAAACAAAGGAGAAAATGTTTTCTCATCCATTCAGTTTGAGGAGAATCGATGGTTAATTAGATGAAGAATAAGGGAGAAAGTCCTCATGTACTTCAGGTACAAAATTTATTGGGAAAAATAGCCAGGGAGCACTTTGATAAAGGAGAATTTCAGAACCATGGCAAGCTAGAAGACTGCTACTTATAATAGTTTCTCTGGGTACCTGTTTTCCAACACCTCTGATAGAGAACAGGAAAGAGATGAAATAAGCAGATATTATGAGCATCACCAGAAACTATTTGAAAGTTGAAAATTGGAAAAGATTAATTCAGTACTGTGGTCTTTAGTAACCCTCCTATAATTTTATTTTTAGAAGGTTGTAAAAATTAACTTATTAAATGCCACTCTCTCATTAAATATTAATGATATAACATAGTAACTAGGGCCCCAAAACTAGCCCTGGAAACATGCTTTGTATTCTGCCTTAATTACAAAATGGAGTTGCTTAAAGCTGAAAGTTGTAGTACATGTTCAGCACATGGTTACTGCAGAATAGTGAATGTTAAGACCACTAGTTAGAATTCTTCCTGATTAACTGCTGCATTTCTAGACTGTTACAACATCACTGGATATTATATAGATATTTCTCTAAATCATTCACTCAAATCATAACATGATGACTGCTGAATGTTAATGGAGGTACCTAAGATTAAATTGGGAAAGAAATAGCAAATCATTATCTCTGAAACTCAGCTTTTTTTTCCCTTCTGGGGGGCATAGACATAAAAAAATGAGATCTTTCCAATTGTATTATGCCATTATATCCCAAATATGTTACACTGATATAACAAAAAACAGTACAGATATTGTGCAAGTTGCTCATTAAAGTACACATAACCTATCGATCTGGGGGTTTTCTAATTAATATGGATAAATGTGATCACCTCCAAGGAAACGAGTATAGATGAATCTAGGCAGAAAAACACAACAACAAAAACCAATAGGCATTTTTATCAGATATTGGAGTGCCCTCATAAGTTGTATAGATTAGCCCTTTTGGTGAGAAAAGTATGTGAGCAAGGAGCTTAATGATAAGAATTGGAAAACATTAATCCAAGTTCCATGAGGGCAGGTCTTCTATAGTTTCAGCACTCAGACCGTGCCTAGCATAGAACGGGATTCCATAAACATTTAAAGAATGAATAAATATTCCTAGGATTTTTTCCCTACTGGATGACAATAAGCAAGGTAACTTGTCCCTCTGTGTCTCAGTTTCTTTGTTAATAAAATAAGATGATTTGGGAGTCATTTTAAGTATTTAGATTCTACAATTATATGACATGTATTCAAAATTTAAAATCCCCTATTTGTTAAAAGTTTTCTTAAAACTGCATTTTAAACAAGTAAACTCATTCCCCAAGACAAAGCAAAATCTTTTCTCTTTTCCTTATTTATATGACTTAGAGTTTATATATGTGGGCTATCTTAGAAAAGTATATTACTGACAAAAATAATTTTATAACTAATTTAACCATACAGATCAGATGCAGGGAAACTGTACCCATATGCTTCTAAAACCATATTTCAACACTTTTGACTCCAGTGAATTTACCTTTTATAGAATATTTTAGATGATTTTCAGTCTTGTTTTCAACACCTAGTGTATGTAATCAGCTTTTGAAAGAAAACAAAGCCTGTTGGCAATTTTTTTAATGTTTTGTTTTGGTTTTGGGTTTTAGATTCTGTGCTAATGGAGAGCAAACCTTAAAATCCCTTTGGGTTTCATCTCCCAGGGTTAGATGTACCTAAACATATTTGTTTGCAGAATATCATTGCACTTCAAAATTGTCCATCTTGTCCCACGTTTTATGGTCTCGTCCATCTTCCTCCAAATATATACCATAAGCAAACTAAAAACAGCACATTTCTCCCAGCTGGCGATCCCTCTCACGGGATTAACAGCTGCAGAGCATTGTGCTGCCCTAAGCAAACTCAGCCTCAGAGGACAAGCTGGCTTTACATTAAAATAAGCAAGGTAGACTGGGTGCCATTTAGGTATAGGTAGAGATTTTTTTTTAATGAAAAGAACAAAAATGATAGCATTTCCAATTTAACCGTATTGAAAATCTTAACACATCTGAGCGTCTATCTTAAGAAAACCTACATGGCATTATTGGAACATCTGCTCTCCAGTGTAAGAGGGGAGCAGGTGCTCTGTCTGGTAGCCTCATTGGTGACATAACAATTCTTTTTATGTGTCCAGTTGTGCAGGGATCTGATGTGTCTGAACCATGTTAGTTACGTGTCATGATTTTGTCATGGAAATTTTCTGATGACATTGATCAGAAATAGTTTTATTTGGGCCATGTTATAAAAGCGTTCTGGGAGCCATATCTTTTCAGCCTATGATTTATTTCCTTTATATAAGTTAAACACTTGGGTAAAAATGACAGTGCTACCATAGTGGTTAAAAAGATTTAACACCTTGAAAGAAATCATGCATGTGAGCCTATTTGTGGGCTGGATTCCCACCATCCCCTCCCTGCAGGTTCTCCAGGCTCATCTATATGGATGTAGATATGACAGGTGAAGAGATTGACTCACTGAGGAGTTGTAGGAATTGATGGTTGAAGTTCCCTATAAATATTATATTACCATTATCCTCATTCCCTTTTATCTTGTTTATTTCACACCACTTACTATACACTTGCACTGTGACAGTGATCAATGCGAGCCTCCTGTGTGTCTTTAGTCTGCATGCTTGCCCAGGTCTACAACCTTACCAGTTGTATAGGGGGATTATTCGGACCCAAAGGAAACTTGGGAATTTAGTTTGCTCTCAGTATTTACCTACTATAAGGTTTTCAAGTGAGATTATCTAATTTAGCTAATGCTGCCTTCAGATTTTTATAAATCATATACATTTTCTTTTGAAGAGCCAAATCCCTCCCACTGCCATTGTTAAGATGGATTTTTTTTTCAGTTTAGTACAAAAAAATAAGGATACAGAAGAAAAATAAAGTAAAATTTTCTGTAAACCTGCAAAAGATGTTAACATATTTTGGAGTATTTTCTTCTAAATATGGTGCTGTAGATATGCACATATTTAAGCATTCATATAGATATAGAACATGCTTTTCTTACATATATGACCTTTATTGTGTAAACAGTTCTACATAGTTTCCCCTGCTTGTTATATAGTGAACATTTTCCTATGTCACTTAATATATTTTATAAGATTTCATAATATTGACACACCCATTCCTCTGCTACTGAGCATTTAGGATGTTTCTATATGTTTCTATATTATACATTATGTAATGAGCATCTTCACTAATACAATTTTAATTCTTATTATTTGTCTTTTCTGGGCCCATTCTGGATACTCAAATTCAGAACTCATATAACTCCCTAAATGTTTCCTTTATTCAAATATGTGGCAGCCTAGTTAATAGTAATGATCTTTCATCTACAGAGGGCTGCACTTGTAGATAATTAAAAAGCTGATTAGGCTACACTTTTCCCTCAGCATAATCTCACCAGAAATAATAATAATCAATGCCTTCAGGTGGTCTTAAGTAACAACTCAGCACTAAGTATTAAAAATGAATGTTACTAAAAAATTTTATATATATTTTAGAAACTATAAGAACTCTTGAATTAATACAGAAGATGTGCTAGAACTTAATATGAAGCATGAGAGAAAAATAATAGTATAACTCAAAGCAAAAGATTACTCACCGACATTTTCATTTTCCCCTGGAGGAAAACGAAAAAAGGAAAAAACTAAAATTTCCTCTGAATTAAAAAAAAATCGAAGAAAAACAGAAGGACCACTTGTTTTGTTTTGTTTTTTGAAACACATTTACTTTCAAGTGATTTATACTTTTCAGTGGCACCTGGGTGGTTCAGGCAGTTGGGTGTCCAACTCTTGAACTCGGCTCAGGTCTTGATGTCAGGGTCATGGGTTCAAGCCCCACAGTGTGGAGCCTACTTAAAAAAAAATTATTTAGATTTTCAATTCCCCCCAAAATAGGAAATATTTTACATTCCCTGGAAATCCCTAGAAAAAACTTGAGTTCAACCCTGCTGTCTCAATTCACTGGTTTCTATAAGAAGGGAGCTTGGAAGGAGCACTGGATTAGACGAGTTGTGACCTTGGGCAATTTGCTTGTACTCTTAATCTCAGTGTCTACATCTGTGCAATAATTGTTATGAGAACTTAATGTAAATTACCTAAAAGAGTGCCTGACACATAACTGACTCTCAGTAAATGCTAGCTCCTTTTTCTCCTGTTTTTTTTCCTCCTGTTTTTAAATGATAATGCAGATTATTTCAAGAGATAGATTTTTAAAAATAATTTCTTTCCTTGAATGAAATTCATCAACTAAAACTGTACTAGTAGGTGAATGATTGCCATTTTGCTATAAAATTATAAAGCTATGGACAATTTGAGAGACAATAATACATCAAACAGAAATAAAAAGTTAAAACTCCAAAGTTAAGCCCTTCTGATGTCCCCAGGGGTACCCTGTTTCTTTATGTATAGTTAATTGGTAAGAAATAATTAAAACAATAACTTAAATTTACGTAACAATTTATCGTTTCAAATATTGTCATTTAGTTGGTTTGATCCTCACACAGACAACATCATAGAAGTTCATGGAAGGTGAATGATTGGCCCAAAGCCAAACTAAATTAATACTATATAGACAGAATAAAATATAATGTTATTTCTACTCTCAGTTCTATTAACCATTAAGTAAAGAGAGAAAAGGAAAATCAAAACTAAAATGATAGATTATTTAAAAGTTAATGGAAGGGAAAATGTATCAAAACTGTTCTTAAATGGTTTTTAGTGTTAAAAAATAAAAATTGAAAATAAATGAGCCATGTATGTATCTTAGAAACTAGAAAAAAGGAGTCAAAATTAAATCAAAGGAAGTTAGGAAGCAGACTTTAATAAAGACAAAAGCAAGTATGAAAAAAATCAACAGCTAGTGTTTTTGAGAAGGAAATCTTCTTGAATAGACAAATGCATGACCAACCTGATTAAGGAAAAATTAATGAAGGTACAAATATAGAAATCTGAGTTTAACTTTCCAAACATGGCTGCTCATATTGCTTTTCAGATTTCTTAGCAAAGAGAGTGGTGCTCTGCTCTCCAATCTTTTTATGAAGTTAGCAGATACTTAATATCAAGCACCTGGTAAAGATGCTGTATTTGTTTGCTAGGGCCACTATAACAAAACACCACAGACTGAGAAGCTCAAACAACAAAAATCTATTGTCTCACAGTTATGGAAGCAGAATTCTGAATTCATGGTGTTGGTAGGGTGGGTTCCTTCTGAGGGCTGTGAGGGAAGGATCTGTTCCCAACCTCTCTCTTTGGTTTGTAGATGGCTGTCTTCCCCCTGTGTCCCTCCATATCATCTTCCCTCCATTCCTATCTGTATCCAGATTTCTTGGTTTTATAAAGACACCAGTCATATTAGATTGGGGCCCAGTCTGATGGCCTCATTGTAGCTTGATCACCTCTGTAAAGACCCTACCTCCAAATAAGGTCAGATTCTGAGATACTGGGCGTTCATATCCTCAACATATGAAGTTGTGGGGGGACATAATTCAAACCATCACAGATACCCTTTGTCTTTGATTAGTTGGTCATTTGCTTTCACGGGGTTTTCCTAATAAAACTTCGGAAGAGCCCACACCCTTTTATGAAAGCTTTTAGACAAACTATGTAATTTTGGAGCTGGAATGGGCCATAGAAATCTACTCTAACAATACCTTTATTCTATCACAGAGTAAACAGTCTCAGAGATATTGGGTGACTTTCCAGTCAATTACCTCTGGCTTCCTGGTATGACCTCTTCCAAACTCTTCACGCCACTGGAGGGCTACAGGGAGACCCCGGTCGGTATTGGGCCGGTGTTGGGGTCTCTGACTTGGCAATGTGGCACTTGTTCCTCCTAGTGTCATGCCTTCCTATTAAGCACGACTTGCTTTGGGCCTGGTCAGAGGAACGCACCCACCATTGCCTCTGACGGCTTCTCTGCCTTTATACAGGTCCGTTGGAATATTTAAGCAGTTTGGTGTTTGGGATTGTAAAACTTCCCGTGGGGATAAGCAGACTTGTGCTTGTATACTTTTAGCCATCTGGGCAATACCAAAGGCTTATTGTACTTGATTTGGAATCAAAGGTAGTTTTTTTCAGGACTGTGTTATCACCACTCACACTGAGGAGTCCTCCAGTCTCGCCATTCTTATTAAATTGCTATTTACTTGAAGGAGAAATGGTCAATCGTTCTCCAACCAAAGATAGGTAGTCCCAGACACCTACATTTTTATCAGGGAATCTAGTGATTTTTTAGGTAATTTTCACGCCACACTTTGAACAACAACAAAGAAACCTGCTCTAAATCAACACATTGATCATCAATTTTTAAATACCTACTACTAGGAATGATTGTTTTATTTTTCAATAACATCATATTTTACCAAATCTAAGGGATTTTTTTTATGTAAGTCACATCGTTACTCCATGTGTCACTAAGAAAGAAAAAAATATCAATAAACTATGACACAGAGCCTTAAGGAAAGTTGCTTTGGACTTCTGTGAATTATTCACACCAGCAACTCATCGCTTTGAAATTTTTGTTCAGAGGGATCTGGCAATTTCTTTTACCTTAAGTCACATTACTAGGCCTGTGATAAGCAAGACTTTTCCACAGAAGTACCACAACTTCTTCCACTTGAAGTTACCTTTCTTATATCCTCTAATGCAATAGAATGTTACTTTCCAAGAAAATCTGGAAATTGCTGTCATTCCTCCAATAGTGAACGTCTGCTTCACTGGTAACAAATACATACTTCACACCTGTTTACGTGCCATATTTGTATGCACCAACTTGTATGTTTAAAGCCAAATCATACTGTGGCTCTTTAAAAAAGTATAGGTTTAAAAAATAATTATTAAATGGAGTTAAACTCAACACATGATACCACTCAAATATTGTTTCAAAAATTATATGATGCCCAGCTGAAGAGACCTTATTAACAGCTGGGACCAAGTCCATGTACACTCTGACATTGACCACCTCAGTTGTGCATGCTGCCTTGTGTATACTTCTCATACGATGTGATTAATTAGAGACACATCTCCATTCAGAGCTGGGAAAATGTGGTGGGGGTGGGGTGGGGGAGATCTCAGAATCCACGTAATACGGTAATACAACAGTTTACAATGGAAACTATCCTCGTGCTAGATGCTAGGGTAACATAATGAGCTAGAGCAGCAGTTCTCAGAATGTAGTCCGGGGACCAGGAGCATCAGCATGAGCATCACCTGGGAATTTGTTGCAAATTCTCAGGTTCCACCCTAGAGAGTCTGAATCAGAAACTCTGGGAATTGGGCCCAGCAATCTGTTCTAACAAGCCTTCCAGGGACCTCTGATGCACGCTCAAGTGTGAGAACTACTAGGTTAGAATGAATGGGAAGTCAAAGGCAGAGAAGTCAAATCCCTCCACATTTATAGAGAAATATTTATTAATACAAATACACACACTCACACACCTCTTATTGAAACTTGGTTTACTCAATGTAAGAATTTATATATGCAATTCTTCAGATGACTACATTCAAATAGATATATTTGAGGGCACCTGGGTGGCTCAGTTGGTGAAGCATCTGCCTTCGGCTCAGGTCATGATCCCAGGGTCCTGGGATCCAGCCCCACATCGGTCTCCCTGCTCAGTGAGGAGCCTGCTTCTCCCTCTGCCTGCCGCTCTCCCTGCTTGTGCTCTCTCTCTCTCTGTCAAATAAATAAATAAAACCTTTAAAAAACAAAAACAAATAGATATATTTGATATACAAAAGGCCTATGTTTTATAATGGCCAAAAAAAAAATCCTTGGTATATTTTATAATTATTATCCTTAGTGATCTCCCTCCCTTTGTTCTCTTCGCTCCCCTCTTTGCTCCAAACTATCCTGTCTTTATAGTCTTTTCCCACCTTCCCTGTATCACCTAGATTCAGAAAAATCTGCAATACCAGGATAGTTCAAAATTCTCCCTTTTACACTTTTCTCAGGCCCTCTTTTCCTCCCCTTTTCCTGTTTTTAACTTTTCACCCTTAAAAATGATAGTAGTTAATCCTATAAAAGTTGAATCCCCAAATTAAGGGATAGGGAAATACGTTTGAACAAACACCTGTAAAACGTCACTGCTCGAGTATTTGGATCTGAGGAAGGTATAGTTTAACTGCTGTCCTCTGTCTTTATAATATGTAAATGGTAATATGTGTTGTAGGATAACTGGAAAGCAGTTGCTAGAATATGTAATATTTGGACATGTCATTTCATTTTCTATTTTAGAAAAGAGAGTCTCAAAAGTCACGTTCAGCTTATTGGCTTTAGTGTTATCTGACATGCTGTGTATTCTTCTTTTGGGCTCAGATATAGATTTTTCTCCTTTTAAATTGTTAATACACATCTAGTAGAAAAATAAAAAGAAACGAGATGTTCCTTTGTTAAATGTTCGTTGCGATATCCTTATTGGTTTAAAACTGTAAGGTTTATTCTCTCAGGAGAAACTGATTTCAGAAATAATTATGTCTGTACTGGAGTCAAACACATAATCCATTGTGAAGCTGAAATCACGTTGGGGGCTCAAGCTCATAATATCAAATAATAAATGCATTTGCATTCCATGATCCTTGATGAGGGATAGAATTTTAATAATCAGTCTTCCCTAAAAACATGCATATTATACAGAGTTTATTTTGTAGCAGAATTTCTTTTTAGTTTGTGGTGAAATGTATTTTAAAGTCTTGGAGAAAAAATGAAGGGGGAAAAAGAGGACAGCTACATGTTTTTGAACATGATTTTATAAGCTTATTTGCATAAGTTTAAATTTTGTTTCTTTGTGAATTCAGTAGGAAATATCACTGGAATTTTAAAGAAACAGCGTAATCAATTCTGAATTTACATCTCCACCCCCAGTGAAGTAACCTAGTTTTCCATCATTTTTCTTGGCTCTGTCGGCTGGGAGGCAGCATCTACTGACAGTCACTGTATTGTTTGTCAGTTTCCAGCGAGGCGCACAGTGAGGGAGGGAGTGCAGTCCGTCCGCAACTCCAGCGGGCGGAGGGCGCAAGGAAAAGTTTGTGAAGGTTCCCACTCTCTGTAACAAAACTTGTGGCAGGTTCACATACTTCTCAGCTCTTCATACCTTTATTATACAGAAATTACAGACTGAATTGACTTGCTAAGAAACATGCTTCTCGGTAAGTAATGTAACTTTACAAGAGGTAGATTTGTTCTCAAGGGATAGGAAATATATGTACGGAAGTATACTTGGCTTTGGCTATAGTTTTCCAGGTTTGTAAAGATTTCATACAGTGCTGGGCAATACCATGATTAGTATTATTTGTCCTATGAGGATTTTAGTTGATGAGCTATGGCAACTTAGAATGATCTTGGACATGTACGTGTAAATTAAAGAGGCAGCATGACTAGCATAACTATAGTTTTTTTCCCTTCCGTTAAGCGAAGCCTAACATTTGGGGGGTTAATCAGTAATTGTTATAGATGACAGAGTCTTTTGTGATCTAAATGTTAATATGACTTCTGGTTTAAAAGTATGTTGGACTATCCATATGTTGTTAAAATGCTATGATATGTCCTCTAAAAAAAGACCTGTTTCTACATGATTATTTTATTAATATTTAAAATATATGGAAATGCCTAGATTGTCAGTTTTAAAATGAGTTTCAAGTAGAAGAACACTGAAAAAGTGAAATGGTAAGCATATTTTAGCAATATTCACAATTATATCTTACACGTTACAAAATATTTTTGAAGATAGACTTTGCACGCATTAGTCTTAATAGAAATCTGGAAAAACCTTTCACAGAAGATCTGATATAGGAAGCTTTCTCACTTTATAGAAGAACATAATTAGAATTTCATTGGAAGATACATAAACATTTTAAAAAATGCTTCATAGATAAAATGCTTCATTTATTGTCAAGTTAATATTGTGAAGCACTGGCTGAATTTTATGCCTTGGATTATTTATTTGGAAAACAAACATTTTCCTCCTAAAATATGTCAGTAAGTGCACAACGCATTAAGGAATTTTCCAGTTAATAAAGGCTAAGCAAACATCTGAAATTTCTAGGAAATTAAGTGAAAACATCTTTTATTGCAACGATTATACTTTGACCAGTTGTACACATTACTTCACATGTGAGAACAATTTTAGCCTTTATTTGGAGTTATTCATTATGTCACTCTTTAGGGATATTTGATAACCCATTTGGGACATAGTAAACATGACTGTGTTGGTAGTTTAAAAGATAAATTATATTTGTACTTCATTGTCAGTGTGTTTAAATAATTTAAATATTAGATTGGTCTCCATAGAGAAAGCCTAAAATTGATGTTGTATCTTGGAGGTCAATTTTTGCTGTAATTTCAAGCCTATTTATTATTCTGCTTGGTAACAGTATACTGTTATGGAAGAAACTACTGGTCTAGGAATGAGGTGACCCAAGCTTGGGTCCTGGCTCCTCAGTACTGCTCCTAAACATTGGGTTAGCTCTTCTATAAATCTATAAAATTACTTCTTAGAGTTTTACTTTATTTTTGCTCTTCCACTTCTGCCCTCTTTGTTTTTGTTATCCTGTCATGTTGGCCGTGGTATATAGGTGTATAAAACAAATTGGAAATTTTAAACAAGGATTTTTATTTTAAGTCCAGTTAATTAACATACAGTGTTCTATTAGTTTCAGATGTGCAACATAGTGTTTCAACAATTCTATACATCACCCAGTGCTCATCATGACAAGTGCACTCCTTAATCCCCATGGCCTACTTCACCCATTTCCCCCTCCCCTCTGGTCACCATCAGTTAGTTCTCTATATTAAGAATCTGTTTCTTGGTTTGTCTCTCTCTCCCTCTCTCTTTTTTTCCCCTTTGCTCATCTGTTTTGTTTTTTAAATTCCATACATGAGTGAAATCATATGGTATTAGTCTTCCTCTGACTGATTTATTTCGCTTAGCATTATACTCTCTAGCCCCATCCATGTCATTGCACATGGCAAGATTTCATTCTTTTTTATGGCTGAATAATATTCCATTATAAATATATATTACGTCTTCTTTATCCATTCATCTATCAATGGACACTTGGGCTGCTTCCATAATTTAGCTATTGTAAACAATGCTACAATAAACATAGGGGTGCATGTATTCCTTTGAATTAGTTTTTTTGTATTCTTTGGGTAAATACCCAGTAGTGCAATTACTCGATTATAGAGTAGTTCTATTTTTAACTTTTTGAGGAACCTCCATACTGTTTTCCACAGTGGCTGGCATTCCGACCAACAGTGCAAGAGTGTTCCTTTTTCTCGTCATCCTCGCCAAAACTTGTTGTTTCTTGTGTTTTTGATTTTAGAAGAACCTTGCTTTCATGTAGGGGCTCCCTTCATAATATAAGTTTCAATGCCATTGATGGGGAATGAGTGATGGAAATAATTTACTATAGTGGCCTTGGCCTCTGGAAAGTATACCTATGCTTGTGTGAAGTAGCCACCATTTTATTTATCATTTACCAAGGTAGTATATATGCAAATATGCATATATACATATGCATATTTTTCACAACCTTCAAAGTCAGAAAATCTTTACCAATACCCATCTTGAAGACATTTATAAAAAAAAAAAAGATCCTTCAAGTGAAATCATCTAAACAGTAGCTTCTCACATGCAAAATCACCAAAAATAAAAAGTCCATATCCATTACCTCTCCATTTACCCAGGATTTCTCCATCTGATTGGAAACTAAAAGTTTACAGACTTGAGCCTTCCCATCATTTCACTGAGATGATTTCACTGCGGCTGAGGTAGCAAAGCATGAGCGGGAGTTTGAATTCTTGACAGGAGTTTGAATTCTACTTGTTCCTCCACTTCTGAGTGGTTTCAGGAAAAATTGCCCATCCTTTCCAAACTTATCTCCTCTGTAAATTTGGATACAAACGTTCATCTTATAGGATTGCTGTAAGGATCAAGTAGGTGATATTTATAAATGTAAACTGTTGTACTTGACCCTTTAAATTGGTGACCAATAGATGGTAGACAATTACTGTTGTTGTCTTATTAAATTATCAACTGTTGATTTCTATCAAAATTCACCCTACTTTCTAGGATTGCTGAAACTGTATGGGTTTTATGAAGTTTTACCCTCCAGTGTTCCAACAAGATGAGTGAATTATTTTCCTGTGTGAATTTAGAATCAACCAGAACGAACTCTAAATTATAGTCGTGAGCTATAATTACTTCAATGGTTAAGCACATTTTGGCCTCTGGGAGTGAAAAGTTATATTTTACAGTGCATGTGAAAGAAGTATTTGTGAATTCATCTCTGTCTTCTATTCATACCAGGTTAAAATGAGCCACGGTGTTGAGCTGTGTCTTTGGAATGTTACATAAACTTACTTGTTCTTGGCCACATAGCAGTTGGGAATGTACAAACAGGCCTCAAAGGACCCAAACAGCAAATTCTTCACGGGCAGGAAACCCAATATTTACCCATTAATAAATAGGGTGATGGTCACTAAGGTGGCTTATGACTGAGATTTCTTGTTCGTCATGAATGGGAGCTGGCATTTTAAAGTACTTGGTGTTAATGCTTTCAACGGGACTAGACTGAAGCGGGGTTGTGCCACAGGCATTCTGGCACCAGAGGCTCTCTTCTCCCTCCCCTGCTCCAGTAGGAAGTGCCCTCACAGTCTTCTTTCCCTCTCAAACTGGTTTTCCCATCTTCTGTTCACACCAAAATGCAAACGGCTTACAGTGCTTCACCAACATTTTCTAATTATCTGCGTTTTAACATACTGAAAAACTTGAAGCTAAAAATCTAAAGTCTTAACCTCATACCATTTTAAGTGGGCTGGAAGGTGTTGGAGTAATAAAGAAAAACAGAGAGATACATCCTCTAGATTATACATTCTCGATGCCCTCCAAGGGGCAAAAATTCATTCTAGAAGGTAAAAAAATCTTAACACTTCTTATGTATAAAGCACGGATGTACATACACTACATAGACCAATACAGATGGTTTATCTGTGCTATTAAAATTTTGTGGGAGGTGTGAGTAAGAAAAGAAAAAGTCAAGAAGGGTAAGATAATGGAAAAAAAAAAGCTAAGAAATGCTCCTCTAGATGAGAATTTTAAAGGACCCTGTTAAGCCTGTAGAGTACAAATTCTACTGAATTGTTGCTGAATGTTTTCAGAATGAAGTAACTTACATCCAACATAGTACTTACATTGAAAACCAGTATGTTGGGCGCCTGGGTGGCTCAGTCTGTTAAGCATCTGATTTTGGCTCAGGTCATGATCCCAGGGTCGTGGGATCCAGCCCCGCATTGGGCTCCCTGCTCCGCAGGAAGCCTGCTTCTCCCTCTCCCACTCCCCCTGCTTGTGTTCCCTCTCTTGCTGTGTCTCTCTGTCAAATAAATAAAATCTTAAAAAAAGAAAGAAAACCAGTACATATGTACTAAGAAGTGAAATATGCTCACTTGTTGTACCTTTTACTCTCTTTAGTTATAAGAGCAAATACAGAAGAAAGACTTGAGAACAAGAAGTACTTGAATTTGAATTCCACCTCCTCTCTTATTTGTTTTGTGACTCTTGGGAGATCGCTTACCCTCTTTAAGCCTCAGTTCTTTTGTCTTTTGTTTACTTGGGGATCATAATGTCCACATTATGGAATTCCAGTATCAAAAGTACTAATCAAAATAAGGTACATAAAACCCTCTGCACATTGACTAATGCATGATAAATGCATGCCAATTACTAGCTATAATTCTATGTGTTGGACCTTTTTGTGTCACTTACCATCTTAAAATTGTTATAGAAAAAACAGAGATTTAAATTTGGGAGATAAGAGTATTCTTACCCATAAAATACAGAAGTCCCTCTAGGAAAAATGTTAATATTATCCATAAAAGGAAAGACAAATTTCTAGTTTTCCTTTAAGCCAGTGACCACACCTATTGACATAAATGAAAAACAGATAAAATCTATGGGGTGCTTGGCTGGCTCAGTTGGAAGAGCATGTGACTCTTGATCTTGGGGTCATAGGTTTAAGCCTCATGTTGGGTGTAGAGATTAATAAAAAAATGAATAAATAAATAAACTTGAATTAAAAAAAAACAGATAAAATCTAAAGATTTTTTTTGGTCA
This sequence comes from Zalophus californianus, assembly GCF_009762305.2. NCBI lineage: Eukaryota > Metazoa > Chordata > Mammalia > Carnivora > Otariidae > Zalophus > Zalophus californianus. The sequence goes on along the minus strand of NC_045597.1, from coordinate 142,245,983 downwards.
GAGGCAATCCTCTGCTAAATTAAACTTTTAACATCTATAGTTGCTAATGTAGTCTATTAAATGTAGAATGATTAATTTTTCTGGCAGTTTTGTTGAAATATGTTTCTTTAAATATTATTCAGCTGTAAAGTCATCGTTTCATTTCCCCTAGTACCATGAGAACTCAGTACCCTTTGGAATTGAGGTCTGTTTGTGACATCACTTTTGCCTGGAATTTCATTATTTCCTGTCTCTGCCCAGATAATATTTGCTTTTAGCTATTCACCATGTATGGAATTGTAGGCTAGAGAAGTTAATTGAAAGGAAGTAGTGAGAATCAGCCAGTACTTCAAATTTGAGAACTCAGGTGAAATTGGGTGAAATTCCATATTGATACAGCTCTTGAGAATTCATGTAGAATTGGGTGAATTTCAGTATCGATACAACTTTGTGGAAGACTGTATTTGTATTCTTCAAAGTGGTGTCCATAATTCTCTCTCTCTCCCTACCCCTCTACAAGTGATTGTTCTGCTTTTGTGATAACTACTAAAACTCTAACCTACTGACCTATTCCCTGGTTATTTTGATTTCTTTTACTTTATGAGGTTAATACTCTATACAGATGAAAATCCAATGGAGAAAGAAGAGTGCTTTCATAGTAAGGATTGTGATGTGGCAAAACAGAATAAATGAGGAACTCTGAGATTCATGGTATCCCTCCTTACCTTTTCAGCTTATCTTCTTTTGAGGTAATTTATCTTGTCAACGATGTTTCCATTTTTCTGTGTTAGAAGTCCCTTAATAACAAATAACCACAGAGTAGTGTTCTCCATTCCAGAGTCTGGCTTTGTAAATGTTGGTTTTGACAGCAGAAAATAGGAGTTTGAGGAGCAGAATTAAGAGAATGCTATAGATAGGCAACATGTTTATCCAGCAGAAATAGTCCCCAAATAGGGAATTCAGAAAGCACCAAGGACACAGTTATTTAAGACTCTTCCTAGCTATCCTGGGAGCTGAGAGAACACAATTTAACAAGGTAGACAGATATCACATTTCAAAAGCATATGAGAAATCAAAGAACCTCATTTGGAATAAAATATATTGGCTCAGATTCTGTCTCCATATGTTTCAAAAATCATACTCCAGGAGGATTTTGGAAGAAGTTTTAACTTTAAAAAGTCATTAGGCTGCAAAGTTGGGTTAAGGATACTTATGTATTAAATGACACCCTAGAAGTTCAGGTGCACACGAGGTTTTCTCTAATCCACACAAAATCATCTCCTGTCTACTTGCTGCCATTCTACTGGAAGAACCTGAGAGCTTCTAAGATAGTAGGAGGCAAATGTTTCAGCACAAATGGCGAGATTTTTAAGATTGGGGACTGACCAGTGAAACGGTTTCCCTAAACCTGGAACTCTAAAAATGTAATCCCCGGAAGATTAGAATAATCTTCACAGACTTCAAACCACAGCATGATGAGGTATTAATATGGTACTTTTCATCCTCCCTGTCTCACTTAAAACAGCCAAAGTGACTTAACCACAATGTCTCATCTAGGAAAGTTGGAATTAGAACCTAATCCACTACTTCTTTCCAATCGTTCACTGTGCTTCCCTCTGTCCCAGGTAGGGTGGGCAAGAGCTCTAGCCCAGGTGCCAGGCTGCTATATACCTGTGCTGGGAGGTCGTGTGATGCCCCCTATCCCATCCTTTAATTCTGTTTGCATCTCTAAGTCACCAAATACAAGATCTTCCCGTGTAGTTCACTTGAAAATTGGTGGAGTTAGACCCATGACCTTTTGCTGTTAAAATATTTGTGCCTCCTCTCACTCATGTGCATTTCTCTGCTGCTTTCTCCAGAAATATTTCAAAATAATTTAGAGAAACATCGCCAATTATTGTTCCTTTTCTTAGAAAGAATAAAGTGGCCTTGATTGATGTGTGGAAGTTGCCAGCCAGTCTGTATTTGTTCACCAGCCTGGGTATTGTTGAAACAAGAGAACGTTTGCCACTGCTGGTCACAAATTATCTTTGTCTTTTCCTTCTTTACCATTCTCTTGAAAACCTTATAGGGCACTTTCATGTGGTAGGAGGAAATAGAGATGGGTTGGTTTGATAATTGACTTGTGTCTGACATATTGGTTCTAAGTCTCATACAAGATAAGAAGGACCTGACTGTTCTATGGTGGATCAAACAGTTTGATTGAAAGCATAATCAGCTGGGTTTTCCAGAGAGAATTTAATGGGGGACCAGTTTGCTGAGGTGTGGTAAGGTTGAAGGGAGTCAACAATAGATGTCAAGGAGCCTATTGACCAACTATAAACTCTCCCATTCCTGAAGGAGAAGGGGGAGGCAGTTAATGGAGGTGTCTAAGTTTGGTGAGAGCTGGAATTGGAGGCTGAAAGGGAGACTACTCAGCAGAAGCTGTTACTCTAAAAAGATGCCATTGCCAGATGCGGGCAAGGAGGGAGACTGAAAGAAATATTCCAGCTTCTCCCTTCTTCCCATACAGAATGGGCAAAGAGTAGAGCAAGGATCTAGGAACTAGAACTGAGAATAACCAGAACACATGGTCTCCTGAACTCTTTTCAGAACATCTTTCCCCTCCAGTATTTAATAATTCGAGCAATAACGAATGGAAGTGTTCCTTTATTTCATCATATTCCTCTGTAGGTTTTTTTTTAATATTCTAGACATTGATTGGCTTTTAAATTTTTATTTGAGTTGGAATCCTTAATGCAAATGTTAATTGTTGAACTGTGTAGCAGTAATACACAGGGTCTAGTGAGGGATTGGGATCTGTTTGCTCCTAAAAGAGATGGTTCCAACTTGTCATGCTTCTGCATTTTTGACCACGCTTTTCTGTGGTCTGCTGGTACCCTATGACATCAGCTTGTATGTGTCACAGCCGTCCATGTCTCTAGCAACTCTAGCTCCTAGTTCTGAATTCAACTATTTTCATTTCTCTGTTCATTTAGAAAAGATATAACCATCATTGTAGTCATTTGTGCAACACATCTTTCTTGAGCATCTATTCTGCTCAGTAAAGGCTCTAAAGATATCGAGGAAAGCAGAAAAGCCTCCTGCCCTTAAGGAGTTTATGTCTCAGTTTTCTCTAAGCTAAATCTTTGAGACCTCAGGGACTCTCTTAATCTTTAGGGGCACCTGGGTGGTGCAGTTGGCTGAGCTCCTGACTCTTGGTTTCAGCTCAGGTAGTGATGTCAAGGTCATGGGATCAAGCCCCAAGTCAGGCTCTGCACCCAGCACAGAGTCTGCTTGGGACTCTCTCCCCCTCTCCCTCTGCCCCTACCCCCTCCACACACTCTCTCTCTCTCAAGTAGGTAAATAAATCTTAAAAAAAAAAAAGAATCTTTAATCTTCTGATGCTTTTTTGAGGGGTAAGGGTGGGGGTGAAGAGAGGCACATTTTCTGGTGCTTAGCTGAATTCTGAACTGTCAAGATTACCAGATAAATATGTGAGATATTTATGGTACTCTAGTATCATTGTTGTCAATCATTCAAAAAAATTATTCCTGAGTATTTACTATATGCTTGTATATGTAGCAATTGAGAAATTAATAAAATATCTTAGTGTTCAGGGTACTGCTCATCTAGCTGGGAAGCAGGTGTGCAATAACTACAATGGCTTGTCAAGGCCAATAGGTCTAGCAAATGATTCCATTGTTTTCGATGAGGGTGACTATGAGAGTTACAGTAATAACCATAATGCCCCATTTCCTGGCTGCTCAGGTGAGCAGCTTAAAGCTTCACTGTTAGTAATGTGTTGCTTTTATTTAATAGGAGTCCCATAAGTACTTACTTGTAAAAGTAGCATTTCCCAGAATCCACTGGCACAAACTGTTCAACTCTTTCAAAGACACATGAAACAGTTCCAAGCTCAATGTTAACACTGGGGATAAACCTCTGATTCTCAATTAGGGGATTCAGTAGAAGCTATGGTTTTAGAGATCATTGAACATGTACTTTATACTAGTAGTGTAGACCTGGACTCTGGAAAAATACCAAAAGTATGAAAACTGAAACCACATAATCATGAAAAAGTTGTCCTAATAGTGGTTGGCATTATTTATATATCTGAACAGCTGTAACTGGACTCTATAACTACTCATAACCCTTGCCATATTCCAGATCTCTGCCTTAAAATGCTTTGTCTAGGCCAGAGTTGGCTGATCCCTGACATGTTGAAAAGGATGCTCAACAACCCTAGTTTTAATCTGAGACTAAAATTTTCTCTGGCAGTACGGTTTTGGCATGCCCAATGAGGCTTATTTTTCTAAACAATAGAAAGAAACATTCCTATGAATGTATTTTTTTATTTCTTCCTGACTCTCTTTTCCCTTACTTTTTTCTGAGAAGAGATGTCTCTCATAAAGAAAAGGGAAACCAATATTAGCTACTTCCCATGAGGAAGATGATCTTCTTCAGGTTCTCCACAATATTCACAGTGATAGGGTTCACACCTTAGCTCCTACTTTAACCCCAGCCTGTACGTGTGGTATTGTGATGTAGGTTTAGCACTCAGGGACCTAGGAGGCCTCTACAGAGCAATATTCGCATCCTCCTTTACCAACTTATAGGTCATATTTGGAGTTTCCGTAGAAAACTTAGTCTCAGAGACTGTCTTATTAGAATTTGGGTTTTGTATTTTATTTATTTGTTTGTTTATTTATTTACTTATTTATTGTGGTAAAAGAGGTTGAGGGGTTTATGTGCTGTATAGTATAGTGTTTCGATGAGACTGGAAAAAATATAAACTTATTTTTATACTTATGTTAGCTATATTTTATATTATGTTTGGTGTACTTTTCTTCAGCCTCCAGACACATTCTAGGTGAAGTACTTCAAAATGCAAAGCAATATATCCAATTATTAATCTAAAAAAGGACAACAGATATCTCATTTTCCGCATTTTTCCAGACTTTTGGGACACTGCTAGTGTATTTGTTCAGTAACTTTTCTTGTTCCAGACTAACCACTAAATGCATTCCTTTCATTTAGAGCTTCTTTATCTGAAAACACATTATGGAACATACTGTTTCAAAATGTAATTTACATACTGTTTAAAAATAAGTTTATCCCTACAAATGCCAAATCATTATATTGTACACCTGAAACTAAACTAATATAATGTTGCATGTCAATTACATCTCAATAAAAAAGATAGCTTATCCTATGTTAGTTTCCTAACTCTGCAGACAATCTGTATAATTTGACCCTTTTGTCAGATTTTCTTCAAACAGTAAAAAATCTTGGGAGCAAACATGCACTCTGAAGATATTAAAGTCAGAATTATTTAAACGAATCAATGTCTTTCTTCTATATTATTCAGTTAAATTAATGTATGTCTTCGTGGTTTCATCCTTGAGTAATATCAGTGACAAAGGGGAATCAATAGGCATTGTTTCCAAATGTTTGCCATTTTGATAGTGATGATAACTATTATGCTGCTTTTTTGCCTTAATCAAGTCTTACCTTGTATCAGGGTATGACTGTACCAATTGTCTAGTAGATTTAATGCTGCTTAACTGTCTAGTAAGACAGGGAAAGGGTTAGCTATCAGTCAGCCAAGTCTTGTCCTGTAACATATTGATTCAAAGAAAATTCATAATGGTATATAGATAACCACAAAAGACTTTTGTGTCTTCGTTTCTCACCTCCCCACCTTACTGATTGGCTTTTCTTCTACTTCTGATAAAGCAATGAATTATCCACTGTGTATGGAATAAATGTGAGTTACTGATATAGGCAAATGACTGAAAAAGGCACAATGCCACTTTCAAAATAACAGCTTGTTATGGGATCCCTTTTCAACAATAAAGCCCACAGCCTGTGCACCAAGCTGAAGCATGAAGGATTTCATGGTATCCTTTCAACATTTAGCAATATCTATTACTTGGGCTCTTATTTATCTTCAAGCATCCCTTATCTTGAATAATGTATGTCACCTTCTCTCACATATGCTCATTTTTTGTGTTTGTCCCTGAATATAGAAACCCTATTTATCAAGCAAAAATTCTCCTAGACCAGTGTCCTAAACATGGGGCATTGGTATAATGGAGCTAAATGGGAATCAAAATTTATTTCTTTCTCATACTTCAAACATGCTCCTTTCCTCAAAAACATATCACAGGGGCGTCTGGGTGGCTCAGTTGGTTAAGCGTCTGCCTTCGGCTCAGGTCATGATCCCAGGGTCCTGGGATCGAGCCCCGCATTGAGCTCTTTTCCAAGTGAAATCTCTCATTCTACTTTCTTAGTCTCCTAGAGTCTTCAGAGGAACTTTGTTACTTTGAGTATAGTCTACATATTACAGACATGACAATACACACAGGTCTTCTATGCCTCAAAAAGAAAAAAACGATGAAATCATATAGTTGGAAATGTGTATGTATATGAGTTACTGGTTCATGCATTTGTTCAACAATATGTAATTGTTGCCTCTCATGTAGCAGGCTCTGTGCCAAGCGCTGGGTCTCCAGTGGTGATATTTCTTTTCTCCTAGTCTGTCAAAGTTTAGAGGAAGGGTACTAGTATTGGGAAACACAAATAATATTATGATCAGAATTATACTTTAAAATTTTACTTTGTACTGATTTTATTTTATGAAGCCAAACTTTAAAATTTTTAAATTTTAAATTTAAATTTTTAAAAATTAAAAATAAATTTTAAATTAAAACATAATGTTTTAAATTAAAACATAATATAGAAAGATATATAATGAAAAGTAAAATTTTTCTTTCTCTGCTTCTCTACTTTAAAATTTTACTTTGTACTGATTTTATTTTATGAAGCCAAACTTTAAAATATTTAAATTAAAACATAATGTTTTAAATTAAAACATAATATAGAAAGATATATAATGAAAAGTAAAATTTTTCTTTCTTCTCCCCCAAACCCCTAACCCTCATTCCTCCAAACAAACTTTGCTAATGGAGTTTGTGCTTTGTTTCAGAATAAAACAAAACAAAAATCTAAAACAAAACACACACACAAACATACATACATATATATTTTTGCAGGCACACAAATAGTATTGTATGATATATTCTGTAACTTAATATTTTCACTTAGTACTTACAACTTTTCCATAGAAGGACTTACACACTTATCTCATTCTTTTTTAAAAGACATTTAAAAATTCTTAAACAAAATCGAATGCATAGAAAATGTGTAATATAATATCAACAACATTTATTTTTCTGAGTGAGTTATCCTACTACTAGGAATATCTTACTATTTATTTTTTATAAACAAGTCAGTATCCTAGAATACAATCACCAGAATTGGGAAATTAACATAGATGCATTTCTACCTCTTCTCTTCAGCTACCGTTCAGGTTTTAGCAGTTGTCCTAATAGTTAAGGGATCTATTTTTAGTAAATTGATCCATTTCAAAATCTTTCATTTCATTTAGATACCATGTCTATGTAGTCTCCTATACTTGGAATAGTTTGTCAGTGTTTTTTTTTTTTAATTTTCATGATCTTGACTCTTGAAAATAACAGGCCAATTTGGATTTTTTAAATGTTTCCTCTGTTTCCTCTTGATTAATTTTAGGTTATGAATTTCATACAGGAATAATATGGAATCAATGCTATGTTCCTCTGATTAAATTCTGCCAGGTCTCAGGTGATGTTAATTTCTCCTATTAGTGATAATGTTCATTTTAATTTCTTTAAAATGTTGGTGTTGTCCCAGCTTTTCTACCACAGACTTACTCTTTTCCTTCCCCTTTATAACTAGTAAGCATTTTGTAGGGAGGTACTTTGAAACCATAAAAATATCCCATCCCCCATCAGATTCTCCATTTGTTTATTTCTATCCATATAGATTATGGTTCCCATTTTATTTATTGGGTTATAATCCCTTACCATCATCATTTAGTCTGATGCATGAATTGTCCCAGATTAAGCCACAAGGGCTCTTTCAAGTTGATTCCTGTGTCCTTATGACTCAGGAGATCCACCGTTTTTTGAATACCTCCTTGCTCTGTGGCACAGTAAGATATTTCAGGTTTGTCTTGTACTTCCCTTACCCCAGCCCTGATTTCAGCCTTTCCTCCTGGAGTCCTAGTTCTTTTTTTTTTAAGATTTAATTTATTTATTTGACAGAGAGAGACACAGCGAGAGAGGGAACACAAGCAGGGGGAGTGGGAGAGGGAGAAGCAGGCTTCCCGCTGAGCAGGGAGCCCGATGCGGGGCTCGATCCCAGGACCCCAGGATCATGACCTGAGCCGAAGGCAGATGCCTAACGACTGAGCCACCCAGGCGCCCCTGAAGTCTCAGTTCTTTATGTGGATGGTATTTAGAAACCAGGATCTGGTTAGTAGATATGCTCACTGCCTTTGGGGATATTGTTGGTATCAAGCCCTCTCAGTGGACAGAGCATATATATATGTGGCTGTACATGCACACACATACAAACATACACACATGGACATTCACATTTCTTTCTCTCTCTCTCCCTTTCACTATTTGTAACTCACTTCTCCACAGTGAGAAACTGGCTGTCATGATTTTTTTTTAAAGATTTATTTATTTATTTGAGAGAGAGAGAGGGAAGGGAAGTGGGAAAGAAAGTCTCAAGCAGACTCCGTGCTGAGCTCAGAGCCCCACGCGGGCTCCATCTCATGACTCTGAGACCACGACCTGAGGCAAAACTGAGTCAGGCACTCAACCAACTATGCCACCCAGGTGCCCCAATTATTTTTTAATATATCTACATAGTTGATCAATTTCTTTGTGACCCATCTCCCATTGCCACTACCACCTTTTCCCTGTACAGATGCTTTCCTTACCCGACCTAGGCTCTGATACACCACGGGGCTGCTAGCAACCTCACCCCCAGGCTGCCCCTCCATGTGGAAGTCCTCCTCACCCCACCCATTCCCCAAGGGCCCATTTGCAGGATGAGCCCCACGCCCCAGTGTGGAAGCCCTCTTTACCCTACTCAGGCTGCAACACTAGGTGCTGGGCTGCTCCCATGTGAGGACACCTTCATTACCCTCCTGGGGCTCTGACTCCCCATGCTGGACAGTCCTCTGCCAAGGACACCTTGCTTACCTGTTCTGTTCTGACACCTTCTTCTGAATCACCAAGTTTCCTCCTCATCACTCATGCAGACTATCCCGTGTTCTACCCTATCTAGTAAGTTTAGAAAAAATATTATTCAGGAAAGTGAAGAGTGAATTTTAAAAAATTATCTGCCAGTATCTTAACTTGAATAACTATAGAGCAAAAATAAAAATATGATCACTAATTGTTCTAATTAATAGCATAGCTTAGAGCACTTCTCTTTTCTGAATCTCTCTTAGCCTCCACCTCCCTGCCCTCACACACACCCTAGCTGTGATTACCAAATGCTGTGAGCACTTGTTTGGGCTCTTTAATGTAGGTAGTCCTTAACTTATGAGATTTATATGAACACTCTGTAGACCTAAACATCCTTTTCTGGTTTCCTTGATCCCTACCCTTTTCTGTGTCTGGTATAGCTGCTATTGAAGGAAACCTTACTTCAATATCACAGCCACTAAAGCGGGAGATTATGGCTTTGTGATCACCTTTTTGCTAATTTGGACCTCAGTGATCTCTAAGTCTTAAGACTTAGCTATATGGTATGCAGGCCAGGAGCCAGGGGGCTCTAGACATCTCTGAGTGGCTCCAGGCTGGGAGCTTCACGTTGGACATGGCATGGCTTTAAGATTAAAGGAGCTTTAGGGACCTGTATAAACATTTCTTCAAAGAGGATATACAAAGCCAACAGGTACATGAAAAGATACTCAACATGACTAGTCATTAGGGAAATATAAATTAAAACCACAGTGAGATGTCACTCCACCCCTATTAGAATGACCATATCAAAAAGACAAGAGATAAATGCTAACATGGATGAGGAGAAAAGTGAACCTTTGTACATCGTTGGGATTGTAAATTGGTGCAGCCACTATGGAAAACAGTATGGAAGATCCTCAAAATATTAAAAATAGAACTACCATATGATCCAGCAATTTCACTTTTGGGAATATATCCAAAGGAAACAAAACACACTCCAAAAGATATCTGCACCCCATCCCCATGTTTATAGCAACGTAATTTACAATAGCCAGAAGGTAGAAACAACCTAAGAGGTCAAAGTTACAAACTTCCAGTTATAAGATACATGAGAACGAGGATATAATGTACAACATGATGACTAGAGCTAACATTGCGGTATGATATACAGGGAAGTTGTTAAGAGAGTAAGTCCTATGAGCCCTCATCACAAGAAGAAAACATTTTTCCTTTTTTTTCTTCTTTTTATTGTATCTATTTAAGAAGATAGATGTTAGTTGAATCTACCAAGGCCTACCCTTCTCAGTCCCCTTTAGGAAAGTGGGGCACAGGCCTTGACCCTAGAGGTCTTCAGGGACACCTGTCCATGAGCCCTGAGCTACTGGACTTCAAGAAGGGAGAGCACATGTCAAGCTGGGCTGATGAGGAGGCTCTATGGAAGAGGTGGAACCTGAGCTAGGACTAACAGGAAGAGGGGAGTTTCAACGTCAGGGTGGGGAAGCCCCTTCAGATGGCGTAAGGAGTCTCCAGGCTTTGGGCACTTTGTGGATCTTCATGAACTGTTTGGGGAGCCATAAAGCTTGAGTCTCAAGAGTGACTGCTACTCAGGAACTGTCTTAAAACTCCCCCTCTTTTGTGATGGTGCATATGAAACCCTTAGCGTTTTGCCTGATACACAGACCTCAGTCAGTATTAGTTCCTGTTATTATTAAGGATATCAGAATACATAAAAGACAGTGATTTGTGCTAGTGTTTCCCCAGATTGATAGAGGGTTATTTGACAGTGATGATTTTCCTCTGTCAGCAGTCCAAGAAGTAGGAATGAAAGCCAGGTAAGGACAAGCCCCGAGCCCTACTTTCCTATAGTTAGAAGCAGGGCTGGAGGCAAACTTCAGGATTTGAGCTTTCACATTATTTTCGCAAGACTAGCAATTCTCAAATGTGCCTGAGCTTGAGTGTCATCAGGGGAAATATTTGGGGGTTTGTTTTCTCTCTAAGTGTAGAATCTAATCAAAGAATCAAAATAAGGAAGTATCTTGAAAATGGTGCTCAGGATTTTGAATTTTCTACTTAAATATATAGCTAATATTTATTATCTTCTGCGAACTAACATTGTACTATGAGATTTTTTTCTTTTATTCTTAACAGAGTAAAATGGTCTTTTTCTTGTTCTAGGAATTTTAATATATATGTAGATTTATATAAGTACAATCACTATTCTCCCATCACTGTAGTTTACCTTCTCAAGACTTTTATATAAGTAGAATCATATAGTACCTCGCCTTTTGAAACTGGCCTCTTTCACTCTCTCAAAGCATAAAGTCTTTGAGATTCATTCTTGTTGTCACATGCATCAATAATTCTTTCCTTTTTATTGCTATGTAGTATTCCATTTGATATCCATTTGAGTTTGATAAGTGGTAGTTTTTCAAATATTCATAGCAACGTTGGAGTCTGAAGCCATATCAGTGAACTTTTCATACTGTGTTATAAGAAATACATTGACCTGTCTATACTTTGAATAGATCTTATAACTATTCATGATTCTGTAACATACTGCATTAGTCACTTGAAAAATATTGGTTTCCTGAGATAAACACATCTTTCAAATACTATTTCCTTATAAAATATCCAAAATCACATCATTAATGTTAATACCAATCTCACCATACAAGTCTTGCAAAGCTGTCAAGCTCACAGTGGTGCATATTAGTTTTCCAAAATATTAATTTTTACCTGAAATCTTGAATTTTATTATTAGCCAAAAAAAAAAAAAACTGTCAATTTCCCTTGACCAATTCACTTCTGCTTTTTTTTTTTTTTTTTTTGGAACTGGAGGGTGTTATGCTGATTGAAATAAGTCAATCAGAGAAAGACATGTATCATATGACCTCACTGATATGAGGAATTCTTAATCTCAGGAAACAAACTGAGAGTTGCTGGAGTAGGGGTGGGGTGAGAGGGATGGGGTGGCTGGGTGATAGACATTGGGGAGGGTATGTGCTTTTTTTTTTAGTCTGCCAGATTGCCAAGTCTGAAACTATAGTTTGTATGCCACTCTCTCAAATAAAAATGGTGTTCCAGGAAAAAAAGTGGCTATTTCAATTTGCAGCTTAATCACACAGAGGTTGGGGGTTTTTTTTGAGACAATCATGATACTACTGTATACAGAAAATGTGCTTTATGTATACTTTCAATTTTGTCACAGAGAATATTCAACAGATGTTATGGAAGGGTTACTTCATGAAATTAAACACTTTTACTGCTTTTTAAAAGATAGTCTTATGATTAAGAAATTTCTGAACTGTGCATCATAGCGGTAAAGACAGGGACTGCTGGTGAAGCTTGGTGCCACTGCCTTTATTCCTCCAAGGCATCAGCAGATTTATCCACTGTTGTTCTTGTACCATTGGTGCAAAGGTCAGCAAGGTGAAAAAGGCACACACAAAAACATTTTAGGATTATGAAAATAGTTTTGACCTCACAGACCCCCTGAGGGGTATCTCCTGACCCTTAGGGGTCTCCAGACCACACTTGGAGAACTGCCTGAAAGATTATGCTGCATAGTGATTCAAAGAAGAATAAGGTCATTATGGAATACAGGTCGTATAAGAAGGGGGAAAAAAAAGAGGACCGGGATGTTAAGGCCTGAGAAGACATAGGTGAAGGGGAAGAACATTAGTGACCATTAGAAGGGAGGAGGATGTGTCTTACACCCTAGAGATATTCAAAACAGAATCCTATTTACTCGCTTAAAACATTTACTATTACAAATGACTGAAGGTAGAAAACCAGATCAAATAATTTCTTGATGTTCCTCCAAGTTTTAATACTATGATTTTGTAGTCCCAAAGGATCTGTGGCTTATAATATCTCTAAGTGTAATTGTCTTTGTTTCAAACATTTTTTTCAGACTGGTTTTCAATATCTATGAAAACACAATTTCATTCTAAATCAGTCTTCAGTTTTATATGGTTTTGTAGAGCCTTGCAAGATGCTGTTCTCAATAACTTGCAGGTAGAATTGAATCAAATTCTTTGTCAGTGCTGCTAAGGGAGCTACATGCTGCTCACACACATGCCAAGGATGAATGGGGACAGATAACCACTGACAGTTTAAGCCTTCTTCCTACCTAAATGGAAAGCATCTCACGTCATGAGAGCCTCTGATCACTGTTCTACACTGTGGCTCCTGAAATGGAAGAGTTTGTCCTTCATTGGGCTCACCAACCGCGAGGGTTGGTGGACAAGCTTTGCTCTGGTTGGCTATATTTCTCTATAAGGATAAGCAGCCTATAAATGGATTTTTTGACTCCTCTCAACCTTAGTAGCTGAGGATTATATTATAGAATTAAAAGTATCAGAAATAAATTCTGAATGTTTAGAGACCACAGAAGTTCAATTTTGCTGTATTCATGCGTAACATAACACTTTTAGGGGATAAAATCTAAATTATATTTATAAGATGGTAATTTCCAAGAGTCCATTTCTCCTTCAAGAAGAGACAGTTTGTCCCTCGAAGTTTTAAACTAAGTTACAGTTGCAAACAAAGTTTATCTTTCATTAAAAAAAAAAAAAACTACTGGAAATCAAGGTCTTAGGAATGAAGCCGTAAATATTTGGAGAATTCTGTTCTCTTCTAGGTGTTTTGCCTCAAGAGAATATAACTAACTCATGGGGAAGATTGAAGAAGGGCAATTAAAAGTGAGTGAGGTGAGGGGTGCCTGGACGGTTCAGTCAGTTAAGCGACCGACTCTTGATTTTGGCTCAGGTCATGATCTCAGGGTTATGGGATCGAGCCCTGCATCGGGCTCCCCATTCAGCTGGGAGTCTGCGTGGGATGCTCTTTCTCTCCCTCCCCTTTTGCCCCTCCCCTCGCTCGCTCTCTCTCTCTCAAATAAATCTTTTTTAAAAAAAGTGAGGGAGGTGATATTGAAGTGGCAATAGCAAGGCCCATTAAAAAGATTAGGATGTCATTCCTTCAAGCTGGAAACCCAAAGGAATATAATTGAAAACTATAAAATGTTATAGCTTATGGATAGTACTGAACATACTTGTTCATCACATCCCTGAAAAGTACCACAAAGGGAAATCTTTGGAGTTCTAAAGAGGCAAATAAAATATAATAAATAAAAAGAATCACTTTCCCATTCAGTAGTCACATTATGGAAATCATTGCCATAGCAGGTGGTACAGACCTCTAAAAAAAAAAAAAAAGATTCAAAGAGGATTTAAGAAAATTCATGTTTAATAAAGCTGTAGTAAAAATATAATAATGTTTCCCTTAACTTACACCTTTTGACGGGTAAAATACATTCATAACTTAAACTAGAAATCAGAGAATTTTGAACTAAATAATCTATGTTCAAAAGAAAAAGAAATTAAAAATTTAAATTAAAATCAAGCTAATATTATTTTATATTTTTTCCTATTTCTGTTTAAATAGAACCTCATGAGTTCACTTGGTCTGTTCCACAGCTCACCTGGAGCTGTTTCAGAGAGGTGGTTGTCTACTCTTCCATCATCTCTTAGCAATATATTCTCCCACTTAGCAATTTGTTGATCTTTATTTTCAAATTGAACCTAAATGTCTTTCATTGTAATATCCCCCAGCTTTTTATTCTGACCAACCTCAAACCATATCAAACTGCAAAAATAGTACAAGGAACATCCATATACTCCCCTCACCTAACTTGGCTAAATATTAGCTTTTCCACACAAGTATTAGGTCTCTTACTCTCTAAAGTATGTAGAATATGGATTTATGTTTCCTATATTTATGTCCATACATTTATATCATTAATATGCATATATATGTGTATATATCCTCATGCCAAACCATTAGAATTATTATGGACATCAAGACTCTTCATCCCTAAATGCTTCAGCATGGTTATTTTATAACCAGAACATTCTCTGCAAAATACCAGGGAGTGTTGCTAGACCAGTCTCGATAGAGTACTAATATATAACAGTCTACTCATATTTCCCCAGCTGTCCCAATAATATTGTTTTTGTCATTTCCTTCCTTTTTCACTAGAGGATCCAATCCAGGATTATATGCTGTGTTAGTCATATATCTTTTTAGTTTTCCGTAAATTAAACAGGTCTCCAGTTTTGTTGGTGGTGGTGGTGCTACTGTTCTACATAATGTGGATAATACTGAAAAGGCCGGTCTAGTTTTGCAGAATGTCCTCCAATTTGGATGTTTTTGATTGTTTCCTCATGATTAGATTTAGATAAAGCATTTTTGACAGGATATCTACATAGGTAATGCTGTGTCCTCAGGAGACATAGAATGTCAGTGTGTATCCAATACTGGTGATGTTAAGGTAAAAGGAGTAGCTGCATGATTTTTCCATTTTAAAGTAACTTTTCCCCTTTTTAACTCAAATATAATCTGTACAGTGAGACTTTGAGATTGTGTGAATTTTCAGTTCTCCACTTTAACCTAGTGGTTTTAGTATCCATTGATGACTGTTACCTGATTTTGTTATTGCTATGTAGGTGTAAAATTCTGGTTTTCTATTTCTATCATTACTTTTAAACTTACTAGTTGATTTGCTTTGCTGTTTTTTCTCCTTCTTCTCCCCTTAAAAAAGATATTTTTAGTGTCACTATGTACTTACGAATATACTTTTTCAATTCATTACTATTATAATCTATTCTTTTCATTATCCGTTACTCTTCTCATTGTACCAAATATTACCAATGGGGGCCCTTCAGAGTTGGTGTCTGTTCCTTTTTGGTGTGTCCTCACCAGTTTGAGCACATTCTCTATGGCACATCTAGATACTTCAGGCTTAACTTGTACTTTCCTGTCCAGAGAGGCCTATTCCTTTTAGAATTAGGCCTAGTTCTAAAACTTAGATCTGGACACGAGGTTTGCTCATTGCTGTTGGAGCGTCATTGCTTCTAGGCCCTTTCAAAGGATATTAGACCACACACACACACACACACACACACACACACACACACACACACACACACCAGTATGTGTATAGAACTGTTACAGCTCTATAGTACATGCTACTACCATCAATTTTACTCCAACACCATAGGGCCCTTCCACCCCTTCCCCCCCATTCCATGCTTCCATTTCCTTTCTCCCAATGCTTGTACCCACAGTGGCAATATATTTACTTATTTTCTCAGGCCTGCAATGCACACAAAATAGTTTCATGTCTGCTACACCAATACTGTGACCAACAACAAACTTATGGTATCAAGTTCAAGATTTCCTACAATTCTTGGTTGTTGTTTTTTTTTTAAGTATAGTTGACACACAGTGTTACACTAGTTTTCCTACAATTCTTTTTGTCTTCAGAATATGTGTCTCTCTAGGTATAGTCATATAGTCAGAATATTTTTAAAACAGCTTATATGTGGGGCGCCTGAGTGGCTCAGTCATTAAGCATCTGCCTTTGGCTCAGGTCATGATCCCAGGGTCCTGGGAACAAGCCTCACATCAGGCTCCCCTCAGGCTCGCCGCTCAGCGGGGAACCTGCTTCTCCCTCTCCCACTCCCCCTGCTTGTGTTCCCTCTCTCACTGTCTCTCTCTGTCAAATAAATAAATAAAATCTTTAAAAAAAATTTTTTTTAAAAAACAGCTTATATGTGAATTAATTCTCTTTTTTTTTTTCTTAACAGCTTAATATGGGTTTACATTTACTCGGCTTGTAATAGAATCGATTTAAGAATTTATTTTCCATTATTCTTGATTTAATCTACTTTTGAGTATGTAAGAAGTGTTGTTTTAAAACGCTAAGAAAACTAAACATTAACAAACTGTATGCAAAATTTGGTGCCATAGTCATCATCATATGCAAGATCTGTTTAGAAATTAAGAGAGGGAAAGCATAAATGTTTTTCTTTCTTGTACTAATAATTTATATTTTTATTACTATTCCAAGTTCAGGATCAAGCATGGCGGTATAGAGCAGAAGTTAACAAATTGTCTCTGGAATTAGATTGCCTGAGGGCAAACCCTGGTCCCTACCCCACTCCACATTTACTGATTACAGTTAGGTCAATTTTATTATGCTTTTGCTGTCTTATCCTCCTCATATATAAAATGAGGATACTGCAAAGTTTAATATAAAGCACATAGTTCAGCACCCGATGAGTAGTAAGTGCAAACTAAGTATTACCTGTGATTTTTGAAGGTGCCAATGGTGATGCTGGTGTTAAATTTGAAACAGTAATCCAGATATCCAGAGTTCCTGCACTAAATTTAATGGCTTATTTTCTTGGCAACTGGATTTTTTGTGTGTGGGTTTTGTTGTTTTTTGTATTTTTTTTCTCTCTCCCGGTACTTTTGATACACAAGGGAAAGTTATGGCTTAGCTAAAAGTTCTGGCATTGAGAATGACCTTGTCCTTGTTTTGAAGCATCTGAAAAATAAAAATAAAAATTCCTCCTGTGAAACACCAGTCAGTTCGCTGCTGCTGGTCCTGGGGCAGACTATCTATCAGAATGCCGAGCATTACAGCCGCTATAATCACCAAAGCATCTGTCAGAGATCTCAGGGCTGAAATCTAGGTAGGAAAGTCTGTATTATATCTAATAATAACTGGAAATTTTCCTGAGATGCTTGCTAGCAGCTCCCAGGCTTGACAGGCACAGCATACTGTAACTAAACAAGTATGTTGTTGCTACAGTGTACTCTGGCACAAACCAAAATAATAGCTAGAAATCATTTGCTATGACTTCTTTATGTTTTTACTTGTCATACTCTTGGGTTACTGCCAAGAGTAGCTAGATATATTTATTTAGATGTCCTCTATTATTAATCCACAAACAGCTTCTTATAAAACATAGATTCATATAAACTATTGATTCCACCAGTGAAGACTTCAGATAAGAGAAAAATGATATCTGGCACTATTACTCTTCCATTACACATGGGGATTGCTTTCAAGACGCAAAATTATGATACGTTTGCAATCACGTGGAAGGTTTGTGAAGAATATGTAATGAACATGAAAAGCACAGACTTCTGTCTGCATGCACCAGGATCACCTGAGGATGGGACCAAAGAGTCAAAAGAATGCTCCATAAATGTTCAAGGAACTGGGAAATGGTTCCAGACAGAAAGATTCAAATGTTTCGATTAACCGTTGGGAAAGAAAAGACTGAGTGGTGAGATGATGATTCTCTCAAGACAGGGAATTACCATGAGGTTTACATTTCAGGGTCCCTCACTTGTATGGGCCCTCCCAAAGCCCTGGGAGGCTCCTGAGCCATGTGTCCAGGTATTTTAACCACAATTGGTTAGAACCACTGTTTCCTTCCACTAAAACTTCCCCTCTGTCTCACTTTTCCTCATGTTGAGTGGAATTAGAGGTAGCTGTGTGCATGGAAGACAAAGGGTCGGAGGTATATTTACTTTGAGTATAGTTGGCTCTATATAGGGTCTGCAATTGCTTCTGTGTATAATTAACTTATTGCCTGCCATCCCAGCAAAGGAATGGCTTCTATGTCCTATCACATACTTGGCCGATTCACCCAGCAGGGCCAGAGGCTATGTTGTGTTATTAATGTGTTCTGCAGGACAGCCATGGAAGTATATAGGCAGTGGGGGAGAAATAATGATTGAAATGGACAGAACCAAAAGCTAACCTGTGTAAAATTTCCTTCAATCACTAGGCATTTAAACTTGTAACTGGATGATTGAGTTCTAATTGATCCTTAGTCACAATGCAAGTTCTCTTCTATCAAAACTATACTAGAAAACATACTGGTGTGTACAATTATAAATATGTCATATATTTTCCCTCTTTTGATGGGAATTGCTTAAGATAGGATTTATCAAAATTTCTGAATAAGACACAAAGCATAGTAGTACTACAGATAAGAGTGTATCCGCTTGTTAAGTCACAAGCTTTTATGCATTCTATCAAAAATTAAAAGAAAATCTGGTCAATCACACTAAAGGAAAGACTGGATTATCTTTCTGATCCCTCAATAGAACGATATCACAAAATCATTATATGAAAAGGTGGTCAAAGAGTACACAAACAAATGTAGGAATAATTTAATGAAAACATGTTATTTTTCATATTTTGTGATTTTTTAGCCTTTTTATACTTGTAATTTGCATTTATATTTTTTGTCAACTAAATATTCACTTTCTCATTTAATTTTATATTTGTAATTTCATATTCATCTTCTACAAGAGAGCTCCCTCCCAGTTGTTTAGATTTCAGGTCCCACAAAACCTGGATCTGCCCCATCCTCTACTAATATATAAAGTGTATGTAGTCTTGTAGACTTTCATTCATATGCTTGAGGTAATCAGTAATGACTTAGGATATGGTAAAGATTATGTTGTATACATTTAACCCGACAGATCCTGTAATAAGATGGCAGTGTTTGCTGTAAGTAAAAGCAGTTCAGATGCTAGCTGCCAGAACTGTGTACTTCATCTGTAGTCTGTGAGTACTGAGAGTGTTCTGGTTGTGAATCTCCCATGAGTTGAGACAGAATCAGTTTAAGTAGTACACAGAACAATTTCCCACCACAAGAAATCAGGCTCCTCAGGAAAAAAAAGTCTGTTTCTAGGACTGGGGCAGGAAATGTACAACAGCTTGGAATATACCAGAAAGCAAGGAAGCTCTCAAACCTACTAGAGTCATGTCAGATAGACACAGGAACTGATTTGAAAGAATAAAAAGAAACTGACTGAAATTTATTGAAATACATCAAGTATGTTAAAACTTATGAGTGTATAATGATACCAAAAAGTAAAAACCAAAAACTTCCTTGATCCTAGGATATGAGGGCATAAACTCATTCTAAAAATTGGTTGATAAAGGTCAAGAAACAAAGATTTATCTTGCCTTTTCTGACAAACTGTAATTCAAGTTAACTAAAGAGTTGGTAAGAATAATGTCTGCTTTGTAAAAGAATTCCAGCCAATAATTGCAGAAGGAATGAAAAAACTAAGCCATCATTATTTTACAACCCCTTTTGAAGTAATCTAAGAAATGCTCATCAATGTCTGCCCAGACCATTTGGTGAGGACTCTTTAGAAGAGACAGGTTAGGGTGGGAACACCAAAACCCGTTAATTACCAAAAAAAAAAAAAAAAGAGAGAGAGACAACACATAGCAGATACACAAGCCTATCCATGAAATGTACTTGCCAAAGAGTAGAACATAAATTTGTTCAAACCCCTAGATTTAACTATCAATTTTCAAGAAATACAGAAGAAAGAGGAACAAGTTATCTGAAACCATGGAATCCAGTCAACAAAATCCAAAAGTTAAGACATTCTATAGGATAGATGTTGGAATTTCTTCCACAAGTAAATGAGATGAGGAAAAAAAAGGAAGAGAGGAGGTGGTAAAATTATTAAAAAATTAAGCTAATAAACAGATTAATATCAATTAATATTTAAGAGACATTTTGCCCGAGTGTAATATGTGGACTTTGGTTCTTGATCTGAGCAAAGCAGCTTTTGTAAAAGGCTTTGAGGCAATCAAGGAAAACTGAATACAGACAGGGTATTAGAAAATATTAAGGAATCACTGATAATTTTAAAGTATAATAAGGGTGGTGGTATTATGTTTTAAAATGAGCTTAGTATCTATTAGGAATACAAACTGATTATTTACAAATAAAATGATAAAATATCTGAGATTTGTTTAAAAATAATCTGGCTGGGGAGAAAAAAGTGTTTGGGGAGTAAAAATGAAATACGGTTGGCTATATTTTGATAATTAGTAAGTCTGGATAATGAAGACATGGAGATTTATTATATTATTGTTACTACTTTTAGGTAACTGAAGGTTTTCTTTTTTTTTTGTCTCCTTAAATTTTTTATTATGTTAATCACCATACATTACATCATTAGTTTTTGATGTAGTGTTCCATGATTCATCGTTTGTGCATAACACCCAGTGCTCCACGCAGAACGTGCCCTCTTTAATACCCATCACCAGGCTAACCCATCTCCCCACACCTCTCCCATCTACAACCCTCAGTTTGTTTGAAGGTTTTCTTAATGGTAGGCAAAAGTACATAGAAAATAAATGCGGGAAGCACATACTGAGAGATAGTATGTCTATATTCTCACTATTATTTGTTTTTGAAAATGAAATAAATTGACTAATAGAAACATCCAATCATGACATTTGTGAGATCTTAAATATGAATGTTAGGGTGCCTGGGTGACTCAGTCAGTTAAGCATCTGACTTGGTTTTGGCTCAGGACATGATCTCATGGGTCCTGGGATCAAGCCCTGCATTGGGTTCCATGCTCAGCAGGGACTTTGCTTGAAGATTCTCTCCCTCTGCCTGCCCCCACTCATGCACACTCTCTCTCTCTAAAATAAGTAACTCTTTTTTTAAATTTTATTTTATTATGTTATGTTAGTCACCATATTACATCATTAGTTTTTGATGTATTGTTCCATGATTCATTATTTGCATATGACGCCCAGTGCTCCATGCAATACATGCCCTTCTTAATACCCATCATGGGGCTAATCCGTACCCCACCCCCTACCCTCTAAAACCCTCAGTTTGTTTCTCAGAGTCCATAGTCTCTCATGGTTCGTCTCCCCCTCAGATTTGCCCCCCTTCATTCTTCCCTTCCTGCTATCTTCTTTTTTTTTTTTAACATATAATGTATTATTTGTTTCAGAGGTACAGGTCTGTGATTCATCAGTCTTACACAATTCACAGTGCTCACCATAGCATATACCCTCCCCAATGTCCATCACCCAGCCACCCCATTCCTTCCACCCTCCACCACTCCAGCAACCCTCAGTTTGTTTCCTGAGATTAAGAGTCTCTTATGGTTTGTCTCCCTCTCTGGTGTCATCTTGTTTCATTTTTTCCTCCCTTCCTCTATGATCCTCTGTCTTGTTTCTCAGATTCCTCATATCAGTGAGATCATATGATACTTGTCTTTATGTGATTGACTTATTTTGCTTAGCATAATACCCGCAGGTTCCATCCACGTCATTGCAAATGGCAACATTTCGTTTTTTTGATGGCTGCATAATATCCCATTGTATATATATACCACATCTTCTTTATCCATTCATCTTTTGATGGACATCTTGGCTCTTTCCATAGTTTGGCTATTGTGGACATTGCTGCTTACAAACATTGGGGTGCACATACCCCTTCAGATCACTACATATTTATCTTTGGGGTAAATACCCAGTAGTGCAATTGCTGGGTCATAGGGTAGCTCTAAAATAAATAAATCTTTAAAAAAATATATGACTGTGATACCTAGTGGTGTGCTGGTAAATGACCAGCTGAAGAAGAAAGCCCTGATGTGTAGTGTTTGCCAGTTGGCATGGTCTAAATACTCCCACCATGGCCGATTTCAAGCTACTGGTGTGACCTCAGCAAATGTGGCATTGGGAAGAGGCATGCACCACCAGCTCTCATGAGTCTGTGTGGCCAGCCCTAGCCCACTACTGAGAAAGCTGACAAGGAGTATTAGTTTCTGCAGATTCTCGGGCAGACCCCAAATCTAACATGCACTCTCTGTCCTTGATCACCTTACTTAGTTTTTCTGAGCCTAACTTTCCCCTCTGCAAAATGGAGTTAGTAATTCCTACTACATTAAGATACAAGGCTTAAATGAGATCATATGCATACTAGACCTAGTCTGGTTCCAGTCACATAGTGAATGATCCTTCATGCTAATATCCTTTCTTCTCTCCAAGTTAAAATAGAAGAAAGAGCTCTGGCTTTGGGATGGTCTCAAACTTTCAAAGGAAAGGAAGGAAGCTGATTATCTTTTTAGAGGGCTTCCTACCCAGAATTTCTATAATTACTTAAAATTGCAGGTTTTAGGGACTGTCACAAACCTGCCAGAAACTCACCAAGCTCTAATTTGGTTGGGTATTAATAGGTAGGCTGGAAAGTTAATGTGATATGATTGTGGTTAGAATGGAACCACCTGTTAAAAGTAGTGGTTTCTGTCCAATATGATCTGGCACTACAAATACACAGTTAGAATTAAGTGTTATCTTAGAGTTGACATGGTAAAAAAAACCTATAACTTATTTAATATTTTCCTAAGGAATGTTAAAACTCAGCTAAGATGTTTTTGGCATGAATAAGCCTAAGGGTTATGTTGGCAAATTGGAAATGTTTCCATTCACAATTTTGATTGTTTGAGCAGTTATTAATAATAGTAGCATTGTACTTTCCAAATTCTTTATTTTAGGTTGGGTGATTAACCATGGTATCAGTTAATGAAAGAAGGGGTTTTTTCCCTTTGTTTCCTGAACAATTTACTTTTTCTGTATAGAAATCTTAGATTTCTATACAGTCATCTGTATAGTCATCACTGATTAGCCAATAATGATGCAGTTTTCAGAATTACTGAATTATATGCATATATAAAAATATCTTTTAAGTTCATTAAAACTAAGGTTAGAAAGAAAGGAAATTATAAGTCAAGCCTATATTTAGAATCTGGAGACACTAATACTAGAGGAATTTGACATTTGATTTACGTGTGTGGGTTGGTATGCTCCTACCGGGAATACAACTTGGGGACATGTTTTCTCCTCTCAGGAAGAGTTGCATGACTCAACTCTACATATTTTGGATTTCTGAGCAAATACTTAATGAGATAAGAAGCAGTATGCTATATCATCAATCTGAAGTTGGCCCAATCTCCTTTGATCTTTAAAAGAATAATTTTCCTTCAGAAAATTAAAACATTTACCCCTTGGAAATTTGAACTTCCTATTTTTGTAAAGCAATGCTATTTATTACAAACTTAATTCAATGGGTCATAATAAGAACGCTTTAAGAAATGAAATGAAAAAATAAGTTAAAAATAGTGTGTCACAAATAAGATCAATAGTGTTTTGTAAAACTTATGTTTCAGTTGTGTGTATAACATTCTAAACTACGAAGTAAAATTTATTTCTCACTGAGTCATGATAAAAAAAGTTGAAAATTTTAAAGTGTTTTATTTTTTAAACATTTTTTAAGATTGTTTATTTATTTGAGAGAGAGAGAGAGAGTGCAGAAGCAGTGAGCAAGGGGGAGGGACAGAAGGAGAGGGAGAAGCAGACTCTCCACTGAGCAGTGCGCCCGCCATGAGGTTCAATCCCAAGACTCTGGGGTCATGACCCGAGCAGAAGGCAGACGCTTAACTGACTGAGCCACCCGGGAGTCCCTAAAGTGTTTTAAAACACACAATTAAAAAGTCCCTGAAAATAAAATAACTCTCCCTTTTGTCGTATACATCAAAATGATATCTAGATTAAGAAATCTCCTTGAAATGTTGTTTTAGACAGAAGCATCCTAGATTTTGAGAAGATTGTGAGTCTTCCTAGGCCTCATTGGGTACAGAAGAGAGAGGGGAATTGTACTTCGGAGGGGACATAGTTGTGGAGATGTACCTTCTGTCTGTTTGAATTTCTTCCTTTCTTAAATAGAACAGATACTGGCTACTTGGCTTGCCTACGTATTCACAAACGTCTCAGTTATAGATTTCACGACTTGAGGGCAGTTTTGCCTTCTGTTCTCTTAACTGCTCACCTGTGCTTTCTTAATTTCTTGCTCATCACATGCCTCCCACATACAGTAGTATGTGCTTACCATTACTGTTAGTAATAATAAAACTACTATTATTAGTCATTACTGTTAGTAATGATCACAGTTAAAGTTTATGTAATATACTATTTGGCCACATTTGTCAATATGTTTATATATTTATTCATATGCTGTCTCCCACAAAGGATTTATTGCTGCTTATGATGTGAATAAAGAAGAAAATAATGGCTGAATTATAAATAAAAATAAAGAACCATAACATATATAAACATACACATTTAAAAAGACTTTCATACAGCCATATCATAGACACGCACACATGCCCTTATTCTGGTATGAATAAGCGTAATGGTTATGTTGACAAAGTGGAAATGTTTCCATTCACAATTTTGATTGTTTGAGCAGTTATTAATAATAGCAGCATTGTACTTTCCAAATTCTTTGGAAATATATCATAAAGATAAGTAAGATCAGGGGAAAAATACAAATAATCAAGCCTTAATTTCCTTCATAGTTTCTTTGAGGCTCATTCTTGCATCTAAGCTACCCAGTAGGCCAAGTAAAGGGGAATATATATCAGTTACATAATTCTTTTTTTTACATTGGTTTATTTATTTTTATTTTTTTATTATGTTAATCACCATTAGTTTTTGATGTAGTGTTCCATGATTCATTGTTTGCATATAACACCCAGTGCTCCATGCAGTACATGCCCTCTTTAATACCCATTACCAGGCTAACCCATCTCCCCACCCCTCTCCTCTCTAGAACCCTCGGTTTGTTTCTCAGAGTCCATAGTCTCTCATGGTTCGTCTCCCCCTCCAATTTCCCCCCCTTCATTCTTCCCTTCCTGCTATCTTCTTCTTTCCTGCTTTGTCAAAGATTAGTTGACCGTAGAGTTGAGGGTCCATTTCTGGTCTGTCTATTCTGTTCCATTGATCTATGTGTCTGTTTTTGTGCCAGTACCATACTGTCCTGATGATGACAGCTTTGTAGTAAGAGCTTGAAGTCTGGAATTGTGATGCCGCCAGCTGTGCTTTTCTTTTTCAACATTCCTCTGGCTATTCAGGGTCTTTTCTGGTTCCATATAAATTTTAGGATTATTTGTTCCATTTCTTTGAAAAAAGTGGTGGGTATTTCGATAGGGATATCAATTACATAATTCTTACTATTAAAGAAAGGAGACACCCTCAGGAAAAGCAGAGGTTTCCTTGTATACATGAGAAATATGACTAAAAGGCATTTCTCACATGAAGTTTCATATGGGAGACAAGCAGTGTCTGAAACTCGAAAATATCCATACCATCACTCCTGAAGAAACTGTGGTAATGGATTTTATTTCTGTTCTTTCTGTTACTCCTTCTTTCTCCTGAAGGCTGAAGTCTTTCTGACAGAACCTAGCAAAAATAAATCTGTAAGGAGACAGAAAATTATGATCCAGCAAGGTAATCTTTTGCTTGTTCTAAACTATCACTTAGAACAGGTAGAAGAAATTGTTTAATCAATCATCCCCCAAATATCACCTACCTCAGCCAGATTTTTAACTAAACTGGATGACACAGAGTCTAAGAGTACATCCCCTGGCTAGGGCCTAGATGGATAAGCATTCAGGATTGTTGGTGGAAAACAAATCCATCTGCTTTAGAAAAAGTTATGATTAGGAGATCAGGTCAAGATTCTTTGGTGGAAATTGGCAACTTTACCAAGGCTCGTATGTGATGAATCATTCCACCTCCACACCAAGGTGGGCTATTCTGTGACAGATGTTTCAAAGGCTTGAATCCATAGTATCCTTCCAGAGCAGTTTCAAAATGTGTGGGAATAATTTTCCTGTACTTTGCTTTGTTTTCTGACTGTACCACTGTACCACTGCTAATCACCAGCTTTTGTTCACTCTAGCAGTACTCTTCTTATTTTGTCAGGCTTCATGTATGTCAAGGGGTCCTATTAGTTTTCAAACAAAAATTGACCAAGCTGGGGCGCCTGGGTGGCTCAGTCGGTTAAGCGGCTGCCTTCGGCTCAGGTCATGATCCCAGGGTCCTGGGATCGAGCCCCACATTGGGTTCCATGCTCGGCGGAAGCCTGCTTCTCCCTCTCCCACTCCCCCTAGTCTCTCTCTCTCACTGTCTCTCTCTCTGTCAAATAAATTAATAAAATCTTTAAAAAAAATAAAATAAAATAAAACAAAAAATTGACCAAGCTATTTGCAGGTGAACTGGAAAGACAGAGCACCTGGTATTTGGGGCACCAAACGGAATCATTAGAATGTTCAGGTATTGGTAAGTTATCTACTTCATGTAGCAGTGGAAGAAGCACTTCCACAATTTGAAACTTCACAGGAAACACTATCCGAAAGAGAAATGGGCCACAGAATTGAGGATAACAAAGGAGCATCTGGACAGCTCTGAGACGAATCACTGTAAGAGCCTGTGATTAAACACAGGTGATGGGACAGAGGGCTAGATGCACTGGGGCCTCAGATTAGGGTACAGTGGCAGCAGAATAGCAAATACCTAGAAGAGAAGGATATAGGAAGGTATATAGGAATGATCAGATAAATTCTACTCCTAATTTACCCTGACAAATGAGAGGTGGGAGAGCAAGGAAGAGAGAGAAGATCCTTGCGCTGGTTCTAATAAACCTAAGGAGATTTCATCTTCAGGAAAGCATCAAAACAACTGCCATTCTATCATAAAATATGGTTGCATGTGAAAACCCATTTAGAAAGAAATAGAAGTTGGGGGGCCTGGGTGGCACAGTTGGTTAAATGTCCAACTCTTGGTTTCAGCTTAGGGTCATGGGATCCAGTCCCAGGTTGGGCTCCGTGCTCAGCATGGAGTCTGCTTAAGTTTCTCTCTCCCTTTCACCCCGCCCCTCCCGGAACTTCCCCCACCCCCACCCTGCCCCCGTGCATGTGTGCTTGGACAATCTCTCTCTAAAATGAATTAATAAATCTTAAAAAAAAGGGAGGAAATAGAAGTTATCTAATTTTGGAGGGGTTTAACAAACAACTGTTTTTTGAGAAATAAACTTGAATACTATATTTTGTAATAATCAGGGGCTTTAGTTGCTACTCGCAAAACTAACTGGCTGTTTGTGGCAGATATTTGTTGAAAAGGCTTTGGGGAGGCCAGAAAATGATCAAGAAGCTTGCTGAACCAGGTTTAGGACACTGGGAGAAGCTAGAAACAGAGCTGAGATTCAGTCCATGGAATCCATCATCTGGTAAGAGCAGAGCTGCTGGTGCCAATAAGCACTGGACACCACAGCTGCATCCCACCACTGGACACATTGCTGGCCCCACCTGCTCCTGGAGATTGGGTGTAACTGCTAATTCTGTTATTATCTCCAAAATGGCTTCTCTCCATTCCCGCCTTTTGACATCACTGTTCAAGATTTGGGGGTGGAGGGCACAGAAGGGGGATGAGATATTTCTGACAGGCTAAGCCTAAGTTTTATGGTTTAACTTAGTGGGTCCGGGCTGTTGTAACAGAAATAGCACAGACTGGGTGGCTTATAAAGAACAGAAATTTCTTTCTCACAGTTGTGGAGGCTGAACATCTGAGATCGAGGTGCCAGCATGTAGGGTTCTGGTGAGAAGCCTCTTCTGGGTAGCAAACTGCTGTCTTCACATTGTATCCTCACATGATAGAGAACAGAGAGAGGAAGCAAAGCTCTCCTGTGACCCTTAAAAGGGCTCTATTCCATTCATGAGGATTCTACTCTCATGACTTCATCTGATCCTAATTACGTCCCAATGACTTACCTGCTAATACCATCACTTTGGAAGATAGAGTTTTGGAGGGACATAAATATTCACCAAAACTAGAAAGATACAAATTCCTCAGGGAGACTTAAGGCTCAGATTCTGGTCACCCCTTGTCCCCCAAAACAGGCAACTGCCCACTACACTTTTCTTTGAAAACTTCATTTATTCTTGAGTTCTCGGATGGTTTTTAAAGCTAAAATTTCAGGGCACCCTAGAAAAGTCTACCTAATGAGTCTTAATTTTCAGTTCCAGATTATTTATTTATTTATTTATTTATTTTAAGATTTTATTTATTTATTTGGGGGGGCAGAGAAAAGGGGAGAGAGAGAATCCTTAATAGACTCCACACTGAGCGAAGAGCCTGACACAGGGCTTGATCCCTCAACCCTGAGATCAGGACCTGAGCCAAAATCAAGAGTCAGACACTCAACCAACTAAGCCACCCAGATGCTCCATTCAGTTCCAGTTTAAAAGATGAAATTCAGAACCATTGTGTTTGGAGATCTAGTTAAGCCTTGTGTGTCACAACTTTTTGCTGTTGAGTGTCAACATTTTAAGTTTTGACATCAAATTTATTCTGTTGTTGGTGCTTATATTTTAAATGGAATAATTGCAAATAAATCTAAATGTTTGGGATTTTACCATGTATATGCTCTCTGAAGTCTCCCAGAGAAGCCCCAATAATGATGGTAGTGTCCTTGCAGACACCAGCTATGTAGGTGTGTCCCTCTCTTCACCAGGAGCTTTGCCAGCCACCAAATCCTTGCTACAGCTGCTGTTCTTCCAGAGTGCAGGCCAGTCTTCTTTCTGTCTCTTGTTAGTTGACAATGCCAGTTAGAGAGAATCGTGCCAGACCACACACCAGTGTGGCAGTTGTACAAGTGGGAAAATAGAAAGATTACCCCACTAGTTGTGATTAAAAATTCTTATTCTTATATATGTAGCTTAAAATGATACAAGGTTCTGAAAATGTGGAACAAGTACATAAATAACTTCTGTAAGTTTCTAAAATATGGAGTTGGAACCAAAATAACTTTTATAACCATTTCTGGGAGGATGCCCTCCCAAGTCATTCTAGCCCACACTTAGAAAATAAGGTTTTTTTTTTTTTAATTGTGGTACCTTTCTGAGTTATTCTAGGAAGATTTTCTTAGGGATTTTCCGGTGTCATTAGATGCCACAAAGTATATGTTGCAAAAAGCTAGATTTCTTCTGCCTATCCTTAGAGATAAATTCAGGAAACTCCATGAGCTTATTGTTTACACCAGCCCAAGCTAGGCTGGAAGATGTCAGAGTGATGATGCATCTGGTGGTGATGATCCTGAACAAGTTTAGGAAATGGGCTGTTGTATTAAATTTTTATTAATAGTTGCACATCTTGAGATCTGATTCATTCCTACTCATGGGTCTTTGAGTTCTTATAATTTGCATAAATGCTCAGAACCATGATAATATTTTTTTCATTTTATTTCAGCATATTTTGTATGAATAGAAAACAAGCATACAGATTTTTGATAAGGAAATGTTGGCTCAACTGATGAAGTGTAACCTGGAACTAGAAAGTTACGTGTTAGTATAACAGTGGAGAAGCTAAAAATACCAATAATTCAGTACTTGCAGTCTTTCTCATGTATAATTTTATAGTTTCTTTAAGATTCAGAGAAGCTAAACTCTCATCATTTTGTCAGATTGAAAGTAACATTTATCATGAATCAAGTCTTCCTAACATTTTCATCAGTGGCCTAAAAGAAGATAGTAGTTTTCATTTTATTTCCAAAGTGATTCTTAGATGTTCAGGTTCCCCTGAAAAGTGAGATGGAGAGTATGAATTGGAGGTGATCCATTGTCTCCAAAACACAATCCCAAAGGGGAAACTGAGAAGCAAAACCTTCCATGAAGGTTTTTTGCTGCCCTTTTCCTAGACCTGTTATACTTCATTCCTCTTCCTTGGAAGAAAGTAAAGGAAGGAAGGTGAGGAGAAAGGAAACTGACAGTGGTGTGATGGAACCAGCTTCACTGACGGGTGAGCCAACTGTGTGCACCTCTTTCCAAACTCACATTAAGTAATTTGTTGATACCTTAAAATCAGCCATGTTGGAAATATTTATACCGTAGAAATTGGTGGTGTTACAAATCAAGGGCTCCCTTTCCACACCCCAGAGAGTAGGTTGCTAAGATTTACTAGCATCCCATTGATGACCTACTGTTGAAAGGAACATTGTATATCACAACCTTACCATTATTATCTCTTCCTGATTATGACTTGTCAGTACAGGTAAGACTTCTAGAGACCTTGACTATCGTCTGCCTTATCCAAACCTTTGTGTAGTAAAGATGTGTAGAGCTGGAATAATATGCTCTCTATTTAAGTTACTTGTGATGCATTTGTTTCCTGTGTAATTTTACCTTCTTAGATTTCTCAATGTATTGTTCGTTTTCTCTTAACAATTCCCTCTTCTTTTTTTATCCCATTCTCTGTGATCCTTTCTTGATTACTTAGTCTTCTCAGTTTTTCTCTGGCATTTAATGAAGACTATTCATATGTACACTGCCTGATTAGTATGATCTAAGGCATCAAATACTATTATAGACTCATTTCAGCAAACACTAATTGAACATATCCTTTGCCTAAG
Source organism: Zalophus californianus (assembly GCF_009762305.2). Classification (NCBI taxonomy): domain Eukaryota; kingdom Metazoa; phylum Chordata; class Mammalia; order Carnivora; family Otariidae; genus Zalophus; species Zalophus californianus. The sequence goes on along the minus strand of NC_045597.1, from coordinate 142,214,992 downwards.
ACATCATGCCAGAGAAAATAAGGCACTGTACCTAGTCTCAAGCAACATAAAATCTAGGGAGAAAACCAGACATGTACACAAAAGGAATGATGTGGAGCCTAATGTGAAAGATAGTATTAGAAGAAGTAAAGAAGAATGCAAGCTGGACCACAGAGACCAGAGGTTATTTCTGACTGCAGAAATTAGAGAAGGCTTCATCTCAACTAAGTCTTACAGAATTGGTATGCATATTAAAGTTCAACTCTATTTATAGTTTTTATGAATAGATGACTATAAGGTTCCCATTAAAGTAGTTTGAGTTAACTCATATTGCTTACTGATCTGCCAAAATTAGCTTATCATGATGGAAGTCAGGAAAACTTAACAAAAACAAGATTTTAGCATCATAAATATATGGAATTGCTGCTAGATTCTACAGATGCCAGTGCAGAAGGTACATTCTGCTCATCTTTGTACACTCCATAGTTTATACTCAGAGCACTGTTTATAGAAGGTCGTTAATAAAAGCTTCCAATTAATGAGGACCAGTTATGGTTCAGGCACTTTTACATATATGATATCATCAAAGATGAAAACTAGAAAATAAGGAAGTCAGTTTTATTCAGGCTTTTGCTGTAGGGAGAGCACCCCAGATCCAAAGATCAGAGTGTGTCTTTACAGAGTCGTTTTGCTTTAGTCTTTTACAGGAAGGAGTAGACAAGTTACAGGTAGGAGGATTTACAGTTGGGATTTTGCATCCAGGGAAAATCTCAGTTGGTTGGGTGAACAAGAAATGTTTATCTCTGTGTCTAGCTAGTTTCAAGGGGAAAACATGTCTAATCTTTGCTAATCACCCATGAGACACAGAACAAAAAGTTGACTAGTCAGTATCTAAACTTTACAGTTACCCTGAAATGTAGTCCTATCAGGATTTTTTAAAATTTCTTTTAAAAAAAATCAGAAACTAACATTCCAAGAGGTTGAGAGACTTGCCAAGGCCACATAGCTAGTAAATAACAGAATTGGAATTTTATCCCATAATTTTCTGGCTCCAATATCTTTTCATTATGTCATAACATGTCACATTGTATTGAGTGAATGTTTGATAATAATTTTTAAGGTTAATGGAACTTTTGTTTATTTTCTATGTGTATATTTTCACACACACTACCTAGTTTGGAGAGAATTGTGTCCAAAGAACCAAGTCTAATGTTTAGAATTGGCAGAAATCTGTTTGCAGGCTGTTTTTGTTTTTAAGATTTTATTTATTTGAGAGCAAGAGAGAGAGAGAGCAGGCATGAGAGGACACGAGGCGGGGGGCAGAGGGAGAAGGGGCAGAGGGAGAGGGAGAAGCAGACTCCCTCCCTGCTGAGGGGGGAGCCCAACGCAGGGCTTGATCCCAGGACCCTGAGATCATGACCTAAGCCAAAGGCAGACGCCTAGCTAACTGAGCCACCCAGGTGCCCCTGTAGGCTGGTTTGTAATAAAGAGTGTGCCTCCTTCCCTATAAATAAATCTACCGTTCAAGTGAACAAGTAGAGAAAAATTTGGAATTGTATCCTAGTGTCTTAATAGTTAGTGATTGTTCTTGCTATAAATCAATATGGTATCATTGTATCATTGTTGCTATTTCACCTGTGTTCTGTGGGGCTGTAGAGGTTTGCAGGAGGTGCTTTGAGATCCTCCCAGGGGTTCTTCGCTAGGTCAGGGGACAGGACAGAAATCAGGCAGAACTTGGTTCCTGAGCTTCTGCCAGAATTTTTGGATATACATGTTGAACATCAAAGTAGGAAAAGGGTCACTAAAGAAGGTAGAAAAGAGTGAAAACCATTGATCTAATAGAATAAATCATTTCCATGAAACAAATGCTGAATATGTTTTGCTCCTGGAAACCTGTGAGTCCCTGATTTTATTGGATTTGCCAGCTTTGTGGGGACCCTCACTGTGCTTTTGATATTCACAGCAATGCAATGTTAAGATACACCTGAAAAGTTCATCCACACAGCAGGGGAATCTAACCTGGCTGGTCTGAATCATTTGGCATCTATTCCACACTCAAATTATTGTGGTAATTATAGGTATGAGGTGATAATTTGTGGTTGAGTTTTGTTCTGGGGTCCTGGTTATCCAGTTCTTTTTTTTTTTAATTATGTTTTACTTTTATAATATTGCGTTAGTAAACAGACCAGGTGCTATTTCACAGTAGTTGTGTAATACATTCTCTGAGCACTGAGGCAAAAAATAAGCACAAAATAAAACCCACTAACCTGGCTGGGCTACCTTCCTAAGCATGGTAATTGTGTCTGCTTTAAGTGAAAGGGAAGAATGAGCAGGTTACAATTAGGCTCTGGGGGCCACTGAAGCCAAGGTATGTATGGGTGCTTTGTCATTGCTGGGCCTGTGAGTGTGGACTTTCTAGAGGCAAGAGAGTCAAGTCCAGTGCTTTCCTCCTCCTTGGTCTCTCATTCAGGGATAACCTTGCTGTGTCCCACCCCATGCATCATTTGCAGAAAAGCTCAGGCAGTAAAAGGAGATATTATCATTAGTTTTTATTCCCTGTATCTCCCAGTTTTAGGGAAGAGTGCTGTGGTCAGAAGATAGCAAAATTAAAAATAGGAAAACAAATCAGAGGCTCCTGGGTGACTCATTCAGTTAAGCATCTGCCTTCTGCTCAGGTCATGATCTCAGGGTCCTGGGATCCAGCCCCAGGTTGGGCTCCATGCTCAGCAGGGAGTCTGATTCTCCCTCTCCCTGTGCCCCTCCCCCTGCTGGTGCTCTGTCTCTCAGTCTCTCTCTCAAACAAATAAATAAAATCTTAGAAAAAAATGACAAATCAGCCAGAAGATGCTAGAAAATAATAGAAAATGAAATATAGGAACTATGAACTGTATTTACCCACTGGAAAGCAAAACAGGTGAATTATTTGTGAGTCAAAATTTCTAAAGAAAGACATTATGGAGGCATTGAATCTTAGGAAACTGTTTTCAAAGCAGTTATGGATGTGATAGGGGATGGAGTGATGTTCAGGGCAGGGGAACTGAAAGTGCACCAGCTTTAGAGTGCAGATGTGCCTCAGGGGCCATAGGAAGGTCTACTGAGTGAGAAGTAGGCAAAGATACGAGGCTCACATCTGTAGAGCTAAATTTTACATTTTGGTGTTAAAATTGTAATCATCAGTAAACGGGTGATGAGTCTTTCTAAGGCAAGGATTAGAAATTTCTTTGGTCCTTCTTGATAAGTGTCTCTGAAATACTCTGATCATGGAAGCGGTTATTTTCTCAGGCTGAAATTGGCAAATCTGAGTACTATTCAATGAGTGGGAGGAAGAAAAGACAGAAATGGAGTATGACTAGAAAGTTCCTAGCACAGCTAGTACTAACTCTCCTCCCCTCTTAGGAGGACCAAGTTCTCAACATTCTTATGGATCGATTCTCTTAAGGAGTAGTTCTCAGAGTGAAGTTCCTGAGCTAAAAGTGTCAGCATCACCCAGGCACTTGTTAGAAATGGCAATTTTCAGACCCCATCCTAGGCCTACTAAATCAAAAACTGAGGTGGGACCAATAACTTGTGTTTTAATAAGTCCCTGTCTTAGTCCATTTGGGCTGCTATAACTGAAATACCATAACCTGGGTGGCTTATAAACAACAGAAATCTTTTTCTCTCAGTTTTAGAGGCTGGGAAGTCCTAGATCACTGGGACTGATGTCTGGTGGGGACCCACTTCCTCATAAACTGATCTCACAAGACAAAAGGGACTTGGGAGCTCTGTGAGATCTCATTAATAATGGCACTAATCCCATTCATGAAGGCTCCACCCTCATGACCTAATCACCTCCCCAAAGCCCCACCTCCTAATACTATCACCTGAGGGGCTAGGATTTCAAAATACGAATTTGTGGGGAACACAACGTTTGATCTATAGCAACCCCCCAGGTGATTCCCATGCATACTAAAATCTGAAAACCACTGCCTTAAAGTATTTGTTTTCAATATAAAAGTGCTTCAGAAAGTAGAAAGTTGATCAGTTTCTCTCCTAAACTCCTTTCCTCGATGTTTTACAAGTGTCTGATTTAATCTGGTAGGAAAAAAGGTCACAATCAGGTGCTAAGCCTTCAACACATATGAATCTCTCTTTGAAAAAGGGAAGTGTAGCTAGGTTCTGGACCTACCAGGTAGCAGCTGCAAGCGAGACTGCATCAGGCATAGCATCCATCCCTGCCCTTGATGCACACAAACCCAGGAATCGTTTTTTTTAATTCGTTCTTAATCTGAGATTCAGAAATGTTCTGCCTGACAGACGGAGCTTCAGAAACCCAAATCATTAATTATGTCAAGATGGAAGAAAAATAGCTAGTGATGCTGGACTTTAATCCTAAGAGAATTTGGCAAAAATTTATTAAAGGCACAGTAATAACCAACAGTTGCAACTTTTGGAAATCAAATAAATATGGTGTCTGTTACCTAACAGACACCAAACTGAAAGGAGAAAAATGGAAGCATGAAGGCAGTGGGCACTGGGTGGAAAAAGAGCTAAGAAGAGGTTTTTTGTCAAGAGGAAGGAGAGTGAGAACCATGGGCAAGGGACCAGAGTCAGATGAGAGAATGCAAGTCCAGGATGATGCAGAAGAGTTACTATCCATGAAGAGGGACATCTTCCACTTAGAGCCATGGCCGGGTGCTTTGGTTCTGTTGTTGTTGTTGTTGTTGTTGTTTGAGCATTACAAGAAAAATGGATGGATTGATTAATATATGACTCATAGAAAATAGAGCTAAGAATAGCCGTAAAACCTAGCACTATAAATAATCAGAAAACATAGATATCCTTGTACTGCTAACATCTAACATCGGAATTCCTATTATGTGCTAGGCACACTATACTAAGTACTCATAGGATTCTCACAACAACCCTGTGAAATAGATTCTGTTATTACTACCTCTGCTTGAGAGATGAGGAAACTGAGGCTTGGGGGAGGAGATTTACACAGCTCCTAAGTGCCTCTAGGATCAGGACCCAGCAAGTCTTATGCCAGAATCTGAGCTCTGCACCCCTCTGATATAAATAATGTCACGAAAATAGATCAGCCCCTCAAGTTCCCAGGGCTCCAAGATGATTTGATTCTATTCTGTCCACTTTTATTCTTCTGAAATAATTGCCTTGTTGTTATTTTCTGATTATAAAAGTAATGTATGATCATTGTACCCAGCTCAAAAAAAATGCAAAAAGTATATAGAAAGTAAAGATCATTCTCAGTCCCATTGCCCAGAGATAACCGGTGTTAACATAAGCTATATTTTATTCTATGGTTATCATACTTGGTGTCTCAGAACTGTCTGGTGTGCCCTTAAAGAGGCAATCAGCCCTGACTCAGACACTCTGATTCACTAGGTCCGGGTGGGGCCAAGGCTTATGTATTTTTAATAAGTACCTCTCCTGTGGTACTATATATAGTTCAAACCCAGTTCTAAAAATGCTGTTCTATACCTTAGATTTTCAAATACTCCGATGTAGAACATCTTCTTTCAGTTTATCTCTGGATTCTTGAGAACCTTAATATTTCTCATCAATACTATCAGACAGGAAGATAATAGAGAAGTTGGTTCTCACACTTTAGCATGCCTTGTAATCACCTGGAGGAGTTAAATGTTAAAACATAGAGTTTCTGATTTAACAGGCCTGGGATGGGGCCTCTGTTAGTCAGGATCCTCCAGAGAAGCAGAACCAATAGTATATATAAAGAAAGAGATATATATGAAGAGATTTATAATAGGAATTGGCTCACATGGTTATGGAAGGCTGAGAAGTACCGTGATCTGCTACCTGCAAGCTGGAGAACTAGGAAAGCCAGTGATACAATTCAGTCCAAGTCTGAAGGCCTGAGAACCAGGAGCTCTGGTGTCCAAGGAAAAAAGATGGACATCCCAGCTCAAGGAGACAGAATTCACCCTTCTTCCATTTTTTTGTTCTATGTGGGTCCTCAGTAGATTGGATTATGCCCCCTACATTGGTGAGAGCAGATCTTCTTTACTAAGTCTACTGATTCAAATGCTGATCTCTTCCAGAAACATTCTCACAGATACACCCAGAAATAATTTTTACCAGCTAACTGGGCTGGTAAACCATCACAGAGCACAATAATTTGCATTTCTAATAAGTTGGTTGGTGATGCCAATGCAACCGGTATAGGGACCGCACTTTGAGAACTGCTGTAATAGTCTTCCAAATGAGATTTCCTGGTAGAAACTATTCTTGCTGTCTTTGAAAATTCCTTAAAATTCAAGGGCAAGAGCCTGACCTTGATGCAATCATTTAGAAACAAATTCAGTGACAAATAGTAGCATGGTTAATATCACCCCTCCATCAGGAGCTCCATATGTAAAAACTCTATTCAGCTGTTTCTGTGTCTCTATGACAACAGTAAAAGTGTAACAAGAAAAGAATAGCTACTGATGGTGTCAGCAAAAAAAAAAAAAAAAACCTTTAATCTCCAAAGGGTTGTTGGTAGCAATGGAAGGGACAAGGTCAGTTACATCCAATAATAGGCATAACACCTATCACAGAAGTCTAACGTGTGACATTTCTTAAGTAGGACAAATACCAGAAGAGGATGTTGATGCTACTGGCAGTTTTTATGAATTATACATGATGCACTATTTTAAAATTCAGCGGAAAACTGCCATTTACCCTCCATAGTAAAAGGTATATGGAAAGTGAAGTGCTGGGTGAGTAAATATAAGATGCTACCAATGTAATGGATCTTAAGCACACTTCTCTTTGTTCCCTAGCCCCCAGCAGAAGACAACCAGGCTTTTGAAAGGAAGGTGGGCCTGTGAAAATCTTCCTGAACTTGATACCTCGTACTATCCATCTATGCTTCCAAACCAAAAACCAGTTCCTAAAATGTAGCTCTTAACATTTCATTGGCTTTTGGCTTTAACCCCTTGATGCTGGGGTAATAGAACTGTATAGCTACCTTTGGTATTCAACATTGTCTTAGTCTGCTTGGGCTGCTATAACAGAATACCATAGACTGTGTGGCTTATAACAGAAATGTATTTCTCACAGTTCTGGGGACTGGGAGGTGCAAGATCAAGGCACCAAGAGACCTAATCAGGTCCCTAAGGCCCAACATCCTAATACCATTACTTTGGGGGTAAGGGCATCAACATAGGCATTCTGGAGAGGAAGGGACGTAAACATCCAGTCCATTGCAAACGTTTATGTCAGTCACCAGAAATACAGAAACCCACAGCCAGACGATGCAGTTTACCCTAGAATTTTGAAAGCTAAAATTAGAATTTTTTACCATGACTAGAGATGACTAAAATCTCTAAGGGAATTTATTCATTTATTATTCAGTCAACAAATATCTATTGTGACTTTCCCACCTTCCAGGTATTGTTGTAAACTCAAAGGCTAGAACAGTGAAAACTCTCTATATAGAAAGAGAGACAAAGTCTTGACCCTTCAAGGAGCTTACCTTGCAGTGGTGATGAGTTTTGTCTTATTTTATGTCTTCTAGAACCTTGCTATGTAAAGGATCAACAATGTGGATGTCACTTGGGAAGTTGTTAGAAATGCGGCATCTCAGGCTCCATCCCAGATCTCCTGACACGGAATCTGTATTTTATTTTACAAAATCCTCAAGTGATTTGTATCCGCATTACATTTTGAGAATCACTGCTCTAAAGAACAGAGCCTGAGGCAAAGATTAAAGTTCTGATTTTTGAGAGTGTGAGTGCAGGACGGTATGAACACAGAAAAAAGGGTTAGTCAGGCAAGGGAAGCTGCAGAGCAATGAGATACAGTGCTGGTGACTTTGTCAAAATTAATCTGGAAAGGGCACAGCAGCTCAGCCAGCAGGTGTGTTTGCTAGGTCTGGGGAACTGCTTCTGCAGACAGTTTGTGAGGAAGATTCCCCCCAGGCTCCCTCCTGACACCTGCTTTCTGCTGACTGAGGTTCGCACCATTGGGAGGTGCCACCCCTGCACTTCTGAGTTATAGTACCCAAATCAGAAAGTGGAGGGGTGGGTGCAGACCAAGACAGAGCAAAAGAAGAGAGCAGTTAAGGGCTTCTGCGAAGGCACACAAAGTTCGTGTGTCAAAACAACGTATATGGAAAAGTCCGTCCAGTAAGTCAGTAGAAGTGACTAGAAATGGCATTTATTTGTCAGTCACAGGAAACACAAACCCCTCTGCCAGACAAGGTGTATTTTAAACATGCTTCTGTTAGGTACTCAAAATCCTTGACATGTGGGAAAGGACTTTCTTATATTAAAGATGTAAGATACACAGTTTCAACAGATACGGAATCAGAAACAAAATAACATCATATGAGGACCTCTTAAAATATGCAATGTGGAAAACAAATCAACTTCACAATTACGTACGCTGTATGAAAAGAAAATACTATTCATTCCCTTGTGCTACCGAATATAAAATGTTTTTTGGATTCAGTTAAAAGGTGTGTGTAGGCATAGTGACATTTTACAATTTTAAATGTTATAGTACTCCTTTAGTACTAGAGTTCGTACTCTAGTCTGAGAAATTCCCTCCAGAAACCACCTTGACAAAGATAGTATTTATAAGCAGGGAAGAATGTTTCCTCCGAGGGGTGCCTGGGTGGCTCAGATGGTTAAGCGTCTGCCTTCGGCTCAGGTCATGATCCCAGGGTCCTGGGATCGAGTCCCACATCGGGCTCCCTGCTAGGCGGGGAGCCTGCTTCTCCCTCTGCCTCTGCCTCTCTCTCTCCCTGACTCTCATGAATAAATAAATAAAACATTAAAAAAAAAGAATGTTTCCTCCGAAACAAACTTGCTGTTTCCCTTTGCAACAAATTAAAATCTGTATAGAATAAGCCCTATAATAACATAGTTATGAATACTTACAATATGCAAAAATATTGACTTCGGAAAAGCCTCTCCAGATATTAAGGCCTACTGGTATATCATATGCATTTAAATGGATATGATGAGCAGAATTTAATAAAGTTTACCAACATAAATATTTTTAAATTGTAGGAAGCGGTGATGGAAGTTCCAAGTTCCAACTGCAGTCTTCTCTTGCCAGTTAACTCAGAAGTTCCAGATAATATGACCATTCTTTTAATGGGATAGAATTATTTTTATTATTATTTCTTTTTAGTTCCATACCTTCTTGAGATCACTCCTTTTTTTCTAATCATCATTAGCCCTTTCTTAGGATCCACTTTTGAAAATATATTTACATCATCTTTTATAGTCTGTCCTATACTTTTATGGCTTGGGGCTTTTTTTTTTAACCTTTTGGCAATTTTTCCAGTTGGCTTTTAAACTTATTGAGGGCAGAGTCTCTGTGAGCTCACTCTGATATTTCCCACAGTGCCAATCCTTAGAGAAGGCTTTTGATAAAAGTGTTCTAAATGGACTCAGCTTTAAAACTGATCACAAATTACCACAGAGGCATTTTCTGAAGGGAGGCTTGCATTCAACTTCTGATAAATATCCGTGTCTACCATAGCCTTTTTATTTTCTTTCCCATAAAATGAGACTTGTTGTACTTTGTGTGGAAAGGGAACATGGAGGAAGTACCAGACTAGGAAGAACTAAACTTTTGTCACAGCTCCATTGGTGACTAACCCTGTGAGCTTTTCTGAGTAACCAAATGCTGTCAACCTGCCTTTAATAAGGGTCAACTGGAGGTACTATTTACTTGGTTTGCTTCATGGAATTGCAGCTACAGTCACATGAAGTTATTCATGTATGAGGTAGCACTCTGAGTTCTATAAATTACCATAAAAATGCACATACGATGCTGTCCCTTCACCATAACACCCTGAATGTTATAATGTTGTTTGAAGGTCCTTGGCCATTGCATTGTTGTTGGGATTGAAAGTAATTTCTTTTGGGGGCACCTGGGTGGCTCAGTCTTTAAGCATCTGCCTTTGGCTCAGGTCATGATCCCAGGGTCCTGGGATTGAACCCCGCATCAGGCTCCCTGCTCAGCTGGAAGCCTGCTTCTCCCTCTCCCACGCCCCCTGCTTGTGTTCCCTCTCTCACTGTCTCTCTGTCAAATAAATAAATAAAATCTTAAAAAAAAAAAAAGAAAAGAATTTCTTTTGAAAAATTGAGCAGAAACGCTATTTTAAAAGATATAAGCTTCGGGCGCCTGGGTGGCTCAGTTGGTTAAGCTACTGCCTTCGGCTCAGGTCATGATCCTGGAGTCCCGGGATCGAGTCCCACATCGGGCTCCCGGGTCAGCAGGGAGTCTGCTTCTCCCTCTGACCCTCCTCCCTCTCATGCTCTCTGTCTCTCATTCTTTCTCTCACAAATAAATAAAATCTTAAAAAAAAAAAAAGATCTAAGCATTTCCCAGTGCTTGTACTCTGAACTAGACCCTAGTATAACCAAACTATTATTTGGGGCTGCCTTGGAAGACTGTAACACCAGCTAAAATATATTGAGTGTGTGTACTTTGCTAAGCACTAGGCACACTGTCTCATTTAATCCTCGATACTTTCCTGTAAAGGCAGGCAGTGTTATTATCCTCGCTTTGTAGGTGAGAAAATTGGGGCTTAGATAGGGTAATGTGTCTAAGGCCCTACAGATCAAAAGGGGCAGAGCCAGACTTGAATCCACATTTGTCTTACTCCAACACCAATGCTCATTTCTTCTGTTCTGCCCTGGCATTACAATTAGCTAAAGCCCGATCTGTTTTCTAGCAATCCAAACCGATGAGGAAGAAAGTTAAATAGTAAGAACCAGATTGTTTAATCTCACATTGGTTTGAACATGCCTGTGGAATCACATTGATCTTTTGAGGTAGTTAAGGAAAATTTTAGCATCTTTGAACATGAAGAATTTTTAAAATACTAATCAGTGAAAACGAAATACCAGGATACATTTATTTAATGAGTTATTAAAGAAAGTTTAATGAGTTACAACACATTTGTTAGCAATGCGTGAATTTTCCAAATAGGTAATTTATGTTATAATGTCAGGATTTCGTTCTCTAATGTAACATTTGAATCATGATAACTTCCATTTAAAAAAACAATAATATTCTAGTTGCAAAATCATTCTGGTTTTTCAGACTCTCATTTGTTGGCAATATGTATGATGTTTTCTCTTGAAAAATCGCAGGGTAGTTACAATTAGAGAAGGCAAAAAACAGTAATTTATAACTCGATGAACTAGTAGAGAAACAAACTGACATAATATTCAAAGTGTGGTTCCAATTTGGCAGTCTTAGTGATTTGCTGAGTAGAATGTTTATAATTATTGTAACAATTTTTTAAAAAAGAAAAGCCTGCATGTTGTATTTTGGTTAATGAAACTCTGAATCTATAATTGTTCAATGTCTTAAAAGTAAGCTCACAAAAACAGTCTGATCCCAATTACACATTTTATTGGTGAGCAGTTTTAAGTATTGCATAAATATCTTCTCAGGGTATTTTCTAATGAAGTCTCACACAGTTTATAGAATAAAATAACCACTTCTCGAGTGAGTCTAAACAGTACACCCGTGGTCAATAATCCTGAATATCCTAATATACTACACTTGTTATATTCCCCCATTTTTTTGTAGAACCTACTGTAGAGAGACCTTCAATTTCATTTGATGCTACCAATTTTTCATACATTTCCCATCATTGTAAGGAGCATTGTAGGTTAGTCACTAAGTAGTAAAAGTACAGTCATTTTGATCCTGCCCTTGAAATCTCTTTCTGGTTGACTCTTTGGATATTGTCATAGCAAAAGGTTCAGCAGATCATAGTTCTAAATGGGGAAATAGATAATAGAAAAGCAAATCGTCCTAATGGCATATTTGGGGGAAAAGATGTTTAAAAACTTAAACCTTTACTTTTGATCATGACATTTTAGTGTAACAATACCCCTGGCTCTGTTAATTTTAAGGGACCTTGTAGCTATTGACCCCAAAGATATTTGTAATGGGTGTATTATAATTAATACAGAATTTCAAGTAATTCAAAAACATGCACATGTATCATAGCTGTGTCTTAATTTCAAGTGGCACATGTGAGTTTGAAAGTAAAAAATTCTTCGAATAACTTGGGCACAAGGTAAAATTAGTTTTTTATATCAGGTTCTATTTTTTTACATACCAGAACTATAAAAAAAATAGAATCAGCAACACAAAACTGCAAAATTATTATCATGCTTAGATTTAGAAACTTTATATACTAGTTACTATTATGTTAAAAGTCAAAAAAATTGTTTATCCCACACCTGCTATCTAGTTTCATAAAGCATAAAAATGATAATCCTAGATTATAACCAAGAATTTTATACATGAAATGAATATTTTATTATTGTTTTGTGATATTTTCAGAATATGCTCAGTGAACTTCAGAGTCTCTTATTCTTGCTTCACCCAGCCCAAAACACTTACTCCTCCTCTCTTAGCATAAAGTTATCAAATGAGCTGGCAGCATCCCAAACCTAAAAGTAGTTTCTGGCTGTTGCTGAAGAAATATACCCAGAGTCTCTAATGTTTTCAAAGGATTGTAAGAATGTGCAGTTTTGTCTTGTATGTTCAAACAAAATGGTGCTGACTGGGATACCAAATGGGTTATATGCCTTCATTCATCCAAGAGTGAAATGGCCTATGCATTTATAATGCCACTTTAATCTTGTCTTTTTTTTCTATCCACATATATTCACAAAACTTTTGAGAAACTTGGCTGCGCTTCACCATTTCGTTCTCCAGTGGGAGTTTAATGTTGCTATTATGTAGGGAAGGTGGGAGTTGGAAACATTTTTCCTAAATAGAATGTGGGTCTTTCTGTGAGAGTAATAAAATTCTGGGAACTTTTGTTAGGTACTCACCATGTGCTGGTTTCTCTGATGGAGGAAGAGAAATAAGTAAGATAGGATTGGTTCTTGCCTTTAAGGATCTCACAGTGTAGTAGTCAAGACTGCTGTGTGAACAAGTGGCATTATACAAAACAAGAAATGCAAGACATTAATTTTGTTAAGCAATTTAAATGGCTATGCTCCTCTATAGATCCAACAGAAGGAATTACATTATTCTTTCAATATAAAGGAGTATACCTCCTCAAAGATTTGAGAGAGAAAATATTTGATCCAAAATATATGGAAATAGATACATGATAACTTCCCCAGACTTACGTATTTAGATAAACATTTTCTCATTTGGAGTAGCCACCTTAGAAAGCTATGCAATACTCTATTTTGATTAGAATATTATTCGATTTCTTCTGGTTGACTTGCTCGCAGAAGTAATTTAATATTGTCAAACTTGTTAAACTTGTCAGTGTCCAATTTACATTGATAGTTTTTCAGTTGAAATGCGAACCCCCTTATTTAATTGCATATTAAAATGATATTTTAAAGAAATGCCATATGGTTTTTGAGTGGTATCTTTAGTTCCCAATATACTGGAGTTAGTTTATTTATTAGAATTCAAATTGGATTTGTTATTCTACAACTCTCTTATTTGTAAACATTCACTCGCGATAATGGTTGGGCCTTACACCAAGGCAGACCTCTAAATCTGGTCCGAGCTAGAAGATTGACACAAATGAAAACAGGTTCCATTTAGAGTTGTTTTCACTTAGGTTTACTAATGAACCAACAAATAGCACAGCAAATGTGAGATCAAGGTTCGGGTTAGTGCTCACACTTCCTGATACCTTTCTTTTCCTCGGGCATATTCAAAGTGGTCAACGTCATCCATGCACCATGAGCAAGCCACCTGGAGAGTGCATCCCAGAACCAGTGGCTTTTTCTCACAGCCCATTTGGCCAGGGGAAGGGTGTTCATCTGTACTCTATTTTTGTAATGTCATCAAACCTGGCTACCACTGGTCTTGTGAATTGTATTTGAACTTCCAAGAGACTGCTTTGCTCTCCCACATCTATTCTACAGAATCCCTTGGTTGATCTAATCACTATCACTACTGCTATATTTGTTTCTAGTTTAAGAAATGCCCATGAACCGGTGTTGTCATTTAAAGTATTTACTGAGTACTCACTTCGGGGAAAACACTGTACCTACATGTAATGCCATAACATTTAAAGAAGTAGAATCTCCTTTAATATAAGAGATATTTTAACAAACAAAGTTTAGGGAAAAAATAGTTCCATATAAAATGATAAAAAGTATTTTTGTTTTTAAATTATTTGGGGGAAATATTAAGTAAGGCAATGTGAAGAGAGTCCCTCTAAGTTTTGCCCATTAATTTCCCTGTGACTGAGAAATTTTGACAATTAGTTGAAATGAAACATTTGGCTGTTCTTTCTTTGATATGACAATATGCAATATAAGTTTATGAAATATTCTCACTTTGTTTCTGTTAATTCTCATTGTCAAATATTTTCCATCTACATGAGTTTGGCACTAAATTGTATAAGGGAGTAAACACCTTGGCTTTTGAATCAGAAAGTCTAGGTGAATCTCAGCTTTGAAACTCAAACCGCTTAGTTTTGAGCAAGTCCCTTAGCCTTCCTGGAACTTCAGTTTCTAAATCCATACAGTGTCAATGTTTTGAACCAAAAACAAGTGTACCAATAATTAGATCACTTAAGAGATTCTGCAGAAGATAGAAGTATAGCAGCAAGGCAGTCTGTTGGAAAAGTCAAAAACCATCTATTACTCAAAAAGTTCTAAATACTTATTCCTGCAGAGGTGTTCTGTTACCTGTTAAAACACAAACACACACACACACACACACAATGTTTACTGATACAATTATTAAAATGTTCATTTACTCATTTATTTTTCTACCTTTTTTCAAATAGGATGCTTTCTCTATAAAAGGGTTGAACCATGATTCCTCACATATTTTGGAATTCTTTACAATAAGTGTCCTCAGTTAGGAATCATTTTCATCTTTACACTGTGTATATCTAAATCATTTAATATAAAAATCCATTGCTTATAGCAAACTGTCCCCCTAACTAACAAAAGGAATGAGCAAAAAATGCTTTTTTTAAAAAATAAAGTTTCCAGGTGTTACATGCAACTGATGAATCGCTCAATTCTACCCCTGAAACTAATAATACAGTGTATGTTAAAATAATAAAAATAAATAAATAAAGTTTCCAAACCACAAGAATTTTAGTAAACTCTTCTGAGAAGGATGAGCACTAATTCTAAGGCTAATGTTTCAAAGTGCCAAACAAGTAGGTATTAGAAGATGTCAGAGTTTCCTGTTATGCAAAGTCTTAATTACAAGGAATTTATTATGGTGGTTATTATAACTTTGTGGCTTTTTCAGAATCCAAATTTAAAACTGTAATAATGTATATGATTCATGTTTTTGATGCATCATATGCACATTCCCACACACCCTCGTTCATATAGGTTTTGTTTTTTAGTTAACACATACTAGAATATTGTAGATTATGTAACTTATAAATGGACTTAATTTTTTGACATATTCAAATATATCAAATGATTTATATATCAAGAAGAGGCCTTAACATGTTTTGGACACTTAAAACCAAAGTACATTTGAACCATTCCCTGATTGGAACAAGGAAAACTCTGGTGAGCTCCATGACCTAAGATCTATTGGCTTCATTCGTGGGAAAACCCAATCCATATGCCACCTAAGCTGGTATCTCTCACCACAGTGAAGAAGAATGCAGAGTAAGGAGCCCATTAACTAAATCTCCAGAAAGAGCCATGGCAGAAGGGGCAGTTGAGTAATTTCAGGTGTATCAAGGAAACCAACTCATTTTTATGGATTTTAGGCTTGACTATGTGTTTAAGATATCTTCCTGAAAGCATCTCAAGATCTAATATTATTTTTGAGTTCTCCAAACTTTGTATTTATAGAATGTCTTTCATCCTGAAGAACCTAAGACAGAACCACTTTACTAACCACAAACTAGTTTGCGACAGAGTACACTGCAGTTACCATGGCAACTATGTTATAAATCTTTCTTTTCACTAAATTGGAAGTTTTTCAGGATTCTTTCTTTGGACTGACATTTTCAATGCTTGAACTCTAGTGAAGATTATTTTTACTTCTTCATATTGTGAAAGTTGAATTAATCTTTTCAAAGAGTTTTGTGTGTATTGAATTTTTTTTGTATCAGGACAATTCAACTTAGATCTTGAAGTTCAAACCAAGAAAGAAAAAGGCCTATGAAGCAAAAGTATTATCCATTTTTTCCCTAACTGTAAGACTTGAACATCATATATACTTCATATCTATCTCAAGAAATATTCTAATATTCCCAAGCTACCTTAAAATGTAAAATAAAATGGTATTAGGATGTAGCTTCTATCAACAGGACTTATGAATGATTGGCACAAAGATATCTATGCATCGGTTGTGTGAGAAGCTCAGATGGAGTGACCAGAGGAAAGATGGATGGAAAGAACCCAAAAGACTAATGGAAGCTTAATTTCAAGGGTAGATCTACTGACTTTTGGGAGATAACTGTGAAGGATACAGATCAACTTTGCATTTGCAGTCATTGACATCCTATTAAGCTATGTGCATATTCAAACATAGGTGCTAAGGCAGTTCATCTTATTTGTGAAATAGAGTCAAAGCAATATATATATGTATATAGTAGATATTGGCTACTACTGAATTGTGGCCAAGTGTTGCCATGACTTTTAAGATGGTGCACTAAACCCACAATGAAAATATAAACACCAGATTTGTGGTGTTAAAAACATAAGAACCAAGAAAAGAATAAGAACCAAGGGAAATAGCGCCTTTCTAAAGAGATAGATTAGGTACCTGGATGTGGGGTGCTGTCATAACAAATATATAAGAATAGCTTTGGAGAGGGAGTGGATAGAAGCTGGAGGGATATTGAGGGGTATAATAGAAAAATCCTAGATTGCCTTGAACAAACTCTTAGAAATATGGACATTAAAGATGCTGCTGGTTGGGGGCTTAGTAGGAAACGAGGAACATGTTATTAGGAAACAGAAGAATGGAGACCTTTGTTACATAGTGGCAAAGTTGAGTGGAATTGTAGCTTTCAGTTATGTGGAAAACAACTTGGGAAAGATGAGCTGGGACATTGAGCTAAACAGGTTTGCAAGCAAAGTGTTAAGATGTGGCTTGTTTCTTGCTACTTAGAGTAAAATGCAAGAGGAAAGATAAATTGAGGGAAGAACTGTTAAACAAAAAGGAACCAGGGCATGAAACTTTGGGAGGTTCTCAACCTGTTCAGATGACAAAAAGATGCTAAAACTAAGCAACCTCTAAAAGAAAAGAAAGTAACTAGAAAGAAAAAAAATTACAAGGGTGGCTGTAAAACTTTTTGCTGAAACCTTTCAAAGATCAAATGATCGGTGTTCGGTCATAAAAATTTAAGATTGTGCCTCATAGCCCTTCACAGTTAAATTAGAGAGCTTCCAGGAATCTGTGTTGCCCTCACCCATCTCAACAGGAGTCAGACACAGAGAAGGAATTATCTCAAAAAGACTTATGGATATGGCTCTGTCTAATGGAGAACACTGTTGTATCATCTGTAAGATATACACAATTTGGGGGATGCCTAGGGTTTCAGTCGGTTAAGCGTCTGGCTTCAGTTCAGGTCATGATCTCAGGGTCCTGGGATGGAGCCCTGTTAGGCCCCGCGTGGCCTGTGCACAGCTCTGCTTCTGGCTCTGCGTTCAGCGGGGAGCCTGCTTCTCTCTCTCTCTCTCTCTCTCTCTCTCTCTCTCTCTCTCTCTCCTTCTGCCCCTCCCCCTGCTTGTGTTCCCTCTCTCTCTCTCTCAAATAAATAAAAGCTTTAAAAAAAAAGAGGCACCAAATCTTTAAGAAAATTATATCAACAGAAACACTACCAGTTAGAACTGAAAGGAACAAAAAGAGTATAAAGTAAAAGGAGGCTGATGGACCCCAAAATTCTGTTTACAGGAAGTAGGCTAAAAAAACGACTTGGCTGCAAACATATGCTACTGTTTGTAAAAAAAGGGAGGTTGACTCAGGGGATAGAACCAGTAGTGGAGAGAGCAGAACTGAGCTCCTCTGGATAAGAGTCCAGCTTATTCAACACCTTCATTTCGGCCTTCAGACCCTCAGCAAAAAACCTAGTAAAGCCCACTCAGACTTCTGACCTACCGAATGCTGTAATATTAAATGGATGCTGTGCTAAGCCAGTCAGTTCATTTGGTAATTTGTTATGCAGCAATCAGCAAACCTAATATTCTAAAGAATTGAGTTTATGCAATTTAAAAGAGAATAAAGTGGTTCCATGAAGTCTCCATATAAATTCACTTCTAAACACTTAAAAAGGTTTGCTCTGAAAACAGTTGTTCAAATGCTGTATGTTCTGTAGGCTTTTTATTAAGATACAAATGCATATATTTCTGCCTCCAGGAACACCCTGGTTATTTTCTACTTCAAACTCATCAGTGTGCACTTAGAGAAGGAGATTTTAAGCCTCCCCTAGTTGTTCACAAGTCACTGTGGAATCTCTTACTTTTCTTGCACACCCATTGATATCATGCCTTGAAGTGTTTACTCTGTATAGAAAGTTCATATTAGCAACCTGAACCTGAAGTATCACTTCCAAGTAAAAGTTTAGTTGGGAAAATTTTGTTTTCATCACACAAGAATGTAACTAAGTTTCCAAATGAAGGTAAATGGTATGGCCTATGTTGGAAGAATGGCCAGATCACCCTCTCCCAGAACACACCAGTGTGATTCATCTTGTTTTCCTTAACAGTAGCAAGAGGAGGTATAAAGAGATAGGAGAGGGACTTGCATGATGTGCTAAGAACTCACTAAATTGTTGGAGAAAAATACAAAAGGAGGCCAAGGTGGGAAGATGAAAATTCTATTTTTTAGGAGAAATAATGTTCCATATTTTTTTTAATTTTGAATAAGGAAATTAGTAATTTTGAGTTCTCACTTTAAGGGATAATGCATTGGTCAGGGGTCAACGGCACAGAACAAATCCCATTAGCTAATTCAATAAGAAAGGGGTTTATTATAGCATATTAAATGGTTTCCAGAATATTTGGGATAGCTCAAAATCAAATAGCTTGGCTTTCTGATATGACTCTCTGGCCTATCACAGAATGTGGCTTTGATAAGGAGCTGCTGTTACAGCCACAACTGAGAAGCATTACCACCTTGTACCTCTGCTACCACCCATAGCGTCACAACCCGATGCCCTAAGCCCTGAGTCTCTTTGCATGGGACCTAACTGAGCATTCATAATTGGCGGAACCAAAATCATATCTAGAACCCTAGCAATAAGAGCATACAGGAAATGTAGTTTTTAAGCTTTTTTTGGAAAGAAATAATAGGAAAAGTTGGTATAGCTGTGGAACAACCACAGGATCTCCTTGAGGGCCTAATATTTAAATTAAGAAGGCCTAAAGGAAAGCCATTTCCCATAGGAAGCCAAATTCTCTGCTTTGGAGGTAGTAATGAAAAGATCAGATACTTACAGGATCGTTTTCCCTTTGAATCCTCCTATGTTCAGGTTTTAGTAAAATATTTTTTTGTAGGTTTTAGTAAAATATTTTAAATAATAATTTTCATTTTTGACAGTGTAAGGTCTCAATGATTAATATTAAATGAAGATAAAAATCAGGTTATTATTTTTTACTGGCACTTATTTTATGCTTAATAAAATATACTTTATCATGTTATAGATCTGCAAAGTCTGCTCATCATTTCTAACTTAGAACAAGAGTTCATTGATGTCACCTGAGACCGTGGCTTTGTTTCATGGTTTGTCTAAGATACTGCTGTCCTGAAATGAGAATCCTACTTAATGAGCTTTTTTTTTCTTCTTTATCTGAACCAGCTTCAAAAATGCTACTGTCAAAAATAACATCAGCTTACATTGGGCTTACAGCAGTGATGGTGGTTTTAGTAACTGAGTCAACCTTAGGCCAAGTGCCATAAGCTGGCTTGAGTCATATGTTAGCACATTATTTTCTGAGTCTTAGGCTCAGAACATTGGGGCTTAATACAGGCAGACACAAAGAAGACTAGAAACCAGTAATGGTGAATAATGTCTTCCCTGCTGTGACAATATGCAAAAAAGTAGGTATCATATAGTGTTTGTGGATGAGTCAAAAATGAATTAACGAGCATCGCTGCCATTTGAGAGCACTGGACCCTTTACGATAGCTTTGAATATTGTTCACAAATGAAACCTGATAGAATTAACCACTGCTTATTCTAATATTTATTTGTGTGACTGCCAAATTAAGTTGAAATTAGAGCTGCTTAATAACAATAACAAATTAATTCCAACAAACTACTACTAACCTACCGTCAGTAGGCTAAGGGCTCAAAGAAAAGCAAGAAGCAAGTACCTGGGACAATAGGGTGAAATGTTTTCAATTTATGCCCTATTCTGGTAGCTGATCTTATTTTCTTTAGGTCTTGTCTTTCTTTTTGCCTGCTTTTTTTCCTTTTCAAAGTTGGAAGAAATCTGCCTGGTTGTTTTACTCCCACTCTTCCCTCTGCCAACATTACTTACGGTCCTGGAAGTAGAAATTGTAGTTTGGAGAAGGTAACTGCTACACATGTGCATTTTTAACTTAATGGCAGCTTAATGGCAGAAGGGTTATGAAGGAAGATAGGTGTAAGGTGACCGTTCATCCCCATTTGCTTGGGACAGTCCCAGGCAATTGTGCCTATTAACAGCATCCCCTTTCATTCTCAAAACTGTGCTCCTTTTTTAGGTAGTTAATTACGTGGTCACCCTAGTAATACCTAAGATGGGCTAAAGGATGGTATAGAGAAATGTAGGAACTCTTAAAAAACATGTTATATGGTAGTCGAAATTTGGGTAGAACCAGTTAGTCTTTTTTTTTTTATGTTTTATTTATTTATTCATGAGAGTCAGAGAGAGAGAGAGAGAGACAGAGGCAGAGGGAGAAGCAGGCTCCCTGCCTAGCAGGGAGCCCGATGCGGGGCTCAATCCCAGGACCCCAGGATCATGACCTGAGCCGAAGGCAGACGCTTAACCATCTGAGCCACCCAAGTGCCCCTAGAAACAGTTAGTCTTGATGTCTTGTTAAAAACAGCAAGGACAGAATTGCCTTTTCTGATCCTGGGGTGTCTGTGCCTCTTCAGAACTATGTTATCTTTTGGGAGTGTTCTCAAATACTTAAGCAATTGTTCCTATTTAGATGCATGAAAATTGAACTACCCAGATTCTTGTAGAATTATAAGAAATGAGAGGATATTTTCCATTCAGTAATCTAAAAATATTCCTAATAAAAATTCCTATGGAATTATAGTTCAGAAATATAAATGAATATTTAACAAAATGTATTCATGCTGGATTTATAAAAAAGTTTTTCAAGGATACTATTATTGCTGGTAACTTTGGGTAAAGAGAAAGTATTTAAATGGAAAATATTTGAAATGTTCAGCAAACAGAATAAAAATAATGGAGTGGTGTCTTTTTCAGATACTGTAATATTCTTTTTCATATATAATTTCTGATGGTGATTTTCTGTTATGTTTCAATGTTTATTACATCTTAAGAGTCTCATGCTCTACCGACTGAGCTAGCCGGGCGACTGATTATTACCTTTTAAAGAAAATGTTTCTTGCCCCAAACCAGGTTTTCATTCCCATTGCTAGCAAGTAATTCATTTTTATCATAATTGAAAGCAATATTAATATTTTAGAAAAATTTAATTGAATCCCAGACAAGTTATTTCCTTTGTTTTCCCTTCTAACAATAACTTTTTATGGTGGGTTAAATAAATAAAGCTCACTGCAAAGACCTAGGTTTTAGAATCCCCATGGGAGATTGTAATAGACAGTTTTCCCATATGAAAATTCACAGTGTTCACTTAAAATACGCTTAATACAAGGTTGTAGGGATTTTTGAGAAGCCATTAGAGCCTGCTATCAATAAAAAAAGACACCAAGGAATAAAATACCTAATGATTAGGGTTGCCAAAAACCTTCCATAAGCACTTTAGACATACAACTTGCAATTAGAGCTAACACATTTGCAGTTTAATATTTTGTTACCTTGTTAATAATTAACATAATGCAGCAACTCCATCTGGACCATGAAATAATAGAATGTAATTCCAAAGGAGTTTTTATGGTACATTTTTTTTTCTGTAAAAAGCACTGTCCAAAGGTCTTATACTGTACTTTTGTTCAGTATTCTTTTGCCAGTTACTAAATATTAGCACTTTTACAGGGTGAAGTTTGCTGTGGGTTTCTGCTACTGTAAAGATAACACAGGGTTAATCACAATGTCATGCTTTCATTCTCAGTTTTTTAATGAGGTGTACTTATTGCCAAAGGAAAGCATTCTATGAAAAGAGTAGAGTCCATGTTATGATTGTAATGACTGAATTTGTGTTTTAGCCATCCAACGTACTGAGACTATTAAATTACAGTGGTCAGTGCTACACTTATGAGTTAACAAAAATGGCAGTTATTTAAGGAAACAGGTTTTTTTTCACCCCAAATAGACATTATGTTTGCCTGTATGAATAGAGGAAGAGGGTCTAGAGTGCTCTTAAACTTCATCACTGCTGGGAGATCTACATTTTCTAGGAGACCAGGAAAAGGGGAGAAAGAACAGGGAAAGAGACCAAGATCTGTCTGTCTCAGCTCTGTCTCCTTTTTAAGGCAATTCATACCTTTGTTCCTCATAAATAGCATATGTGTGTGTGTGTGTATGTATATATGTATATGTATATGTGTGTATATATATATGTACATATATATATATATATATAATTTTGGGAAAGATATTGTTCCTGTTCACTTTGTAATGGCAAGACACCTAGTCACACTGCTGCTAACACCACTACATTTTCTCATTATGGACTGTTGGGCAAGCTCTGGGTCTTGTTTTCCACTAAGAAAAAAGAAAATAAGCTGATACTTAGAGTCACTGGAGCAGAAGAGACCTACAGGTCCAAGTGACCTTATAGAATGGACCCTGGAGAGAGATCTGAGATTCAGCCTCTAGCTCTGACACTTGATAAATCACTGAAAGGCTCTGCCTGTGCCTCAGTCTACCTATTAATGAAGACAACCCACATATTCCATGATAACCAATTTATGAGGACACGAGAGAGGTAGTAGACAATGTTTCTCTTGTGAACCTCCAAGGAGAACCCATTCTTAGTGTTAAGTAGGCAGAGCAAAGTATAAGCCAAAGCAAAAAGAAAAGGGCCAGTTGCTTTACTTTTCACCCTAAAGCCCCACCAAGTGCTGAGACACTATCTGGGTAGAACAGTCTTGCGATGCTTCTGCAATTAGCCTTTTGTAGGGATGATTATTATGACAAGTCTTTTAAGAAAGTATATAGGCAAAGAAGTATTCGCCCAGCCAACCCACTGCCTCCCACTGGGTTCTGACTCTGTGCTTAGGAGTCATATCCCCAAGGCATGTGCTATTAAACATGGAAAATTCTTAGAAGGGGGACAAAAAGGGAATTTAAAAGAGAAAAAGCTACTACTTATTATACACTACCACATTCTGGATGGTATAATAATGATGATAATAACAATAACAATAGCAAAGGAGTCACAGGTAAAAACAGATGCAGATAAAGTTTCAGATGCCAGGCTTTGGGCTGAAACCCCACGCATACATTGTCTCACGTAATCCCGTGAAACAAATTTTAACATAATCCTATCTTAGAGTGAGAATCTGAGACACAGATAGGTTCATTCACTTGCCCAAGGTCTACTGAGGTTGTGGAAATTTCAAACCCCAGGAGGCTATCTCCAGGATCTGCTCCTTCTCTCCCTCAATTCTGACAACCCTGTCGGAGGGTCATCATCTGCTGATGGAGATCATAGTGTCAGGGGGAGGTTAGGTGATCACTCTAGGGTTACACCCAGACTCTACACAACAGCAAGGTTGTTAACCCTGCCCTTTTTAAGGATGTACTTTCTTCTATACTGTGCTAAATTTTTCCCCTTTATAATTTTTGTCCTTGTGGCGACAGTTTAATGAATGTTGAATTAAATATCTAATTATAATTAGATCTACCTCACAAAAGGAAAATCAGCAGATCAACTCTAGGTTTCACACTAGCTGTAGGTATTCACATCATAATAACATCCCTTTTTTTCAAAGTGGTTGGTTGCATAGCTTTACATAAGAATCAGTTCTGGTTACCAAAGTGGGCCAGTTTCACAATTTTAAACCTGCTGTATTCCAGTAACTAGCCAATGGGGTCTTCATAACATTTTTCATTTTTTATTCAGGGAGACAGTCTGGTAAAGTAAAGCTTGGTTAATTATTTATAAATTCTTAGACCCTACAGGAAAACACTCTTCATGTATCAGGTCCAGTGTCAATGGATATATACAAATAAGAAATAGATATATAATCTGGGCTTTAACTGCCTTTTCTCTTCCCCCTCTCTGGGGGGCACGAAATTGCCGTGAATTAAAGAAATGCCAGTACAATTGCCCACTTCAGAAATAAATATATGTTCCCCCTTTCTCCAACCTCCTTCTGTTCTCTTCTTTGCTGCTCTCCTTTCTGTATGGAATGTGTGTCTGGGCAGCTCTGCCTGGTCTGGATCTGATAGGAGAATGAGCAAGAAGCTGCATCATTCAGAGCAGAAATCAAGCCAGTTAGTTAGATCCGAGTTAAGCCCCCTCTTCATTTTATGTATGCCACTGAGCAGCTAGGGGCTAATGATTTTTATTCCCTCCTGGCATTAAGTCTGAGAGGCAAACTGACAAATAAAAAAAAATTCAAATTAAAGTTGACACACCTTTCTTAATTCTTCCCAAGGTGCTTGAGTATGATTATTATTTGGTGCTTCTTTATCCCTGTAAATATATGGGGTGTACCAGTCAACATATGGAATTTTTCCAGGTAATAGAAATCTGCCTGAGAACTAAGACAAAAATGTGAAAAGTATCAGAGAGGCTGGAGGTATTGGGTTGGATGGGAAGAGATTTCTGAAAGCCTAAAGTAAAATGAAGGCAGAGCTCTCTCAGCAGTGCAGGGGTTTTCAAGCGTTCCTATCATTTTGTGAAATTTTCCTTCCATGTAGAGCCCTCAAGCTCAGTCCTACTGGATCATCACATTTTGCTTTTCAGATTCACCACCATTGATGGTGAGTCAGGAACATCATCCCTGTATACAAGGACAGTGCCTTATAACATTTCAAGATGGAAAAGAAAAGATTTTCAGTCACTAGGCAGGCTGACCTCAGGGCTGTCAAGCAAATTACACCAGCCCAGGGTGTCTGCTCAGAGAATCACTGTGGCGTGGCAGGTGATGAATGAGTGGTTTTCATGGCCTCAGGCTCCTTCCTGGGAGAGAGACTAAGTTGGAAGATGATTTTAGCAACCGTGGTAGGTAAGTCTGACGGAACTCAAACACCACCTCCTACCTCTCTGCTTGCATGAGGAATGATGGCAGGACTGGGTCTTGGCTTGTGGGATGTTCGATATAAAGATGAGAAAAATCATCTTCCTCATTCATTTCTCCTCTTTGAAATGAAAATCTGCCCAAGCAGAAGAGGATTTCTTTATATCGCAAGTTTTGCTGATCCAGAGAAAAGAGCCTGCAAAATGCTGGCCTTTCCAATAGAGGTTAGAAACTGTCATTGACAAAATGGCATTTGGTTTTTCACCTCGACTCAGCGTGTCAAGTCTTTTTATATTCAAGTACCGTCGGCTCCTAAAGGAAAATGAAAGACCACTTTATCTTCTGTTGGAAACTAAACATAGTGCAGGTTTGTTTTACTTCATAGATTTAGAAATGGAATTTATTATTAGAAGAAACTGAAAGTTGATTATTCATTAGCATCCCAGATCCTCTTTTGAGTACAAGACTTGAAAGAAGCCTAGGTTTGGAGGGAATTTTTATCTTTTCTTTTTCTGTGCTTTTGAGGCTGATATTAAGTTCTGCCATCTGTAGGACCTGTGCATTTTAAGCCTCTTTTACTTATAAGCTTCAGCTCTTTCAGGAAATTGTTTTTGCTTATGTTATCTAAATGGCAGAAATTGGCTTCCATCTCGCATAGTCTCTGCATTATTAAAATACAGCTTGTTGTGCAGAGTTTTAATGGACTCTTTAGGGCCTTT
Organism: Zalophus californianus; assembly: GCF_009762305.2. Taxonomy (NCBI): domain Eukaryota; kingdom Metazoa; phylum Chordata; class Mammalia; order Carnivora; family Otariidae; genus Zalophus; species Zalophus californianus. Next base: position 142,189,007 of record NC_045597.1, on the reverse strand, counting down.
ACATATTAATGTTATATACTAAGAACTATTAAAGCATTCCAAAGAAAACATATTTACCAGTTAAATGTTCTGTTTTATTTGTGAATGAATGAATGAAATGGACAAGCTAGTTATCTCTGTGGTCATTTAGAAAAAAAAAAGTAACCTAATACAAATTTATTCTTCTCATATCTGGCAACCTAATCGCATAATTCCAAGAGATTTTATTGTTATCTTTAAACAGCAAAAACAAATAAACAAAAACAATTTCAACCTACTAATAATTATTGATGTATGAAATACGTATGGTAAATTCTTCATCCAAGACAGGTGTTTTTTTTCCTTCTGTCAACAAGAAGAATGTGGTAACACTTAGTTTGTCTTCAGCTGGTATCTACTTATGGATTTTGAAATTTTTGAAAATATCTAACTAAATGCTAATTGGTGAAGTCAACCAGGTAGAAGGCGCAAATAGCAAGGAAGAAGGTGAGAATAAAATCAAATAATACATCACTGTAAAACTATCTAGCCCACTTTTTCTCTCAATCAGAAAAAAATTGTTCCCATCACATAGTCACTTCAGTATCAAAACGTTGTTCAACCAAGTTAGCACACCATAGAGTTGGGCCCTAGACTCTCTCTTTTCAAACAGATGAAGTAGCATCTGGGACAATGCTCAGAGCCCTAGTTTAAAGTCAGGCCACAGCTTCTGCCCCACTCTGCCACTCATTAGATGGGTGACCTGGGTAAGTCCTTTAACTTCTCCAGGCCTTGTTCCCTCATTGGTAGTAATAGAGGCTTGGAGTGGATTCATTCAACAGATATTTATTGAGCTCCTGATAAATACCATGTTTCAGTGAGACAAAAAATAATAATAATCATAATAATAATAAAAAGCAGCCCCTGTCTTCAAGGAGATGATAGTTCAATAGGAGATACACCTATAAAAACTAATGCATGCAATAAAGCAGTTTGATACTATAGAAATTTGTATAAGTTATACAAATATACCTTATATATCTTTTGGGAGGCACCAGAAGAGGAGTGATCAGTCCTATTTGGGTTCAGGTGGGGGAAGAAGATTGACAAAGACTTTAGAGAGAAGATGCTTGAACTGAATTTCAATATCATTCTCTAGATGAGTAGGGGCTGGAGGTCTAAGAACACAGGCCTGTGGGAGAAAGTCAGTATAACACCTCAGGATCTAACAGATGGCCTTTGTGGCTGGAATGTAAGGATAAGATGAAATATGCAAAGGGTGGCTGGAACAAATGGAAAAGGCTTTATATGAAATAGGAGTCTGAATTTTGTGAGAAGCCATGACACGGGTAGTTCCAAGTAGAACTTAGGAACTATTCACGTATGTGTCCTAGAAAGATCAATTCCCTTTTATACATCCTCCCATTCCAAACATGCTAAACTACCTTTATTCCCCCAGATGGATTATACTCATTATAAACTATGAATCTCTGCACATACTTAGAAGGCCTTCTTGATACACATATAAAAACACGTATAATCATTTACTTCATCTGGCTGCATTTTACGGAATTTTCAAGCCACTGTTAAGGATTTACTTTCTCCAGAAAACTTTTCTGACCCAGGCCTCTGTTTTCAGATGCCCATCTTTTGTGGTTTTATGGTCGCTTGTACTCTGTTACAGCAGTTCTCAATAAAGTATGGGAGAGGGGGAGACATAGGAGTTAGAAGTGTGATTTTTACCCCCAGGGAACATTTGACAAGGGCTATTTGACATTTCAAAGTGTCTGGAGACACTTTCGGTTAAAAGAAAGGGTTGGGGCACTACTGACCTCCAGTAAGTAGAGGCCAGGATGCTGCTAAATATCCTACAATGCACAGATCTCCACACAAAGATAATCTAGTACAAAATGTCATTAGTGCTGAACGTGAAAAACCCTATTCTATTCTAATTGCATATTTATTTTTTCTGTTTCTCTCACCGAACTATAAGCTTTTGGAGAACAGGAAAGGTGTCTTATTAAACATTGTATATGCAGGAATTAACAGGTTGTTCAGCAGATAGTAGATGCTCAGTACATATGAATGTAAAAGTAGGCAGATAGATTGATGGGTGGTCTGTATGGTTTCCCATTCTAGCCCTGAAAGAAAGTCTATAGTTACATATGGGCTGAGGACACTAAGTTTGAGGTTTCACTCCTGAAGTCGCCCTAATGTTGTACTGTTTGAGGTGCTAGTCATGGAGAGAAATGGGAGGACTCAAACTGTGGATGCATGTTTCTGTTTTGTTGAGTATTTAAATATATGTCATTTTATTTATTTAAATATTGTCTCATATTACTTGTCGAGTGAAGTAAAATAATACGTGTTTATACCCATTGCTAGTAATCAACATAGGTTTGGGTACCTATGATAAACAAGACATTTTAGCATACTGTGATGGGAAAACATGGTTTGGTTAAATTCCAGTTCAGTTTTTTTTTTTTTTTAAGATTTTATTTATTTATTTATTTGTCATTGAGAGAGAGAGAAAGAGTGAGCACAAGCAGGGGCAACGGCAGGCAGAGGGAGAGGGAGAAGCAGACTCCCTGCTGAGCAGGGAGCCCGATGCGGGACTCGATCCCAGGACCCTGAGATCATGACCTGAGCCGAAGGCAGACGCTTAACTGACTGAGCCACCAAGACATCCAATTCTGGTTCAGTTTTAATATTGAGCTTTGTAAACCTTTTAGTGTCATTGATCTTTAGTTTTTTCAAATTTGTTTTGTCTTGATGATGACATGAACTAAAGCATATAAAGTACTTGGGACACAGCGCTCTCAGTAAATTTTACTTCCCTCTGCCTCTTCTCCAAACTACCTATATTAGGAATTGCATTTGACTCAGAAACAGAGCCCTGATAATAATGGCTTAAACAGGTAGTGTATTTTTTCCCACACAAAATAAATCTTGAGGTCTGCAATCCAGGGTTTGCCTGATGCCTCCACAAAGTCATTAAGGAATCCAGGTTCTTTTTAGCCCAATACTTTATCAATGCTAAAGTATGGCCCTGATATTCAAAATGCCTGCTAGAGTACCAGTCACCACTTCTGTGTGCTAAGCAGTAGATTTGAGGACAGAGTGAAGATGATGATGATCTCTCCCTTTTAAGGAGCCTTCCAAAATGCATTCCGATAGAGTGAGTATGCTTATATGTAAATTCTTTAAGACCTAGCATCTTGAATATAAAAGATAGAAATGGAGCCTTTAAGAATTCATTTTGCCATTCTATACCTAACATTATTTTACTGCCTCTAAGTCCTGTGCATGTGGGTATGTGTGTGTGTGTGAATGTATTCCCAAATAAATTTACTATATTTTAATACAGACTTACAGGCATGGAGTTTATCTCAGTAGCAAGAAGCACACCCAATATTTTCCAACAAACAAAACCAGGAATCCTTAGAGATCAGGATTAACATCACTCATGATAAGTCATATTGTTATCATTTATCCCTTGGTATGAAGTGATGAAAAGGGCACTTTACCCCTGTGATATTCTTTAAAAAGGGAAAAAAAAAAACTCCAATTATGAAAAAAAATTAGACAACCCCAAATTGAGGGACATTCACAAAATACCTCCTCCAACTTGTCAAGACCATGATAACAAAGGAACAACTGAGAAACCATCACAGACTAAAGGCAACTAAGGAAGCCTGAGGTGTAAATGTAATGTGGTAGTCTGGGATTGGTTCCTGGACAGAGAAAGGAAATTAGTGAAACAACAACAACAACAACAAAACCTAGTGAAATCTGAATATATTCTGAGTTTAGTTAATAGAAGTGTACCAATATTGGTTTCTTCATTTTCATAAATGTACCATGGTAATAATATGTTAACATTAGAGGAAAGTGAGTGAGAAGTATACGGAACTCTCTGTATTATCTTTGTAATTTTTCTATAAATTTAAAATTATTCCAAAACAAAGTTTATTTTAAAAATATACTAATTACTGGCACACACTGAAAGCCTGTTATGTTCATTTGTGTAAGATATTACCTACAGTAGATGCATTTGAGTACAATCTCCATGCATGTGGGGACTTTGTCTAGTTTGTTTCCTGTTGTTTCCCCAGGATTTTAAGAAGTACCTGACATAGACTAGGCACTCAGTAAATGTTTATTAAACGGTGAGTGAATGCACGTATGGTTCTTTCTGAGAACAAATTTATGTGTTAACATAAGGATAACATTAGGGAAGAAAATGCATACCAGAAAAACCTCTGATCTGTTTCTGAGTTATTGTGATTTTTCAGTGTATTATTTTGTAAATTATTAGAGCATTCTGACTAGCCCTCCACTTTACAGTCTGGGAGAATCAGCATACTTTTTCTACATAATTTTTTCTAATGGAACATATTTTGAGGGGTAGGTCCTGGAGGAATTGGTAACTGTCAGGCACTCTATTAGAAAAAATAGGGATTTGTAGCACAGATTCTAATTCAAGGAAACTGGAGCCTTTTTATAATCCTATCAAATTAATAGATCAGGGATTAGAAAACTGCACAATACTGATTTTCTATAAATTAGTAATTTTCTCTCTATTAGTATAAAAATATCTAATGGAAAAGGCACTTGATTAAAATCGCAGCCTTACCACTTACCACCTGTGTGATTATAAGAAAGTTCTTTAATCTCTCTAAACCTCAATTCTCTAGTAAAACTGGGGTAGTAATACCTCAATGAAATACCTTAATGAAAATACAGGATACATTACTGTAATGAGAGCCCAAGAATACAGTGGCTTTCACACAACAAAGGCTTGTTTCTGTCTCACCTAACAATCCAGAAATGGTATAACAGCTTTTTGGGAGGCCAGGCTCCTCCATCTCGTTGCTTAGCCACCTGTGGTCTGCATTCCTTTTGCATGCTCAACTCATCACCACTTCCACATTCCAGGCCACCAGAGGGAGGAAAGCTAGAGGAAACACACCTTTTCTTCTAAGGGAATGACCCGGAAGTTATCACTTCAACTCATATTTCATTGGCCAGAGCTTTAGTCATGTGGCCCCAGCTAGCTGCAAGGGAAGTTGAGAAATGCTTTCTTTATCTGGGAAGCACTTGCTAAACTAACACTCCTGGTATCAGGGAGATTGGCAAGAAAACTAGTAGACCCTGCCCTAAGCACCTGGAATAGTGCCTCACATGGAATAAATGTTCATCTAGAATCAAATCAGCTGGAAGGTGATTAATGTGAAAGGAGAAGGTAAGTGGAAATACTTTATCAACTATGCTTTACATTAGTCAGATTTTAGGACAGATCTTCCTGGGAAGCTATGTTTTCATTTGAAAACTTGCTTATCTTCTTGTAAATTAAAACACAACTCCCAAGAAATAAGGTTTATATCATCCTAAGGAAAAGAAGCTGCAGGAGTAATATTTCAATGTGTGCCTGTTTTTATATATAATGACTTTAGCTCACTACCCTTCTAGCTGAGGAAACTCTGGTAGATTAATTTAGAAAATAGCTGTGCTCTGGTGAAAAAGGGAAGATACAAAGTGAACTATGCTACTTACTTTTAATGTAGAAATTTTTTGCTTGTTCAGTTGTAATTTTGTTAATCAGAATTTTTCCACTATTCTTTTCATGGTTTCAGTTTCAAGCTTTTGGCAATAATTTATATTTGCAAACATGGGACTGCATCCTTGGAACTTTTTTCATTTTTTTTATCGGTTTGGTTTGATTGTTTTCCTGAGGATATTTACTATAATCTGCTAAACTTGGACATTTTTATTCTAGGCAAAGCAGTTTATACTGAGCCTCATTCATGCTAAGCTTGCCTAGGACATTCTTACATCCCATGGGTCCTAACTACAAGTTGTCAGCCACTCCTGTGATCTGTCAGACCACACTGTCATCCACCTGGCAGCTGGACAGGGCTCAGGTTGCCCTGCTTTTTGGTGATATTGGTAACATGAGGGGTGAACAAAATACTGGTTGTATTAGCTGGCTTGGGCTGCCATAGCAAAATACCATAGACATAGACCAGTTCACTTAAACAACAAATATTTATTTCTCACAGTTCTAGAGACTGGGAAGTCCAGTATCAATGTTCCTGCCAATTCAGTTTCTGGTGAGAACTGTCTTCCTGGTTTGCAGGTAGTTGCCTTCTCTCTGTGTCCTCACATGGCAGAGAGAGGGTACTCTGGTATCTCTTCCCCTTCTTAAAAGAGCATCAGCCATATTGGATTAGGGCCCCACCCTTATGACCCCATTTAACTACCACTCTAACTCTCAGACCCTGTCCCCAATCTGTATTTACATTGGGGGTTAGGGCTTCAACATATGAATTTTGGGAGAATAAAAACATTCAGTCCTTAGCACTGACCTCCCTTTCATTTATCATGGCACCCACAAAGGGTGAATTTTCTTCTAATTACCCTGTGCCACCCTGGACAACCTCCTTAAAATTTCCTAAAGTAGAAAATTGCTCTCGTGGCTTCCTAAAGTCTCTTTCTCTAAGGAGATATTTGGTCTAATGTCATTGGTTAGCCCCACAAAATGCCTTGGGAGTTGCAAAATGTTAAGATATTACAATATAATAAAGTGATATTTGTAGAGCACTCTACGGTTTTCTTGCTTACATTATCTCTTTAATCCTCATGGCAACTCCAAAGAAATGGTTGGGATATGTTATTGGCTCTATTTTATATATTAAAAAATTGAAGTTTGGAGAAGTTCAGTAATTTCCCTAAGGTCTCAAGGCTAATAATTGATTGACACTGAGACTCCATTCCAGGCCTTCCAATTTCTAATTCACAGCATAACTGTATATGAGCTGGAATTTGGCTCTGGAATCACTCCATTTTGGCTTCAGTCCAAGTTCTGTCACTTATTAACGGTAAGTGGGCAAGTTACTTAACTCACTACAATTTCTCAATCTTCTCTATGACGTGGAAATAATAAGAGTCCACCTCATAGGGTACTAATGAAAATTAAATTATGTAATGCATGGAAATCAGCATACACCTACTGCACAGAAAAATGTTGAGAATTGTTGGTTTTTATTTTTAAGCACATATCAAATCCTATTGCATTGAGTTTAACTGTGAAACCAAATTTATACATTTTATTGGACTTGATAAAATATTCAAATTATGTACACTATTGGCTGATCTCAAAACACATTACAAGTTTATAAGTGTTATAAAATGCATACGAGCACCTTAATTGTCACCTGAATATCTGTCTTTGCATGTGTATATTTATTCTTGCCTACTCAAGCAACAGATTAAAACAGTTAACAATTAGCAGATATTTTAAACTCTACCAGTTATACATTAAACACACCAATGGGATTTTTTATCTGGCTTTTGTTTGAGGTCATTTAGTGCTTGTTAATAAAGTAAACTGAATTTGGAATTCCTGTTTTTCATTTCACACCAGTACGCCAATAATATGCTAATAATTGTGACAAAGGAATATTAAAGAAGCAAAGATTTAACTGCTTGAAATTTGGTATACAGAAAAGTCCAATTATTTGCAGTTTTTTCTCCACATTATGCAGAATTTACTCTCTACCAAAATACATATTTTTTCTATTAGTCTGATTCGAAAAGCCTAACGTAAGAGGTCATTATCACATAGGCTATGTCAACCATTATGACTGGGAGGCACTCTCTTAATATGCCCAGACTTGTCGGGTCATCTAATGTGTATGTCAGGATAAATCAATAATACATACCTTAATTTTTTTTGCACACTGGTCCTAATTTTCACATGGAATAGTTAATTAGAGAATTTCATACATTTCTAGATTTAATATGTGTATGTTTTTGTGGATATACCAGTAAGGGAATGTTTTATTCAGGTAATTAGTTCTAGTTAAAGTTTCATGCAGGAGGTCAAATAAGCTTTTCTCAAGTAGGAGAAACTACACCAAACCTGGAGTTAACATACTTTGGAGCAAAGTCTATTAGCAATGTAAATGGCATTACCTCTGATTTGTGATCAGCTGAACAAACAGTGAAGGCCCAATGTGACTTTCAGGCTTCAGGAACACAGTCTGGTGACTTTGAAAGGTAAAAGGAATGCTTCCCACTAGGTACATGAGTTAGTAAATTTTGAACTGTCTTGATTGGGAATTAATAATACTAATGACTTGAGTAGATGCTGAATAGTTCTCAGCATCTGGGCAGAGCAATTATGAATATATAGATAAGTAAGGTGTATGGTAACATAAAATCATTTTCTTTCTATGCCTCGATGGTCTCAGTGTGACTACTCATATGGGCAGACACCCACGCATACCCTCTGATGGTTTTGATTTGAGGAGGCCAGATGACTATACCTACTATAACAGGCTGCTTTGTGTATAATTGTTATAGTTTTTTTTTTTAATTTTTTTTAAATTCTTTTTTCTATTCTTTTTTTTTAAAGATTTATTTATTTTGAGAGAGTGAGAATGAGAGAGAGAGAAAGAGTACATGAGGGGGGGGAGGGTCAGAGGGAGAAGCAGGCTCCCCGCTGAAGAGGGAGCCCAATGTGGGACCCGATCCCGGGACTCCAGGATCATGACCTGAGCCCAAGGCAGTTGCTTAACCAACTGAGCCACCCAGGCGCCCTAATTGTTATAGTTTTAAGATTTGGTTTAAGTTGTAGTATGTACTCAGAAAGGAGAGTCACACATTACCTATATATAATTCAGTCATTGTCTTTGTCCCATGTTTGTTTTGTTTTCCCTGCTAGATTCTGGAGAGCAGGGACCATGTCTCACTCAGGATAAGCACAGGGTCTGGCTCATGGTAGATGCTTAAGAGAAATATATGAATGAATGTATAAATGGATTTGAGCTAAAGAGTGAGTCTGTAGTACTTAAATGTGCGACACATAAATATAAACATGTATGAAGAATCTATTGCTGTGTATATGGATACATGCCCAGACATACGTATGTACACACACATACACATGCCATATTCAGGGTACTGTCACTAGTTAAGGAAAGTAATGTCTGAGGTGTCTAGCCAACAGTAGCACCACATAAATATGTAATTAAATAATGAGTAATTGCCAAAGCAGAAAAAAATGTAATAATTTCTTAATATGAAAAATGGACATAAGTTAGTTTACAAACATTATGAGAATTAAATATACCAGCTCAAGAAAACTTACAGAAATTCAAGCACACTAACATTTGTTCATGGCCACAAGTTGTTTGGTGTGTGTGTGTGTTTTTTTTGTTGTTGTTTTGGGTTTTTGTTTTTTGTTTTTAACAGTCAGTTCAGACCACAGAGCAATTATTTTATTCATTATTTTCCTTACTGTGGGCATAACTAGTATTCTTCTTAGTAATGTACTAAAAACACTGAAATATAATTATCTAAACTTTTATTAAAAAGCAATTATAGGTTTTTTCTAATAAGAAGTTATACAACTTACATAAAGTTTTGATAAACCCTTATATTAACCTGCTTTTTTTCCTCAAGATCAGTAATTATAAAAGAGCAAATTATAAAAGGTCTAGTTGCCACATTTTCTACTAGAAATATACTGACATACAGAGGCAAAGTTTCTATTTAAAGTAGATACCAGCTCTATATAATTAGAGAATTATAGTAAATGGTCTTACAGATGGAAAGGAACTATATTTATGGATACTTTTGGCACTTGTTATTGGAGAGACTTTATGTTTCACCATGAGATTTTATGGCTGATGTATAATCAACTTTATATTATCTAATCTAACTAGAACTAGAAGTAGCTTAAAATGGAAAAAAAAAGAAATTATTCCAAGATCTCATCTGAGGAGGCAGCTTTAGCTTACTTCCCCACTGATATTGGCCTTAAAAAACAAGATCCCTTCAATACAACTGGGCTTGGGTAGCCTGCTTTTTGTCTCATGGAGTGTTCTGAAGGTCTCAAAGAAAGTCTTAGATTTTCCTCTAGTAGCCCAATGGTATAGGACTTCTCCTCCATGTATAATTGTGTATTTACAGGTAATGATTACTCCCTACTGCCTCAATATATTTTTACATACAGTTTTCTCCTGGGTTCTTTATTCTCATATGAAGAATGCTTGAAGCCATCTGTTAAGAGCTTTTCCTCAAACCCTCTCCCCTAGCAAAAGGACCAGAATTTATCACAATACACTTAATTATTAATACCTCAATCAGGAAGGCAAACATACTAGTGCAGCAGAGATTACTAGAACAAGACAGTCCATTGAATTTACTCTATATTTGTTGAACTGCCTGAGTTTTTTAAGTCCATCATGGAAATGGAATTAGAACTGGGATCTGAACAACTCCTGCCTCCTGCCCTCTTCCCTGAATTGTAACTCTGTTAATATCAGCATCTCTTTGCCAACAACTTTTTCTAAATTTACCATTGAATATATGAGTCATTATGTTTGAATTTGGTAGTTGTTAAATAAATGTTTGTCTAGAACTAGATGTACCTAAAATGAATTGTGTCCATATATGTATACAGATATTTACAATATAATAGATACAGTGGTACAGAATGTAGGTATTATATAGGAACATAGTGGAAGAATACTTCACCCAGTCTGAGTGGGTCAGAGAGAGACTTTCTCTCAGAGAATGCATAGAAAGAGGCAGATCAAGTGGGAGAGGAGAGAAAAGGGTCAGTAGGAGAAAATCACAAAGGTGAGAAAGAGCATGACGTATACAGGGAACCATAAACAGACGTGTGTTGCTAATGTAATGTTTGAGTCAGGGATGGTGAGAAATGAAGCTCAGATGGTCGTTAGGGGTCTCATCTTGGAGGACCACGTAAGCCATATTAGTGTAAATTCGATGGTGAGGGCAGAGCTCTGTGGGCATGGAAACCCTGTTGGTCTCATTTGTGCCACGTTCCCAGCATTGTATGTTGATCTGACACAGAGGTCCTGGTCCTCAGCAGATATTATTTGAGTAGATGATATGATACAGAATGAAAAAAAGGATTTAAGCAGAAGATTTGTGTGAATCAATTTGGATTTTTGATAAATTGTTTTAGCAGCTGCCTGGGAGATGGATACAAAGAGAATAAAAGTGGAGTAAAGGAGAGCAATGATGACGGGAAAAGAGGAGGATTTGAAGGAGGGCAGTGGTCAGTCACAGGGATGAATCTGAGACATAGTGGAAGATTAAACCTGTAGGACCCAGTGTTTGTGTGGCTGTGTGGCTGTGAGAAGAAAAGGGGAGGTTGGAGGCATGTGTTATGATAGTTGCCACCGTTTATCCTAAAGAATATAAGAAGAGTTGTCTAGGGGAAGAATCGAGTTCAGGTGTTCCTGAAGACAGATTAGAATTTAAATTTCTTTCAACTTTTGCTTTAAAAATGAACCCATGGAGAAATTCTAACAGGTTTTCAATGAAAATCTTCTAGAACTTCAAATTTTTCAAATATCCTGTGGTATCATATTAGCATTAGGTGAGAACATAATCTAAAAAACATGGGCACATCTCCTTTAAAAAAATTTTGATAATACCAAAACATTTTGGCATAATTAATTACCACTTATTCTCCACACACAGATTTTGGGTAGAGAGAGAAATTATTAATAGTTCATTCTTTCCTCCTTTTTGCTTTCCCTTTTTCTTTTTCTCCTCCCGCCGCCCCCCGCATTCTTCCTCTGAGTTGAGCATTCTGCAGTGAAGAGGGAACGGAATTAGCTCCCACATGGAGCTTCACTCGGAGTGGCCTTTAAAAACTTCTCCACTTTGCATGGGAAAGGAGCAATGCTTAGAGGCCAAGGAGGATTCCAAATAAACAACATTTCTACTTCTGTTTCTCAATCTGGTTTTAACATTTGGTGAGGGGCTGAAAACAAATCCAACAGAACAAAGGGTCACCCTTCACTTGAACCTGGCATTCAAACAACGTTAGATTTAATTTGTACTCAGATGGTTAAAAATATTATTAAAATATGTAATTCTTGTACCCTGAAGATTTATAAGAAATATGGTTAATGTTCTTTCTTTCTCACTCTTTGGCACTGGCTCGCTTCCTCTTCTAAATATATCTTTTATTATCTCAGGATATTCCTTTAGAATGAATAACTTCATTCTCATATTTCAGAGTAAAATCTTTCAGCCCAAATAAGTTTGGCTCTAGACATGATTATGGGGGAATCCAGTTGGCCACTGGATATACAGAGCTGAGGATTGGGGCAGAGGTCGGGGCTCTGAGTAGCAGTCCTTAGCAGAGACAGTGCCCTGAGAGACAGGGGTCATCCAGGGAGAAGGTGTAGAGGACCACCAGCAGAAAACCAGTGGTGACACCGGAACATCAACATACACAGCAGAGGAAGAACAGACTTTGAAGGGACAGAGCAACTTGATTGGAGAGGCCAGAGGAGGACCCAGAGAGACATATCTCAGAAGGCAGGGCTAAAGAGAAGTTCCAGAAGGAAGGAGGTAGCGAGCAAGGGAAGGAGCAAGCAAACCCACTTCTCTCTCATTAGGCTTGCCTCTTTAACCTGCCACCTCTACGGTCCTCCCTCTCGCCCAGCTCTCCTGAACCATGAGGGAAGATGGTAGTCCACCAGTGTTTCTACACTTACGTTAATGATTTATGCTGTGTGAAGAGTACAATTTCCTCTGTGTGCAAGTATGACATTAGATTAGCTTCTTTTAGCATCGCTTCCATCTAGTTTGTTTATGGGCTTTGTGGTTTTTAATGGCCTTTTCCTGTAAGGAGCTACAATTAATTCAACTATAATGCGAGTGTTTCAGTAGTCATTATTTTCGTGGTTACCCAGCCGATTTTACCGTTGTTCACTCAGGGATATTTTTTAGTTCACTCTGTTCCTTGTTCAGGTTGTAACAGATAAATACCTTGCCAAGAGCCAAACAGAAATAGCTTAGATTCTGCTTCCATGGACTTTCTACTTTGTGTTTGCATTAAGAGAACTCCTAACAATTTTGAGAAGGATAAACAAAAAAAGTTTATTTTATTGTTCAGCATTCTGAGTAAGGACAATGCTGCCTGTCTGATTCATATCGGTTCTGGTCTGTATTTTATCCACAGATGATGTGGCTCTCTTGTTCCCCGAATAGATGATGGTTTAGATATGTTTCCCCCACTGTAAAATGCAGTTTGCATGCAGGATTCAAACCCCTTAATCTATGGAGGTATTCTCATTGTGTTCACTTTTATTTGCCCATTTCTTCTGGGGAAGGATTTTGTTATCAATCTTAAAGATCATTACGGTAAAGAAGTGATTTTAAAAATCATTCCTTTTGGTTCATAGGGATCCAGGTCTGTGTAAAAATAAAATAAGATGGATCTAGTAATAACGCTATACTTTTTATCAAGTGCTTGTCAAAACTCGTTATAAACCTTCTTTTCTGTGTCATTTTGGTGAGTTTGTTTTGATTCTGTTTCTTTTATTTATGAAAAAACTAAGATATAAAGAAATAAAGAATTTTATCAAAAGCCACATAGGCATTAGATATGAATAACCTTGGTAATGCTGCCGCAACAACTTGACTTTTTCCTCTACGCTTGCTTAAAATATTGATAGAGCCCCTGAAAGCTTTCTCATCCATCTTTCTTTTTTTTCTTACATAGTATTGATTTCTATTTTTTTCACTTTAAAAATTCACACAGCACAATTGTTAAGAAGTTCAAAAGTAACTTTCTTAAATTTGACTTTTCACCTAAATTTTAGACTTTTTTTAAAAGATCTACCTGTACTGCATATGATATGGCTAATAAATAATGCAGACGATGTTCATCAATATTGAGCAGAATGATACATTTACTTTTGAAAAGTTTGTTTTCAAAAAACTGAACCCATCCTTTAGGGTTTTTTGCTCGTTTGTTTTTTGTTTTTGTTTTTGCTTTTTCCTGATAGCTGCTAACTTCATAAAGGATTGTTAGCATATCAGTTGATGTTTAGTCTGGCAAAAAAAAAAAATTGCATTATTCCTTTTATCCGAAACTAAGTACTATTTGTTAAAATTTTCCTTCTGGTATTAATAGCCCATGTGAAATTCCTGGAGATTGAGAGAAGACTATAACTCAGTATATGGATAAGGATTAATTTCTGTCATTGATGTACTATGAATTGCATGTGTAAAGTCTGAGAAGATACGTTAGGGAGGGATATGTATTAGCCGTTCTCTAAGTAACTTTCTTCATCTTTAAGGGATCAACATTTATTAGGTTAACATCAAGTATTTGAGAGCAAAACCTTGACATACTGACCAACTCTGAATCCTTGCTGTAATATTTGAGATACCCCCAAATCCAACATAACTGAAAATTCAGGAATATTGTCATTTGTTGAATAATCTCAGTAATTTTTGTGATCGCAAAGTGTTTTAAACGAATGATGATCGGAGAAATTAGAAATGAGAGCCTCGTCTGAGAACTGCCTTTCTCCTGGCTGTGGCCCGTCCACCCTTCCTCCCGATGCTAGAAAATAGGCACAGCCCGGTGGGAGAGGAGACCCCCCAAGTCTACGGTGAAGCCCTCCCTCTCAGTCTCCGCGTGTGGTAGCCAAGGATGAAAATGAAAAGTTGTGACTTGGAGTGGAGCTGGGGTCAATGCTCAGAAAGAACCCAAATTTCCCTTCAAGCTTTCACCTCCCTGTGCCTTCCTTCTCTGCAACTGAGCCCTCCGTCTACCTGGCTGGGAGCTTCCCTTGAGACCACTGGATGTTAGCCTCATACCCCATCGGCGATTGTGTCCTACTGATTCTACCCCTCTCATCAGTCTGCTCACTACAGCCTGGCCCACCACGCTTCATGCTAAAACTGTCCCTCACCTGGGCGGCTGCAATGCCTCTGACTTGGACTTCTTAGCACCATCAGGCCTGCCCTTGCCTCCCACCCCTTCCCTTGCAGCTCCTCTGCACATACACATAATCCATATTTCAGCCACTGATATTCCTAATATAGAAGTCTCATGCCATGCCCTTGTTTCAAATCTGCCTTTAACTCCCCATCACCTTTAGGTCAAGCCCAAACACATTAACATGACTTATAAGACCTGTGTTGGTCTTGTTCCAGTTTACATCTCCCAGAACATATCTCACCCCAGAGACATACTTTAGTCAACGCCGGAATTCTTTCAGTTCAGGGCACGATGCTTGCTCTGGCTGTAGGCCTGGCCTGATGTGTAATCCCCTCTACTTAAAACAAACATGGAACAAGCTCTTCCTCTCCTACTTCTTCCTACCTTTTGCCTAGGTAAATCCTACTCTGGGTTTTCAGTTTAGACCTTACTTTCTCAAGGAAACCTTACTGGACACCTGTGAAAGAGTTATGTTCTCTCAGCAGAGCCAGTATTACTCTGTCATTACACTTGTCATGCTGTGTTTTAAATGCCTTTATTTTTAAGCGGAACTGCCACAGGCAGTGAGCTCCATGAGGGCAGGGACTGGGTTTTGTTTTGTTTTGTTTTTTAAAGATTTTATGTATTTGAGAGAGAAAGAGAGAGAGAGAGCGCACATGAGACGGGGGAGGGTCAGAGGGAGAAGTAGACTCCCGGCTGAGCAGGGAGCCCGATGCAAGACTCGATCGCAGGACCCTGGAATCATGACCTGAGCTGAAGGCAGACGCTTAACCGACTGAGCCACCCAGGCACCAGGACTGAGGGTTTCTTGTCCATTGTTATATACACAGTATCTCGTGGCTTATAAGTAGCCCTCATTACATGTCAGATGATGGATTTCATAGATCATAGATCTATAGATCATAGGTCATAGATGGATTTCCTACCAAGTCATCGGTAAAAGTAAGTGAGGAAAATAGAAATCAAAGCAGATATGGAGCCTACCAAAGGGATCCAAAGACCCAGAAAGCTGAGAAAGAACAGCACTGGGAAGTAGAAAAGCAGGCAGGCCTGTCTTTTCCTGTCCCACGATACATGAGGCCTGAGGCAAGGATAAAAACTGATGCCCATCTATGTTTATCACAAACAATTATAGTATAAAATCAAGCCACTCCGCTGCTAGGTAAAATATATTTCATATACTTTGACAAGTATATACTTTGACAGGTATATATTCATAAAAACCTGAGAAGGCCACATATTATTTTAGAATTCCCAGACACACCAGAGTTTTGTGCCAGAACACGGGAGCACAACACAGCTCCGGTTCCACCCTCTTCTTTTTTTTTTTTTCACCCCAGCCCCGTCCTGTACTACAGGGGTATGGACACCCAGTCCCGGCTGTCAAGCTCCATCTACGTTCCAGAAAAACAGCCATGCTTGTCCCACATGGGTATTATCTGCCTCAAGGGAGAGAAATCTAGAAAGGAGACCTATGTAGGCCCTGGAAGTAGTCCTAGGGGGCCATTTGGGAATGAGCGTATGAAATCCCAGACACCCAGAATGTGGCTTAGAATGTGGGGGAGGAGAGCATGGACACCACGAGGACCAATTCCCTTGGCCTGTACCCCTAGTATACTATAAATATATATCTGTGAGGGCGTAGCATTATCAAGGACTATCTAATATCATATTTTTTAAAAACCAATCAAATATATATGTTGAAGGCTGTAGATACATCTTTCCTAACTAACCTCTTGTTTCTACTTCAAGACCATGGGACTCTGTTCTGTTGTATTCTGGGGAAGCAGCCTAAAAGCACAGTCTTTCAAGCCGAAACAGGTTCTGAGTTGTGAGTCGGTTTAAGTTCTGAGTTGTCCATTTACAGGCTGTGGAGCCCTGGGCCAAGTGCTTCATCTGATGAGTGGAGGTAATAAAATCTTCCTCTAGGGTTAGAGCAAAAGTACATGAGGTTAAAGTCTTTAAAAGGCTCAGCTCACGTAAATGCTCAACAGACCATAGTGCTGTCATCATCATCATAATCACTGTCATTATTTTTAGAGCTGTTATTCCTTATTGTCTGTAACTATTGCAATGACCTTGGGCAAGTCATGTAACCCCTGAGAACCTCAAGTTCTTTATCCATAAAATGAGGTCTTTGGAGCAGAGGATAACTAAGACTCTGTCCAGTTAAGAACAGGGACAAGTTCCTTCTTTTTCAGTTTACATTCAACCTGACCTTGACCCCCAGACTACATTGTAAATCGTTAATGGAAGTTACTAGTGTGCATATAATGTCACTGGGCATTCTAGTTTAAGCAAACCTGATATTGAAGGTCTAAATCTTTTGTAAAAACTGAAAAACTCTGGATTGAATATGCAGTTTATGAAAGAAGTATTTGCTTTACAGAAGGATTCATTGTAGAGTTCCTTCGCTCACTGGTCCTTCTAGTGCATTAAAAGTCAAATTTGATTTACAAAAAGATATTCACTTAACTACAACTTTTCAGAAACATACGCAGAGATTTTTTAATCTCTGTGAATCGTAGAATCCTTTGAGAATTGACTAAATCTGATTCCTCTTTCCCCCAAACGAGCATGGTTGCAAATTGAATTCTTAGAGAGGGGGAGTCCATGGATCTTAATATAAAAATCCAAAACAAAAACATAAAGCCAAAACAAAAACAAAGCCAATGAAAATGGGATGTGCTGAGGATACTGGAGGCATTTCTAAATGCAGACCTCCAAACACCTGGCCCTTTTCAATTTTAGAGACACAAAGAGAGAATTAACATTTATTGAAGGCATCCTCTCTGCCAGCCACCGCGCTAAGCATTTTATATGTGTTATGATGCTCTTCCCCTTGCAACCCTAAAAAAGGCAGGAAATTTCTGATGAGAAAACTGAGGTTGAGATAGTAATTCCCCAAAGTGACATCGCAAGTTAATAAATAGTAGAAGCAAAACTTGAATTGGAGTCTGACTCTAAAGCTACCAGGCCATGAGAAAAAGCCCTAAATTCCTTCACATCTCTCCTCCAGCTCCCAAATTTTTATGAAGGAATAATGGCAGAAATTCAGAGATTTGTCTTCCTGAATGAACTTCTTACAAAGGAACGCCCTAAGCCGGCTTCATGCTGACAGCCAATCCTTCCCCTTGTTCGTGCCATGTGCCATCTCCCCAGAGCGGGGCTGCCTTGTAGGCATGCTGTGCTGCTGGTGGCAAGGGACGGGGCAGGCAGAGAGCTGAGGGAGCATGGAGTCTCGAAGCTGGATGTGATTCAAATGTTCTGATGCCATACGTGCCCCGGTAAGGGTTTCAGCTGACATCTGTGTAAAATAGTTGTCAGCTGAGGAGCAGAGAGGTGGCCTGTCAAACTCAGAATGTCCCATTTGCCAAGTCTCACATGAGAAAAGTGAAGACAGGTCCCACTGTGAAAAGAAGACCTGCTTTCCAAAAGATTTATTACATAAGGGTCAAGTTGCATAACATGTGCTCTGCCCAGTAGACGCGACTCCTCCTTGATTCATTCATATTTTGTGAGGTGGCTAATTATTCCTTTAAAAAGGAGGGACCAAATGGAGGGGAATAAATGAAGGGCCTTACGTGAATGACAAAACAACCTGAGCCTTACTGGAATTCTGTCTTGGTTTGGTAAGCTAATATTGAACTTCCTTCATAAACAGCCTGACCAAATACTGTGCAGAAATCACTGAGGTTTATGCATTTTAAGACCTTATATATGAAGGTGAAGTCTGTATCCCCATGTTCTAACCTGTCAAAGTAGAACATTCTTGGTGAGTTGGGAATAACAATCACAAATCCATTTTTGGTTTCAAGTCATTTTAAGATATGCTATCTTATCACCTCAGACTTCACAGTGTGTCCTAGAAAAGCATGCTGTTTCCACAGTGATATTAAAGGCACAGTGAGATTTGGTATTTGATTTAGATAATCCTCATGATTTTCCCCATGACATAGAACTGCTTCATGAAGTCACTTGCTGCTAAGCATTTCAGACCTTTATGTGGCATAAAGAGAAAAACAACTTCTTGAAATGTTTAGGAGTAAAACGTGCATATTTAGAAGTAGCTGACATTTGATATGTAATTTTTCTTATATGCTATGTATGATGCAAGACACTCTCTACCTAGTGTGAAGACGGGGCCTCCTTTTTCTATCAGGAAGGCTGCATAGCATAGTGGTTAAGGGATGGACTCTAGAGCCAGACAATATGGCCTTGCATGCCAGCCCTGCCACTTACCTGCTTCGTGATCTTGAGCAAAATACTTACGTTTCGTGTGCCCTGTTTGCTCACCTACAAAATACAAAATGCAGGTAGTAGTAAGTTCCTCCCTTACTGCGTTAATTGGCAGGATTGGGTGAATTAATATAGGCACGAAGTGCTTAGAATAGTGTTGGCATATAATAAATGTAATGCGTTAGCCCTTATCATACTAATGTGTGAAGATGACCAATAAACTACAGTAGGTATTAGAGGGTTCAAAAAATAAGTTCGTTTATCCTTGGTTTAGGCTAAGGCTTCACCTGAGTTTATTCGTATCTCTATATTGAGAAAGTGCTAAGTAGGATGGCTTACGTTCCCCTGTTCTCTCATATTGTCTGCATATTACTCAGGGATCCCATAACATCTGTGGGCAAAGGTTCTTCATGTACCTGTAACTGGAAATGTGCACCACGTGTTTCGTAGATTGAATAAATACCATGTCTCACATATCATACTCTTGCCAAATGTATGTCAGCCCTCCTGGAATAATGATAGACTTTATTTGAAAAACTGTCCCTGACTTCATAACAGCATCATATATAATCAGTGAATACTCACGGGAAGGAAAAGAATAATAATATGTGAGGAGCCCTTCAAATCATTCGATGTGTTAAAAGTGTCTTCTTACTTGAAAAGGCTGGGGAAATAAAATCATTCATTCATTCAAAATCTTTACTCAGTGCCTGTCAGAGGCCTAGCACTGTTCTAGAAGCAGGGAGTAAAGACCTAGAATAAAGCTGTTGCTGTCATGGAGATCCCATTGTAGTGAGAGGAGACAGTGAACAAGTAAATGAAACAAGATCATTTTAGAGACAAATAAGTGGATGGAGCAGATAAAACAGAACCATGTAACAGAGGAAACACCTTGCTGAAGACCTCAGCTGAGACACAGCTGAATTTAGGGATAAGAGTTCCACCCTGAGGGAACAGCAAAGACAGAAGACTTGAGGTAAGAATGAAGTTAACATGTTCAAGAAAGAGAAAAGAAGCTTAGGTCTTGGAAGGGGGAGAGGTTGGCACGTGGAGGTGATACAAGGTGAGGTTTTGGAAGTAAGCAGAGACTTAATCATGTGGTAAATGTAAACCATGGGAAGGAGATGGATTTTATTCAGTGTGTTGGGAAGCCATTATGCACGGGAGTAACACAATAAGATTTGTATTTTCAAACAGTTTGGCTGCTACAGGGAGACCAAGTGTAGGAGAACATAAATGTTCCCAGAAAGATCCATTCAGAGCCATTAACTATAGTCCAGATAGATGTTGGTGGCTTGGACTAGAAAGTGGCAATGACATGGAGAGAAGCAGATTTTGGTAATAGCCTGGATGTAGGTGGTGAGCAAAAGGAGAAACCAAGGAATCACATATTTTAAGGTCTTACTTAAGTCCTGCCTTCCCAGTGAAACTTCTCCAGCCATTCTAACTCACTTCTCTTTCCTTTTGGTGGAGCTATTGTTTTTTGAGCTCGTAACATGTGTAAGGCACAGTTCCAAGTGTTTAGAATATGTTAGTGAACAAAACAAAGATCCCTGCCCTTGTAAGGTTGTATTCTCTCCTCTACTACTTTTCTCTTTGGGCCTGTAATTCACACTAAATTTTATGTGTCTTTGTATTAGTCGCCAAGAATTTCAGATATATTATTTTTGTTCTCCAAATAGTCACCTTCTCAAGGACCAAGGACCCCTGTTTTCAGTTTATCATAATGTCTAGCTCAGCACTGGGGTTGGGGGGGGGCGGGCGGGGATGAAAATAACAGTGAAAAAATGTCTTTTTCATTGATAATTTCTTGTTTATAGGCTTGTCTGCTTTAAGTAAATTTGTGAAAATACAAAATTGCAATTCAGATAATTGGAAAGGCAATCATTTTTCCATTAAAAAGGGATTATTTACTCACTGAAGAGTTACTTTATAATAACAGACTCCCCTAATGAATGTAATTAAAAGTTTGTTAACGGGCCATTATGTATTTGTCAGGGGATGTGGGTAAAGGAACTGAAGCTAGAGTATCAGGGGCTACCCAGTCAATTTTAAATTAATCCAAAATGAAGACAAAGGAGCTAAAAATTAGAATTGTAACTAAAAAAAAAAAAATCTCTGATTTCTGAAAATTTAAACATATCAACAACTTTATAGAAGACTTTCATTTTCTAAATTTACAATTTATAATCAACAATTATAAATTCATTCTTTAACCAGAGCACATTCATCCTGGCAATGAAAAGTAATCACTTGAATACACAAGAAAACTGGCTTCTGGTTACAGCTCTTGGAGAATGTCTTTTTTTTTTTTAAGATTTTATTTATTTATGTGTCAGAGAGAGAGAGAGAGAGAGCACGAGCACAAGCAGGGCGAGCCACAGGCAGAGGCAGAGGGAGAAGCAGGCCCCCCGCTGAAGAAGCCCGATGCGGGGCTCGATCCCGGGACCCTGGGACCATGACCTGAGCCGAAGACAGACGCTTCACCGACTGAGCCACCCAGGCATCCCTGGAGTATATCTTAAAATATGAGGAAGAAAACAAAATTCATGGTTGATGTTTTATAAGGAAGTTTGAGCACTTCATAAACACTCATAGAATATCGACTCCTTTTCATGACCCCTTGTAGTAATGTTGGCACTGAGGTGCTAATGTAATGTTTCAGCCACTACACCTGTCCTATGGGCTAATTAAGCTTTTGGGCACTATCCCAGGAATCTGATGAATGTTTATGACTTTATTTATGTGGAACACGCTTCTGAGTTCTAGAATAACTTTAAACCCAAGGTTTAAAGAAAACACCACATTTATAAGGGGCTCTTTAAAACTTGTTTCTGGGGGTGCCTGGGTGGCTCAGTCAGTTAAGCGTCTGCCTTCGGCTCAGGTCATGATCCCAGGGTCCTGGGATCGAGCCCCCCATCGGGCTCCCTGCTCCACGGGAAGCCTGCTTCTCCCTCTCCCACTCCCCCTGCTTATGTTTCCTCTCTCGCTGTGTCTCTCTCTGTCAAATAAATAAACAAAATCTTTAAAAATAAATAAATAAAACTTGTTTCTGTAATTCTCATCATGTTTCCTCTTTGAAGACTCTCATAATTATCAGTGGGAAAGAAAGCCTTTCACCAGGTAGTTCACAGCCGCACAGTTCATGTAAAAGTGTAGATGTCGTTCCCTTTACCTCATTCATTCATTCAGTACATTTGTTGAGTGCTTTCTCTGGGCGAGTCACTAGGTGAAAGCAGCAAATCATGTCTGGTCTCTAACCCAGAAGAGCTGATAGCTTCGTGTGGAAAAAGACACATACACAATAGAATGTCTTAAATACCGTAAAAGAGGTATTAGTGAAATGTATTGCAGGTTCAAAGGAGAGCAAGATACTTTCTTCTGATGGAAATGGAAAGGCATTTAAATGCCACTTGAAGCTAGAATTTTGAGAGGGGACAGACAAAGGCAAGGGCATCCTAGGAAGCATAACCAAAGCAATAGAACTTTAAAAAAAAAAAAGTATGTATGTACAAGAAACAAGCAGTGCTTTGTGTAGTAAATATTTCTAAAGTGACTGCTAGGTGAAAAGCACTGCCTAAGGAGCCAGAGACAAAGAAAACCATTTTGTCCTCATCCCTGAGAAATAGTTCAGTTGACCGTATCTTAGAAAGTTTTCAGTTAAGTTTAAGGATGGTGATGGCTGCTGAACCGAGGTGTCGGAATTGTATTCTATGGCGATGGTTTTGGTGATGATGATAATAATGCTTATCATTTGCTAAATCCTTCAGCCTTCGGTGCACCTTAGTAAGAATTTACATGTGTTAGTTCCTTCAGGTCTCCTCATGAGATATGATTAATGTTTTTATTCCTACTTGTCAGCTGAGGAAATGGGCTTAACAAGTCAATTAATTCATTTAATGTTGCCCAGCTGGTAAGTAGCAGAGCAGAGATTTGAACAGGTGCACAGTATTGGATTTCAGTGCCTGTAACTCTCTAAGGGGAGCAATGGAAGACATTTGAATAGGGACATGATTGATTCAAGCTATCCTTCTCAAGAATTCATTTAACTACAGGGGGAGTACAGTGATTAAAGAATTATGCTAGTGAACAGCTAATGAGGACCTAAATGAAGGTAACAACAATGGGTATGTAAAGGGGAGGGAGGTGACTAACTTGATTCAGGGGCAAGGAAGAGGGAAAAGTCAAATACAGTTTCAAGTTTTAGAGTCTATATAGCCAGAAAATTCGTGGTGCCAGGCAGCGAAATAAAGACCACTGGAGGAGGAATGTCCCTTCTAGGGATCGGGGGAGCTGGGATGATTTAGTTTAATTTTGTACAAGTTGAAGTTGAGATGCCACTGGGATAATACAGGTATTCAGAAATACAAAAGTTGAGCTTGGAAAAGAGGTATTTAGACATGGTATCATATTCTACAATGGTACAGAGTCAAGAAGGACTGATAAAGGACTTCAAAACTATATGCTTATTAAGATGGAGAAGTCAGAAGCCAGATTTATGAAGCAATGGGATAGTAAAAAAGGAAGTATAGGCTATGCTAAAAGGAATTAAAGGAAAAGACAGAGTAGTTGGTAGACTAAGAAGCTGACAAAAATCAGGGAAGTTTTCTTTGCTTTCCTTAAGAATGAAATGACTGAAGAAAGATGGTAACTTACAGAGTAAGATCTTGGAATTGGTGGGGCTGCATTAACACAAGGGCACACGTGACAGGTTGGCCGGGTAAGGGATGCCTGGTGCCTCCTTCAGATTCTTTCAGTCTCTTGCCACACCCTTTTTTAAATTTTACTCTTTTTTTGCCACCCCTTTAGATCACCACTTGAATGCCACCTCTCTGCTCGGCCTTTAGCTCTCCCATAGTTTCCCCCCATAGAAGCTTAAATGTTCCTTACCACATTCTCCTACTGCTCTTGGTACATACATGCACCATGAACCAGTAGTTGTCAACCATCAGCATGTTTCCAATCACTTGGAGGGCTGGTTAAAACACAGATTTCTGGGTCTCACTCACAGAGTTTATAATTCTGCAGGTCTGGGATGGAGCCTGGGAATTTGCTTTGCTACCAAGTTCTCAGGTGATGCTGATGCTTTTGGTCTGGGGACAACAGTTTGTACACTACTGAACTAAACAAAGGACCTATGGCAGGTACAAATAAAAGGCTTGGGAGTTTGAGAATGGACTAGTATGCCAGGCCTGGGAATGTCCTGGAAAATACTCCATGAATCAGGCGTGACTTAAAGGCAGGCAAAAAAGAATGGAATAATTTGCCTGGCTCCACTGGAAGAAAAGTACCTCGAAGGAAGTAACAGCATAATCCCTATTGAACACAGAGTTTTCTTAGGAGGGGTCTAGATTTTTAAATGTAGGTGTACATTTTTTAAAATAATAAAAGTGAAAACCATAGCAGTGACTATCAGTTTATTTTATTTTTTTAAGGGGGAGGGGAAGAGGGAGAGAGAAAAATCTCCCAGCGCGGAGCCCTGTGTGTGGCTTGATCTCACCACCCTGAGACCATGACCTGAGCAGAAATCAAGAGTCTGATGCTTAACCAACTGAGCCACCCAGGCGCCCAATACAAGTTTATTTTAATCATGAACTAAATATTATGTGAGCAAGAAGTATAAAATTGCTATTTGGGGGGAAATAAGTATAGAGCTAGCATGCTATGTTCCATTTAGAATGCTATTTTGTTATTATTCGTAACAACTGAGATCATGGGGCTTGGATATATGCACTAATTCTAAGAGCTGGTATTGTAATTACCATTTTGATTGCTGCATCTAATTATTCCCTCAGGCTTACCTGTCCCTGATAGTTACCATGCAAATCTGACATAAGCAGATATATTGCATCTCTGGATTTGGGTGGGTGTAATTCATTCTGTACGTCACTGAAAGTGTTGGCTGTGGTTGGTAAATGTTGCCAAGTTGCACAACCAAAGGTGAAAAATCCTTCCTGACATTTAAAACATCCGTCACTTCAAGTTTCTTCCATTCGGTCAGATGCCCGCTAAGCTAACTCATCTTTATCAATGACTATCAGCCTAGCATAAGCAAAACACCCATTCACTCATAGCCATACTATGTCACATGGATATATCAGAAACCTTATTATGACCACATGATCAGCTGTCACTGGACGAAGAGTGAGATTAGACCTCTGAGTACATACTGTATCATTTCAGTTCCAAGCCTACACAACTGCTAATTTCACTATGATAATTCACCCACATAACTGAAATTGGGTTTTTGGCACTGAAAAGCATAAACAGCCTTATTAATGTTATCAACATCAAATTGTTACCTGCTTTAGTCTTTTTTAATTATATGCTGTGAATCTTTACTTAAAACCTAAAAATGCGCAGGAAAGGAAGGAATTCTTCAGGCCTAAAGGCATGCAAATAAATTATTCTGGACTAAGAGAATATAGACAAAGTTCATATTTTGAGAATACATTCCTTTTTGAAATAAAAAGCAATTTTATTTTTTTAATATTTTCTTTTTTTTTAAAGATTTTATTTATTTATTTGAGAGAGAGAGAATGAGATAGAGAGAGCATGAGAGGGAGTAGGGTCAGAGGGAGAAGCAGGCTCCCAAGGAGCAGGGAGCCCGATGTGGGACTCGATCCCGGGACTCCAGGGTCATGACCTGAGCCAAAGGCAGTCGCTTAACCAACTGAGCCACCCAGGCGCCCTAAAAAGCAATTTTAAAACAAAGATTAAAAAATAATAACAATAAAAACATAAAATAAAATTTAGTTGCCCACCTAGAAAAGAAAAAAAAAATCCCTTAAAGTCTAAGTGATACCAAAAATACCAAATTGTTATAACAAATAAGTATTTTGAGTGAATCGCATCGCTTTGTTGGGAAGGAGAGGTGGGTGGCAGATGATTTGATTTCATTTTTACCATGGCTGAGTAGTAGTTTCTGAGTAGCTTTAGCTACTCAGAAAAATTACATGAAAGAAAGTAATTGTCAGTCTTTTAGGATATATTTGGTTCAGTGTCGTCAGAAGGTAGTCTGTCCTCTCCTTGGAATCAAGTTGCAAACACTATCCTCAATAGTAATTAGAGCTAAGCGGCAATTACAGGACGTATGATTTGTTCAGATGCAGTGCCTGTCGACTGTTCCTAGCACCACATTTCACAGAAGCACCAGGTTGAAATGATGGAATTATTTCTCTCTCAATGTAATACTTCGCACAGTGCTCAAATGCAGAAGTGAACGTGGACTGTAATCTTAAAAACGAAGGTAAGCTTTGCTGGCTGACCAGCATTTACACCTCAGGGAACTTTTTCATGAAGGATGTGACAAAAATGTAAAACAGTTAAAATCAATTTCAGAGAAAAGTAGCAGAATTAGAGCAAATAGAATTTGCTAATTTCACAACTTCCCCTGCCCAATATCATCCTGGTTTTCTAATTTGTTTTTTATTTAAATTGTAATATTGCTTCACTTTGCTAAATATAATAAAGATGTGACTGATTGCCCACATTTCCTTTATCTTTTTCCTTTTGAAGTTTGTCTCAGAATAAGTAGTAGGTAAAAATGAAATTCATGTTTAATCCAAATATTTAGACCCTCTCTCACTTTTCTCTTCAGGAAGTATATTTAAGCTGATGATTGTACCTATTCAAGAATTCACATTCAAACTGACAGAACAGTGGCTGGTAGCCTGTCACAAAATTAGGTGACATGGGTGATTTGCACTCTTGCCACATGATTTTTATGATAAGCATGTTTTAAGTTGTTAATGTTTCATCAAGTTCAAGTTAAAATTCAATGGCTTCAATGTTTATTTAGACCCTTGGGCATAGAAATCTCTCTGGCAACTGGGTACGTTTAGCTTCTCAAGTGGGAGTATTGTCTGTTATGAGGAGAGATGTAGTTTGTATGTATACAATAGATGATTATGAAATTCTCATTTCTGTTTTAATGTTATCACTTTAGTTTTCGCCACCTAAAATTCTATGTTTTTTTTTCAGTTTTGCCATTTTTTAAACATGAATAAATATTACTATTAGGAAAGAACTTAAGAAGTCTTGGCACCAGATAGATGTTTTTATCTCCTAGTCCCCAGTAGGATTTCAGGCGGTTTGGAAAATATTGAAAGAGCATCGACTTCTTTTATTCTACCTCATTGGTGAATTAGAGGTGTAAACACTGAGGGTTCAGTAGATTCTTGCAAAAAATGAGTAGATTAAAGCCAATGAGCCTTAATTTTTCCAAGGTGCTAGACACTCTGTGATGTGGGACTTCTTAGCAGACACAGGTGCTCGGTGTAGTTATTACAATTAGGCTCGTATCTGATTTTAGAAGAAAAATTTTTTCTAGTCCCGGGCCCATTATTGGCTTCATTCTGTATATTTGGTTCGTCATGGAATAATTTCTCCCTGAGAACCATTTTCCTCATCAGAAAAATGTGGGATGATCGATCATAAGCCATATAACAGGTTAGAAGTCTACTTAATATATGTTAAAGCACATTATGCTCCACAACAGAAAGCTATGGTATTTGTGTAACCCAGGACGCTGATGACGAATTTCTATAAAAATATACCACTGAGGGGCGCCTGGGTGGCTCAGTTAAGCATCTGCCTTCGGCTCAGGTCATGATCCCAGGGTCCTGGGACCCAGCCCCACATCGAGCTCCCTGCTCGGCGGGAAGCCTGCTTCTCCCTCTTCCCCTACCGCTCTCCCTGCTTGAGCTCTCTCTCTCTCTGTCAAATAAAAAAATAAAATCTTTAAAAACTATATATATATACACCACTGAATTCTTTGGTGAATTTAAGTTCTTAACTTGCTCTACTCTGTCATGAGGATGGCAGATACTATCATTTGAGTGTATATAAAAACAGTCTTCAGTGGTTGCAACAGACATGACTAATTGAGACATAACCAGAGACGTGACCTTCATAATTGTTTTATCTTGTCACAAGGACAAATTTTTCCTGATATTAGTAAAATCTTGCTATTCTGTCTTTTGATTTATGGAAGCAACTATTGAAAAGAAAATGAATGCTGCGAAAGAAGGCAAATGACAAAGTTTGAGTGCTTTCCAGTTCCCGGGCAGTACTCTAGTGAGAGACAGAGACAGAGAGACAAGAATGACAGGTCCATTTGCAGAGGTAGAAAGAGACAGAAACAGAGACCTGAGAGAGACAAGAGGGATGAGAGAGGCAGAAAAGATAAACAGGCGAGAGGGAGGGAGACTAGGGAGAACACAAGAGATAAGAGAGACACAGAGAAAGAAGGTGTTAGAGAAAAAAAGACACGTTAAGTCAGTCAACATTTGGAAATAGAGATTGTGCAATTTTGGAACTTTGGGTTCTTTTTTGCATTTTCTTTAACTGGCAATATGCTTTGTCAAATTAAATACGTTGAGCCCAAGTCTGATGCTTTTCCATTTGTGTCCTTCAAAGCAAAGGGAGCTTAAAAGGCTGTTTGAAGTTCAGAAGCGACCAAGAGTCAAAACAAATGTTCTTCCAAAAAAAGTATTTCCATTCCTTTCTTGTCTTATAAAGCAAATCAGTGACAAGGAAAATGATGAGTAGAAATTCTCTACTTTCCATGTGGCACCTTATTAAAAAATCATTATGTCTTCATTATGTCTTTGGTTTTGTTGGTGTTCACTGGGGAAGTGAGACAGAGGCATTTAAGAAGCCAAAAAGAAATTCCGTAGCAGAAAAACTGGTACAAAGTCAGGGTAATAGTACAAAAATAAACATGATACACAAGGACAGAGGTGATCATTTATGATGAATCATTTCCAGTGCAGAAAATCCTTGGGCATTCACCGGAGGGCCTTATCTGATGCTGTTTTGCATATCACTAGTGCCCCAGAAGCTGCCTGAATGACTGAAGCAAGTGGCCTCAATTTCTAGGATGTGAGGACAATGGCAGAGTTCGAAAAAGCCGGGTCAGGGGTCGCCATTCAGACCCTTTGGAGTGCAAGCATCCCCTAGGTCACGGGACCCCGTGTTTCTCAGGATAAGGGCGATATCACATTGTCTCCCAGTTGCCCAGCTCCTTTGAGGAAATCAGATGTCTTGCTTAACTAAGTTGTTCCTGCTTATATAGTTTTTACTCTGCTCTACTCCATTCTATACAGATTTCGACAATAAGATTAAAGACAAAAGGGGAAAAAATCATTTTAGGAGTGAGATGTTAGGAAATTCCAAATAAGGAATTGGTGCTGATTCTAGTCCCCTCGGTAAAAGTCAGCCAAACTTAACCAGTTGCTCTTCCTTCCCTCCTCAAATCCCCCTCACCTTTTTGCCCCAAGTGAACCTCACTATCTCCCCATTACTTACAATCTCCGCTCCCCCCATTCCTGGCATGTCCAGATTAGTCACCCCATACTAGGTTTCCACAGGGATGAAATGGCAGCTTTCATGGTCCCTGGCGGCCAAGTGGGAACCATCCCTGCAGTTTCTGGATGAAAGTGGCTTCTTGGCTGATGAAGGACCAAGAGTGGCCTCGTCTAGGATGGCCACCAGGATTATAATCCACTAGAATTTGTCTTGAGTTCTCTATAGTGCATTGTAATATGGAAGTCATGGAATATGTATGCAAAAAGGAAAAAAAGTTTATAGCACAGTTCTTGCTGTCTTGTTTATTCCCAAATTGTGCTTTCTAGGAGCCTATTAACTTTTTTTTTTTTAAACATGGGCAACAGCTTTTAAATAGCTTTGAAATGTTTAGTTAATATTTAAGCTAAGGAAACCTCTTTTCTCTACCAAGGTGGGAGTAGAGAGCACTGGTAGAGCAAATATTAACTCTGTTTCTTTAAATTGAGCAAGCTTCTGGAGGAAAAAATATCTTTTTAAAGGACCATTAAGTAAACCACTACTCCTCCCCCTCCCCCCCCCATTTTGTTCTTAAATGCAAATAGCAAAGTCACTGAATGCAAGAACTGAAATTTTCTGAACTAGGGGCTCAAACATTTTGTATCCCGGAGCTAGAATTGATAGCAGCAGCTGGAGGTGTTGACCTCCTGAGCTGCTGTATGCAGCCCGTTCAGCCTGGCCCTTTTGTGAGCTGCAGAAGAGAGGCCTAAAGACAGACCCAGAGGCCTCCATGGTCTTGCTGCTTTGATCTGCTCCAATGGAAGGTCAGTTGCCTAGCTTGGAAAAAAAATGTGTCTTTTCAGATAGCGTTTTTGTTGCTGTTACTGATACTACTTCAATATAAACAGTATGGTTGAAAGCATAGTTTTAATGGGGTTTGTTGTTCTCCTTTTTTATACCATTGGGAATATTAAAAGAATTCTTTAAAATGAGGTATTGCAATCAATCTTCCTCTGTTCTTTAAAATAGAAAGAGATGTTGGCTCTTGGTCATGCTGGCTTTTCTCTTTGGTTTAAACTTCTTTCTTTCATTATTCATATTAATAAAACTAAAATCTCACTGAAAAATGAATACTCCTAAATTTCAGGCAAAGCATAAAAAGAAAACAGACCAAATACAAATCTATTTAAATTTTTAAAGAAGATCAAGACTTCAATATATGACTCCTGTACATCTTTGATTGTATAGACTTAAATATTCAAAACAATGTCTCTGGGCATTGGCAACTCTGAATGTTATTCTACCATCAGTCAGGTATCATGCTGGATTAAATTCTCTTAATCATTCATCTCATGCAAAACGAAGGGTAGATTCTTAAATTACGTTTACTCTAAAATTTTATGAAATATAATTCCTCTAGAAATATTCAACAGTTTGAGATACATAGTGGTTGCTTTTCCCAGGAAAGTCTGTCTTATTTGGAAGGTTTCTACAATAAACCATGATTCCATGCAGCCATTAGGTCCTTCACATGCTGGGAAGGGAGAGCAAAATGTTCCTCTGAAACAGAAAGAGGCTTCAGACTTCATGAAAGCATCTTGATGGCATAGACAGGAGTCATTGGGCAAATGTAGCACAGGACCATCTCCCTATGTCTTTTTGCCAGAAAGTTTCGTCAGGCTACTGTGACCTCCCAATCCATTCTTGACCTCAGACAATTTTAGTAAAGCCCTGTCTGGAGATAATTTTGGCTTCTCTAAAGACTTAGTAATTTAGGAACTAAGCACATGACATTCCCTTTTGATAAGTCAGGTGTATTAAAAACTGTTTCAAAAAATGACAAAGCACTTGTCAGAATCCTGTTTTCCCTTCTTTAGTTTCTTTCTTGCATGGTCATGCTTAATAAAATCGGGTTACAAGTGGAGAAAACAATAACAAAGCAAAAATGTAAATTCAGCTTTAAAGAAGACAATTGGTCCTCAAGACTTTTTTCGAGAACCACTTATCTTCTTTACTTAAATTCTGAAATTCTCAGATTTTTCAATTCTGCTTCCAAAAGGATGACCACTAATGAAGTATGCCACATGTTTAATCAAACTGTATTTTGTACTACAGAGTAAAGAGAAAAAAAAGCTTACTCTTTTTTTCAACATTTAAATATAGGAAAGTCAGTGCATGAGCACAATATTCAGGTATAAATGAATCACCACTTGGCTTTAAGTATCCTATCGCCACACATTCAAAAAGCCATCCGTTGCATCTTAGTAAAAGATTCATCGTTTTGTGTAAAAGCTGGCATATTACTACGAAACCCAAAGGACGCTGTAGCTTAAAATCTATCATGATGTGGCTTCACTGCTGTTTTTTGAGGCAGCACTTCATTATTGCCCATGAACTTCAGTGTGGTACTCAGAGGGATTTATTTTTAAATGCAACATTCTGCCAGGATGCTGCTGTTGGATCTCTTTGGAGGGAACCCTAAGGTGCCCCCAGGGAGATTCAGGAGCAGAACTGCCACTCGTTAAGATTTTATAGACTCAGAGGTCTAGATACACATTTTTCTCTTTGGCATCAGTAGATTCCGTGTCAGTCTCTTCCGTCCACTTATGAAATTCAGCAAGGAAGCATCAGCATTAAAGGGAACTTTTATTTTCTCCCAAATCATTTTGAGCAAAATCAAGCTGGCAGTGAGAAAAACATCATATTCATCCTAAAAGTAGACAAACTTGACAGTGTTCAAAGATGTTCTTCTTACTGGAGAATTTTTCCTGTATTTGCTGAAATAGTTTACTTAAATTATCATTGAACAATTTAAAAAGTTTCTGTTGGAGAAAACATACAGAAACATGCACATAAGTGTACAGTGGATGAATGTACACAAACATACCTGTGTAACTGGCACCAAGATCAAGCAGAAAAATTTCTCGCACCCTACAAGCCCCTCTCATGCTCCCTTTCAGTCACTCCCCACACCCTTCCTACAAGGATAGCCCTTTGCTAACAGTATAGATTCGTTTTGCATGATTTTGTACTTTGTGTGATTGGTATCACACAGCATGTTGATATGCTCCCTTATTTTAGTTTTTTTCCTCAACATCACACTTGCGAGGTCTATTTGTTGTTGCATGTAATTATAAATCATTTGTTTTCATTGCTATATTCTATTATATGAATGTTTTATTGCGTGAAGAACCAAAATTATTTATTTCTACCGTTATGGGTTAATTAGCTAATTTCCAGTTTGTGGCTCTTATAAAGAATATTGCTATGAGCATTCTAGTACATATCCTTTCTATTGGGTAAATACCTTGAGGTGGAATTGCCGAGTCATAGGGTATGTATATGTTCAGTTTTAGTAGATATGCTAAATAGCTTTTCAAAGTAGTTGTAACAACTGATAGTGATTCGAAGGGGCACATGAACCCCAATGTTTATAGCAGCAGTGTCCATAATTGCCAAAATATGGAAAGAGTCCAGATGTCCATCAACAGATGAATGGATGGAGAAGATGTGGTATATATACATATATATATATATATATATATATAAATGGATGTAGATACACACACACACACACACTGGACTATTACTCAGCCATCAAAAAGAATGAAATCTTGCCATTTGCAATGACATGGATGGAACTAGAGGGTATTATGCTAAGCAAAATAAGGCAGTCAGAGAAAGATGAATACCGTATGATTTCACTCATATGTGGAATTTAAGAAACAAAACAGATGAATGTAGGGGAAGGGAAGGGAAGGAAAAATAAAATAAGAGGAAAACAGAGGGAGGCAAACCATAAAAGACTCTTAACTATAAGGAATAAACTGAGGGCTGCTGGAGGGGAGGTGGGCAGGGGGATGGGGTAACTGGGTGATGGGCATTAAGGAGGACACTTGTGATGAGCACTGGGTGACATATGGATGATGATGAATCACTGTATTATAAACCTGAAATTAGAATTATGCTGTATGCTAACTAATTGGAATTTAAATAAAAACTAAAAAAAAAAAAACTGAAAAAAAAAGAGTTCTAGCTGCTCCATATCCTCATTAACAATCTCAGTCTTTCTTCATTGTAGCCATTCTTATGGGTATGTAGTGATATCTCATTGCAGTTTTAATTTACATATCCCTAATGACTAATGAAGCTAAGTCCTTTTTCATGTTTACTGGCCATTTTAGTGTATATTTTTGTGAAGTGGCTAATCTTCTACCCATTTTTTCCTATCATGTTTTCATTTTCTTATTGATCTTTAGGGGCTCTGTATTCTAGATTAAAGTTCTTTGTCAAAATACATATTTGATTATAATCTCCCACTCTGTGGATTGCCTTTTCATTCCCTTGATATGTCATATTCCCAAAGCTTTATTCTTTATAGAGTATATTGTCAAATTTTTTATGATTAACATCTTTTTTTAAAGATTTATTTATTTATTTATTTATTTATTTATTTATTTGAGACAGAGAGAGAGAGAGAGAGAGAGAAAGAGAATATGGGGGGAGAGGCAGAGGAAGAAAGAAAATCTCCAGCAGACTCCCTGCTGAATGCATTGCTGGGCTCCATCTCACAACCCTGAATCGTGACCTGAGCCAAAAATCAAGAGTGAGACACTTAACCGACTGAGCTACCCAGGCACCCCTATGATTAATATCTTTTGTTTCCTATTTAAAAAATCTTTGCTGGGCACTTGGGTGGCTCAGTCAGTTGAGCATCTGACTGTTGATTTTGGCTCAGGCCATGATCTTATGGTACGTGGGTTTGAGCCCCACTTGGGGCTCCGTGCTCATCAGGAAGTCAGCTTGGGATTCTGTCCCACCCCACCCCACCCCACCCCACCCCATGCCCCACCCCCTGCTCGTGCACCCTGGCAAGCTCTCTCTCTCCAGAATGAGTAAGTCTTTAAAAAAAAGGAAAAAGAAATCTTTGCTTACTCCAAGTTCTTTCAGATGTTCTGCTTTTCTCTTTCTTGTTTTACTTTCTCAACCACATATGCTTAAGAATATCTTGAATCCTTAAAGTTTTGAATTTTAATACATTCAGTTTTCTCCATGTTTTTTGCTTATGTATTTCCCTCTACCATTCTCCCATATCCACCTCTCAAAATATCAACCATTCCTCGAGGCTTATCTTAAGAGATAATCATCTATGAAAACATTTATGAACACAACTCCTAACCAGATGCAATTTCTTTCTTGAAACTCTTTAGCATTTTGTTGATAATTTATGATCCCTTACATATCCTGCCTTTTACAAGTATTAATGAACTTAAGTATTTATGCCCTCCTGGGATATGGCACAGTGTAAGAGGAGTAGGAATGGTTCATAACTACCGTAACCAAAGCTTATTGAACACTTGCTATCTGTCAGGCTCAGGTTTAAGCATTTTGCATAGAAAAATCTCAATTAGTACTCCTACCAGTCCTATGCTGTAGCTACTCTTATTTTCCCCAATTTATAAAAAAGAAAATAGAGGTATAAAGAAATAAAAATCACTTGTCCTAAGTATTACAGGTTTTCTTTCTCCTTCAGTGCCTGCCGTTCTGGGTCATGCCACTTCCAAGAATGAAAGGTAGACCAGACAGAGTGGTAGGCAGCAAACCAAGGTGTATTGAGCGGATAGCAAAGTGCTGGTACAAAGCTCCCGAAAAGGGAGGGGACCTGAGAAAGTTGCAACCAGATTTTCTAAGTCTAGGGGTTTTTATGGGCTCCTTGGCAGGCTGTTTTAATCTGATTAGCCCTCCATGAGCCTGTCATCCAATCCAGTTTTTGTCATCTATCCATCATGGGGGAAAGGGTGGAGGGCTCCTTCCAGGGTGTGTAAAATCCTTCTAAGGTTGGCTTCCTCTTAAGGCGGGGGGCCCCTTGTCCCTGCCTGCCTTTCTTCCAACTATCCTTTATCACAGGTTTGCACAACAACAAAGTGGCAGACGTGAAAGTCATTGGCTTTCTCCTGAATTGGTAGAGTTCATGTGTGTAGAACAGCATTGCCTGAAGGACATGCCAAGCATTATAATTGTTCCAGAAGCTCTATGAAAAAAAAAGAAAGAAATGGAAAGTAGAAATTATATCTGCCTAGACACTCACAGTGCCTGTTAGTATATTATAAGCTCCAAGATGTCTTGCAAAAAAGAACCACTTTAAACTTTGTTGAAGCCAGCATTTTCTAAATGTGTTTGAGGACAGAATCTTTTTCACTTAACAACTTTACATATAACCTACTTTATGGAAAGGTGGCTGGGCTTTAGAGCCAGATAAGCAACAGCTTAGACCCAGGCCCTACCACATACTAGCTGATCTCAATCTCTTTAAGCCTCACCTTTCTCATCTGTGAAACGGGGATAATAATGCAAACCTCATAGAATTGTATTATAATTTTTTAAAAGATTTTATTTATTTATTTGACAGAGAGAGACACAGCGAGAGCAGGAGCACAAGCAGGGGGAGTGGGAGAGGGAGAAGCAGGCTTCCCACTGAGCAGGGAGCCCGATGTGGGGCTCGATCCCAGCACCCTGGGATCATGACCTGAGCCAAAGGCAGACACTTAATGACTGGGCCACCCAGGCACCCCAAATTGTGTTATAATTTAATAAAATAAGGGACACAAGTCACTTAGCAATACCTCGCATAGAGTAAAATCTCATTAAATGGTAGTAGTTGTTACTATTTTGTCTTCTCTTAAAAAGTAAAATAAATTTTGTCTGATTCAATTTATGAGTATGTACGGGTATACACGTACAAATATGTATATATTCTTATCTGTGTGTATACTTCTGTACATGCATATGTAATGTGCTTAAGGTAGTGCCGGGCACATAGTATGAACTGTAAAAATGTTATCTCTGTTATTATTATTATGTGGCCTTTTCAGAAACAAAGCCCTTTATCAGTCACATCTCCTATTCACATAGCCACCTCCTTGTGACGCACTTGATCTCTTGATAAATTTGTTTTCCTCACGTGTTAGACTGATGAAAGAATGGAAATGATGGGAGAGGGGGAGAGGAGCCGCTGGGTGGTGATTGTGGCGGTTAAGAGGGAAAGTTACTCAGGGTAAGAGGCAACAAAGCTGGGAAAGCAGTAAAAAGAAAACTGAGTTTGGTAGGACTTTCGAAGCGTCACTCATTTTAATTTCTTTAAAGACATCTCTGGGAGTTCTATAATTGGCATTGCCTCCACCTGATAGACTTTTATATGTTAAGCTTTTTATTTCAGTACTCACTAGGGCAGACATACATAATAATGGCATAAGAAAAAACTACTTCTATGGGATATAGAATAGATTTGATCTCATTCTGTAAATGCTTCTCCATCCGGTTTTTCTGTGACTTCGGCATTTCCTCCTTCTAACACTGGGGTGTTTTGTATGCTCATGTTTTGGTACATAGAGAAGAGCCGCTAGGAACTCTGAGAGCTATCACCTAAATCTTCAAGATTATATTTCTAAAGGTCAAAGACTAAGGCAATAACTTCACATGTCACCTAACCCTCAGGTGGGGTTTTATTGTGTTGGAGTACAACATAATCCATTGACTTAATAAAGCACCTATTACGTTACAGAGGCAGTTGGCCGAATAATAGTTTTATGATCATAGTGGTGAGTTGTCTTTCTCATTATTAGTTTCATAGTTATAGATGAATACAATTTGGATTTTACAATGAAAATGAAATTTGGGGGAGAGGGTTAATAGCATTCTTATGGGAAAGTATATGAACATGTGCAGTGTCCGTGTGAGAGTGGTGACTGTCGGATCTTTGGAGCAGGCATGCATGCTTGTGTGCATTTCATTTTAGGTCAGGGAGTTTGATCTATATATACAGCAAGTGATATAAAAATCTTTATTGGGGCACCGGGGTGGCTCAGTCAGGTGAGCATCCAACTCGTGATTTCGGCTCAGGTTATGATCTCAGGGTCCTGGGATAGAGCCCCCGGGTCCAGCTCCACACTCAGCAGAAAGTCTGCTTGAGATTCTCTCTCTCTCTCTCCGTCTCCCTCTAGCCCCCCACCCCTGCTCTCTCTCTCTATAAATAAATAAATAAAATCTTAAAAAAAATAAAAATCTTTATTATCTAATAAGGTGGAGCCCTGTTATGACTTGATTCATTATAATATGTATGTAAGATTGTATCCTTTGCTTTGAAATAGAACTACATATAGGAGGTGTCTTACATAATACTGCCAAATAGTTCATACAAAAGACAAAGGCTGGTCCTGTCCCATGAGCATAGCAATGTAAAAGATACATTATATCATGCTTTATGCTCATTATATTGTCAACCCTTTCTGTTTTCCCAGGAAATATTAAAGATACTAAGCATTTTCTTGCAGGGTACAATGTATTCTGGACAAATTTCTGCTTGTATTTCCCACCAGCTTTTGGGCATCCCAAGGTGAGGAGAAATGCTTCCCAGCAGGGGGAGCAGGAACAAAATCTGGAATGACGTGACAGAGGGATTAAAGCCTGACCTAATTTGTGCAAAAAAAAGCACTTTATCCTCATTCATTTCCCATTTGCAAAAAAACTTCCTTCGTGAAGCAATGGGTCTAGGTGAAGTGACATGAAAAAGCAGGTTTGAAAAGTGAAAACAGCAAGGTTGAGGTGAGGGGAATTGATGAAAGCAGTTTATATTTATTCAGGAGATCTACCAGTACTTTAAAACAATCTGTGTTTAACATGGCAAATTGTCTGTCATTAAAATGCTAATGAATGGTAAACAGCTGCTAAGTTTTTATGCTAATGAATGGTGGCAGCTAAGTAGTTCTCAAGCCTTGTCTTTATTAGCATAGATATTTGATTGGGTAAAGGGGATCATTGTGCATTCTGACCTTTGTTGATGGAGCAATCTGTTTGTCAATTTCCATGTTGCATTATGTTTGATTTGAGTTTGTGAGTACAAAATGACTCTTGCCAAGCCCTCCAATACCTTGTACTACACGGGCTTATAGAAAGAATTTTGCTTTTGATGTGGGGAGACCCATGATGGCAAAATAATTTGTCCATTAGGCAGCTTTAAGTAGAATAATTCTGTATACTTTTTGGACTTTTGACTTTTGACAATTATAGTAATTGTGAGTTGTAAAAGGCCATTGGTCTAAAATAAGAAATATCTTTTTTTTCAATTTAGCTAAGATTTTAAAGCAAAGCTTTTAAAAATAAAGATTATAATAAGTGCTTCTGCAACATCGAAATACTGACATAATATATCATCTTGGATCTGCAAGCTCTGAAGCTAGCAATGAATGTAACATTACCTAATTAGAAGAAAAATGTGTAATCAAATACAGGGTGGTTATGTGAATGCCAGAATGAGATCAGAGTATTTACTTTGGCATCAGAAAAAACCATTACTGTTTGATCTATACTTTCGGTTGATTCTATTTTTGCTGAGTCCTCCTCTATATTCCCTAATGGATGGGGCTGACCTAAAGACTTGCCATTACAGATGAATGTTTCAGAAGCCTTTTTCTTTTTTTTCTGTTTTGAGGATCAATGTAAATGAGGCATGATAGTCCATTAAAAACTATTACTAATAATGTTCTGGAATGATTTGAAATATAATGCAGAGTTTATTAAGGAAATCCATTATCAAAAAATATATCATTGAAATAGAAATTTTAATTATTCTGAAACACTGTGTGAGAACATTGGAGGAAATTTTAATAGTTGGAGCATTTTCCCATACTGTTTATTTCTCCTTGAAGTCAGTAGGAGATTTTCGGCGTATAATTATTTGTGGTCCTGTATAGACATGCTGGGAAAAATTGGAACCCTCATACATTGTTTGTGGTACTATAAAATGGTTCAGCCATTTTGTAAAACAGTCTGAAAGTTCTCAAAAAGTTAAACTATATGATTATCATACGGCACAAGAGTCCCCAGTTCTACTCTTGGGTATATTCCTAAGAGAACTGAAAATATATCTCCACACAAAAATTTACAGACAAATGTTCATAGCATTATTCATAATAACGCAAGCATGGAAACAACCCAAATGCCCATCAACTGATGAACGAATAAGGAAAAAAATGTGTTTACATCTGCAATGGAATATTATTCAGCCTTAAGAAGGAATGAAATTCTCATACATGCTACAACATGGATGAACCTTGAAAACTTTATGCCAAGTGAAAGAAGCCTGTCACAAAAGAACTCATATTGTTTGACTTTGCTTATTTATTTATTTATCTTAAGGATTTTATTTATTTATTGGACAGAGAGATAGATAGTTAGAGAGGACAAGTAGGCAGAGTGGCAGGCAGAAGCAGGCTTCCCGCTGAGCAGGGAGCCCGATGTGGGGCTTGATCCCAGGACCCTGGGAGCATGACCTGAGCCAAAGGCAGACACTCAACCAACGAGCCACCCAGGCATCCCTCTTTGACTTCATTTAAATGAAATGTCCATAATAGGGGCACTTGGGTGACTCAGTCGGTTGAGCGGCCAAGCGGCCGACTCTTGGTTTCAGCTCAGGTCATGATCTCAGGGTAGTGAGATCGAGCCCTGTGTCAGCCTCCACGCTTAGCACCGAGTCTGCTTCAGATTCCCTCTCTCTCCTTCTCCCTCCCCCGTCCCCTCCCCCTTGCTCATGCACATGCACATGCTCTCTCACTCTCAAGTAAATAAATAAAAGCTTTAAAAACAAATTTTTTAAAAAATCAAATGTCCATAATAGACAAACCTAGAAACAAAGTAAATTAGTGGTTGCTGGGAGCTATGGAGAGGAAATGGGGGAAAATTGCTAATGGGTATGGAATTTCTTTTAGGGATTGTGAAAATGTTCTAAATTGTAGTGATGTGCACAACACTATGGATATGCTAAAAGCCATGGAATTGTACACATTAAGTGGGAGAATTGTCTGGTATGTTAATTATATCTCAATAAAGTTACTATATTAAAAAAAAAAGAAAAGGCACACCAGAGCCTATCTCCCAGAGGACCACCTGCACCAACAGATACTTACCTGCAGTAGATGGAGGTTTCAGAAGAAGAATGCTTGTTGCTGGAGAGGAGTGCTTTAAATCTCCCACACATGGGTTAGCCCAGATTCCTAAAGAAATGACAGCTAATGTAACTGTTAAAAAGGGATAGTTGCTACAATAATGCAAGGCTTATTAGAATTCAAGTTGGAGACAAATATTTGAGTTTCTGTCCTAACTTCTCCCTGTCCCCCAGTACCCTGCCCCACCTGGGCAGTAATCTCTCCCTTCAGCAGTAATCACTCCTTTAAGGTTCTCTTACTATCCAATGTCTAGACTACTTATTTCCCTCAAAGTAAGGGCAACTTTCAGTTTGGTTTTTTTTAGAGATAAAATTGTTTGAGTCATAATTTTCTTGGGAGCAGGCAGTGACTGTGAGTCCAAGGTTTTTTCCCCCTTGTAAAAACCCTATAATTATCTCTGATTTGCATAAAACATGCCTACCAGCCATTCAATAACTCTGAATAGTAAAGAGCATCTGGCTGCAAGAGGCTCCTCCCCTCCTCTCTCCTACATTTTTGGCAAGTCAGAGACAATGGTTGAACAGGATGATCTCATTCTGCCCCATCTGCCAGCAGGATCCGTGTACTATGTACCTCTGCCGGATCTGAGCAGCCCTTGGCCCTTGCCATAGCGAAGTATTCTGCATCACTGTCTTAACATCATGAGCAAGAAGAACCTTTTTAACTGTATTTTCTCCTCCTATGCCGTTTGCTTACCTTCAGCATAACTCTCTTGCTCTCAGGTTGCAGCTCAGCAGTCCTGTTTTTGCACGGTAGGTTGGGGAAGGAGATGGATATGAGCAAGAGACTGAATTCATTTTTGTTTTGTTCTTGGCAGGCAGTACATGCCACACTACTACACTTCCTGCTCTTGTGCGCACCCCTACCCTGATGATGCAGCCTTCACTGGATATCAAACCATTTATGTCTTTTCCAGTGGACGGTAGTTCTGCTGTTGGGCTCTTTCCAAATTTTAACACAGTGAGTAAATGCATTTTTCTTTTATTTGTGTCCTCCCCAATCTCTTTCATTACAGTTGTGAATAGGCAACACATGTAGCCTGTTTCCGAAGTGTGTAATTTTAGACCTTATATTGGTTACACTGATCAGTTGTATTTTGGAAGATAATCCTTCTCCCATGGGAGTTAGTCCAAACAATAGCCAGCATATTTATTTTACAAATATTTCCCCAAGTGACTTTTCACCTGTGGCTTTGAGCAGTTTTGTAGACTTCAGTGGCTTGAGAACCCATATGATTTCTGGGATGCTGTTCACGTGCTCAAGAACACAATTTAGAGATACCAAGTCACACTGATTTTTCCCTACTACTAGAAAAAAAGAAAGCATATGCTTTGACTACCTGGATACACTTTTATTTGGGACATATTTTAGGTCTTATACAAACAGAATTTTTATTGGGAAGTTATTGTGGGTTGTGTGAATATGACTCTATTATTAAAAAAAACTCATTTTAAATCTACGTACTAATTGTGTGATACTTTGCCATTCCCTTTAAAATGTACAATAAATATTAGTGCATCACCTATAATTACCAATGTTCTTCATTCAGGTCAGCTGACTGTTTATCTGCATGAAAGACATTTTGTAAGCATGCCAGGTGGAGCATGACACTTTTCAACAATAGAACTCAGCATAAAATCAGCCCACAGCCAAATGCTAAGCTTGTAGGAAGAGAAAAGGTTAAACAGTTGAGGTGATTGTATGAATGATTTGTTTAGTCAGTGAATGCAGTCAGCTGGGGCATAATGGTCTACATGAATGATACAGCATTATAGAAGCTGCCATCACCAAGCAAAAGAATTGCATTATCAACACCAGCAGACAGTGAGCATCTGAAGTACTGCCAAGTGTTCCCTTTTGCAAACTTCTGCATGAAGTGAAACAGAAAGAGGGTTTTTCCTCAAGGGTTGTCAATAAAATCTGCTGACAGACCTTCTGTCACAGCTTCGTGTTGCAAGGTAATTAGGGGGTAGGGGATCAGCCAACTTTTTAAGGAGCACTGGCTTTGACTTAGCGAATAAACAGTGGAATATTTTTGTCTTTTCTGGGTTTTTCAAAGGCAAGTCAAACAGTTAAAAAAAAAAATAGAAAGGCACAAACAGGTGAGCATTGTTTCTAGTGCAGTCAGCAGGACAGTGAGAGAAATCATGCCTGCCCTGATCACATGAATCCATCAGGAGTGACCGCCCAAAACAGCACATCGTGCCATTTCACAGAACTTGAACTCAAGCGTGCCTATTGTATCCTCTACCGAAACATGGGTGATACATTCCAAGCATTATTGAATTCAGCTATACTTCTTCAAACAGTTACTAGGTATTTGTATTTTGGTTAATGTGCATTTGGGAAACAGCATTTGTAGCCACTGCAGGGGTCCAGCCACAATCAGGAAGCAGCACTGATGATGCGGGGAGGCATGAATGGCTCCGACTGCAGTTCATGGTTTTTAACACAAATAATACATGGATACGTATTTCAAAGATTCAAATAAAACATTGGCATTCAAGGCAAAATGTGTGAGTCACCATTCCCTGCCCCTGTGTACATGTTGACTCCCTTCGTTAGAGGAAAGCACCCCCATATGCATCCTTCTTTCCCCCTTCTAGAAGTATATTATGTACATAATAGGAATCTGATCACCATTGTCTTTTTACAACTGCGATTGGATGATCGGCACTATTCTCGAAGTTATTTTTCTTTCTTTTTTTCCTAAGTTAGTTTTTTCAACTATAAAAATGTCTTTACATATCTCTCGGTTTTTAAGAGCCATAAAAAATGGAGTGTCTTCATAATGTTTTTTAGGTAAAAATACAGTTTCATAATGGTTTACTAATGTTGTATAGGCTGATAGACACACTAACTTGCCTATTTGTTTGTTCCATATAGC
This sequence comes from Zalophus californianus, assembly GCF_009762305.2. Classification (NCBI taxonomy): domain Eukaryota; kingdom Metazoa; phylum Chordata; class Mammalia; order Carnivora; family Otariidae; genus Zalophus; species Zalophus californianus. The sequence continues at coordinate 142,145,845 of NC_045597.1, read as the reverse complement.
AACTATATGAAATATTTGAGAAAACCCAAAGAATAATTCTAATAGAAGTTCCTTAGTTTTCTTCTTGGAAGAAAGTAAACTTGTAATTTTCAAATAAAATACTTTTGGTTAAGGTGAAAAATACAGCAAAGAACTACATGAAATAATCATTTTACTCTCTATATTATATTACATTAGATTATATTATATCCAAGCCATTTGGTGGACAGAAAGCACTTCTGGTAGTATATTAAAAATTAAGTCATTGCAAATGGGACCCTCTATCATCTGGCAAATAAATGAATTTTTAAGATCATTGGGTTACCTATGATTTTACACTGAGTTACAGTTTGGATTACTCTAAACCTTTTCCTATAGACTTTTCTATCCCAGTGTCTAACTCATCTAGTAAATTTCTTAGGACTATTTCATAAAAGTCATTGTCCACATTTTTCTAGGAAAACATTTTATATCACTAATAATAGTTATACTAGATCATTATAGATTTATGATCTAGAGCCCTCAAAGAACTCAAGTCTTAGAACATTTTAGTAAATCGTATAATTACTACTGCCTAGAAGAGGAGAGAGAGTTAGTAAAGAAAGAACAGAGACTTGAATTAGAATCTCCTAACTTCAGGGGCATCTGCTGACTCAGGCGGTTGAACATGCTACTCTTGATCTCAGGCTTGAAAGTTTGAGCCCCCCGTGGGGTAGAGATTACTTAAAAATAAAATCTTAAAAAAAAAAAATCTCCTAACTTCCGAAGTCATGTTCTGGCTCATCCATGCCTTTGGCTCTTTTGGTCTTTCCACATGATTCTGTGTGAACAAAGCTCAATGAGAAATCTTTCGTGCTCTATTCTGGAAGCACGATAGGCAATTTTCAGCAGAATCCTTAAGTAGAAAGAGGAAAGAATTTTTTTTAAATATTTTATTTATTTATTTGACAGAGAGAGACATAGCGAGAGAGGGAACACAAGCAGGGGGAGTGGGAGAGGGAGAAGCAGGCTTCCCGCGGAGCAGGGAGCCCGATGCGGGACTCGATTCCAGGACCCCAGGATCATGACCTGAGCCGAAGGCAGGTGCTTAACAACTGAGCCACCCAGGCGCCCCAAGGAAAGAATTTTTTGAATATGTAAAATGGACCTCTACAAACAATAGCTTTGAGGCAGAATAGATTTTAAAAAGTTAAAATTTCTTGTTAGCAAATTTTAAAATTATATTCTATTCAACAGTCCACTTATTCTTTGAAAAGCAAGGTGAGTGCCATTATAATCACTTTATTTTTAACCAAGGATAGTATTAATAAATAGAAGAAATATATCTTAACTCATAGTTATTATCAGAAGACTAGAAACGCTGTATTCTGATACCATAGCTAAAAGTTTGGGAATTTTGAAGTTTTGTTTTCTTTAAGTAGATTTTAAAAATACCTGTAAAGTAATGGTTTCCTCCTGTTTTTGTAGTGGAGCATGACAGTGTTACATGAGAATTATAGCAAGACTGAAATGGAATTCTGTCATATTCCAAAAGAGAACACGTGCCTTTTCTATACTAAATTGTACACAATGAAGAGATACGCTTCACAAGCCTTCATTTAGTAGCTTCTACTCCACAACTGACAAAATCTCTCAGGGATTATATGTGAAGCATAAGCAAATAATTCAAGATACTGTCCAAGCAGAGTTCTGAAGAGACACACTAGAGAAAATGGAGTTTGGGTCACTGTTAATTTATGGTGGGCTCTAGGTCAAGGATGCACGTCTAGTGAACGGTGAGGTAAACTCTGCCCTTCCACAGTTTTACTTTACCGAGGGGCTGTTTTGAGCCACTTACAGGTAAAAGATCTGCAAATGAAAACATAAGTTTTTAAAGATCTCAACCTTTATATCGAAAGCCTAACAGGGCTTCTTTGCCTGGCTACCCACTAACCCTCACTCAACGTCCCCCCTGCCGCCTACCTTCAACTCTTTGTCATTCAGCGCCCAACTTAGATATCACCTCCCGCACGGGAAGTTTTCTGTGACCTGCAGAGTCTGAATTAAGCGCCCACCCTCTGTATTTCCAAAGTACCCCCAGATCACCTCTGTCATAGCAGTTGTCACACCATAAACTCGTTACCTGATTACCTGTATCCACTAAATGCCAGATCCCCGAGAACAGGGCCTATAGCTTGTTTGTCTTCCTACGTCTGGGTGTCTGGCCCAGGAGCTCAGTAAAACTTTTCTGAAGGGAAGGAGAAAAGGAAGGAGGCAAGGGCCCTAGTTTTATGCTTTTCAATGTACCTGCTCCTCCTCCCAGCAAAGGAAATACCAACATTTCTGAGCCCTTTCTAAGCATGAGGCGATAAGCCCAGGTGTTTACTTTGATTTTTATTTTCCCGAGAACTGTCATCTTTTTTTCACTGGAGGGCAATACTTAGTTACAAACTTTTCTGCAGCTCTAGTTCTGGCTTTCTCTGTGTGGATGGTGTGGAAGCTTTGCAAGTATCTACTACATTTCTCGTCCTCGGTCCTACTCTTAAGCGCATTTAGTTTAAAAGGAAAATTATTCGTTACTGGATTTTATTGAAAATATGTGCACTAAAGAGTACTGGGTTTGAGGAAGAGGCTACACAAAATAAATAAAACAAAAATACTCTAGTGCCCAAGAAACTTATAAGAAATAGAATAAAAGACTAGAAAAGGCAAGATAACAAAACCCAAAAAATATAGGCAAAGTGAAAATAGTTACTGAACTTTATAGTGTTAAAGAAAAGCCAGAAAGAATGATTTTTTGTATCCCAGTTGAACTGTTTTCACTATTTTATTTTTCACTTTATTTAAATTTGCCAAATGCCTCATGGTCATCCTTTAATTACTGTACATAATGTTTTGGTAGCTACCAAAGTATACGCAATTTTTTCTCCTATTAGAATTAGAATTTCTCATTTCCTTTGCTGTGGATCCAATCTTTATCTTTATTTAATCCGGTTAATACTTGGTGTTTAATATTTAGTGTTTAACAACCAGGGTAATAGTTGGTACTTAATTAACTGTAAGAAGAGACAGCTTCAGAATTGAAATAAATTGCATACTGAGCAGGATGGATAGCATCAACTTAGTATGATAAAATAAGTCCATGGGGCGCCTGGGTGGCTCAGTCAGTTAAGTGTCTGGTCATGATCCCAGGGTCCTGGGATCGAGTCCTGCATCAGGACTTCGGCCTGCCGCTCCCCCTGCTTGTGCTCACTCTCTGTCAAATGATTAAATAAAATCTTTAAAAAAAATAAAAAATAAGTCCATTTAGAAGATATATCCACACACATACTGTTATAGACCGAATGTTTGTGTCCTGTTGTCTGTGGTATTTCATTATGGCAGCCCAAACAGACTAAGACATATATCCAACCTATATATTGTATGTGATCATAATAAGCAGGTCAGGTTTCTTTTTACCAGCCACATATTGGGAACATGCGCAGATGTATTTGTGTGACTCTCCAGAGCTATAGATATGATTCAGAGCCACCTTGAGACCACATTCACCTGTCAATTTCTCTGCCTACTATTTCAGATGTCTTTCTGGTCCTGCTTTGTTTTTGCAACTGCTCCGGAAAAGCACAGGCACAATAGAGGTCATTGCTGCTTTATCTCAAGAAGCTCAGCAATCTTATTTTTGTGAACAATAATCTGATTTTTACTACATACCTTGAAATTAATTTTTCCTGACACATGAACAAATATGTGGAACAGAATAAAGATTATTTCTGAGTATAAAATCCCAAATCACTATATGACTCTTTGAATCATCCATGACAATCTGTGAAATGATCTGTATGTCTACTATTTTTCATTCCAAACTCTTTGAGATTCTGGGTTATTCATAGTTTGGCAATATCAACGAATATTTAAGATACTTTCTCATACCAAAAATAGTAATATAGTTATAATATATTTATCAAGGAGGTACAAAATAAATTCAGAATCAAAATCATATTTACTTTGCTATTAACTCCTACCATGTTTCTCATGAGGTGTTACTGTAAGGAAACCTGGAGTGAGCCAAAACATTTAACTTTTTAATCTGTCTTTAATACCTTCACTACCTAATAAAGTCTTTATTTAACTTTTATTTGATTTTTTCTTTAATTTAATTTAAATTAAATATTTTACCTCTGCTAATACAACCAATTGTGAATTTTTGCCATTTGAGGCTTCTTTTTTACTCTCGTAATGCTTTGCTGTCATTAAAAAGTTACATATTCCCTATTTCCTAGGATATTAGTATGTCCAACTACTTGAAGTGATACATTTATCCAAATTTTAAAAAAGTAAAGTAGAAATAAAATAAAATAAATAAAAATAAAATAGACAATAAAATAAATAAAAGAGAATAGGGTTGAATTTTTATTTTTTTCATGATATGCTTAAGATACATTAAAGGATCCTATTCTTCTATATGTCCTAAAGAAATGTATATTAAAATATGTCAGGTTGAAATTTTCCATGGTTACTGAAATTTACTTGGAGAGAGGGAGGGTGATGGCCTGTTATTGGACTTTAAAAAGTCAACAGCAACCCCCTAGGTCATTAGGAAAAAAAATGTGTATACGAATCCATCTTTGAAATGAAGTACAAAACTGATGAAGATTTTGTACAAATCTTCTAAGCATAGATTCCTGTCTGGAAATTTTTACATCCCTATTCAATATGACAGAGAAAAATTATGTAAACATGACCTGGGAGGGAAAAAAAACTACATACTGACCATCTGTGCTATTGTCTCCCTCTTCTCTTGAAACTACAAACATATCTTTTTAAAATTTAGGTCATGTCCTTTGCCTTATTCAAAAGTCTCAAGATTTACCTATCACAGACTTTGGGTTCAGATTTCCTTTTCTCTATACACTGTTGAAACCCCTTTAGAATTTGTAGATATTATTTATATGGTGTATATGTATGTGTGTATGTATGCATGTATATTTATATAATGTGTGGTCATACGCTTTCTCTCTCCCTAAACAATCTGTGCAGGGCATCTAGGAAAAGGCATTCATTCCCAGTCACTTACTGAATGTTTACACATGCCAGTCATTGTGCTAAGAAAGGGTTATAGAGAATAAGACAGAAGCTGCTCACTGTCTGACGTTACTTCCTCCTCTTGTATAATTCACCATAACGTCATAGAGTATACTGTTCATAGTCAATAGTCAATTCAGTTGATTAAGCTGCCAAGAAACATCACATTAAGACGTTAATGGGCCCTTATGCAGTAGAGGAACACAAGGTTTCAGAAGCCTGTGAGAAGAGGCATCTGTAGTCCCACCACGCTGTGTCCTCTTGCATGTCTTTTTCATTATCCTAGTCTCAACCTCACATGCTCTGGAGCCTCATCTTCAGTGCTAGAGTTTCAAGGATTATGTGTACTTGGAAGGCACGTCAGATTTTCTGGCAAGACAGGTCTTCTGTCTTGGCGCTGTCCCAGGTCAGCATTTTTCAAGAGCAGAGTCAACTTGGAAAAAGTGTGTATGTCAGGCCATCTTCTTAAAATAATTTCTCTTATTCTTAACAAAACTCCAGTTAATTCAAAGAAGAAGAAACCAACAACAGCCTTGTTCTTAGCTTTTCTCAGTGACCAAGTCTTCATGTGCCAGTGGTCAAGTAAGGGAGCTTAATAAGTATAAGAAGTAGCAAAATAGTATTGCGCATAACATTCCCTCCAGCCCAAAAAGTTATTTCTAAATTGGTTGCTTTATAAACATTAATTGATGGTGGTGTTTTCTCAAAAACTTTTATCAGAAATTTGGGAATCCATCCAATAGCACAGACTGTTTTTTTTTCCCCCCTCCCTCTAGATTCTTGTATTCAGAATTAGGTCTCAAATCTCTTTTGGGGAAGGAAAAACATGTTTGGAATATTCCAACCCCTTTACTTTTAGAATTGTCATTGAGGGTGCTAAAGAAGAATTGGAGTGCTATTGAGCAATCTGTGAAGTTTCAACATCTTTGCGGAACCACATAGGAATCTTGGAAAAATACTTTTTTCACAGATTTAGCTGTCAATTTGATTTTTTTTACCTTCCTTTTTATGTTCTCATCCTTGAAATAGGATGGGGAAAAATTTAAATTATATGAACAACACCTTATTTTCATGGAATTCTCGTATCAGAGGGCTTTAGCATATTTTAAAGACATTCTACAATTAATCCTTTTAATACACCCACATATGAAAATAGGCTACATGTGTCATTGTTGCACCCTTTTTGCAAAATGGAAGATTGAAGAATATAATCCAGTCTTCACATTTCTTCCAGTAAACAGCTCTGCCACTGAAAAGGGGAAAAAAGCTAAATATCAGACAAGCAAGAGCTCATCTCCACCCTAACGTATCTTGAATTTAAATGTGTATATTTCTAACAGATTATTCAAGTAGGACTTTTTTTTTAAAGATTTTATTTATTTATTTGACAGAGAGAGACACAGCAAGAGCGAGCACAAGCAGGGGGAGTGGGAGAGGGAGAAGCAGGCTTCCCGCAGAGCAGGGAGCCTAATGCGGGGCTTGATCCCAGGACCCTGGGATCATGACCTGAGCCGAAGGCAGACCCTTAAAGACTGAGCCACCCAGGCACCCAGGACATGTTCTTTTAAATACCCAATAAATCCTTGTGGCTCCTAAAGTCAGATTGAAAAACTCCTTTGCAGTATATTCTATTTATGTTTTTAATTTAATTTTTTTAAGATTTTTTTTTAAAGATTTTATTTATTTATTTGACAGAGAGAGGGAACGCAAGCAGGGGGAGTGGGAGCAGGGAGCCCAATGCAGGACTCGATCCCAGGACCCTGGTATCATGACCTGAGCCGAAGGCAGAGGCTTAATTGAGCCACCCAGGTGCCCCTAAGATTTTATTTTTAAGTCGTCTCTACACCTAACATGGGGCTCAAACCCACAACCCCAAGATCAAGAGTCGCACACTCCACTGACTGAGCCAGCTGGGCACCCCTGTAGTGTATCTGTATAGAAGATAGATTTATCTTGTCATTCTCATACTTTGTTCTTATTGTGAACAGTTTCTAGAGCCAAATAAAGATCTGAGTATTATAGTAGGAAATATAATTGATCTCTTTCACAGGTTTATGATTTACAATAATTATAGGTATACATAAAGTCTCCAATAATCAAAAATATGTGTCTGGGTCTAATTTATTTGTTTTGTTTTGTTTTTTATGTAGACACCAAACATCCATAATATGTAAGTTGATTCATTGTCATAATATCAAACCCCCAAAACCTTCATTTCCCAAAAATGGGCTGAAGCTATCAGATGCTGAAATGATTAGTAATAGCCACTATCACATGGTATAGTGGTGTCAGTGGTGGCATTCACTTAGTCACTCATTCGTTCGTCTGCCATATCCCACCTCCTCCCCAAAGCCACTTGGAACGTTCTCTCTGATCTCCCAGAAGTAACTCTGCTTGCCTTGTTCCACAGTAAGCCTCTAACAGTCCTGCCTGGCCCTGACTCTGCTTCATGCCCCCAGTAGAAGCAGGAGTCAGAGTGGAGGAGGGAAGAGGGCAGAGTGATCTACTTCATTGCCTAGGAAAAGAGCACGGGGCTGGCAGCCACAGCCCCTGTATCTGGATTCATTTTCTTTGACCTTGAGAAAGTCGTTTCGTTCCACTTTTCCTCATTTTACAACTAGAGTTGATAATACGTTCCTAATCTTCATCATTACATCATGAAAACTTGGGCTTATTATGTTTATGGAAGATTGAGGATATGACTGAATATTTAGAAAACTTCTGAAGTTTAGTGAGAGTCTGTGAAAAAAATCATAACTATATAACATGTCACCATATTATTTCTTTAAAGATTTTATTTTGAAGAACTCTCTACACTCAATGTGGGGCTAGAACTCACAACCCCGAGATTAAGAGTCGCATGCTCTATGGACTGAGCCAACCAGGTATGCCAGCATATCACCATGTTGTTATGTTGAACAATTTAAAATTCCCACGAATATCAAATGAGGTCATGTTTATGAAAGGACTCTTAAAATAGCAAACCTCTATTCTTATAAATAAAATTAATATTCTTATTAATATGTCTATTCCCTTCATCTCATCTTCCGAACCAATTACCTTAAATAAACCAAGTTATATTTATCACTGGAGCTGGTTTTGTGCATTAGAGCAATCCTAATTAAGGTAGATACTAAAGATATGTACATGGCTAAGACCTGGTTCTTGAGTTTAAGACATTTGTACTCAGTTTAAAGTAGTTCTGCCTGCTACTAAGCAGGTACTCCATTTAAGTTAGCTGAATGAGATAGTAATAGGGCATACATAAAGATCAGAATCACCTGACTGTCTAAAAGTGAAGAGAGGCTACAACTAAATTTGGAGCAGGGCTGGGGCGAGGGCATAGAACGGAGGTGGGGAATAACCGCACTGGTTTGTCTGAATTCCATTTTGCCTGTTTACCTTCAATAATATTTAGGTTTTAAAGACTGTGGGTAAAGGTATTTTGAACCTGAGAGCTGTGCACTTATGACACATTGTCATTGACTCCTAAGATGTAACAATGTTTTCTGTTATACTTTTAAAATACAGCTAACTTCTAGGCGCCTGGTGGCTCAGTTGGCTAAGTATCAGCCTTCAGCTCAGGTCATGATTCCAGGAGCCTGGGATGGAGCCCTGCATCAGGCTCCCTGCTCAGTGGAGGGTCTGCTTCTCCCTTTCTCTCTCCTCCTGCCTCTCCTCCTGCTTGTGTTCATGCTCTCTCTCTCAAATACATCAATAAAATCTTTTAAAAATAAAATAAAATAAAATACAGTTGACTTCCAAACGTAGAACCTTTATTCTCACATTATTCATTCAACTAGCAGTAGTTAACATAACAATTTTAAAAAGATTTTAAACCCATTCATAGAAGCCAACATACTAAATTATCCTTCATGTATTGATAATGGAGAATTATTCTAAAAATTCTTTGGACTTTTAACTGTTAGAGATCTCCATTTACCCTGCCTCCCCCTTTTCTCCTGAATTTCAATTGCCAATCATATAAGAAGGACTTGCTTAACCTGTGTTCTGAGCAGGCACATCTAACTGTAGGTTTAATGGTTACTCAAAAAAAAAAGATGAGTAGTTTTATGTTTTATCCCAAAATATTAAGTAGATATTAACAGTATGCACATATGTATGAAAACTATTTTTTCTCAGAGAAAACAAATTATCAGACCAAATAAAACCTTAAAAATTATATAAGCCTAGATAATCATAGCTACATAGCTATTAGGAACAGCAGAGAAATCTATCCATCTTTAAACTTCTATGAGAAGAAAAAAAGGTTTAAAACATATATTTTCAATCAATTCCTTCATAAAAGAACTCTCTGGAAAAACAGCCTGTAGCACATAGTTCATCAGTCCTTGTGCAATCAGACATACCATTGTCTTCAGAGGGAGAGCAGCTGCCTCACAGGCCTGGCCCCTGTAATGGACGAGTAGTTTCTGAAGAAGCATTGTGACATCCTGAGATGGAGTCCTTTGAAGCTCCAGTTCTGGGGAACCAGCATTTTGTTACAGAGCAAGAGTTATATCACAATTTCCTGAGAATCGGTCATCACAGGAAATTATCAGCAATTCATGGACTTTCCTTTTTGCGTTTGCTTCAGCCTCGAGGGTAATCACAAAAGATTATAGTCTCCATTTCAGCTTTCATATCACTGAAATATTCTTCTCTGCCGAAAGCATGATTGATTTCCAGAGGCCAGCTTTTAACCCCAGCTTCGGGAGCCCGGCTGCCCTGCAGTGGTTAGAGAACTGCCAACAATTGTTTCTGTGATATTGTTTGTTGTGAGGCAGAAATTAAGTGACTCCTGGCTAATTATACAAAATCTTTTAAATAAAGTGACATATGAACTTCTTGTGTTGTTAGATAGAGGTATTGGTCCAATTTTAGTACAAGTGTTAAAGGTTGGGGGAGGCAGAAAGTGTGAATAAAAATTTCAAATGAGTATTATGAAGACTTTGAAGGTGCCAAGCATCCCGATAGGCTGAATTTCAGAATGGAAAACAGAAACATTTAGAAACATTTCTGAAAATCTTCATAAGGAGTAGATAGATTATAAATACAATGGTTTTTGCTTCCTAACATTCAAACTTTTCATGAATGTTCCTGAGGGATTCTATATTTCCTGACAACTGGCTAGGTGCTACAAATTGCTTGACTAGGGAATCTTGATGAGATATCCATGGCCAAAATATGAGCAAGCTAGACACATTTTTAATGTGATGATTTCATTTGCTGTATTCATTTTTCTCTTTTATATGTTGCTTTTTTCAGAATATATAGAGGCAGAAAAGGCTGTGTGTATATTTGAAACAAATTTGGTGGATAAAATAGTTTTACCTGCCAGTGACTACATTTCCTTACAAATTCAGAAGAAAAGAAAGACAGTTCAGTTCAGACTACTTTTAGTTTGAACTGTAGCCTCCTTGCAATCACCTAAAAATAATTATAAATCAAATGTATAAATGTTAAATGTCAGGCTGTACCATTAACAGAGCCTTATTCAATAAAGCAATTTTCACTGCAGAGAACAGAGTAAGGCATAATACGGAAACTCTTTATTTTACTTCACAAGTATGGTATGTTTTGTATAATATAAATGCAGGGTTGAACCAAAAATCTTTTTTTGCTGAGAAGAGTTAATATGAATACACATATACATCCATACAAAAAGGCAATAGCAAGATAAATATATGACGTAAAACGTTTTGATGTCACTTGTCCACAAAACTATTCGGGGACTACTTTCCTAATAAAAGCCCTAAAATGTTAAGTGTGACAAAGTAAGCTTGTAAGAAGGACCAATAGAATCAACATTGATGTAATCATGACACCCTTGGATGGGTATCACAGAACAGGGGACAGAGGGGTGCCTGGCTGGCTCAATGGGAAAAATGTGCAACTCTAGATCACGGGGTTGTGGGTTTGAGCCCCACGTTGGGTGTAAAGATGACTTAAATAAATAAATTAAAAAAAAAAAAACAAGGAAACAGGGACAGATAAAATGCAGGATGCCCAGTTAAAGTTAAATTTCAGATAAACAACAAATTGTTTTTAGTATAAGAATATCCTATACAACATTTGGCACATATATTTACTTAAAAAAAAATGATCTGTTGTTTATCTGAAATTCAACTTTAACAGGGCATCTTATATTTTTATTTGCAAATCTGGCAACTGTAGCAAGACATCTGGGTTCTGGGCTTAGCTGAAGAGGTTCAAGCAAGTCTCTAAAATTCTCCAAATCTTTTCTCATTTTCAGGTAAGGAAATTGTACTAAAATCAGGCTGGTGGGTGTGGGGCCTGGCCTACCAGTTGTAACCAGCACCGTTTTCAGTATTTATTATATTAAACTTCCAGATAGGGTTCCTTTTTTGGGCGGGGGTGGGGGGAGTTCTGGAGCTCAAACTAAAACAAATTTAAAAACCAGTTTGAAAACGTAGATGATCTCTGACATTTTACCACTGTGTATTGAGAGTATGTCATAGAGAGAAAGAACCCAAGATGCTCAGGATTGGAACACTGCAGATTTGTTGCCTTGCCTTGAGCCTTGTCAGTCCTCAACTGTCAGCTTTCTTCTTAATGCAAGGGTAAGAAACGTGTTGTCCTGCATTTGGGGAAAAAACATTTCACTTCCACTTTGCTTTGCAGAATAAAGAATACATCCAAACAGGCCCGGGTTTCCGCATTTGCACTTCTTCCTGCCTGGTGGGGTTTTCTTTTCATCTTAGACCTTTTTAATTTGTGTCATGGACCTGTTTTGCCTCACCATCAGGATATATCTGATTAGTTACCGAACAGCCTTTCAAACTTAGCTTTGATAGAATGATTTTGAGAGGATGTCAGTTAATGCATTTGGCTGTTCGGGAGGTGTATTGATTTTTAAATCAAGAAAGCTCATTGCTTCCCTAGTCTCTTAGAAAGCCTTTGTAACATTTTTTTTTTTTAGCCTGTTTACCAGAACACAGGCAAACATAATCTTTCTTACTTGTATTTGGAGACTTCGCACCAATAACTTTAAAGGTACATCCGTAAGTATGAGCAAGTAGTCTTTGGTTACTGGTATGGCATTTTTTTTCCTCCTAAAGTATGAAGAATTCTATTTTTTATTTTTTTAAAGATTTTATTTATTTATCTGACAGAGAGATAGTGAGAGAGGGAACACAAGCAGGGGGAGAGGGAGAGGGAGAAGCAGACTTCCCGCTGAGCAGGAAGCCTCATGCGGGACTCGACCCCAGGACCCTGGCATCATGACCTGAGCCGAAGGCAGAGGCCCAACGACTGAGCCACCCAGGTGCTCCGAAGAATTCTATTTTTTAAAAAGATATTTCTCAGACTTACTTTTGGCACTGAATTTTATGTTAAGGAAATTTAATCTTGAAGACAAAGTTTTGTGGGCTGTTTTCAAGTCACTATTTTAAAAACAAAAGGAAAGGTCAAGAGCAAAGTGCCTATTTTCTATCTCAGATATTAGCCAGTCCTTCCAAACTGCAGGATGGATGTCTCCTTCCAATGTGTTATAGAATAATCGCTTCTCATGATCTATCCTCAGATGAATCTCTATCTTCTTGAGTATTTTGCACATCTATTGAAAAACTATTCTTCAGTCCATATTCCTGAAATAATTTTTCTTTTTTTATTTCACCCCGAGAAGATACCATACTAAATAACACAGGAAACAGCTGATCTATTTAGTTTAGTTTCTCTTGGTGAATCCAGTTCCTGTTCCCATCACTCTGAAGCATGTACTCTAGCTTTGTTAGTGGGACTTTTTTTGAGGGGGGGCAGGGGGTGACATAGTTCATTGTCAACTATGCATATCTTAGGCTGTTTTTGAAATATGAATATACCCTATTGAGATATATAAATACTTTGAAGGTAGTAACTTTTCCAGAAAGAAAAATACATTAATAGGATTTATCATTTTATTTCTTCTTTGCTCTTAAAATTCACATTAGAATTAAATTCTTATTAATTTCCTGAAAGATTCCACAGTTTTCCTTTTTCTTAAAAATTTTCTAAGTGTTTTGCATTCTCTCATAAGAACATCCAACAATTTCATAAGAATTTTTTTTGTTAACTTATCTTTGACAGATGTTATAGATCTTTCATATCTGTATGCATCCATCGGCCAAAAAATTATATTATAGTCATAAGAACATCAAATCTTGAAGATAAAACAAAAAGTTTTCAAGAACTTTCTTCACATCTTGATGGAAAAACACCTCTCTCTCTCTCTCTCAGTGGTTTCCAGTCACATCTAAACATTTGCTTGTTTAAGAATGGAAACAAACAAAGAAGAGCATTGGGTTTTCTTAGGAGATAGAACTCAGCTCATTACCTTAATGCTTTTTCCCTATGTTGAAAGCAGCAGTTGGAATTAGAGTGGAGAGTGGTCTGGGCTTCCTTAATACATCACATTAACCGATTAGACATTTCAAAATGCATTGCTTAAGCTGAATATGGATAATATGCAATTGAAATGTTTTAGCTTACTCATTTATTGTTTGAATCGGAACATCAACACCCCAAACTGTTGTGTGTGTGTGTGTGTGTGTGTGTCCTTGCAATGAGGTCTGAGTGAACCTTGAGTCAAGGCTAATGCCCATTGCAGACATAAATTGAAAGTCTTATTTGTTAAACTGAACTTTTTTTTTTAAAGATTTTACTTATCTATCTGAGAGAGAAAGAGAGCACATGAGAAGGGGGAGGGTCAGAGGGAGAAGCAGACTCCTGCTGAGCAGGGAGCCCGATGCGGGACTCGATCCCAGGACTCCAGGATCATGACCTGAGCCGAAGGCAGTCGCTTAACCAACTGAGCCACCCAGGCGCCCTAAACTGAACTTTTTGAAATGCTCTTTGATGCGGCTTCTTAAATTAGCCAGTGGCATAACTACGGTGTGGCTGCATGACTCTTAATCCCTGGCAGCATGGAGAATCACCGGGCATGTGGGGCCGCCAGGAAAATGGAACATTTTTATTTGTACCGACCATATTTCTTATATACAAGGATCTACTGTCAGAATGAGACGTGCGGCTTCAGTAAGGTACACAGGTGGCATCTCCCATTAACAAAATAACTACTGTCTGGAAAAGACCTTAAAATTTCTTCCTTTTACTCAGAATAGTTTTAAAATTATCTGTCAAAAGTGTTCAACTGGTTTTCCACTAAAGAGAGGGAAGTGGTGAAACCGCCCATTCATTTGCTTTTTGCTTTTTTGCTTTTACCTTTTGGTAATTCTCAAATTCTAAAAGTGTTAAAAGTGAAAAACATTATTTTCTTGTAGTATCTTCATAACTGTTAGATCATGGACCAAATCTGTACTTATATAAAAAATAAGAGAAGTAACTCGTACTCATTTCGTTATTCACTAAATACCAGGCCCACCACACTGCACAGAAACCCACTAGGAAGGTTTCCATGTGAGAGGCATCTAGCACCTAGCACTCATCTTCAGAGAACTTCCAAAATGCAGATCACTTTCTCCTTGGGGTTGTGACGATCGTAGTAGTTCCGACATCCACTTGTTATCTTGGTACTTAGTAGTTGAAGAACATCCTCTGTAGAAATCTCACAGGCCACTTTGAAAGGTGAGGAACATGCCCCTTACTTTGACCAGTTGTACAATTCGGAATTCGGTATCACCCTTCCTAAATCAGGGAATAGTGTCATTATTTTTACGTATTTGGTATGGTTTTTCATGTAAAAGTATCTGAATCACAGTTGTGTCAAGACAACCAAAATGTTTTTAGGAATTAACCTGTGGTAAAAATGTTTTTTCCCATTCTCCTATCTGATTTTTTTTAAGTACTTAAACACTCTGAAAATACCTTATTTATTACTTTAGATGTATAGGTCTCTTTAACTACAATGTTGTATTTTTTTTAGAAGACTTGTTCTTCATTGTATATCCAGTCCCTAAAACAATGAATGATAGACACTTAATAAACTTTTGTTAAATCAGTGAATTTTCAAGAAAATACAGTGTTTGTGCAAATTGAAAGTCGTGCATTTATAAAAGTGTGATGTGTTGGAAAAGGAGCAAAAATTTCCAAGTACTGAACTGTCTATGTTGATATGAAACACTTAACCTCTAAAAATGTTGCATCCTTTACCATCAGAGTGATCTAGAAAGGGGATGATACTTTATGGCAGAAACACACATCTCTTAGCATTCTATGTTTCTTTAAGATGGAATTTCTCCAAAAACCACTGGAAAATGCAGTTCAGTTTTTCTTTCCAAACAGATCTTCAAAATAGATCACCGGGTGTTTTTCCTTACTTAGTCATCCTTTTTGTCAATGGAATATACAATCTTGTTTGGTGAATCTCAGAACTTTTCAAAGAGGGTCTGACAATATGGAATTTGAGTGAAAGATACCGAGCCTTCTAAATTTATTTAAACAAAAAAAAGGGAGTGGATGAAAGGCTAATCTGTGCTCTCCTCTGATTGGCTGCTTCAAATCTCAGGGCTGATTCCACTCATATTTTCTATAGAGACTACGGACCACCACTAGGAAGACTCTGGAAAGAGATTCTGGGATCCCATTTCATTTCTGCAGCAACCGCATGCTGCTGATTGTTAACCAGCCTCAAAATACTTAACAGCCTACCATATTTTGATAAAATAGTAGTAGTAATAGTGATAGCCTTATTGGGTCAGAGATAAAGATATAATGTGGCCCTATTGCCTATTATTTCCTTAAGCGTGTGTTGTTTTACTTTAGCCTTTATACCAGTTCTGAACGACTGATTCACCTCCTAGTGAAGAAGAGGTATCCCATTGCCGCTGGCACAGCTGATTTGATTAAGCAAGGCACTGCCCATGTGTGGTTCTAGCAAAGAGCTGGAGATTGTGGGAGGAGCACCTTTCCAGACATATGGCTCCCGGCTGAATCAACGGTCTGTGGAGAGAGTGGCATGCCATTTGTCTTCCTTTCAGTGACAATGATGGCATCCATGTGGACCCCTGTCAGGGTGCTCTGGGTAGGAGAAGCCGCGTCAGCATGGCAAGTCTGTGCTTGTCCACATTCCAGATGCAAAAATTGAGGTCTCGCGGTAGCGTGCGATTCCAGTGTAACGTTCCATGCAGTTTACTTTCATTGAGCCTTCTGATGTGAAATCCAAAACTGTGTGGTTGAGGTGCTGTTGCCAATAATATGCAGTTGTTTCTATCTCTGGATCTTTGTGAAAAGAAATGGGTCTTTGTGAAAGCTGTGTCTGTTTCGTTTCTATTTAAGTTTTTGAGGATTTGGAAAAAGTAAAACAATAATATTAAGGCATGTGGTCAGAGCATTTAAATATAAAAGGCAAAACCTTTTTTTGAAGTAACTCAAAAAGATATTACTCTTCAGTGATGTAGCTATCACTTTTAAATGTGTCACTTTGTGAATATTTGAAGTTTTAATGAGACCCTGTTGTCACATTCTTTTCCATAAATC
This sequence comes from Zalophus californianus, assembly GCF_009762305.2. Classification (NCBI taxonomy): domain Eukaryota; kingdom Metazoa; phylum Chordata; class Mammalia; order Carnivora; family Otariidae; genus Zalophus; species Zalophus californianus. Next base: position 142,129,369 of record NC_045597.1, on the reverse strand, counting down.
TGATATTGAAAAAGGAAGGGATGAAAAATCATCATTCTTCTTGTACTACTGTAATTTGGTAATATTACACTTTTAAAAAAGCGATGCTTTTCCAAGCTTCCAGATAGCCCTGAGTCACAAGGGTTTGATCGTTGAGGTCCTCTTTGCAGTAAATCAAGGGCAGGTGTAAGTGTGACCTCTGAGTAGTCCCGCTCTTAAGCATCATATTCTGTGCGCAAGCCCAACCGTTACAACAGAGAGAGAAGACAGGACAGCCCCAATATTTATTTCTGGCTCTCCTGAAGTTGCCCAAGAAGCAACGAGCTTATTCTAAGAGTGACAGACATGGATCAGAAAGAGAAAAACCTAGACTCACCTCTCCGGGAAACTTACTTCAGTGTCAAATGGGCCTTATGTGTAGTTGGACTAGGCAGCTGCCCTCCAGGCTGCAGAGGTGCTAGGAACCCCCATCCTTTCTTCAGATCTCACCCCGGTCAGCAGCGCCACAGGCACTACCCGTCAGCCCTGCTCAGTGGTCCGTTTACAAGGAACAGGGTGGGGAGAGACTCCTACCTGAGTTTGAATCCTGGTTTCAGACCTTCGGACTCAGGGGTGACAAGCTATTAAACCTCTCAAAGCCTTGGAGTCCTCATTTGTAAAGGAGGATAAGAATCATATCTGCCTCGGGTGATGGTAGAGACTACGCAAAATAATCCCTTAGTATAATTCCTGGCACACGGTAAGAGCTCTGTAAATCTAAGCTGCTCATATTATGATGTTTATTATTGTTATTCCATAGCTAAAAAAGTAATTGAAAGGCCAAACCGCCCCCCCTCCCCCCCGGGAGGCTAACACATTGACGTCACTGGTAAAGGGAGGGTCCTGGGTGCTTAACATGTGAGAAAATCAGAAAACGGAGGAAAAGCCGAAAGTAGAGGTGGGGCAAAAGAGACAGACTTTTAGGTGCTTTCTCAGGCCTCCTTATTTTGCTTAAAGGTCACTTCTTTTCCCAGCCTCAGTTAAATACAGTTTATATTGTCGGATTTTCATTTAACTTTTACAATTATAAATATGTCCTTATGTTGGACTCATCCTACACCATCTAGTCTGGAACAATATCTGACATATTAGGCCTCCGGAAATGTTTGTGGGATGGATGGACTTTTAAACTTTAAAAGTCAAAAACCTGGTTTCTACTTCTGTTTAATAGAAAAGCTAGTGTCGCCTGTTTGTTGTATCACAAGTGCTTACCAAATGCCTTTCAGTACATCAGTTAAAATAGATGATATTTCTCTGCCTTTAAGAATAGTGCAGAGCCCTAGCCATTTAACCCCAGAGAGGAAAACCTTGTATTATCATTCTGGAGCAGTCTCATTTTGTTTTCTAATTGGGTGGTGCTCCCTTTACTCCAATACCCAGTCACACTGGATGGCTAGTGAAAATCAATTTAAGACGCTGACAAGGATATAAATCAAATCCCAGGCCTCTTGAAAATTATTGAGATAGTAGGAAGTTTGTACTTCTAAGTTCTTCGCCTCGAACCTAAATATCATCTAGTCTGAAGCCTTTTGATGCTGGAGCTCCTGCATTGGTTTCTCTCCCCACCCATAGCATTGCTCATTTAGTGGGGTGCCGCGGTGTTGCTTTCGCCTGTGGCTAAGTTTTATTTGCAGCTGTGTATTTTTATATGATTGCTTACACTGTGAAGATGTAAATTACTTTCGGGTATGCTCAATAACACTTTTTTAAAAACTCACACAGATTTCTGGTTCCATAATCTCGGTGAATACACCAAGGATACCTGTTTGTTCTTATTCTGATATTGAAAATATAATAGATGGTGTGATAAGGCCAGCTTCATTAATTCATTTATAAGTACTATAATATAATAGTTAATTTGTCCATACATAGCCTCCAATTATCTCCTCAATTCCTGGTAATAGCCACAAGCCCATCTTTCATTTTTATTACCTCTCAGTTAATTGCACTAATAGGTTTTGCTTTCCATTTCTACATGATTTTCATTAGAAAAAGTGGCAAATGTTAACTCTTACTGCTTTTTAGTCAGTAAGCATTGCAGGCTTTTTAATCAGAGATGAACAAGGAAAATGAATTTTTAAAACTTTCGTGTAAATGTGCTTGCTAGCCTCAAAATTCCAGATGACTACTTCTAACTTTTACTTTTTTAGAAAAGAAGAGGCTTATTTGGGACCAATAAATTCTGCCAGGTAAGGAATATTGGTAGCTAGAACTATGTGGGGTTTTCTTTTTTTCCTTAAAAAGAAAACAACAACAACAACAAAAACACTTCTCTAGCATTATTTACCAATGAATCACAATTTTCTCAATCCATAGATAGCTTTCTTGTGCAATCTGAATGAACATGAGCTAATTTAATATGAGTATTTACAAGGTACTTGTTCATTTGAAAGTGATACAAACATTTTAATAGAGAGGTTTGAAAACACTTGTTTATTTTTAATAATCAAATGTCTAGGAGACAGCCAAGAAAACTCTTACTGTCATTAATTGCAATATCTCCAATAATTTTCCTGCGTATTCTCCATATGAGATTATTATGATATGTATATATAGTCTTGACCGTACTAAATTGAACCACTTGCAAAGATCACATTTTAGGATTTATGAGAATGTTTTTATTCACCCTGAATGTTTTATTCACCCTAAAAACTGGTGATTGAATAAAAGAATTACTGTTGACTTAGTTCTATGTATCTCATAATTACAGAGGACTGACATGCATTAGTAGAAGAAAAAAATGTTAATAGAAATTAACATCATAATTATTATTTTCATCTAACTTGTTGAGTATTGTAGGACTGCTAAGAAAAGTATTCAGGATTTTATCACTTAACACTTTTTTTTTAAGATTTTATCTATTTATTTGAGAGAGGGAGACAGATAGCTAGAGAGAGAGGGTGAGAAAGAGGGAGAGAGTGCAGGAGCGGGAAGGAGAGGGAGAAGCAGGCTCCCCACTGAGCAGGGAGCCAAAAGCAGGGCTCCATCCCAGGACCCTGGAATCATGACCTGAGCTGAAGGCAGACACTTAACCGCTTAACTGACTGAGCCACCCAGGCGTCCCTCACTTAATACTTTGAAAAGGAAGAGGGAGAGCTCTGAAAACCTTCTCTATATTCGTCCATGTCTGGATCCCACTGAAATGACTCAGGTACCTGTAGTTACTGTGTTAAATGGTAAACACTCCAAATATCAGCTAGATGGTATCTGTTTCAAGGTATCAGCTGAATTGGCAAGTGGAACAATCTTTTTTAGACAATTTAAAGCTTTCTTTAAAACTAAATCGGGTTCCCCAAAATGACATTTTAATAAGAAATGTAATTATAGAATACTGTGATAAACAGCAAAGAAAGACAAAAGAGGTTTAGTTGGGGGGGGGGGAGTGGATCTTTTCCTGAAATAGCTGCAAAGAAAAAAAAAGAATCAAATGGAAAATAGAGAAAATCTATTCCAAGTGAGAAACATAGGGGATAAAATTTTTACATGATTAGGAGTAAGTTGTTCAAAGGATAAAAGGCAGCAAGAGTTAATAACAGGTGACAAGGAATGGGGTGAAAGGGCTGTGTTTATTTAGTTGATTTTATAAGGATGAATAAGATTGTGTATATAAAGTAGAGAAGCCAATTCTGGTAAGAGTTTCTTGAAGGAACCTCCTCAGTTTACTTTTCGGAGAGAAGATGGCTGGGAACTTGGCCTGTCTTTGTATCTGGAGTGCTCATCCACAATTCACCTTTGAGGACAGATTGCTCCCAGCCTTGGGAACACTAGGGGATATTTTCAGGCTGATGTGGTGCAGATGTGAGATTTAAGTAGAAAAAAGCTGTATTCGGAGTTATTTAAGAAATTATATAGTCAGCTAACAATTTTAAAAACGTAAGAGGGATGTTTATATTCTAGGTCATATTGGAGCTGTCAGCAGATGTCTTGGTTTACTAAAAACTTGGAACTAGACTATTTTAGATGTGCCTTTTGCCCATGTTCCTATACTGTGGTATGGGAATAAGAATATATGCATTTATTTTAGATAATGAAAGTTTTAAATTTTCATGTTAATTTTCAATCTTTTTAAAATGAGTAATAGAAAAGAAGACATTAAACCTATGATTTCATGAATGTTATTACCCTGTTTTTAAAAAGTCAATTTTAGTTTGATTTAAAGAAAAAAATAAGTAAATAATAATAACATAATACAAGGCTATGGCAAAAGTAATGAAAGCAGCATGCAGAAAACTGGTGTTTGGGAAATATTGAGATAGTTTTATCCATGTAGTTCATACATAACCAGTAAGTATTTTTCAGAGCCTGAGAACAGAAAATATCTCAATAAAATGCTCTCAATTTTTAACTTTAAAAAACAATGTACTTTTTTTCATCCTGCCAATATAGTTAGCCTATTTTATTTTTAATCCCGTTCAAACTGCTTTGCCATCTCTAGTAACAATCAGAAAGGATAGTTTCATGTTTTACAAAGGGGTGAATGAGACTTAAGTGTATCCATTTGTGAGTAAACTAAAAAAGTGAACTAAAGTTTTATTTTCTGAACTTTTGAGATTTTCTTTGCCCATAGAGGGTTTTTTAAATTCTCATTAAGTACACTTAATACATCAATTATGACCTTGAACAAAAGAAATCCCCAGATTTTCCAGTAAGGATATTTTTACATTTAATAGTTAAAAATAATACTCTTAACAATTTTTTTCTTTTTTATGTTTTAAATTATCACATATAAAATTGACTTTTTGGGAGTATATATAGTTCTAAAAATTTTAACATGTGTAAATTTGTGTAACAACCACTACCGTCAGGATATAGTTCTGTCACTCCAGAACATTCCCCTCTTCAAATTTTTGTCCTGTGTAGTGGGAGTACATTGTCCTGTCATCTCTCTTAAACTCATAGCAAAAAAATAGGCTATACTACTAATCAGTAATTCTGTCATCCACACTCTTTTCTAATATACTTAAATTCTTCTAATTGCTAATTTTATATTTTGTTAATTTATACTCCTGATCAAGGATAGTATTCATTTGTCCTCTCTACCAAATATCATCAACTAATCCAATCCAAACTCTAACCGCAGAAGATCTCCTGATGGTTTCAGCGGATCTGTCCTTGTTCATGCTTATGTGTTTATAAGTAATGCTTTGTTCATCATTCACATTGTTTTTGGAACTGCCAGTTGTCTGATGTTAATGCTGGAGATTATCTGGAGTATGAAAGAGAATCACTGCTCTGTCTCTCTTATTATAGGCTCTGCAGATAGTGTTCTTTCTTACCCAAGTATTTTCATGGCGTTATGCCATAGTTTTTCTATGGTTGAGTACTTTCATCACCATATATTTTTCTGAATATGTATGGAACATGCAAACCAAAGGAAGGAAAGTCATAGGTTATAAGTTAAAACTTTACTTTTTAAAATTTTTTAAAGATTTTATTTATTTATTTGACACAGAGAGAGAGACAGTGAGAGAGAGAACACAAGCAGGGGGAGTGGGAGAGGGAGAAGCAGGCTTCGCGCTGAGCAGGGAACCCAATGTGGGGCTCGATCCCAGGATCCTGGGATCATGACCTGAGCCAAAGGCAGACGCTTAATGACTGAGCCACCCAGGCACCGCAAAACTTTACTCTTTTTTTAAATTTAGATTCAATTAGCCAACATCAGTTTCAGATGTAGTGTCAATAATTCATCAGTTGCATATAACAACCAGAGCTGCTCACATCACGTGCCCTTCTTAATGCCCATCACCCAGTTACCCCATCCCTCCACCCACCTCCCATCCAGCAATTCTCAGTTTGCTTCCTAGAGTTGAGTCTCTCATAGTTTTTCCCTCTCTGATGACTTCCCACTCAGTTTTCCCTCCCTTCCCCTGTGATCCTCTGTACTATTTCTTATATTCCACATATGAGTGAGATCATATGATAATTGTCTTTCTCTGATGGACTTATTTCACTCAGCATAATACCCTCCAGTTCCATCCACATCAATGTAAATGGTAAGTATTCATCCTTTTTGATGGCTGAGTAGTATTCCATTGTGTCTATCTATCTATCTATCTATCTATCTATCTATCTATCTATTTATCTATATATATACATCTTTATCACATATTCTTTATATATATATATATATACACACATATGTGTATATATATATATATATATATATGTATATGTATATACCCCACATCTTCTTTATCCAGTCCTCTGTTGATGTACATCTCAGCTCTTTCCACAGTTTGGCTGTTGTGGACATTGTTGCTATGGATATTGGGGTGCAGGTGCCCCTTGAGATCACTACATTTTTTTCCATTGGGTAAATACCTAGTAGTGCAATTCCTGGGTCGTAGGATAGCTCTATTTTTAACTTCTTGAGTAATCTCCATACAGTTTTCCAGAGTGACTGCACCAGTTTGCATTCCCACCAACAGTATAAAAGGGTTCCCCTTTCTCTGCATCCTCATCAACATTTGTTGTTTCCCGACTTGATAATTTTAGCCATTCTGACTGGTGCGAGGTGGTATCTCATTGTGGTTTTGTTGTATTTCCCTGATGGCAAGTGACGTGGAGCATTTTTTCATGTGTCTGTTGGCCATTTGGATGTCTTCTTTGGACAAATGTCTGTTCATGTTTTCTGCCCATTACTTGACTGGATTCTTTGTTTTTCTGGTGTTGACTTTGATAAGTTCTTTATAGATCTTGGATTCTAGCCCTTTATCTGAGATGTCATTTGCATATATCTTCTCCCATTCCGTAGGTTGTCTTTTACTTTTGTCGACTGTTTCCTTTGCTGTGCAAAAGCTTTTTATCTTGATGGAGTCCCAATAGTTCATTTTTGCTTTTGTTTCCCTTGCCTTTGTAGACATGTCTAGCAAGAAGTTGCTGCGGCTAAGGTCAAAGAGGTTGCTGCCTGTGTTCTTCTCTAGGATTTTGATAGATTCCTGTCTCACGTTTAGGTCTTTCCTCCATTTTGAGTCTATTTTTATGTGTGGTGTAAGGAAATGGTCTAGTTTCATTCTTCTGCATGTGGCTGTCCAATTTTCCCAACACCATTTGTTGAAGAGACTGTCCTTTTTCCATTGGATATTCTTTCCTGCTTTGTCGAAGCTTAGTTGACCATAGAGTTGAGGAGCCATTTCTGGGTTCTCTATTCTGTTCCATTGATCTATGTGTCTGTTTTTGTGCCAGTACCATGCTGACTTGATGATTACAGCTTTGTAATATACCTTGAAGTCTGGCATTGTGATGCCACCCACTTTGGTTTTCGTTTTCAACATTCCTCTGGCTATTCGGTGTCTTTTCTGGTTCCAAACAAATTTTAGGATTATTTGTTCCAGCTCTGAGAAAAATGTCAAAGGTATTTTAATAGGGATTACATTAAATGTGTAGATTGCTCTGGGTAGCATAAACATTTTAACAATATTTATTCTTCCAATCCATGAGCATGGAATATTTTTCCATTTCTTTGTGTCTTCCTCAATTTCTTTCATAAATGTTCTGTAGTTTTTAGAGTATACATCCTTTACGTCTTTGGTTAGGTTTATTCCTAGGTATCCTCTGGGTTTTGGTGCAATTGTAAATGGGATCAGCTCCTTAATTTCTCTGTCTTCTGTCTCATTGTTAGTGTATAGTAATGCAACTGATTTCTGTGCATGATTTTATATCCTGCCGTGTTGCTGAATTGCTGTGTGAGTTCTAGCAATTTTGGGGTGGAGTCTTTTGGGTTTTCCACATAGAGTATTATGTCATCTGCGAAGAATGAGAGTTTGACTTCTTCTTTGCCAATTTGAATGCCTTTTATTTCTTTCTGTTGTCTGATTATAAAAGAAAGGATAAGAACCATATGATCCTCTCAATTGTTGCAGAAAAAGCATTTGACAAAACACAATAGAGTGAGCAATAGAGTGGCTAATATCTTTTCTTGATTAAAACTCTCCACAGTGTGGGGATAAAGGGAGCATACTTCAATATCTTAAAAGCCATCTATGAAAAGCCCACAGCAAATATTCTCTGTGGGAAAAACTGAGAGCTTTTCCCCTAAGGTCAGGAACACGACAGGGATGCCCACTCTCACCACTGTTGTTCAACATAGTACTAGAAGTCTAGCCTCAGCAATCAGACAACAAAAAGTCAAAACTTTACTTGCTCAATATCTAGACAAAGGTTGCATGTTAATCAATCTGCTATGGGTTTTTGAGTGTACAATTGTGACATGCATTTCAAGTAAGATGGATTTCAATTTATAGTGCATGAAACATAATAAATTATTTTAAAATAAAGATCAGTAGTTTCTATGTTGTGATATGAGCCTGTCATTTATAACTTTGCCATAAATCAAAAATTGAGAAACTGAAATATATGTGTAATAACTGTCATAGGTTATTTCAGACCATCTTACATATCATCACCTCATATAGGGAAAACATTAACAAGTGAATTTGCACCCTGACCTTTGGATTTTAAGTTTTCTTGTTTTATGATTCTTTCAGGTTTTTTCAAGGTTCCTTATATAGGTATAAGATTTCTTGAGATGATGTGATTCTCCTGTGATTTGGCGGGGGGGGGGGGGGGGTGTATTTCAAACCAGTTTTTTGTTCTTGTTTTTAATTCCTGGAAACAAATACCTCATTATTGAATAAGATTCTTTATTATCCCTCTTTGGGAGCTAAAATTTAAAACCTTAAGGAATAATACAGCTACTTTTACGTGCTCATCCTACTGTCTATCCTTTGAAGCTGTACACTGACTATTTTATCATTTGCTCTTCAGATGGATCCTGTGCAAAAAGCAGTCATTAACCACACTTTTGGAGTATCCATTCCCCCAAAGAAGAAACAAGTTATTTCTTGTAATGTCTGTCAGCTTCGCTTTAATTCGGATGTGAGTATCACCTTTTCCATTGCTCTCTGTAGTCTGTCAAGCTGAAAGTCTGATTGTTCTGAATATGTACATCTCTTCCTATTTACATAGCCTCCAGCAGCCACTCCCATTGGTGGCCCACTTACTTCAGTGTGTCAGATTTTCCAGGGATTCAGATTCAGCATTAGAAACTTGAGCAATAGAGTGGCTAATATCAAAAATCAAGAATTCCTCTATGTAATCAATCTCACCCATATCATTTTATGCTTAATCTTGCCAATGATATTTACTTTTCAAAAATTGCTAAATAGCAGGAAATATTTTTTAAAAGTTTAAAATGCAATGAATGCTGAAGAAAACTATTGCTATTTCTCTTTATAACAAGTGTCACATTTCATGTGTGTATGCCAAATCATATTAAATACCTGAGGGAATAATTTATTACACAATTTATATTTCCCTAGAACATGGAAATGCAGGGAAACTCTTACAAATTATTTTATCTGGCCAGCATAACCATCATGCTAAAAAAGATAACAAGAAAAGGGTATAAATCATTTATTAAAGTAGAGTTTTAAATGTAGGAGTAAGATAACATGAAATTAAAATAAATAATATTAGAATGTTTGTAATACTCAATTACCAAGTAAAGCCAATGACCGATGCAAATCTGAATCTGGAGCTATATATTGTATGTGTTATTTCCTGAGTTACTCCACCTCAGAAGCCATCTTCCAAAGAACATGTTCCAGGACTCATGTTTTTTTGCAAATACTAAAACAATAAACACTCCTGTTTGCATATATCAGTAAATGTTTTGATAGTTCTACATAGGAAACATAATAAAAATTATAGTCATTGGAAAAGAGTGTTTTTATCATGTTTAACATGATTTGTAGAAGTATATTTAATGCAATTTCCATCAAAAGTCCAGTGAATTTTTTTGGCACTTGATAAAATCTTTCTAAACTCCCTATTCAAGAATTAAAGTGTTCCTTAAAAAACTGAGAAATATATGGTATCAATTCATTCAAAGTCTCAACATTGCCAGCTGTCCCCAGATTCATCTACAGACCCTGCACAATTCCAATCAAAATCCCAGAAAGCATTTTTGTAGAAAATGCCAAGCTATTTATTAAATTACATAGAAAAGAAAAACCCTAGACTAGCCAAAGCTTTTTTTTTTAAAGAACAAATTTTAAGGACCTTACTCCTTGATTTCAATAATTACCTTAAAAACTACAGCGATCAAGACTGTAATATTGGTGAAAGAATAGTAGATACGTTGATCAGTGGAACAGAATAGAGTCCAGAAATAGACCTAAAGCTATATGGTCAGTCGATCTTCAGCAAAGTTGCAGTGACAATTCAATGGAGAAAGGTTAATCTTTGCAACAAATAAGTGTAATTGGATAACCACATGTAAATTTAGAAAAAGTACCTTGACGGCTGTTTCACACAAAATTCCAAAATTAACTCAAATGGATTATTTTTTTTTTGAGATTTTATTTATTTGACAGAGAGAGCAAGAGAGGAGAAGCAGGGGGAACAGTAGAGGGAGAGGGAGAAGCAGGCTCTCCGCCAAGCAGGGGGCGCAGGGCTGGGCTCGATCCCAGGGCCCTGAGATCATGACCTGACCCGAAGGCAGACACTTAACCATCTGAGCCACCCAGGCGCCCCTCAAATGGATTATATATATAACTATAAACTGAAAAGTAAAAAACTTCAAGAAGAAAACACAGGAAGAACTCTATGTGACCTTGAATTAGGCAAAAGATTTCTTAGGAAACAAAAAGTATGAACTATAGGGGCACCTGGGTGGCTCAGTCTGTTAAGCATCCAACTCTAGATTTTGGCTCAGGTCATGACCCAGGGTCATGGGATCGAGCCCCACATTGGGCTCTGGCTCAATGTGGAGTCTGCCTGTCCCTCTTCCCCACCCCCTCAAATTAATTAATTAATTGATTAATTAATTAATTAAAATCTTTTTTAAAAGTATGAACTATAAAAATATTGATATATTAGACATCATCAAAATTAAAAACTTCTCTTCAAATGACACTGTTATAGTGTTAAGAAAATGAAAAGAAAAGTTACAGACTAGGAGAAAATAATATAAAACATATGTCTTATATACAAAATATTTAAATAACTTACAACTCAATAATTAATAATAAGTGGGCAAATGATTTGAAGAGGCATTTTACCAAAGAAGAAAAATGAATGACAAATAAATATGCAAAACAGTGTTCAATATCATTAGCCATTAAGGAAGTGCAGGCCACAATTAGATACCCCTCCACCTATTAAAATGATGGAAATTAAACAAATTGATAATACCAAGTGACAAGGATGAAGGGCAACTGGAACTCTCATTTGTTGTTGGTACAAATACAAAATGGTGCAGGGACTTTGGAAAATGGTTTAATAGTTATTTGTAAGAAATTTTTAGGAAGTTTAGATACATTTTCCATACAACCCAGCAATCCAGCTTTTAGGTATTTATCTAGGAGAAATGAAAACTTATATTTGTACATACGTGTCACTTATAAAGCTACTGCTTTATGCATAATTGCCTCAAACTGGAATTGACCCAAATGTCTATCAACTGATGAGTGGATCAACAAACAAAATATAGTCATACAATGGAATACTGCTTAGCAATAAAAGAAATAATGTACTGATAACATCCTACACAATGGGAGAATCTCAAAGACAGTATGCTAAATGAAAGAAATTGGACGCAAAGACTATGTACTATATGATTTTGCTTATATAACTTTCTGCAAAAGACAAAACTATGGAAGCAGAAATCAGATCAGTAGTGAACAAGGCCTGAGGGTGAAGTTAGGGAATCAACTACAAAGGGCGTAAGGGGTATGAGGGAGCTTTTTCAAGCGATGAAAATATTCTATATCTTCATTTTTGTGGTGGTGACACAACTGTTTTTGTTTTTCAAAATTCATACAACTAAATACCTCAAAAGGAATTTTACTTACATAAAGTATACCTCAGTAACCCTGACTAGAAAAAAAAATCAGCATGATAGGAGCCATGAAATATTTTGTAAGTAGAAGACTAATTAATGGTAGAGACATACATACTAACTAAATTGAGCTACAATATTACTACTCAATTTAAGGTATAATAATTAAAGAACTTTTACAAGAAAAGACAGAATAATAAATGCTAGAATAGATCCAAGTATATTTAATAGTTTTGCATAGTTATTATCCAAATTTCTACAGTCATATAGCAAGTCTTCTGCTCTATATTTTTATGAGTCCATACATTGAGAAGCCATGCAGTATAGAATCTTGGATTAAGAGTCCCTGAAGGTGATTTAAATACTAATTTTGAACTTGATAAATCACTTCACCACCGTGGGCCTCAGTTTCCTCTTCTGTTATAACCTAAAATAGACTACATGATCTTTGAGAGGACCATTCCAGCTCTATGATTAAATCATTTCCATGGCATTTCTGTTAGAAGGAACACTACATTGGGCACCTGGGTGGCTCAGTTGGTTAAGCGACTGCCTTCGGCTCAGGTCATGATCCTGGAGTCCCAGGATCGAGTCCTGCATCGGGCTCCCTGCTCAGCGGGGAGTCTGCTTCTCCCTCTGACCCTCCCCCCTCTCATGTGCTCTCTCTCTCTCTCATTCTCTCTCTCAAATAGATAAATAAAATCTTTAAAAACAAAAAATAAAAAAAATAAGGAACACTACATCAAAAAAAATTAATTAATTAAAAAAAAAAAAGGACAGGGTATACAGCAATTGCCCTACTAGGTATTTACCCAAAGATACAAATGTAGTGATCCAAAGGGGCACCTGCACCCCAGTGTTTATAGCAGCAATGTCCACAATAGCCAAACCAGAGAAAGAACCCAGATGTCCATTGACAAATGAATGGATAAAGAAGATGTGGTATACACACACACACACACACACACACACACACACACACACACACGAATACTACTCAGCCATCAAAAAAATGAAATCTTGCCATTTGCAACAGATGGAACTAGAGGGTATTATGCTAAGCAAAATAAGTCCATCAGAGAAAGACAAGTATCATATGATCTCACTCGTATGTGGAATTTAAGAAACAAAACAGAGGGTCATAGGGGAAGAGAGGAAAAAAATAAAACAAGACGAAATCAGAGAAGGAGACAAACTATAAGAGACTCTTCATCATAAGAAACAAACTGAGAGTTCCTGGAGGGGAGGGAGTTTGAGGGCTGGGGCAACTGGGGGATGGACATTAAAGAGGGAACGTGATGTAATGAGCACTGAGTATTATATATGATGGATGAATCACTGACCTCTACCTCTGAAACCATCAATACATTATATGTTAATTGAATTTAAGTTAAAAAATTTAAAAATAAATAAATAATTGAATTTAAGTTAAAAATTTATAAATAAATAAATAAATGAAGGACAAGGTATTATTACCTCCACCTTACAGGTGGAATAAGTAAGACCCAAAAAGAATGACCAAGAGTTTTGTTTTTCATTTGTGTCAGGGTTGGGTTATGGGGAGGTGTGCCGGCCTTCTGTCTGTGCCCCAGAATCGCTCAGGAGTAGGTTCACCTTTGACCTGAGTTTCATTTGATGTCAGTGGTTTTCTTTGTATTTACTAACAGGGACGTGGAGAAATGTACACAGGTGAGCATGTGACCGCCAGCCTCCTTGTCACCGCTCAAAATTTCTGTTGATAATGGAGAAAGAAATTAAATTTCTCAGTCATGCTTAGACTCTGTGCAGTAAAGCCACAAAGTCTGGATGGCAAATTCACAAGTGTGACATATACATGTTTTCAGTGTTTAGTAATGGTGCTATAATCTGCACAGCTGAGCTCTGAAACTGAGCATTTTTTTATTTGGGGGAGAGTTTATTATTTTATAATTACCCTATTTACATTTTAATGTAAGAATTAAGAAGATGCTCATCCTTATTTTCTTTAATAACATTTCTAAATCAGCCTGAGACTGAATTGGCTTCACTCTTCAGTGTAGAAAATATGTTTATTGAAAAATCTGGAAGGCAGATTTGCACAGTAAACAGACTGCGTTCCGCAGTTCTCCATTAGCCGTGTAAAATGTACCGGGGCTGGCTTCATGCATTAAAATTCAATGTGACCTAGTTTAAGTGTCCCGTAGCGCCCTTTGTCCAGCTTTTACCATCTCAGTAGAACTCCACTGTTGGAAAGCAAAAGGCTACAGTTTTATTTACACAATATACTGTTATGCAAATGAGCAAGCATTAATCAGAAACATTTCCCAAATGAACCTTTACAAATTAACACTATTAACTTTGCCAGGGGCAGGCACTGCAGTCCAGGAATAGTATGTCTTTCCAACTGAGTCCCAGACATTTGCACAAATTTGTGCAGCACCCAAATCCCTAGTTTCTTCTTGGCCACCTTTTTTTCCCTAAATGGCGTAAGCTCAGCACTGAGTGAGGTTGTCCTAAGCCTGAATGCCCCTTTCTTCTCCAACAAATGAGTACACTGCAACTATAGTGGGCTCATAAACTGATAAACCTAAATCTGAATCTTTACTCTTCAGCTGGGAAATGCATTTCTAGAGATAAGCCTTGCCAGGGAAATAGGTCTATATCTTCTTCTGTACTTGGCCTTAAAAAAGACTCAAAACTACTGGGCTTTCAGGTTTCATGTGAAAAGACCAGAAACAAGAGCTAACGTAGACTTCTAAAATATTTTTTGAGGCTAATGTTTCTCTTTTTGGCTAGGTTGAAAGTTGGCAGATCCCAAATATTTTCTGATTTGCGTATTAATTTCAGTTCTTTGGATGATCGTAGCAGAAGAATAAAGGAAACTGATCCTTAAACAGATCTTACACAAAATCAGGGCAACTTGATTTAAAAATAGAGATGATCTCCTTTTATTATTATTATCTCAGAACACGGTTAATCATAAATACCCTTAATATACTACTGGGTCCTTTATGCTTTGTAGGCAAATCGAAACAAGAGGATAATGATCTTTTTAATCAAGTTTTATGTACTCTAATTTAGGAATTGACCCTGAAATTTTGATACTCAGCATTAATACCACAATTGATTAAGCATGAGATGCAGTGTCCCTAATTGCTGACCCCACAGGCTTTCATTACTCATTTGGAGCTAACCCATTTGATGTTCCAAATTTACAGTATTACCTTTGAAGAGCACTATAAACTTCGAATCACTTACAGTTCGCATTTCTTTATTTTATCTTATGTGGTGGTTTCTCTAGGCTTTTAATTCTGTTGTGTTGTTCTTTGTCTTTGTTTCGGTTTTTGGACGTTGGTTATCCAAATAGCTCTACCTCTCATTTTAGCCCACTGGTCTTTTTGCTGTGTTCTATTTCCTCATGTCTCAAGGCCTAAACAAATGACCTCATGTCATCTCATTGATTTCAGTTGGACTACGTACAAATGGACAGGAAATTAAGGGTTTGCTTAGAAGTTAAAAATGTCAGGTTGACCAGCCATTTGTGTGAACATTCGGGTCGGTGACCTGACTCCCCTATTCTTGACTGTAAATCTGTCTGAAATTTCAGGATGTGCAGTCATTCAGCGTTCCCCTCAATTCCCCCAGGACTGCACTTGGTGTGTGACCGGTATGCCGGCTCGGCCTTTCCTCGGCCTTCCGCATCCTTGTCTTCTGAGCAATTTTCCTTTGGATAAGGTTATTTAAGTACGCCCTCCTGGTTCTTTCGACCTCTCTCTCTCTCTCTCTCTTTTATTTTAATCTTATGTCCATTTCCTGATTTCTTCAGCAGCTCACAGAGTGCGATATAAATTATCTGTCTTGCATAAATAAACTGCCCCCATCCACCATCTGCCACTTCAGAGGCTTTAGCGGGGGTTCTGCTAGAAGCCCCGGCGTCCTCCATCATCCAGCAGAGATTTCAGCAGTCATGAGATTAGGGAGAAAGCCACAGCTCTGGGTCCCACGTAAATGCCCCTTCCGTGTGCTCTCAGCCAAGCCCCCATCCCCTTTGGCCACCGGGCTTCACTCCACCTCTCCACCAGCTGCCGTGGGCTAGCAAGTCCCTGTAGCAGCTGCCCTACCTTCCCAGGGAAGGCCTGAGCGCCAGCAAACAGAAACCGATGTCCCCTGCAGCACAAGCGGAAGAGGCACTCAGCCGCAAGGGCAGCTACTCTCTTTTTCTGAAGGAGCAAGCTCTTCAGGAGTCGCCATATCTCATTCTTCCAGGGGATTCCACTTTTGCTACTGGCTGCCTAGTGCTTGCTTTTAACTCCAGAAAGCCTGTCCATGAGTTATCGGTGTTCCCCTTTGCTTGTCAGAATAGGTTCTCTTCTACTAACAACTGCATTCCTCCTTCCTTTGTTCTCTACCTGCTTCCGGCCCCCGCACTCTCCAACCTCTTCTCTTCGTCCCCTTCTTCCTCTTTCTCGGGCACAGAAGTACAACAAATACACTGTTTTCCCTTTCATTCTGGGACATCCGTAGTGCCTTCATGAAACTTGAGGTTTATAACTGGATTCATTGCTTTAAATCCAGAGGTACTTCACTTGAAAAATTATCTAGAAGGTAAAAACAAAAAAGCAAAACCAAACAAACACATTGAGCATATTATTTGAAACTCTAACTGGCATACTGTGTAAAAAGAAATCAGTTTGTCCTGTATTTCCTGAACTCTCAGACATTGCATTTGGTAGTGCATTACCCCAACTGATATCTCAAGGAAAGCTTTGAACATTCTTGTTTCAACATTTGACCCTCCTACATCACCATGGTCCCATACATCTGACGACGACCTACCTGTATTGATTCTGCAGATCAACTGAACCGTTCCTTCCTCCCACCTGTATAGACAACCATTGCCTGCACCCATACACATCTGCTCTATTTCTCTTAAAGCCCTCCACATAGGGACACCTGAGTGGCCCAGTCGGTTAAGCGGCTGCCTTCAGCTCAGGTCATGATCCCACGGTCCTGGGATCGAGTCCCACATCGGGCTCCCTGCTCAGCAGGGAGTCTGCTTCTCCCTCTGCCTGCCGCTTTCCCTGCTTGTGCTCTCTCTCTCTCTTTCTGACAGATAAATAAACAAAATCTTATAACAAAAAAAAGTCCTCCAGATAGCAGCTTTCTTAGCCTATTCATTTATTCTGTTTATATTTATAAATCATATAAATTATATAAATACAATGTATAATTATATATATAATTTGTTGGGTTTTGTTTTAAAGAATTGATGCTGATAAAACGTGAGGGGCAGAGTTTTTTTTTTTTAAAGATTTTATTTATTTATTTGAGAGAGAGAGAATAAGAGATAGAGAGCACGAGATGGAAGAGGGTCAGAGAGAGAGCAGCAGACTCCCTGCCGAGGAGGGAGCCCGATGTGGGACTCGATCCCAGGACTCCAGGATCATGACCTGAGCCAAAGGCAGTCACTTAACCAACTGAGCCACCCAGGCGCCCGGCAGAGTTATTAAAAGTACTGTGCCTCAGTGGCTAGGTTTTGCTTGTGTTAATAGGGACCTCCCATTCAGAAATGAAATAAGTCAGGGGAGCTGGTCTTCACAGAAGTGAGTTTATGATGAAGGGTTTTGGAGAAAACCATACTTAAACTGAATTCTGCAGCCGATGAGTAAATAAAGAGATGCCAGGGTGATAATAATCTCATTGCTGGGTTGGGACCCGAAAAGCTAGTTGCAAACTTTACAACTATTTGTTATTAAGCAGTACAAATTATTAGATTAATGAATAATTTTGTAAGTTTGAAAAGCCAACTGATTCTCTCAAGAAACAGTTACTGAAGATAGAAGGAATCAATAGCATCAAATAGAAATCTAGAAAATAATAGCCTTTTTTTGTCAAACATTTTACATTTTTCCCATAAATAAGACTATTTATATTGATTCTTAGGTGTGGAGGGTAGCGAAGCAGATAGGAGGTAATTAAAAGTATAAATCTCAGGAGCTTGGGAAGGTAATTCTCTGCTTTGCAGACAGAGCTGACACAATGATGAACATTTTTTGCTTCAACTTGACAGAAATATAGCGTGGTTCTAGGGAAAAGGAACATGCCGAGCTCAAAGTTGTCTTCAATAACTCTGCTTAACAAAACTCTTAACAAAGTATAGTCAGCTTTTTTGAAGCATATAGTAGTTACTTATTAAATTAAAAGAAAAAAAAACTTGCCTCCAGAGTAGGCAGACAATATTACAAAAATGTCAGTCTTTCTCAGCACTCCCTTATTTTAAATGTATATTTGGATAATTTAGAATAGATTCTAAATTCATCGCTGGAGGAAAGACTAGGATAAAAGTGAAGTTTTTTAAAAAAAGGTAAGCATTAGGGGCGCCTGGGTGGCTCAGTCAGTTAAGTGTCCGACTCTTGATTTCGGCTCAGGTCATGATCTCAGGATCCTGGGATTGAGCCCTGAGTCAGGAGAGTCTCCTTGTCCCTCTCCCCCTCGCCCCCCAGCTTGTGCTCGCTCTCTTTCTCTCTCTAAAATAAATAAATAAAAATTTTTTAAGTAAGCATTACGTCTTAAAAAGACTCATCAGATCTTATATTTAACTAATGAGGAAATTATGCAACACAAGTAATTCAAAATTTTTCTGACTTTTCTTAAAATACATAGATGCCTCACATGACATGCTACTTTAGGTATTCATACATGTTCAATAATATTCAAAGTTAGGATGATCAGCCAATATGATGCTGTGAAGAATAACAGCAAGTATGAATGTTACAAGGAAAGTACCAAAAACCACCCCCACATATCAGAATACATTCTTAACAGAAGCCATTCGGTATCTACAATTCACTATCAGTACTACAAGCTTTGGTACATTTCCATTAAGTACAAGTTTGCTGAGCAAATTTTTTTAGAGAACTTTATACATTTTAAAGATTTTATTTATTTATTTATTTATTTATTTATTTATTTGAGAGTGGGAGGGGAGAGAGAGAGAGAGAGAGAGAGCCCACGGGGAGGCGGGGTAGGCACAGGGAGAGGGAGAGAAACCCAGACAGACTCTGGGGTGAGCACAGAACCTGACAAGGGGCTTGATCCCAGGACCTGAGTTCATGACCTGAGCTGAAACCAAGAGTTGGACACTCAAGCAACTCAACCACCCAGGCTCCCCTGGTGAGCAAATATTAATAACACCTTTAAAAAACACTGTGGGACTTCTTTTTTCCTGTGTAAAATCTCTGTGTTAGTAACTCTTGTAGGCAAAAGTAAAAGAATCCTGAAGGCATTTTCGAGTCATTTTGTTGGTGATTTTTGTCATCTAAAGTTCTCTTGCCAGTTGGTTGAGGAAGATTGTTGGAAGGCTTGAGTATTTTCCTTCTTTGCTTGGTATGGATTTTTCTTTAGTTTAGATTGGTTGTGGAATCCTTAACAGAAAGATTGTGTTTCCCTCAATTTTTGTGGTTTGGTATTCTTCAGTTAAAAATTTATTTAACATATAATTAGAAATCAGGTAGAATTTTGAGGCTGAACACCTATAAGTTTCCTAAATAACTAGCTGCTCGTTTAAAGTTTATATTCAGGCTTTATGTAGGACATGTCTGGTTCCCCGTAGCTTGTCTTATATTCTGTATGCCTGTGTGGGCAATGGACTATAAATTTCACAACCTTTACAACAAGAAAAATGTATCACTAATGTAAGACAAAAACAAAACAAAAAAGCTGGATGCAACAAAAAGTAAATTTGTCTACTCCGTTGCTTTCAAGCAAGTGGCTGATTTAATACAGTTCAGAACATCCTGCAAAAGAGGTAACTTTTAGCTACTTTCATCTCTCAAGCAGGAATTTGAATAAAATGTGATATCATTTGCTCTAGAGGCCAAAGAACTTTAGATACTGGTGGGTCAGCATAAAGATCAGTTTTGGGGGGAAAACCTGAATGGAATTTTATGATACATGGGTCAGGTTGAGGGCGGGAGATAATAGCATATGAGGAAGCATTGCTTTAGCCAATTTCTAAAATTTCAAGGTAGGGATCTTTGTTGGAAAAAATGGTGTTGCTGGTTAATGTGACTTCAAGGAGAGTAAAGAAGCGGTGAACTTAGTCCGAGACAGAAGAGTGTCAAAATAGTTCCTGCCCAGAAAGGAGGATTTGAGAAATAGAAGACAGTTTCCCCATCCTCATAGACCCAATTATCTTGCTAGGGAAACAAATACACTTAGAAACACCACTAAACTGTATGATGTTAACTGTGGGGTAATATAAATCTAGAAAAGGATTCCAGCACATGGGCTGGAATAACCGCAATCAGAAAGTTAGCATTTGATGGATGCCTGTTTTTCTTCCAGGCTCTATAGTAGATACTCTCCCCCTATATTATCTCTGTATTTGCACAGAGGTTCATGGTTCTGAAATTAGGTTCATGAAATTATGGAAAGCTTGAGAGAGGGGCACTTGGGTAGCTCAGATGGTTAAGCGTCTGCCTTTGGCTCAGGTCATGATCTCAGTGTCCTGGGATCGAACTCCACATAGAGGGAACCACCCCCCCAGGTCAGGCTTCCTGCTCAGTGGGGAGTCTGTTTCTCCCTCTGCCTCTGCCCCTCCCCCTGCTTGTGTGCTTACTCGCTGGTGCTCTCTCTCTCAAATAAATAAATAAAATCTTTACAAAAAGAAGAAAAGAAAAGCTTGAGAAATGGTCAGGATGAGAGAGAGAGAGAGACTTGAAGAATTATAAAATACTAGAGCTAAAACAGATGGGACTTCTTAAGGATGCAGTCTATGTATAGGCCACAAGGGGTCCATGAACCCTCTAAAATTATGCAAAATTTTGCCTATCTGCATACCTGAAACCATGATTATTTAAGATGATGATTAAAGTGATTGACTCTTTCATTCTCACAGAGTGAATGTTGCACGGCTTCCTTTGGCAAAATGTTCCAGGATTTGATGATTTTTAGTGGCTAGCATTTCATCTTACCTAAGTCTTGAAAGAAAGAAGAAAGAATAAGAGGGAAGGAAAAGGAACAGAAAGAGAAGGGGAGGGAAGGAAAAGGGAAGGGAAGGGAAGGGAAGGGAAGGAAAGGAAAGGAAAGGAAAGGAAAGGAAAGGAAAGGAAAGGAAAGGAAAGGAAAGGAAAGGAAAGGAAAGGAAAGGAAAGGAAAGGAAAAAGAAAAGAAACGAAACCTTAGTCTTTTTTCCTCTCTTCAGTTCTGTCTTCTAGAGCACGTGGAGAGCAAATGTTGTATTCACTACTCAGAGAACAATTCTGATGAACAGGAACTCCCAAGAATAAGTCACTTTGTTAAGGTTATGACTTTGGGGAGCAGAGAATCTGATTTGACTCTTACTAATTTGTGTTTCCTTCAGATAGAAGTGTATTTTAGCTCTTATAAATAAAACCGTATTACTTTATCAGTGGTATATCTAACACATCTGACACCAGAAGCAGGTAATTTTAATATCCCCTCTATAGAGCAGTCACTTTCAGAAAAAATATGAATTTACATAAATAGTAATAAAAGCATGCAAACTGTGGAAAGAGCCAAGATGTCCATCAACAGATGAATGGATAAAGAAGATGTGGTATATATACACAATGGAATATTATGCAGCCATCAAAAGGAATGAGATCTTGCCACTTGCAACGACGTGGATGACACTAGAGGGTGTTATGCTGAGTGAAATAAGTCAATCAGAGAAAGACATGTATCATATGACCTCACTGATATGAGGAATTCTTAATCTCAGGAAACAAACTGAGGGTTGCTGGAGTGCTGGGGGGTTGTAGGGATGGGGTGGCTGGGTGATAGACATTGGGGAGGGTATGTGCTATGGTGAGCACTGTGAATTGTGCAAGACTTGAATCACGGATCTGTACTTCTGAAACAAATAATGCAACATATGTTAAGAAAAAAGAAAAAGAAGAAGATAGCAGGAGGGGAAGAATGAAGGGGAGTAAGTCGGAGGCGGAGACGAACCATGAGAGACGATGGACTCTGAAAAACAAACTGAGGGTTCTAGAGGGGAGGGGGTGGGGGGATGGGTTAGCCCGGTGATGGGTATTAAAGAGGGCACATTCTGCGTGGAGCACTGGGTGTTATGCACAAACAATGAATCATGGAACACTACATCAAAAACTAATGATGTAATGTATGGTGATTAACATAACAATAAAAAAATTTTTTTAAAAAAGAAGAAAAGCCAGGGATGCCTGGGTGACTCAGTCGGTTAAGCATCTGCCTTCGGCTCAGGTCATGATCCCGGGATCCTGGGATTGAGCCCCACATCAGGCTCCCTGCTCAGCAGGAAGTTTGCTTCTCCCTCTCCCTCTGCCCGTCCCCTCCTGCTCGTGCTCTCTCTCTCTTTCACTCTCTCTCTCTCTCCTTCAAATAAATAAATACAATCTTTAAAAATAATAATAAAAAAATAAACAAAAGCCAGAAAAAACTCAGAGACTTTTTTAAAGTTTTAAAATATTACTAGACCACTTACTATTATAGTACAAAAAAGGAAAAAGGAAAGGATTGATTCTTTTTACTTATATTAATATATTTTTAAACGAGAAAAAACTTAAACCTGCATATTATTCTCTCACAGTAATGAATAATATTATAACAAATAAGTGAATTATAATAAAAATCAAAATTACACAAAATATGCAATTTGCATATGTAGTAAATTGTACCACTGATAGTTTATGTTCTTCTTCATTGTTTAGTTTTAAAGCACATAACTTTTAAAAAAAGCATAAATTTCAATTTTAAAGATATTAACTAATAAAATCAGTATAATATGTCATGTATAAACTAAAATTCATATTTACCAAGCAAGAATAATGCACTCACAGTAGATACTCTCACTCCTAAATTTTAAACACAAATAAAAATTCTAAGCAATTATGTAAAATGAGAGAACTGAAGTATGTCAAGTTCTGTTTCTTTGTCTTTACAATCACTGTGCCAGCATCGTTAATTCAGATCCACTGTTGAAATGCCAGGATATAAGCTGCACAGAGTTTACAAACTTGAACTACATCTGAAATGAACTTAAATGATTTTTAACCAGTAAGAACTTACTTTCAAAATAACAGGTTAGCAGAGTCATTGTGCATTGGAAGTCCAATTCTATAACTGCAAGTTCTCTACATTAACTTCCATGTAGTTAATTAAAAGAGAAGTGACAAAAATGTGCTGATTTTGTTTGCATATATATTATTAAAATTCAACCATAACCACAGCAATTGTTTAGGATGTAGATGAACAAATTTGATTTTCAGGAAGATTATTTTATAACTACATCTGGAATTGCCAGCACGTATTGATATTTAGTCAGAAGGAGGAGGTCTTCATTTGATTACGGCCACTCTTGATACCTACATCTTCATTGTATTAGTCACTTAGTCTGAAAATTTTATTATTACTTTTAAATTATTTACAGACAGGACAACCCCTTATTTCCTGGACCTGAGGTAGGCAGCCTCACTTTCAGTACACTATTGACATTTGTTATTCAATTTATAGGAATTCTAGTTCTGCTTTAAATGCATGTTACATTCAACATACAAAATGTGTAGTGCGGACTTAAAATCAGCAAGCAGTTTTCTTTTTATCTTTGATCCTGCCCACTGAGTGTCCTCTGATATGTAGCTTTCAATATCTCTGACCTGTGAGTTTGAGGTAATTACCTGGTTTTTGCTCTGGAAAGAAATATCACTCTGTATTATTTGAGAATCACCTATGGAATCCTTTTATGCGATGATTTATTTGTTTATGTCATGATTTTTTATTGGCTTTTCTTATACCATCCATGAGGAATGGAAAAGGATAGATTCACTAACTGGGCTGGTTGTTATAGCTTTGTAATGTAAAATGTTTAAGGCAACAAAATGCCCTATATGCACTTTTAAACTAAAAATACTAACAATCTCTTTTTATGATTTAATTTATACATTTACACAGATGGTCATAGAAGGGGGTATTCGTTAACATCTGTAAATGCTGAGAAAATGATGAATACCTGTATTTGAAAAATGCCAGAGTAGAATTACTGAGTGTGCAGACGTAGATAAAAAATACAAAATTTTAATATCTGAAAGACATTCTCTTCAAGCTAGTTTTCTAAAGATCTAAACACTGAGTAGTTGTATTTTGCATAAATTTCCATTTTTTAGATGTAATAAATTCTTATTAATTTGGACTACATTAATTAGGAATTTGTAATAATTCAGGTATAAGCTGAATTATACTTTTATCTGGTCCAAATTTGTTCTTCAAAGATAATGTAAATGAGTGTTGCAAAGGAGATTGAAGCCTTGAGATTTAGAATACCAATAGAACCAATTTTTTCAGGCGTACTTAAGCACTTTAAGGGCACTCATTAAAATACAAACAGTGGGGGCGCCCGCAAACAGTGGGGGCACCTGGGTGGCTCAGTCCTTAAGCATCTGCCTTCGGCTCAGGTCATGGTCCCAGGGTCCTGGGATCGAGCCCCGCATCGGGCTCCCTGCTCTGCGGGAAGCCTGCTTCTCCCTCTCCCACTCCCCCTGCTTGTGTTCCCTCTCCTGCTGTCTCTCTCTCTCTCTGTCAAGTAAATAAATAAAATCTTTAAAAACAATTTTAAAAAATAAAAGAAAATGCAAGCAATGATATCATTTAAAACAATTCTTATATATTTTAACAAATTACCTAAGAATATCTAGTAGCTCATAGTTACCAACTAACAGGATTTCTTCAAAAATGTTCTACTTTTTCAACTTTTTTTAAACCATTTCATTATGCCCTTCACCCACATTAGTCTACATTATTGAGTTTTTCCTGAAATTATAACCATTTAGTAATATCTAGTACTATTCTCCTTATTAAAGCAAATGAATATATTTGTGACGATTAACATTTCTCCGATTTTTTTTTTTTTTTTTTTTTTGGAGGGAGAGAGAGTGTGAGATTGGGGAGGGGTTCGGTGTGTGGAGGGACAGAAGGAGACAATCCCAAGTGGATCCATACTGAGCACTGAGCCTGAGGCAGGGCTCAATCTCACAACCCTGAGAACATGACCTGAGCTGAAATCAAGAGTCAGATACCTAAGCCACTGAGCCACCCAGGCGCCCCTCTCTGAAACTCTTTTGAGTCAAGTTTTTAACTTGATTTAAACTTAGATAATATCTACATTTTATGTTTCCAACCATTGTTCCAACCAATGTTCCAAAGACATTGCTTTGAGGGATGTTGATCCAATTTAGTTATCTGCACTGATCAAGTTAACTGATCAATAAATCACTGATTCTGTGTTCTGACTTGAGGCTATCTTGATAGGCAAGGGAGGAAACCACTATATTTAAGAATTATTTTACCAATTACTGAGTGATGGGTCTGTTATGAATTCGCTTATTCCACATTGAGACTGATCAAGGAATCAGACCCCCAAAATCAAACCAGCTGGTGACCCCTTTTTCAATCCACTGCTTTGAATCATAAGCGGAAGTCAGTCAGCAATCCAGAGGAAGTACAGGTACTCATTTGATTATGGCGCCTCTTTTTTTTTTTATGTTATGTTAATCACCATACATTACATCATTAGTTTTTGATGTAGTGTTCCGTGATTCCTTGTTTGCGCATAACACCCAGTGCTCCATGCAGAACGTGCCCTCCTTAATACCCACCACCAGGCCAACCCATCCCCCCGCCCCCCTCCCCTCTAGAACCCTCAGTTTGTTTTTCACAGTCCATAGTCTCTCATGGTTGGTCTCCCCCTCCAATTTCCGCCCCCTTCATTCTTCCCCTCCTGCTATCTTCTTCTTTTTTTTTTTTAACATATAATGTATTATTTGTTTCAGAGGTACAGATCTGTGATTCAACAGTCTTACACAATTCACAGCACTCACCATAGCACATACCCTCCCCAATGTCTATCACTCAGCCACCCTATCCCTCTCACCCCCCACCACTCCAGCAACCCTCAGTTTGTTTCCTGAGAATAAAAATTTCTCGTATCGGTGAGGTCATATGATACATGTCTTTCTCTGATTGATTTATATCGCTCAGCATAGTACCCTCCAGTTCCACCCACATCGTCGCAAATGGCAAGATTTCATTCCTTTTGATGGCTGCATAATATTCCATATATATATATATACCACATCTTCTTTATCCATTCATCTGTCGACGGACATCTTGGCTCTTTCCATAGTTTGGCTATTGTGGACATTGCTGCTATAAACATCGGGGTGCACATACCCCTTCGGATCCCTACATTTGTATCTTTGGGGTAAATACACAATAGTGCAATTGCTGGATCGTATGGTAGCTCTATTTTCAACTTTTTGAGGAACCTCCATACTGTTTTCCAGAGTGGCTGCACCAGCTTGGATTCCTACCAACAGTGTAGGAGGGTTCCCGTTTCTCCACATCCCCATGGTTATGGCACCTCTTTACAGCAAAATCTTCACTCTGTTATTCACCTAGAATTCTTAAAATTCAGGTTTCTAACCAGTTATGCACATTTCTAGTCTAGTTCTTACCACTTGCCCCTTTACTCATCAGGCTGCAGCCACGATGGCTTCTGTTTATTTCTGTAAATCTACCAAGCTGCTTCTGCCCTCCCACTCTGTTCTAGTCCATACCCCTCTTTCAGGTGTCACCTAAATGTCTCCTCCTCGGAGAAGCTTCTCTAGACTCCCTGGTCTAAACTAGCCCCGTTCCCAGGAACAAATTTATAACATCCACTAATTTTTCTTTATGAAATGTATCACAGTTGGTAAAGAGATCTTTATTTATGTGACTATTTGTTTAATATCTGTTTCTAGCACACACACACACACACACACACACACACACACACCCACACACACACACAATTGTTGGCTCCATAAGAACAGGGAGTGAGTATGTTTCGTGTATTGCTGTCTCCCTAGTGCCTAGCAGGGAGCGTGTGTATCTATTTCTTGAATTAATAAGGGGTCCTAAAGGGAATTTTTTTTATCTTAATTTATGACACCCAAGGATTGGTTGAGAATTACTGAATCCATTCTCTACAAGGAAAACTATACCTTACATGACCTTAAAGGTCACATCCCCAGAACTATTTTCACCTCTAGATTATCCTAAGGAAACGAAGGTCATCCTATATCAGAGTGACTAAGGGAGAAAGTCTGTTCTGTTTTGGATCTTCTCCTGTGAAGCGTTTGGGGTTTGCCTCAATGATGTACTGGTTAGGAGTCTAATCTTTTAATCCTGGGTTTGAATCCAGAGTCTTTCATTCTTGGCAGTATAATATTGGACATTTACTTAACTTTTCAGAGTCTCTTGGGCTAATAATACTTGACTCACATGGTTTTGTGAGGATTAAATGAGATGCTGTCCATAAAGTACTTAGCACAGTGTCTGGTACACAGCAAACAATGAATGTTAACTATCTGTCACTATTTTTATTATTGAATTCAGAGTAATTTTTGTAACCTGACATGTGTTCGCAGTCTTCAGGCTGCTGTGTTCTCTCTATGGCTTGCATTCCTCAGTTCTTTGAAGTGATGGGTGACACACTATGATTTCTTTGGGGCAGTAGCTGTGAACAGATCCTTTATTTCACACAACCATGGCCACCACCTTCCTGAGCAACATTATCTGATATTCTTCCAGGACACAAAGACCTCATATTACATTATTTTCCAGTCATTTTATAAGGTTATTTTGAAATTATAGAAAAGTATTTTAACATTTAAGATGTTACCGTACTTCAGTAAGACAATATTTTGTCTTTGATAGCTGTGTGTATGTATTTTTATTTTTCCTTTGTTCCTTGAATTATCTTTCCTTTTTACTTCCCTTGACTTCTGTGTTTGATTACTTTCTTGTATATCCAGCTTTTCTGGTGGGTTTTCTGTACTTGGTGCAGACTTTTCTTCTTCATCTTATCTATTAAATACAGCTATTTCTCAAGACTCTTTCCTCAGATAGGTTGTCTCCCTTCTATACTTAATTCCTCGGGAATTTCATCCATCCCCAGAGAGTTGCGTCTATCATCTTACCACGTGGCTCCCAAATGGGTGTCTCTAGCCCCAGCTTCTCTGGTCAACTACCATTTGCATTTCCAATTTTTTGTTGGACCTCAGCAATGCCACCATTAGCACCTAAATAGAAGATGCCCAAACTGAGTTTTCATTTTCCTCGGCACATTTACTCATCCCACCATAACTGCATTTTTTCCTTAATCATTTCACCATTTTCCCAGTCATTTGGGCCTGAAACTTTTAAGAGTAAACTCTAATTACTTTTCGTCTTCAACCCTTACTTTAATTCTTTGCCAAAAAATAAAGATTCTTTCTCCATTCATTCATTTGTTCATCTGTCCATGTAAACAGTATCTATGAAATGCCTAGAATGTCTCAGGCAGTGTGCTAAGTACAAGAGATATGATGAAGAGCAAAAATCTTATAAGTACAAGCCTAATGAAGGTTATTGTCTAGTGGGGGAAGACATGCATTAATCAAATTATAAAAATAAATCATTTGTTTTTAGTTGGGAGATGTGCTATGAAGAGAGGAATTTAAAGACTTAGGATGTGGCCTGGTCTGGGGCATCATGGAAGGCTTCCTAAGGAAGAAATGTTTGGGCTGGCTTCTGTAGGATAAACAGGAATTAATTAGGAAAAGGGAAAAGGGATAGTGTTTTAGGCATGTGCAAAAGGATGGTACCATGATTATAGTCCAGCCACGCTCTATTTCAGTTCCTCAGAGAATGACAGAGAACTGCTACCAAATGAAACTAGAGGTAGGTAAGAAGTAGGGCATGTAAGTCTTGCATATGATTATTTTAGATTTTAAACCACGAATAGTGATAAGGTGTTGAGGATCTTAAGCAGAGGGATGACATGATCAGATTTGCATTTTGAAAATATCACTCTGGCTGCCTGCCATGTGGAGAACAGATTGCAAGAGAGCAAGAGGGGCCTTTGAGTGAATCAGTTGTCTGGTATCACAGGAATTTAGTTTTGAACTTATGTTTAAAGTGCTTTGAGTTATCCAAGTGAATAGTCTAGGTCTGGAGCTCAGAAGAGAGATGTAGACTGGAGGGGTGGAAACCAGGAAATTATTGGCATAGAGGTGGTTAGGGAATAAGACTGATCTCTTGGGGCACCTGGGTGGCTCAGTCGTTAAGCGTCTGCCTTCGGCTCAGGTCATGGTCCCAGGGTCCTGGGATCGAGCCCCGCACCAGGCTCCCTGCTTCACGGGAAGCCTGCTTCTCCCTCTCCCCCTCCCCCTGCTTGTGTTCCCTCTCTTGCTGTGTCTCTCTCTGTCAAATAAATACATAAAATCTTAAAAAAAAAAAAAAAGACTGATCTCTTGATTGGAAGGTTTGTGTGAGAAGACAAGAAGGCCTACAACTGAACTTTGGAATATCTCAACATTCAGTGACTAGGCGGGGGAGGACGAGCCTGCGAATGCCTCTGAAAGGAAAGTGGGGGAATGCCCACCTAGCAAAGAGCCTGGTAAAGAATGCCTTCCAAAGAAGAGGCAAGAGGTCAGCAGGGTCAGGTGTACCCTACTGCACAAGAAAGATGAGGAATGGAAGATGTTCTTGGTTTTAGCATGTAGGGCACCAGCGTCTTGGTGATATCTGTTTCAGGGAATTAAGATAGACCAGATTCAAGTAAAGAAAATGAAGGTGTGCATACAATTTAACAAATTAGTCTGTGAAAGGGAGCAGAGTGATAGGGTGAAAATTTAGGGGTGAATGTGTGTTGAAAGGTATTGGGGCGATTAGAGCTTGTTCCGACCTTGATCATAAGGATTTATTTGGGAGAGGAGGATTGAATATAAATGTGAAAAAGAAAAGGGATAACAGACTTTGGGAAGGCAAAAAGGAACAGCACGTCTGGATTGAGAGACTTGCCATAACAGGAGGAATAGCTCCTATTTCTATAAAAAGCTCTGGCTTTTGGTTTGTAGTGCCCCTGAAATTTGAAATCTGTGTATTTAAGAACCCCATTACTCCCTGTCTTGCTCTGGTAAGAACTTTCTAGGTCTTCTTACTCTCCTTTTTATCTCTTGCCTGAATGATTGAAACAGACTCCTTTTAAACTTTGCCTCAAGTCTCCTCACCGTACACACATAGCTTGTTCTCCGCGCAAGAACCAGAGTGATCATTTTATAAACAGAAGTCAAACAAGGTTACTTGTCTGTTCAAAACACTGCAGGGATTTCCCAACTCCTCAGATTAAAGTCAAAATCCTTACAATGGCCATTTGCTGTTCATTGGACCTGAAATTCTTTTCTACCATCTATCTACCTGGTTAAATCCCTCACTTCATTTAGGTCTCTCTGCAAATATCCATTCAATAGAAAGACTTATCTTAATACCTAAGATGGCACCCCGTCCCATCAGAGTCTACTTTTCTTACCTTTACTGATTGTTTTTATAGCATACCTAACATATTCATAAATGTATAACTTATCACTTAACTTAATCACCTAACTATATATATATAAATTTATATTTTATTATCAATATTCCATGCTAGAATGTAAGTTTTACTAGACCTGCATCCCACAACACTTAGAATAATGTTGCCTGATACATAATAGATTTTCAATATGCATTTGTTTAATGAAAGAATGAATGGACTCTCAGCTTTAAATTCCTGCTTTTAGAAGATTTTCCCTACTCTGTCCCATTTATATTACATTCAATTCAAAAACTTTTTACTGAGTCTGTACTATACAATAGGTGCTTCCAAAGACTCAAAGATGAGTAAGATAGAGTTCACATTAATGATTATCATACATTATGTGAACAACCTATATTGTGATTATCATTGGTGAATAGAACTTTTAGACAACATCACACAGAATCAGAAACTAGAAGTCCACTTGGCTGATCATAGTGAAATATTTTGATATTTATGGGTAAATCAAAGTCAAAGCCATTTTTATTTTAGTTTTGCCTCCAGGAGACCAATATCACAAATATGAGAAGGTTGACCAGATTAATCTGGAATGAAAATTTCTAGTTTAATCTGGTGCTTTAGAGTAGAGACAACCTTAGTATGACTCAGGTTTGCTAAATGACTGCTAAATATGTACAGTTTCATTGTTTTTTCTTAGTTTTATCTGTATGTTTTGAAAGGATATGGTATTAATATTTACATTTACATACTCACTTAATTTTGAATTATAAAATGTCTGCTCAGTTTTAAAAACTGGTTTTGGGGTATGAGTTTTACAACAAACCATTCTGTAAAAGAGATTTTTCAAACAAGTAATGATAAATAAATTATATATTAAACATATACAAGGTATCACTAAAGCCATTCTTCAACCAATTTTCTGGTCATTGCACATTCAAAGTTACTTTGCCACTTTTGTCTACTTTAGGGATATTATTATATATCAAATATAAGGAAACATAATGCAAATTCTAATTTTCGATTTATTTTGTATCATTTATGTAAATTTCCTTAATATGGAAATGGAAGTAAATGTAATACCTTCTAGACTGATTAAAAATTAATGTGTGGAAGCCTGGGAGCCTAATTTAAAAGACCGTCAGAAGACTTGAATTAGTTCGCTGGAGAGTCACAGCTTTAATGTGTAGATTTGAATTATATTGCATTACTCATCATTGAGTACCAAAAATTGCTCTTATAAAGCACATAATGGCAATCCATTTCCCCACTGAAAGATAGCAGCACTCTCATACATGTTAGATACTTAGAATGTAGCTGGGAAATCACTATAAACTCTGAGATACCCTTCTTTATACTTCAAGGTAGCTGAGAATTATTAACTAAAATTTCCCAGTTTAATATAAAATGTGAAAGTAATTAGGGAGAGGTAGACAATTTCCACTTGGAATACTTTGGGGGAAATCATAAAATAAATGACTTAGGAATATTAAGTAATTATTACCAAATCCTTGATGTTTTATAGTATATTATATAAAAATAAAAGATGGTATCTATGTGTTTCATAAAAATTCTAAGATTTAAAAGTTCTAACAAATTAGGTCCTCATATGCATAATTCTTTGAGAAAATTAGATAGTTTTATATGTTCTCATTATTTCATATTCAAGATTATGTTAGTGTACAGAACACTAATTTTCCCATTTTGGGCATAATAACTTAGAGAATCTACATTATAAATGCATTGTGTGTGGAGTTCATGATTTGCACCCCTTAGGATTTGGGAGAGAAGTTAAGGGCATATTTCGCCAGAGTTTATCTAAACTTCATCTTGCCTCAGCTGAACTCCAGAGCAAATACTAGGAGTTTACACATATATTTATCATTAAATTGACTCAGATATGGACCCCCAACCCAGAAGACAAAGGAAATATACCCTTCAAAATTGTAATGTAATACGAAATGGAGAAGTAAGCAGTCTTATTTTCTTAGGGTAAGCATTTCAGATACTTTCTGTGGAATTCCTAACTAAATTCTGATGATGTTAAAGAAATTGTGGTATTAAATAAATCTCATTTTCTAGTCCATTATTTATGTTGAAAAAAATTCTCATACAGCTCTTTCTCTTAGATTGGTGGGGGGGAAATCTTTTTCAAAATACAATGTCTATAATTTGCAATATTCATGAATAGAATTTGGAAATTAATATTCTGGGACAAACTTTACCTTGACACATATATATGGTTGAGGTGTTTCTTAACTGTGGCCTAATTTGAAAAAAAGGAGAACAGGAGAAGAGAGCAGAATTCAATGAAATGAATAGTTTGGTTTCATTTGAAAGGATTTGGGGTTCAGATCACAGCTGACATAGTCAAGCTCATATAACTGTCTCTTTAATGCCCTGCTGTACACAATCCTAAACTAGAAACATAGGATATAGTTGGATATTGAGGGTAAGAATCTTAGATTGCTGGGAATCATCTAAAACTAATAATCCACCTTCACCCAACTGAGATATAAAACTCGCTGGGAAAATGATGCAAAATTTTGTTCACTTGGAACTCTGCAAGACTCAATTTTATTTTTTTTAAAAAAAGCACTTTTTCTTTTTTTAAAAAAAAGCCACTTTTTGCTGTATTCCAGATGATTTTAAACTCAAACTGTAGTGTTTTTCTGATTCATTATATAAATTCTGTCATAGTTGTTACGTCCATTTATAGCTTCTCCATGTTTCAATGTGTAAAGTAATTCCACCAATGAATCGTGCACCAGAAACACTAGCATCAAGACTTTTAGCTGGCTGCATTTGAAAAATTAACTTGATAACTTGAAGCCCACTAAAGATCTTGGCATCTTAAGAAATGAGTTAATTTGCCTACATGGAATGTTTTGATAATGTGAACAAATATATATGTGATGCTCATGTATTCAAATAGTGGCATTTTAAAGTAGCCGCGGCTAAAGAACTCCACTTTTGTCTAATGATATTTGATAGAATGTAAATCAGGCCCAAAGAGCGTTAGCAGTCTAGCATGCACATCATTTCTTCCTAGAGAGCCACTACGTTTCTCTTTAGTAATCTAGAAATATTTGGAGTTGATGGGATTTTCTGCATTCGTACTGTAAAGCCATTGAATATGAAAGGCCGTGGCCAGTTCGAACCTTGGCCTCACAGGAATCCAGAGATCACCACCATTCGCTCACTCCCGGAGCTCTGCAATGTGGCAAACTCCGGAGAGGCTCTAGCAACCTGGAGTGTTTCACTTAGCTATAAAGTAGAAATTAGCAAAAACGTTATGTCCTTCTACGCTAAAAACCTCATATTGGTTATGATTTTTGTCTAGACATTGTTTTCAACAGATCTCAATAGACTGAGGATTGAATGAAATGAGTATCAAAGCCGGTGGTGTGTCGTTACTGATATTGTAGGCCTTACAATGGCAAATAGCAGCAGAAAGATTTACCAGCCATCTCTGGGTTAAGTAAGCCTTGTTCTTGGGTGCATGTTATGTTTCATACGCGGTAGCTTTGTCTCTGAGAGTGTGTGATTTTGTCAGCGCAGCAAGTGTTTGCAAACAGCCTTTTAATCGTTAATAATAGTCTATGTTAAAGGAAAAATTCAAATAGTTATTTAGCTAATACTCAGTAATCTTTAGTTTGTTCCTTAATATGCGTAGCTGTAGTATTTTTAAGTGCCATGCTTTTATCTCAAATAATTATTAAAGCTTCAATATAAATAATTTAGTTGTTTTAATATAGGATTATAGTTTGGAGCAGAGGATAAGGTCTGTGATGCAAAAGCCACATCTCACTTTATAACCATATAAGGACACTCATACATTTTCTGTTTTACAGGGGATAATAACTTTCAGGGTAGCACGATGCAGCAGCCTTTCCCTGTTGTTCCTTTTATCTGTCTGTGTTCTGGTGATGCTGAGAAGCGGACGTGCCCAGGGAATGCGGCAGAGTTCACAGGACCTCACTACCCTAGCACATGCTGTTCCCTTTGCCTGAAATACCTCCCCCTCCGCCCTTCTGCTGCTTTAGAACCCTGCCCCCCAGGGCAGGCCCCAGCTGTGATGCCTCTTTTTCCTGAAGCTTCCCTGATCACCTCCAATCCAGAGAGCTTTACCTCTCCTATAACTTCTAGGCTTCTTTGTTGCTCTTTACATCCCATTTTATAATTCCACTCTCCGCTTTGAGTTGTAGTTCTTTGCATGCACGTCTTTTCCTTCCAACCACTCTTATAAGTAGGGGTCTTTGTGTAATAATAAGAACATTTTCCCCTTGTTGGTGTAGACTGTTTTTATGGTGGTTCATTTGACATCTTTTTTTATTTGACATTTTAGTGTATAGAGCTTCTCTGAAAATTAACTGACCTCTGCTATTTCCCATATAACACTGCTTAACATCCTGAAATCTAAGGTCTCAGAAAATTAGGCACCAATAGTTAGAATGGTTCACTTTCTTTAACGAAGGGAAGAGTTCTAATTATTTTTTTAAATGCAACAAGCTGAGTTCCACTGGTAAATAAATGGTTGAGGACTTTCTCTAGTAACATTGCTCTTCCCCGGACACTTTGTAAGTTTGTGCTTGGGAGTGTCCTTTCTATACAAGGTGAACACAGTTTAACATCGTGTTTCAAGATCCTAGGCATGTCCCTGAAGTCCAAATTAGAAATAAGGTAAAAACCAGAAATGGGAGTACAGTGAATTTTAGAAATATTTAGTGTTATGTTTTTATTTTTAAAGCAATACATCATCCCATTCTTTATCTTTTTTGTTTGGACCAGGGGGGTCCTGAGAGATGGAGAGGATTTGGGAAAGCAAAAGCCTTTAGTAACAAAAATGGAGATAAACAGAAGAGAAAATTCCAGGATGTCATTTCCTATCAAAGCTCTTCCTCTACCAGTAGGTGGTCTGGTTGCTCCTGGGGTGATCTGTGAGACAAAAACCTCAATCCTGAGGAATTCTCTTGTGGAGGTCAATATGGTGGCTTAGGCAACTCTCGAATTCAGATAGTTCTTGGCAAGAAAGTTTTCTTGGACCATTGCCAGTCAGGGGCACAACAGCACTTTTGGCAGAGAAGCAGAAAGCGGACCATTAGAGCTAGACAAATACGTGTCTCCTGTTCAGTTGCTGAGGTGTGTAAAGTAAGTCAGCTTGGTCAACCAGGTCTCTCAGAAGTGACACAAGAGCCGTTGTCAATTGGGCTTGATTTGTGCTGCCTAGTTCATGGATTTTCTGGCTCTTGTCCTTGTTTCTTTCACTGCTCAATGAAGAAGAGTCCTAGATAAGGAAGTCAGGTTAATCGTGTTACTATTTAACAGTGTCTCAGTTTCACTTGAAGATTTGCCCAGGATTTAGAAGCCGTTGACACTGCCCCAGATACAGGACTGAGGATAGCAAAGTGCTCCTACCAAGAATACCAAACGGGAATTGAAAAGATGCCAAATGTGAGTGAGTGGTGCCGGCCACTATCTTTATTCCATGAGTCCTTCCCAAATAACATCGAGTAGAAGCTAAGCTCCCTTGTTGCACTTCTCTCCGTGCCCCAGAACTCAAAAGGAAAGTGGATCGTGGCTATGAAGAGTTCTTTCCATCTTGGCATCCAGGGAGGTGTCACTTAGCTGGATCTTTATCTCAAGTGCTAATTGATGCTGTTAACTTTCTGCAGTGATGCCAGGAAATTGTAATGAGGAAATGACACTCCGCTTATCTAGTGCTAGGAGGTTTTATTTAGAGAACCATATGTTTCTTTAGCCGGAGGGCACTAAAGTAACATCGCACTATTTAGTATACTTGGAAAGATGAGTTGTTAGGTCTCCTGGTATCATGTAGAAATTGTTATATACCCAAAAGATGGGACTTCCTTAGCTCTTCAGGAAGGAGCAGGCCTAACATACTATGCTAGTATATTTCCCATGAATTCAGTCGATTTTTCCTACTCATAGAAACTTCTGTTACGACATAATCTTCACTGAGTCATTAAAAGCAGTGTGGCCTCTTTGTGTGTATTTTTTCCTTTTATTAAAATTATATTGTTAACTTAGTGTGAGTATGTGTATGTAAATGTGTGGGCATACAGTTAAATAGGGGTGTCCATGTAAGCATTTCAGATCGACAAAATGCCTTCTACATCTACCTGTGTGACTTTCGATGTTATTTAACTTCTCTCTGCCTAGTTTTCCATCTGCAAAATGCTGATTAATAATAATAACCTACCTCACAGAGTATTATGAGGACTAAATGAGCTATACATTTAGAACTGTGCTTGGCACACTCAATATTAGTCACTATTATTATCACTTCATGTTATCAACTTCTAAGTTTTTATTTGTATATTTTCTTATTTGTATCCAACTATCTACCTTAGCTGGATTTAAGCATTCTTGGTTCCTAATAAGTAAAGAACTTATGTTCCACTTTTCTGTCCCTTGGGACCGTTATTTTTTCCAACCAGACAGAGAATACTATGAGAAATCCTTGAGCCAACCAACTTAAGAGCAATTACAAGTCAGTGATGATCTACAATGATATTTATGAAAAGATATTCAGTAACTTAGGTACTGTGTGCAGTCAATATAAGGCTATTGACCTTGGATGGTCAGTGTTCTGTGCTAAGGAAATCACGTACATCCCTTTAGTTGAAATATAGAATTAAAACCTGGCTTGTTCTGTCCATTGTCACTTCTACCCACCTACTTACACATGTGCTCACACACACACACACACACACACACACACACACACCCCACCTGTATTCTGCTTGCTGAGGAAAATGAATGAAAACATTAGTATAATCATCTTCAAGTGCATACACGTGTATAAGGAAAATGGACATTAAAAAAGTTATTATTTTAGAAATTTTGTAATGAGAACTCACTTTATGATGTTTATCATCCATTTCATCTTTATAACTAAGCTAATATGCCATATAATATATGTCTCCATTTGTTTTTTTGTTTTTGCCAAATGCATGTTTTTATTTTCAGGGTCTACTGAAAATGAAATTGAAGCGAATATACTTAGATTCTTTTGTTAATATGTGTATTCATGCTAGATGTCCAAAATATAAAATCCTTATTCTTTAGGCGGAGAGAAAATTTCCAAATACCAATAAATTAATTAAATGTTTTCTTGTTTTCCTGTAATTTGTTTTTGTCTTTTAAAGATTTTTAGTAGTCACTTGTCTTGATCTCTTTTCTTCCTTTTGATCTAGTAACGAAGTCACAGTTCCACCTATGCTTTGCATGTAAGTGAACGTAACACGAACTGCTTTGACTTCAGAATCACTTCTGAGATTAGAAACAAGGACTGTCCTTCCTTTGTGGCTTAAATTATCCATTCTTGGAAGTGGGATCTTCAAAATGCTGCGTGAAGCACATGTAGACGATTCTAAAATGTATCTCCATTTCCACTCACAGCAGGTTGCTGTGTTACATCAGTTGCTCTTGGAGAGAGCAGAGCCTAGACGAAAGTAGATGCAGGGCAAACAGGTTTTTAGCTGAAGGGAAACAAAATGGAATGTTGTGGAAGGACACTCACAGCAGCTTGTTGCCAGCTCAATGTTTGAAAGTAACCCCAACGGGCAGTGGCGGGAGGGCACAAGGCATCACAATTGTGCCCTGGCCCTGTTGTCTACTCATAATAATGTCTGGTTTTTAAAGACACAGGTCCTCTGTGCTGTAGAGAAGGTTTCAATATGCAACACCCCCTTAGGAACTGGTCTACCACTTCATTAAATGCCAAAAACATAGTTGAGTGCTGAGTAGTAAATGTCCGTGGTGCCTATGATTGAATGTGTATTTTCCTGCATGATCATCCATTGTGGTGTTTGTAAGTAGCAAAAAAATGAGCCTGATTTGTTCTCCTTTGTAGAGCCAGGCCGAGGCCCACTACAAAGGAAGTAAACATGCCAAGAAGGTCAAAGCACTAGAGGCAACGAAAAATAAACCCAAAATGGTTTCTTCCAAGGACAGCGCAAAGGCTAATCCCAGCTGCTCCATCACTCCAATCACAGGCAACAGCTCTGACAAATCAGGTCAATGACACTTTTTGTTCTTTACATTCTTTGTGTTTCTCCGGGTCCCCTGCCCCAACCCCATTCTCCTCCCCTCAGCTGTTGCATGTTACTCTCCATGATTTGTTTTTATGATATTAATATGTTTCCTTCACAGGAAGGGTTATGTGTTTGCACGGAACCTAAGCATTTGATGTTACCATTCCATGTTGTTAAAATATATACATTTAAGTATATATATATGTGTGTGTGTGTGTGTGTGTGTGTGTGTAAATATATATATATATATATGTATATATGCATGAAAGTAAGTAGAGGCTACTTGGTCATAATGTGTTTAGACAAAAATTGAGAAATGGATCTAAAATACTGAGTTTATGACCTTTTTATTCATTTTATGTTTGGTTTTTGCTACAGACTTTTTCAGTGAAGGAATGCTTAAAGTTGTTTATTAATAGAACTTTTTATATTCTTTTACCACAGCAAAGGGGAGGGGAGGGTCCAAAAGGTGAAGTTTTCTGAGAGTGGCATTATTAAATGAATCTAGAAATGTGTTGTCATAAAAGATTTTGATTTTTGAAGGTCTGTGTAGAGTTCCCCTCAGAGTTACAAGTGAACTTGAGAATTTAAAGGGAGCTTTTTAAAGAGTTATGAATTGACTAGCAGAAGAGCACGTTACATAATTGGAAATGGGCTACTACAGGAAATGCCTCTTAAGAAGAGTCTGTATTTCATAGTCCAATGAATCAGCAGTTTTTCTGAGTAGGTTCAAACTGAATGATCAGAAAGAAGAGAAAAAAATCATTTTTCTAGCATGTATACCATGAAATTGGATGTTTAAAAGGTTTTCACACACTCACAACTGCCCCTCAGGCCCAAGATGGAGAAGTCCTCTTGTTTCAGTGACTAATTGAGGAACAAGGTCTATGAAAGGAGACTAAGAGCATATATCCCTTTCTCAATGTTTGACTCTATCTTCAGGGACCTCTCTGTTGTTGGAAGCACCCATGTGTGCACGTGTGTGCGTGCACTCACACACACACACACACACACACACACATCTGATTCTCTTCTGCTCTTCAAATAATCATAGAATTTTAGAAGACTTAAGAATGCTTTCTTGTGGCTGCTCAGGGCTTTGGAGAAGAGCAAATCTACTACTATAAGAAGAAGTTTCAGAAAGCCTGGTAAGCCAAAAGACTATTTAGGAAGGGACAATAATTGATTAGGTCCCAGGAATGGTGGTTCCAACAGCTCTGCAGCCTAGGAGTGAGTTAACCCAAATTTGATAACAAAAATGTTTGTTCTTTGTGTGACAGAATCACCAAATCATGTTATCTGATGAACAGATGATAAATACTGGATTATTACATCACAATTCTCCCCTTCTAAAGAACAAAGTATTTTTATGTATATTATCTAATTAATCCTTCACACAGGTCTATCAGATATTAGGGTTTACAAAATAGCAAACCGAGGTGGGGTCCACAGTGCAGGACTTATTTACCGGAGGTTACCCAGTGTTTGGAAGAACAGGATCCATTATCTCCTGACTTCCTGCCTGGTTTCATTTTCTACAGGATATTGTTGCCTCTATGAAACAACACCCTGCCAAAGGTTTTATTACCTGAATTATGCTCCTTAAGCACAGCAGAACTTATACACAAGATGATAAAACAATGGAAGTTAGTGTCACTCCATCCTTTCAGCTTATTTTCTGTCTTGAGCTAATGGCACAGTTGGTAGGTATTGTAAATGTTCCAGTATTGCTGTTGTGTGTGCTCAATGCTCCCCTTAGTTATATTATTATTTGGGAATTGGGTTTGTCCAGGGATAGTAGTAAAAGTATTGAGCAGGGAAAAAAAATGTTAAAAATGGAAATTGAGAAGGATCAATGAAAGAAGAACCAATAAAAGTATAGAAGACAATTAAAGAAGGAAAGATGTGGAAGAAGAGGAAAGGAAGTATAAAAAAGAAGTCAAAGACTAGGGGATAGACCCAAGGAAAGAGGAAGATAGAAATAGAAAATCAGAGGCTTGGGTCATAATCACAGCATTTCTTACACCTATACGGTAACCAATGAGCATATGTTAAAGTTTAAACAACTCAAGGCATTTATTCCTACCATCAAATACTAGTGAGGTCTCAATGAAAGAGACTTTCTAAGCACTTGTGTTTGCCTAGTAAGCAATAGGAACACACCAGGGTCAAGTATAGCAGTGGTATAAACAAGGAAAGAGAACTGAGATCTAGAATGACCCTAGGGGATGAGAGTGGGGAGAGGGGAAAACAAATCTCAACCGCAGAATCTCTTCTCCAGCAGCTCTGTGGTGGTCTCTAATCCTGCATCCTCTGCTTGCTCTGCACTTCTCTATCCACCCCAAAATACTTGGTCTAATAGTATGGGCTTCACTCACTGTGTCACTGCCGAGACTTGGACCAGAAGTAATGGCAACCACCTATATTTTGGGGTTACCTCATTTTCTGTGTTTCCTTACTCAAAATCTGTATAAATGATTTGATAATTCATTGGTTGGGTCATTCAAATTATTTCTTCATTTCCCCATGTTTTCTATAAATATTAATACTAATGAGCTATTTTATCTGTTCTATCATA
The DNA here is from genome assembly GCF_009762305.2 of Zalophus californianus. Taxonomy (NCBI): domain Eukaryota; kingdom Metazoa; phylum Chordata; class Mammalia; order Carnivora; family Otariidae; genus Zalophus; species Zalophus californianus. Next base: position 142,088,498 of record NC_045597.1, on the reverse strand, counting down.
TCCACAAAGGCAATACCAAAGCTGTTAGAGATGGCACTATTTAAAAATAAAGTGGGTTGTGTTTGTTAAATAGATAGATATTCTTTTGTCAACTTCAAATGAATATCAGCCTCTAAGCAAGAATTCCCACATATATGTAGTACAATTTTCAAGTTGGAAAATTAGAAATTTTGCCCAAATGGGAAATCTGGTCTAAACAATGTGATAAGTAACCTTTTGCTAACTACCTATTTCTAAATCCTTAAAAGGTTCCCACGGCCTTGTCAGAGTTATAGATTTTTTGGAAACTGGTTTTTATTCCATTTTAAACCCGATTTTAGAGGGCTTCTAAGTAGCTCAGTCAGTTAAGCATCTGACTCTTGACCTCAGGTCTTGATCTCAGGGTCATGAGTTCAAGCCTAGCGTGGAGCCCACTTAAAACAAACAAACACACACACACAAAAAATCCCTGTTTTAAAAGATCAGAAGACACAAAAACCCGTCCTTCATAAATGGTCTAGGTGGAATGTAGAGAGGAAGAAGGAGAAGGGAAGAGGAATAGTGACTGTGGCACTTAATTTGACCAAATGTTTTATTTCGGACAACATTGTCTCTAAGGAGTCAGCTAGAAATTAGAGTAACAGTCACAGTGAAAAATCATGGTTGACTGCCAATTCTTATGAGACTGAAGTTACCTAGCAGTGGTCTTTCTCTTCTGAATGAAGAGTTCCTGTCAAGTGGGCTTAAGCAGTATCTACATGATTCTTAGATATTTAAATCAAAATGAATATTTGTATTACTTGATGTCTCAGCCACCAGATTTCAAATATCCAGGCTCACAACATCATATGATTGACTAATTCAATTTCCATCCTCATATTTTAGCATCAATAACTTAGCAATAGAGGGCAAGTCTTGTTCAATGAGGGCAAATCTTGAGGGAGAGGAAATAGCCAAATGTTAAGGGATGGAGCTTTTGGGAGGGCAGCACCCTGGGATTCACAAATATCAGTCAAGGAAAAGTGTTATTTCAGAGTATCTAACAAGGAGCATGGGACCCACAGATGACCTCTGTCTTTTCCTCAAGAGCACAAATTATTTATTCTAAGAAGTGGCCTAACGATCTTCCAAGAGTTAGAAAAGCTTTATTACTTGCCATTTTGGCACTTGGGACAACCATATATATTTTTTTTAATTTTATGATCCATTTGGAGATATCATGTGGCTCACCTTGTAGCTGGATCTGTGCAATCCAAATAAATTTGTTATAATGGAGCTATCGGATATAAACATTTCAGGGTATCGTGGCAAGCTTTCTTTTTTTCCTCTGAGGTCAGTAAACAAAATGAGTTTAAACCATAATAGCTTGTATTTCATTTATTGTAAGAAGTTCTGACCACATGATTGAAAAAATTAAATCTGTTTCATTAAAGGCTGTTAAAAATAGTTGTCCCATTCACCTTTTAGAAGTTGGGATAGAATTAGATGTAAAATCCAAAGAAATGTTTTCATTTCTGGATCTATCCCAACTTTTAATGATGCATCAATGGGAGTTCAAAACATGGTAGGAGGGAGGAGAAATGTGCTTTAGGAGAATTAGGGTCAAAACACAGCAAGCATTAAGCAGCTTCAGGAAGATGGCTGGAACATATTAACCAGACACTCGACCCAAATTTCTCCCTGGAGTTCAAGTGTCATAATGCCATATGACAGTACACTTCCCTGTGATAATATGCCCTATACATCAAATTGAATGCTCTTTGTGACAGCATTTAACCCCTCATAACAGGTTCAGAAAAACCCAGAGCCTTCAAAAAGCCGTATTTCTTGAAAATAATAAAATATTTTTATAATCAACCTTGATAAAATATTGTGGTAGTCAACCTAATGGTACATATGTCTAGTCTTTAGCCCTAGATTTTTTTAATTAATTAGATACCAAATGGGGAAAATCCGTTTCTAGTTCAAAGTATAGAAAGCTATTTAGAGCTAAACAGCCTTTAATTAGTTTCTGTCTAAACAGATGAAAGCAGATGGAATGATTCAAAATACTATAGATGTATTTATAAATGCAATTAAGAGCAAAGATAATGAAACCAGCATGTTCTGCTTGAACTATAACAATAGGAACACCTTAAATTTGTTCAATTTATAAAATCCAGTCACATATATGTTTTTGTATGACCCTCTCAATATCCCTGTGACTGTTAGGGCAGAAATTAGTATCCATCTTTCATTCAATCGTGCAACAAACTTTATATCCATTTATTTGCTCAAGAAATATTTATTATTTATACTAAATGGTATTTTATATATATATATATAAATATATATATACACACACAGATACTAGGGTGCAACAGTGAACACAAAAACATTTTCTTGCCCTCGAAGAGCTTCCAACCTATTATGTATTTTTTTAATGTGTTGGATATTAGGGCTACAAAGAAAAATAATATATGGTTACCACCTTCAAGCTGCCCCCCAAAATATGGTAATGATGAGGAACCTGGGCCTAAGAAAAGTGAAATAGTTCATGTGTGGTTGAACTATTCATATCCCAGTAAAGTCAGGACTTCCTGTCCCAAGCATATGTCATTACTCCCATTACTTCTAAACTTCTCTTCCCTAGGAATAAATACAAGTATCCCAATGGGCAAAGTCAGAAACCACTAAACCACTTTTTTAAGAATTAGTGAGTAGAACCGTACATTACTTTAGTTCCCCCCCCCCCCAAGTTTTTATTTAAATTCCAGCTGTTAACATAGAGTGCAATATTAGTTTCAGGTGTAGAACCTAGCTATTCATCACCCATGCACAACACCCGATGCTCATCACAAGTGCCCTCCTTAATACCCAGCACCTGTTTAACCCCAACCCCCTGCCCACCTTCCTTATATTACTCTTAAATTACTTGCTGACTGTTGATATTTTTCAGGAGAAACTATGGCACTGTAAGAAACATTAAGGCTTTGTTTTATTAATAATCCTTAGTTCCTATGCAGTATGTTTGTAGCATTTAACTGCAATAGAACAAAGCTTTAAACATTACAGATCTTTTCCAGAGCAAGTTTGAATGAAAACACTCATTTCGGGTAAATGACAAATGTTCTCAAAGCTCCAGTTTGACAATTACAGATTTTACATATCTAGAGCCAAATACCCTCACTGAAATAGAGGTGGACACTGGGTAGGGCATCCCCAATATGGCAAAAGCCTTGAACTGCCCTCTAAAGGGTCCAGCTGGATTGTCCTAAACTCTTCCCACAGATTCAGTAGCGTTTTGAATCATTCCATCTAAAACAGTCCCACTGGGGATCGGGAGATGGTTTTGTTTAGCCCATCCTCATGATCGTACCATGGGAACTGTGAGATGACAGTGTCAGAAAAGACAAAAGAAGGAAGGAAAGGGGATAGAATACCACAAAACAGCTCATTTTCGTCTTCAGCGTATTGTGCTTCTGCATTGTGGCAATTCCTCAGGTATGAACCCAGAGTAGTTATCAACCAGTAGGATTTACCTGGAAAGGCTATAGTTGAGCTTTTTACGGTTACCCTCTTGCTTTTGAAAGTGTATTTTCCATTTTGTCCGAGAGTCTTTCTGCCAAGGATACAAATGGCAAGACACTTGCCTCATCATTTTTATGGGTTCCCCTGTGTGTTTCAAAGTTTTTATGTGTTGTTACAAATGGGGCCAAGTTTTCCAAATGACAACTTCTCATTTCCGCTGATTGCCACAGGACTCCATTGATTAGCCAGCAAGGTCTTTGTAACTGCCTCTTCCCCCCTTTCGGTCTCTAGCAACAGGACCTTGTGCTGTTGAGTTGAAGAAAATGATAGTTTTCTGCTTTGGCAGCATCTGTCATTTATAGACAAGTGCCATCATAAATTTGGCATACACCTATCCAAATCCGGGAGGCCGAGATTTAGTATCCCTCATAAAATAATAGATTAACTATATTTATGACAAACATCTTAAATCTGAAGTTCTGGGGTACAATCATGTAGAACATAAATCGAGTCCCGTCTGTCTAAAGAGAACAGACCATTATACCAAGGCTCATATTTTCATGAAATGTACGTATATCATTAAGACTTTCAAAGTCAATTTAAAAAATGAAACTGCCTCCATCTTTGCCCATCCACCTTGAATTTGACAACAGCATTCTGCCAGGCAAGGCTGAAGATTCTTAGTTAAGTGTTTGTCAGACTCTGGAAACTAACTTCTGAAACTTGTGAGGATTTTATATTGCTTCGAAATAAGACTATTTATTGTTAGTTTCTCCACTTTGAAAGCTATTTCCTTAGCATCACGCTAAGAAAGTGAACCAAAAGTTGAGACTTCCTTATGATTTGCTGAGATTCTGTTAACTTGTAATTTACTAGGGATACGTTATAAACCATTCCAAAAAGCAAAACCTTGGCTATCTCCTCGTTAAGGCTTATATCACTATCAAAAACTTTCCTCATCTTCCGATGTATTTTAACTGGTATTCTTCTCTTTTGATTACACTTATTTACAACCTTTTGGCATTGACAAGATATTGGAATATAGAAGATTTTATATGTACATCGAATAATTTTATAAATGCACAACCGAAAATGCCCCTGAGGTTGTAACAAAGGTTATTACATACATTTTATGACATTCCACTTATTTGCTTCAGGAAGAATTCTCTGACAGTGAAATATTTTTTGAGATGGGTGGATGATCAAATAGAATCACTCAGTAAATATTTGTAGACTCTGTGTTCAGGGCACTGGTACTAGGCCCCCCCTTTGGGGGATTCTAGGCCCAATTCTGATGGTACCACACAAAATTTAGCTTTATGGTATAAAACTTAAAGTATTTTTCTTAGAAACATTTATAAAATATTTCCCCTTCCTTGATTTCTTGCTCTGAGAAGTACTGAGAATCAGTATTTCATCCTGCACATGGCAGTATTGTGGATACTGGGCATGGTATCACACGTTAATAGTTTGGTGCCCTCTTTTTTATAGGACAGCTCTGTTCAATAAAATACTCTGTGGTGATGAAAATGGTCTGTACTCTGTATTGTCCAACATGAGTGCCATGAGCCACACATAGCTATTCAGCACTTTAAATGTGGCTTGTGCTACTGAGAAACTGAATATTTAATTTTATTTAATTTTAAGTACTCCTCATGGCTACTGAATTGGACAGCGCATCTGCAGATGGTGGTACTCTGCTCTTTTAACTAGCCGTGACTCCAGAGAAGGCATTATGTTCTCTGAGCCTCTGTTTTCTCATCTATAAATTGGGAATAATGCCCTCCCTACATCACAGTGGTGTTTTATGAATCAAATGAAAAGATTTTGCAAATACTTAGCAAAATGTAAAGCATAATAAAAATGCCCATTATTGATGTTCTTACAGTTTGGGGTTTTTCCCTTTTGTGGAGCTGTCCCTTCTTGCTGCTATCCATGAAAGGTGATAGGTGCCCCTTGTGGTGGGCAGATACCATCATCTTCCATTATGCTGCACCTATTATAGTTTATTCTAGAAAAACAGGTCCAATCTTATTAGAATTATATGCAAAAAATAATTTTAACAGCAGTACTACTAATAATTAATGTGTAAGTGAATGATTATTGTGTGCCCAAAGTTAATATGCTAAATGTCTTATATATACTATCTTATTTAATGATATAGTCATCTGATGGACACTAGAAAGTGAGATCTAGTGAGAGGAAATGGTGGTTTAGAGTCATTCAGAGAGAAGGTAGCTTCAAGCCCAGATTCTCACCCAGGCAGCCCCTCAAATTCACTACCGTGCTATGCAACCTTTGGATGAAGGTGCATGAACTTTAACCGTACGTGCTTTCTGAAGGTTATTTGAGATTTTTTTCACTAAGTGACACTTCTAGATGTCTGACACCTCAGAAAGGTGTGTTATTTCTATTCCCACCCTCTTTTACAACTGGTTTTATTTTTGAGAAATCAAGTTTTGAGTGTCTTGGAATAAGGATATATTAACCAAGGTATGATTTTTGAGTGTCGTTTACCTACCTTGTATGTATAATGTAGTAAAAAGAGCATGAGCTTGAAGTCAGACAGATTAGCTCCACTTCTCACTGACCAGATAACTTTAATCAAATCATGTTCACTGACCTGTTTTCCCATCTGTTAGAAGGGAGGGCTAAGACCTACCTCCCAGAGTTGTCAGGATTAATGAATCAATAATGGCAGCTTCGGTGCCTATCACATAACAGATACTCAATAAATGCTAGCCATAAAAGGCAACCATTGTTCAAAGAAATTTCCCATCCCCGTCCTTTTGACTCTATGACCATTCCATGCCTTGCTGCCATGCAACAGTGACCTGTACTTACTCTCCTCTTTATGGGCTTGTTTTATTATCTCATAGTAATTATTTACACTTGTGTTTTCCTTCCAGACATTAAGGCTTGATGAGCCTGACTCTCCCAGTGGGACATGTAAAGATGTGGAAGGACTTCCTTGGTCTTCCTCACATTTCTATACATGGAGGAAATGTCTTTCTACTCATTCTCCCACTGCTTAAAGTATCTCGTCTGTTATGGCCTCTGCAGCTCCCGGTACTTCATCCCCCACATGGCAGTCACATAGGTAGCATATATTAAATTAATACCATTCAGAAGACTTTCACAGGGAAGCTGCAACACCTTCTATAGTTATGGACATGGCGAGAGGACACTGGTTAGCTCTTTTTCCTTTGTCTTCAATAAGATGGATACCCCACCTCACAGGTCAGCAATCTGCCCTCTACACAGTTACAGCATTAAAAGAAAGGATATCCCAACACATCTCCATTTGTTAAGGCAGAAAACTGGGTGCTACCTGTGGAGAAGCAGCCCCACCTTGAGCCAGGGTTGGCTACTGCGGAGGAGAAGGGAGGGTGTGATGGGAATAAGAAGCACACTCCTGCCTGACAGGTCCCTGCTGGCATTTATGTCAGTAAATGAGAAACTTGTCAGCTCATACATTTTATTTCTGGCTTCTTATAAAAACTTTTCTTAGTGTGCAATTTTTTAAATAATTTGTGTATGCTATTAACTAGTTAGCCTCTAGGAAATATGTGCTTTGTTTTCTTTCAAATATGAAGTGACATAAATACTAGAATTTCTTGCCATAACAGATTATTTTATTCCTTGCTTGCAAGTATTTGGACTTCTGTCATAGTTTTATGATAATTTTTACTCATTTAACTAGCAAAATGGCCATATTTAAGTTAAAACAATTTGTCTTTCCTACAATATCTTTGTTCTTAGTTCTCTGTTAATAAAGAAAATATTTTCACTCCATGGGAAATTAATTAGGATACCACATTTTGAGTTAAGGAAAAGTTATTCATTTTATTCTTTTCAACAAAAATTTTATCCAGTCCTTTGATTAATCCATAAGATTAAATATCCAGTAAGAGTTTTTTTCGAGTATTTTGAAAAACTGCTAGTAGATGTCTGTTTATGTCACTTATGGCATTTTAAATTGAGAGAACCCTTTTAGAAAGCAACATCATAGAATAAATAAAAAACCATAAAAATGTTCATCCCATTAAACTAGTTAATTCCTCTTCCTGTAATTTATACTAATGAAATAATCCTAAATACAAAGCAAAAAAATAAAATGTTACATATGAAAATGCCTACTGTAGCAGTATTTGTATTAATGAAAAGTGGAAACAATATGATCAGTACCAGGGAAATTATTTCAGTAAAGTACTTGTACCCACTACAATATTATGCAGCCTTACAGTAAATGAAAGCAACATGAAAAATGCATGTAATACACTAGATCAAAAGTTACAAAATGGGTTGTTCATGCATGTATGTATTAAGCCCCCACTGAATACGCTGTGTCATGCTAGGCACTGGGTATGTGTTAGTGAATCAGGCAGACTCGGGCCACGCCCTCCTGAGAGTATACCCTCTGGAAGGGTAAATGCTGAACAAGTAATAAACTACATGAAAAGAGACGGGTGCTGACCTTCTGGGAAGGAAAGGAAGCCTTAGGCAGAGGACTTAAGCTCCCTCTGCCTCATGGGAAGGAAGGTAGCCTTGCAAACAGGGGCCCCGGTTTGTGGGGGGGGGGGGCGTGGAAGGGAAGAAGGACCAGTACGCCCCAGGACTCAGATGTGAAAGACGGCCTGGTTTACATAATCGAAGCACTGAGAGGACACTTGGGGACAAGGAAGGGAATTTAGGGTGTTGGTAAAAAAGTGGTTGAAATGATGGCTAGGAACAGAAAGAAGGCAGCATGAAGTGATGGGTGTCAACACAGAGGTTCTTAACCACTTTGGGTGCCATGGATTCCTGTGGCCTAGTCTCAGAATGACATTTTTATTTGTTTTCATCGCTTTTTTTTAAAGTAATCTCTACAACAAGCATGGGGCTCAAACTCATGACCCCGAGATCAAGAGTCCCATGCTTCACTGACCGAGCCAGGCAGGTGCCCCTCAGAAGGATGTTTTTAAATCCATAAAATGAAAATTAAGTTTTACAAAGAAAACCAAGTATACTGAATACCGTTGTTGAATTTTTATGATGATATAGTAACATAACAATAAGGCATTAAATAAGATCTAGCAACAGGTCTAATATCGACGATAATTTTGAAGTAATGTGAGGCATAAACAGAGTTTCAAGCTTTTTATGACTACTGTAATATCTGATGAAAATATCTTGTTTCTATTAGTGGACAAGGTTGCAGGTACTGTTAAGACTGCTGGAGTTTTTTGCCTTCTTTTATAATTGAAGAAATGCTAAATTTCAATCAGAGATAAATGAAAATAAAGATTTTTTTTTTTTTTGCCACCAAGTTCATGGATCCTGTGAACTCATAGGCCCCTTGGGAGTCCATAGACCAACCCCCAGTTAAAAACTCCTGCTTAGTGTGGAAGGCTTATGGGTTTTTTTTTTTCCCCTCTATTTCCACATACTGTTATTTGCATAATAACTTCCAATGACTAGATGAGTTTATATACCTCAGGGCGTGGGTAGGATGGGAAAGAAATTTGTAGCCATAAGGCCCCATGTCACAATATTCCTAAGGGATCTAGATGATGAGAACCTCTAGACAGCCCTTTGGGTGCCTAGGCCTCTTGAATTAACATCACTTTTTAAAGGAGACTCTCTGTGGTCAACAGACTTTCTCCTGCAACCCATAGCCCTTAAAGAAAAAGCCACCTTTGGGTGCCTGGGTGGCTCAGTTGGTTAAGCGACTGCCTTCGGCTCAGGTCATGATCCTGGAGTCCCGGGATCAAGTCCCGCATGGGGCTCCCTGCTCGGCAGGGAGTCTGCTTCTCCCTCTGACCCTCTTCCCTCTTGTGCTATCTCTCATTCTCTCTCTCTCAAATAAATAAATAAAATCTTAAAAAAAAAAAAAAAGAAAAAGCTGCCTTGGGCAATTTCATAATAAAGCAGCAGATTGAATTTGGGCACAAATGCTAGATCCAAAGTGTAAAAGTATGATTGGCTTTTAGCAGCAGTATATTTTTAAAAGGATTAGTAGTTTTCTTACACTTGGGCACTCCAGCCCCTGAATGTCTGTAGTCTCCTTAGGACAGGCAGTACCCAGTCAGTCCATAAAGAGTGGCAGCGCACACCCATCTCCCAGGGGCAGCCTGACGCAATGAGCTTGTTTGAAGAAAGTAATGGTTTTTTGTTTTTTTATTTTCTCTATTAAATAAAGATACATTTTTTAGATGAAGAAAGACTCAGTGCCCTCATTATCTCTCAGGCTGACCTTTCCCTTGTCAGTCTACCTGGAGTTTCAAAGCTAACCCCTAAATTCTGCATCTAGAGAGGGAAGAGATGGGAGGAGCAGAATTCAGATGTTTTTCCTTATACCTTGTGAACCCATGTTTCCTCTGTAAATGGTCATTCATTTAGAAGGAAAAGAACCTACTCCTCATTCCACCTAGAAAATTAGTTTTTAATCTTAGTCCTGGCTTTGAATCATCACTGGACCCACTCCCTGAGGGACTTGATTTGAGTGACAGGAGTTACTTATTCTATTTTCCATAATAAAGCTGCCTCAGAAATAACTGTTTCACATCTCTCAGTGACAAATAGGAAAAGGAGCAATTTTTCAACCTGAAGAAGTTGAAATATGATTATTGTACAAGTCAAATGGTTGGAAAACTACACAAAACAGGAGAAAGCTGTTCATTAGATTCCAGCTCTAGCAAACAAGCCCTCTTTTGTGCTCCCTTAGAAAAGTGACATGCTCACTAGAATCCGTGCCAACTCATTCATACAGAGGTGGGCTACCAGCTTTTAACAGGGAGCTACTTGGAGATGCCACTGTTTTATCTGAGTGTGAGACCAGCAGCTTCTGCCCCTCAGCAAAGTGGCATGAAGACGATGGGGCGATTGTCATGCAGAGCTAGGCAATGACTGCCATTTCATCGGACCACAGAATCACTGTAGGGTGTAGCCCAGTGGCCAGACCCCAACTGACATGGGCTTTCAAATGGAAAGAGCGGGATATCCTAACTCTGGACCACAGTCTGGCAGAAAACGACAGTACAGGACCTGTTTTGAACTTACAAAATCGGTCACCTAACTTTCATGGGTCCTAACGTACTTCCAATAAATAAGCTTTTTTGTTTTTTTAAAGTAAGGACCTAGAGGGGCACCTGGGTGGCTCAGTCGGTTAAGCATCTGCCTTCGGCTCAGGTCATGATCCCAGGGTCCTGGGATTGAGCCCCTCATCGGGCTCCCTGCTCAGCGGGAAGCCTGCTTCTCCCTCTCCCTCTGCCTGCTGCTCCCCTGCTTGCACACGCTCTCTCTCTCTGTCAAATAAATAAAATCTTTAAAAAAATAAAGTAAGGACATATAGATTCATATTCAGTGAAGAGTCAATTTTATAGATAATTTTCCCTGCTTCCAGGATTAGTCTAAAGGCCAAGATATGAAAATCAGACATAAACATAGTTAATTAGGATTTAGCAAGCTTCCCAGTGATCAACTGTGCTTGAAGAGGCAGGGTTTCCGGGATTTAGCTGGAGGCATGGTAATGTAGCATTAGATGTGAAGGGGCCCCACCAGCATCAGTTGACCCAATGTAGGATATTTGAGTGCTCTGAGAATTTTAAAAACTAGTTTTAATTTCCGTGTCTGTCCTTGGCTACTTGTGTCTCTGGGCTTGTCATATAAGTACTCTGTTTTGTTTTCCACATCTGCAAAATGGCATATGCTATTTAGAGAACTCTGTCTGTTTCCAAAAGGCTGTTTAACAGTTTTACCCTCAAGTGAGGCATTGAGGTCAGACATTTTCCAACAAGAAGTCCTGTGACTAATAAAACAAGATGACTAACCTAGTAGGTGTTGTGAGATAAACTGGCTCACACTATGCTGGGTAATGCTTGAGGACATCAGGAATTAGATCAAATCTAAATGAGGAATCTAGTTGGAAGTAGCTAAATTGTGTCTAGAGGACTCCAAATGTACTGGGTCAATCTCGGGCCACGTGGCATAAAGGTTATGTGCCTTGGGGATCTGGGTAGGCTGTGAGTGGTATCATCACTAAGATACAAAGCCTGTAAAATGACACCTTCAGTAATAGACATCTATTACCTAAAAGGGTGGAGAAAATTAAATAGTGGCATAAGTCATAAAAAATTAAATAGTGGCATAAGTCATAATACTTGGAATTTCTTAAAGAATATTATTGCATAAATATATCAATCATGTAACTGTTGGTAACTCAAATGAATATACTGTGCTGTTATTTGTTAATGACTGCTTACAACATTGCCAGAATGGGTTGTTAAGCTACAAATCTCTGATGACTCTCCAAATGTAAGACCCACAGTATTGCTATGACTGAAACCTTGCTATAACTAAACAGGATATCAGTTTAGTTGCAAAGAGGATGGGCTCTACTTTGATGATTTTTTTTTCACATGTGCTTTAGGTTTTTCTGGCATAGGTACATCCTTATTGATTCTATGTAAGCTTATATAGCTTTCCTAATAAAGAAGATAATAAAATCTATAGGTTTGTTCATTTTATCAGATCAAAACATTGGACCAGGCACAATGTATTTGTTGTTATGACTCTGTCTTAGTACATGTCAAGGAGACCTATTTTTGAGAGAATTATTTCAAACTCAAATGACATTAAATATTGATTGCTTACATATATCTTCAACAACAATGATACAGGTATTTTACATAATTAACAGCGAACATCTGTTCTCTCTATATTTATTTCACTTTATGATTCAGCCATTAACAGTGAATTTCTAGTATTTTTACTTGTGAGGCTAAAAGGTACTGCAATGAATTGAACATTTCTTATTTTAACATATTGTTTGCCCACCTATGGCTTTCTGTACACGGGACACAAAGATGAATTAGGACATTGTTGCAGGACTCAAGAATCTCTCTACCCTGGTAATAATTTTAACTGTGGAAAAAAATTATAGTTAATGCAAGATCAAAATATAATTATATGAAGAGGATTATGAGAGCATAGGCAAGGAAAGGAGGGAGGAGGTGGGCTTGGGGCCCAGAAGTAGCAAGATCTAGAAAGAAGGTCAGTGGTAATCTAGAGAGAATGAAAGCCTGAAATGAGGCGGTGGCACATAGTAGATGCTGAAGAAATGTCTGGTGGATAAAGAGTGAATGAGGCTGATGAAAGGAATATTTAGAAAGTAGTATCAATAAATTTAGGTCATTCGTTAAACATAGAAGGTAAAAGAGGAAGAATTCGAGAGTTATTGCTGACAGTTCTGATGTACAACTAGTAATGTCATTGATTGATAAGGGGACTACTTGGAAGGTCTCCTAGGTGGAGATCATTCATTCAGTACCAGGTTGAGTTTGAAATACCCATGAAACATCCAAAATAGATGTTCCACAGACTATTAGGGGGGAAGAATCTTGAACCTGTGAGGAAGGTAGAGATTTCACCTATGGATTTAGGAATCTATGTCAATATGGTAGAAGTTATTAGAGTGATTAGGCCATATCACATCTGAAAGAGGACAAGAGGGTCATCTTGAGGAATGCCAACACTAGGGACAGGCTAAGAATAGGAGCTGGTGAGGCGGACTGTCGTAGAGGTTGAAGGAGAACCAGGCAAGGCCAGTGTCTGTCGACATCAAGGGGGAAGAGCATTTCAAGAAGGAACTTGGGCTCAGTACAAGAGAAGACTGAAGAGACACCATTGGTTTTGCAGGAGGGTAAGGATAAACAGGAAGAAAGGAAGTAGAAGAGCCACTTCACACGACCACTTCAAGTTCTGCACCAAAGGGAAGACAAGCGGAAGCCTCCAGGAGTGAACCAAGTCAGGGAATGACTTTTGGAACAAGGAACTTTCAGCATTTTGTAAACAGAAAGAAAGAACCCAATAGAAAGAAAGTAGCCAGCACTATAGGCAAGAGAAAAGGAATGTAAAAGATAGATAGGTGGAAGCATATACCTTTTCCTCAGAGACGTAAAGAAAATAGGTGCAAACAGAAGAAAATGTAACATCAGGGACAAACACATCCAGCTTCCTCATTTCTGTAAGAAACAGGACACTAGACATTTGCTAATGAGAGGTTGGTGATATTGGTAGGGAACTTAAGAAGGACGGATTTTCCATGGGGAAGCCGACTGACTGTGTTTATTCCCCTTATAGAATCACTTTTTCCCCCTTTGTTTGTCAGATTTATTGACCTGTTCTTCAGATATATAAGTTTTCACTATATATGTTTCTAATTTAAGCAAATCTAATCTGTAAGATTATAAAATTTTAAAATAAGGATATGTGGTTATTGCATTGCCAAGAGAGCCATTCTTTCAAAAAAAAAAAAAAACTCTTAAAAAAAAAGAAAAGGAGAGAGGGAAACAAACCATAAGAGACTGTTAACAATAGACAACAAACTGAGGGTTGATAGAGGGAGGCAGGTGGGGGTGAGCTAGATGGGTGATGGGGATTAAGGAGGGCATTTGTTGTGATGAGCACTGGCTGTTGTTTGTAAGTGGTGACTCACTGAATTCTACTCCAGAAACCAATATTGCACTGTATGTTAACTAAGTAAAATTTAAATTTGAAAAAAAAAAACTCTTTTAAATAGTGCATTCAAATTATTACCAAATTTTCCAAGATCTTTTTGCACATGCCTTTCAGGAAAACATCTAATAAATAAAAGGGGGTAACTGACTGTTGTATCTGATCATTATCTGCAATGTTGGTCTTTTCTTCCTGCTCCTTTAGACGGGGGCAGACCTGTTAATACTAGAAATGAATGCCCCTTTCTTTGTGCATCCACCAATATAGTGATGCTCTATACATCTGTACATCTCTTATTACATTTTGTTTTGCAAAGAACGCCAAGGTACCAAATTGGCTTATTCATCTTGCAGCTTGCGTGCTGCTGCCTTTCCCCCCGCCCAAGTCCATTAACTGTCTGAATGCAATTCCACTTTAAACTTTAAAATATCTGTCATCAGTTGGTGGTTTCCGTCACTTTTACTGTGTCAAGTGTGTAGCTAAGGAAGGGACAAATGAAGCAAAGGGTTAGGAAGTCTTCCACAGCACACCAATCAACAAGCATACAGGTTTGCAGTGTTCTAGGGGGTTGGGTTTTTTTGTTTTTGGGGGTTTTTTTTTGGTCTGATACAGAACCCCATGGGCTTTTTAGCTTCACTTCTCACAAGACTGCACAACTAGTAAGGAAGTATGTACTGTGACTGACACCCATTAATTTCTCATTATTTAGAAAGTGGGAAGATAAAACAGAGGAGAATGTTTTCAGAATTCCTTATCAAAGTGAGCTAACTTGATTTAATGAGTGGTAAGCAGTAATGAGGCATTGCTTTGTTTTTTGGAATACAAATGAGATGCCGGACAAGGTACTCGTGAATACAGGAAAGAATATGACCAGCGGTCCTTTCCCTGCATGCCTCTGTTGCTAATTCTTTTTAGCGAAATATTAAATATAAAAAGGAAAATTTAATTGTACAAAGAAGTGACAAGCAGTATATTTCAGTGACCTCAGAAAGCACAAAGAACAATTCTGTTAAAGTTGTGGCCTTGGTTTCCTGAGCACTTTTCTCAAGTTAAAAAACAGCAACAGCAAAAGATTTGACCAAGCACTTCACAAAAGAAGGTATATAATTGGCCAATAAAAATAGGCAAAGGTGTTCAATACCATTAGTCAGTAGGGAAATACAAATGAAAACCTCAGTGAGACACCACCGCAGCTCCACCTGAATGGCTAAACCCAAGAGGACTGATAGTACTGATACCATGTGTTGGGGAGGGGGTACAACAGCTGGAATTCTCACACACTGCTGGTAGGAATATAAATCACAAGGATTTTGGAAAACTGTCTTTAGAATCTACTAAAGGTCGATAGAGATAGATGATAGATAGATAGATCTATATATGTAATGGCCCAGCAATTCCACTCCCATGCATATACATTGACCATAAATGAGTATTTATGTCTACCAAAAATACATATAAGAATGTTTATAGTAGCATTATTCAAAATAGCCCAAAACTGAAAATATTCCAAATGTTTATCAATAGTAAATAAGTGGTGGCATAGTCATACAATGGAATACTCTTCAGCTCTTAGAAACGAAGTTCTATGTACAGCAACATGGATGAATCTTATAGACATAATGTTGAGTGAAAGAAGCCATACACAAAAGAATACATGTTGTGTGATTACACTTCTATGGAGTTCAAAAATAGGCAAAACTGATCTAAGTTGATAGAGATGAGGAAGGTGGTTACCTTGGAGGGAGAGGGAGTATCAACTGATTGGAGGTTCAGGGGAGCCCTCTAGGATGGTGGAAACATCTATAGTCTTTTATCTTATGTATCAGTATCTTGCATCTTGTATTTCCTACATGTCTTATATCTTCTGTTTCAACAAATGCATGCATATGTATAAATTCATTAAACTTTATGTACTTTCTCATTCCTCAGAGACATCAGATATCAGAAAGTCTGGTCTTATGGAAACTTTAGGCTCTTATCCAACTGAACACTGCCTTCTTCCTGGCTTAGTTTGGACCACGAGACGGCGCATAGTCTGCTCTTCCCTTCTTCCCTATCCTATAATCTCTAGTGCTTGCCCTTTCCAATTGTTAGGGATGGGGGGGAAATTAGAGAAGAAAGGGCAAATGTTTTTGTACTTAATGACAGTCATTGATGCCCTCTGTGTGGCAGGTGTCCAGATGCTGTCTCTCTCTGGAGGACCATGTGTAAAGTCTTCATGTGGTTCTTCCAATCCTTCCACAGCTCCCCCCACCAGAGAAGTCCACTCCTCAGCCTCTTGCTGCCAGGGTCCTGGTGATCAGCCTTCTCTTCAGTTACCAGTAACAGGGCTCAAGCCTGACCGCCTTTCAAGATGTCCTATTGACCCAAAGAAAACTTGTTCAACCTTGACATGCCAAACTGAGATTACAGGTCCTTCAACTTCTGACCTGTCTTAGTCCAGCTCATCTATCCCCAGCTTTCCTTTCCCCTACTTCACCTGGTATGAGGGGCAGATGACTAAGATCAGAAGTTGTCAGACTGGGAAATGAAATGCCAGTGTCCCTTCTTACATGCACTTCTGGTTTTACTACTTTGGCTAGATTCAGAAGCATCCAACCAGGACAGAAGCTCATGATGCCAGTGAGTCCTCTGATCCTTAGATAGGCTAGAGAAGTGCATGAAAAGATGTTGGTAGCAGGATAAGTTCTACTACCTCTTAGAAATGCTACACGTTTGTGTCAGGAGGGTTCCTTGGGAACTTACTCTAAGATGCTGAGATACTTGATGGCCAATTGCTTTCAGTTTGGGCTTGCATCCTTCATTCTGAGGCAACCAAACTCCCATTCTGTATCTATTTAACATGGTAAAAGTGCAAAACAGAAATAACCCAAATATCAAAGAAGATTAGTTGAATAAATTATAGTACCTCCATATAAGTAAATATCATGTTATAAATCATGATCCAACTCTACATTTACTGACATGGAAAGATATTCTTGATTTATTGCTAATTGAAAAATGTTAGTGGCCTCATGTTTCTGTCTATTCACATATATTATTGTGTAAATAGTATGAAGTAACAGTTATCATTATAATAATCTAGGTCAAGTGTTGACAGACTACTACCTGTGTGGGCTAAAGCTAGCCTTCTGCCTATTTTTGTAAATAACGTTTTATTAGATCACAACCATGCTGGTGGCTGCTTTCCTGCTATAATAGCAAAAGCTTAGTAGTTGCAACAGAAACAGTATGGCCTACAAAAGCTTAATGTATTTTTACCATCTGGTGCTTTACAGAAAAAGTTTATTTTAGGTGATGGAATAATGGGTGATTTTTAAAAGTTTTTTGTATGACTTTATTTTCTACATTGAACATAAGTTTATTATATAAAATATGTATCTGTTATTAAATCATTAAAACCTGGTTAGAAAAAACTTACATTAGTAACATTAAACTGGAGAGTAACCTTGTAAGTGGAGTCATAAAAATTGGATTTTAGGTTCCAAAGTTCTACTTCGAAACATAAGATCTACAATGTAGTTATAATATTATTTTGATTGTTTTTTTAAATTAAGACCTATATATGGATATGAGTCTTCTAGTTACCAACAGGATTAGTTTCTGGAAACTGCTTCCAGAACTCCTGGCATGTTCTTTTCATCTTCTGTGTTAGCTTATTTGTCCTCTGAAGCTGTGTTTTCAGTAATATAGCGCAAAGTTTGATGAACAGGTGGGTTAATCTGAGTAAAGTTTTGGAGTAAAAAATAACTGTGACGAATAAATATTGAAGACTGATTTCTTTCACATAGTTTATCAACTAGATATGAGAACAGTTCCAAAATGGGAGGTTTTCAAAATGCTTAGAACTTTGGGAAATAAGTAAATCAATGTGGAACCTTCCCCGACAGCTACTTTGAAGAATTAAATTCGCTTGGATGCGTAAATTACAGATATTTGTTACAAAGGACAATTCTGATGTAGCTAAGCAAATTTTGCTTCAAAGTCTTGTAGGATAAAACCTAAAAAAAGGCGTTTGAGTAATCAGAAAATAATGAAGACAGTCAGAAGACCTGCTAATTAACACTAGGTGAGGGACTACTTGAAAATGGAATTCACATTAACCAGAAGAAGTTCCAGATGACATGCATCTTTATTAAAAGAAACAGAAGTAAACAGTACATTCATTAAACTTTCAAATACACAAAATAAGGAGGCTTTAAAAAATGCCAACGAGAAAAGAAAAATAACAGAATGGATTTTGATAAAAATATAAAGCCATTAAAATGAGAAATAACAAAATTAAGCTTTGAAGCTTATGAATTTGTACATCCAGAAAGAATGCCAAAGTTTAAATATATTATTGCATTGATGATTTTCGGATCTGCTTTATTGACTAACTAGTATCAATCCAATGGCAGAATTTCCTAAATATGATGGGACCATTTACACATTTTCAGGGTCAAAATTTATCCCTGTATTCACAAAGCTTAAGACTCTGGCCTATCTAGAGGATAAAAAGTAAAACATGACTTATGTAAACATACCATATCTCTTAATATTTTTAAAGGAAAATGGCCTCCCTTAGTATCCATTTTACAAGTTTTAAGATATCCTCTACCTTCTGATTCAACTCACCATTATAATAATATCTCTCGTTACACCTGTTGCCATCATCTGTGCTGAGCTAGCAGGTATTAAGCAAGCAAACGCCAAGCTTTCTAACACCTAAGCATTTCCTCATGTTTCCACCTCTAACCATTCACTTCCTGTTCCTTCTCACCTCATCCTGTGCTTGTCTAAATCTGACCTTCAAAACCTGGCCAAAATATCACTTCCTTTATGAAGAATGTCTCTCTCTTCCTAACCAGAAGAAATCATTTCCTGCTCCATGTTCCCATGCCTCTTACCCGTTTCTGTCATAAATGAGAGATCTCTGAGTGACTATCTCATTTTCCCTGCTAAACTTATATTTTCTTAGTCTATACCTACTTTATTTACTATTCTCTTCAGTGTCTAGCACATTGTCAGCAATTAGCATCTTGTTAATATTCATTTGTTAATGAATAAATGACCTCTTTTGAAAAGGAGATATGGAAAGGAAATCTGTTTAATTTTTCTTAAAGAAATAGGAATAGAGAGAAAAAGATAATTCTGTCCATCTTCTCTGAATCAGATGATTGTTGAATAGGCTAGATATTTTCATTGAAGGCAAATATGCTTTAAAACTAAAGAAAGCAACAGCTTTATCACATCTCCAGTGACCACTGTATGCCTTTTATAATGTTAATGCCACATGAAGTCCACCCTTTGTGCAGGAAGATGAATACACTACCCAGTGAATAGTTAGAGAAAAACCTCATGCTCATTTATGCCACCTACTAATCTGTGGGACATTATTCAATTTTGATGAGCCTGAGTTTTCTCATCTTTGAGATGGGAATAATTATTTTCAGCCTTAACCTATTTCACAAGTTTGTTGTGACAGATAATAAGATAATGTAAGTGATGGCACTTTGTAAATTGTAACATTCTATATAAATAAGAGTATATGAGGGAGATCAATATAAGGGACAATAAAATAAATACGAATAAGAGAGAGAATGAGTAAATGACTAAAACAGGTCAGATTCTTTAGGTGAAATTTGTATGAAATATCTTATGAAATGCTTGAAGTAAAGATTTTGCTCTGCAACAACTTGAGTTCCATCACAAGAAACTGAGTAATTCTGTAGGTGCAAATGTTAAGATTACTGAATGATTTCACTGCTTTGTGAGTTCTATAATATTGTAAAATCACTCTGAGGGATCCTTATAGATGAGATACTTCCAAGCCTGAAATAATCTTCAATCTAATTTACTTACTGTTACCATTTAAGAAGATTGATTTTATTTCCTTCTCTCATACTATGGAAGTCAGTTTAGTAAGAGTCTAAGACCTTTTCCATCATACTTCATGGCATCCTGAAGTTTTAATAAACTTGCTGAAAAGGAATATAAATTGTGAAACCCACGGATAAGAAAAGAATCTGAGCATTTATTTATTCCAAACACCATCCAGATCTGGAATTCATCTATAGAATCTCTGCTAGTCTTGACCTGGATGGATCCAATGCAGGAAAAGGGATGGAAATCAACTGTTGATCCCAAAATCAAACAGGTAGAAATATGATCTCCCATTATTTTTGATGCATATGAAACCTTTGGCTTCACCCCATCTGCAGAACAGACACACACTATCATGTCAGTTCCTCCAGTCACTCCTTCCCTTTTGGTCATCCAGGCCCATGGTACACAGTTCCAAATTAGCTAGGACAATTAACAAATAAGTTTTCAATTTTAATTTCCTTCCCCTCTTAATAAGACTTTATCAGCACATCAATAGACATTTTCTGAGAGCACCAGCTCTACTCAGCTTAAATGTGTGATGGATTAGGCTGTTGCCTAAGAAGTTCCAGTTTCTTTCCCAAAGGAGCCACTGAACAGAACCTGTCTTGAATAGCAAATGGACCCTGAAGAGTGAAATTCTGTTAAAGTCACTCTGAGCCTCCTTATAGCTTGCAGCATGGGCCTTGAGAATTAGAACATTTAGTAGCTACATGATCAAAATGCCAAGATGTCTATACATGATTTGGCTAATCCTCATATTGTGCTTATGGTTAATGTCATTACTTAAAACTTAAGATTTTAGGGCACCTGGCTGGCTCAACCGGTAGAACATGTGACTCTTGAGCTCAGGGTCGTGAGTTTGAGCCCCATGTTGGGGGTAGAGCTTACTTGGAAAAAAAAAAACTTACAATTTAGACTAGTAGTCATAAGTATAATGAATGAAATCTTTGCATCTTGTATTTTTATTTATTTATTTATTTTATTTATTTGACAGAGAGAGACACAGCAAGAGCAGGCACACAAGCAGGGGGAGTGGGAGAGGGAGAAGCAGGCACCCTGCCGAGCAGGGAGCCCAATGTGGGACTCCATCCCAGGACCCTGGGATCATGACCTGAGCCGAAGGCAGATGCTTAACGACTGAGCCACCCAGGCACCCACATCTTGTATTTTAGATAAATTGCTTTGCCATTCAAAGAGCAGCAAAATCTTAACTGACCATAACCCAAATTAACCATGCTTCTTCCCTCACCTCTACCCCAGTACCTCAAAGTTAAAATGCTAACTTGGTATAAAAATTGAATTTTAATTTCATGTCCATGTCATAATGAAAGCATGAATAGTCAAATGAAACCACCATTGACGAATGACTTATTTCACATTACCATCATATCATGTACTCGTATTGGAAAGAAGTTGGTTTTCCTATACATGAAAAACTTCCCTGGAACATAATTTACAACTCAAAGATCTCAGAAAGTTACCTGCCACCAGTGGGAGAAAAAAAGTCATTTTTCATAAGTCATCATAATCTAGGGGTGAACTGATATTGGAAACTGATGGCATGGAGTTCTTTTTCAATCAAGTTCAATGAACTAAAATCTGTGCTGGAGATTAAAACTATATACGGAAATCCATTTTCTATGTGTAATTCCTCTATGTCAATTTTCCATGTGTTGATACGGTACATGAAGCTTGAATATGATCTCTCTGCGTCTCTCTTAGAAGATAAAGGGAAGCTAAAAGTCAACAGTTGCAGTCAGCCATCAGGCTCCGAAGGGGGCTCCTATCTCCTCAAATCTGGCACAGCACCCTTGCCACCTGGGGCAGCTGCTTCTCCCTCGAAGAGCACAAACGGAGCTCCTGGTACTGTTTCTGAATCAGAAGAAGAAAAAGCCAAAAAATTACTGTATTGTTCACTATGCAAAGTGGCTGTGAACTCCCTGTCACAGCTAGAGGCACACAACACAGGTTAGCAGCTATCATTTGAATTTAAATCGTGTTTATAACAAAACCCAACTTTTCCCAGCAGAATACCGTATCCTTTGTTGTTCAGACGTTAGGTTTGTTCCGTGTCTTCTCTGCTTTTTTGACTCAAAGCAATGATTTTAAGAAAAGTAGGGTATAATAATTTTGGAAACAGCAAGGCAAAAGTTTAAAGCAAATTGGAGATAAAACTTACTCTGTTCTTTATTTTCTCAAAAGCACTAATATTTCCCAAAACTCATTACGATGAAGTGACAGAGATGAAGACAAATATCTATGCACAATGTTCACTGCAACACACTTAGAAAAAAAGAGAAACAATTTAGAAGTCCCTCAGTAGGGAAACGTCGAATGCATTAGAGTAACCCAACATGAGAGAATATAGTACTCAGTCATTAAAATGTAACTATTAAAAAAAAGTATATGATTTGCTGTGTGAAATTTTCAGGATATTTAACTAGTAATGATCACAGTTTTGAAAATATGTATTTTTTAGCATATAAACAAAACAAAACCTGAAAAAGAAAACTAAAATGATAACAGCGATTATCTCTGAGTGGTGAAAATATAGGGTAATCTTTCTTACGCTTCTCTATATTTTCCATATTTTCTCCATAATATACTCATGTTTTCCCATTTTTTACCACAAAAATGTGTTGAATAATCAACGTCATTGTTTCTAATAAAGTGTTTATAATCAGCATTAAAATGATTATTTTTTTAAAAAGCAATGAGAAATTCAGCCTGAAGATAAACTTCTCAAAGATAAGAAAACAGAGAGCTATTCATATATCTATTCACTTCTTAAATAGCTACTTACTTAATGTATGTCTCTTTCTGTCTTAGGATCTAAACACAAGACCATGGTTGAAGCTCGTAATGGGGCTGGTCCAATTAAGTCCTATCCTAGACCTGGATCAAGGTTAAAGATGCAGAATGGCAGTAAGGGCTCAGGACTACAGAACAAGACATTTCATTGTGAAATCTGTGATGTTCATGTTAATTCAGAAATTCAGCTCAAGCAGGTAATGTATCCTGAATTAGTATTCACTGTTGTTGGGTCACCACTGAGGAAGTTTTGGATTATAGGTGAGGTTCTGTGGGGTGAGGTCTGGAGCGGATGACCAAGAAAGAATTCTTGAGATGTCTTTGTTGCAAAATGGTGGTTTATTAAAGCCCAGGTACAGGACCCGTGGGCAGAATGAGCTGCTGCACCGGGCTGTGAGGCGTGGCTGATTATATACTCAGGAGTTGGGGAGGTGAGGACAAAGGGGGTGTCCAGAAGGATTGTCATATGCTAAAGAAGGCTCTCAGGATACTGGAGGCCTGGTTATTGATTGTCAAGCCAAGGCTGTTTTTTCCTCTAATGAGGCACTAACAGGAAGACCGTTGGGAGTTTCCTGGAGGAATGTTACATTCCTCCTATCACACGTCCTTGTCAATGGGCTTCAGGTTCAAAAAGAAATTCAGTTTTATTTACACTTCCATCTGCCTCGGCCTCCCTTTATTTTATGGAGGGGAGGGTGATGTTAGGGCTTCCGGAAACCGAGTTCTGGGTCTCTGGAAGTTAGGCTATTGATAAGAAAGCTCCTTCCTTGTAAATCACTAGGACATTTGTAAACTGAGGGAAACTCCTGTCCTGCAGGACCGTGATCTCGATCAGTTAACCACCTGTTTTTCCTTTAGGGCAGCCAGGAGTGCCTGAGGAATGTCACATATATCACATTGGGCGGGGAGGGTGTAGGGTGTCAGCTTCTGCTTCGTCCTCAGCTAGCCTTCTGCTCCCTCATCAACCACTGGCTTGTGTATCTAATCTATATGATGGTTCTGGGCTAGGCGAGCACAGCGTTCAACCTGCAGCTTGTAGTCAGTCGAGCAGGAACTTCTGGGAGACAAGATGTTCAGCCCGTCTTTCAAAGACCAAAATCTGGTTAGGGAGACAGACTCATCAGTCACGATGGTAACAACAGGCAAAGCTGGGTAAGTACTACAGAGAAAGGAAAGGAAGAGAGGCATCAGAACTGAGTGGGGAGCAAGTCTGAATTTTGAGAGCGCGGTGATCTAATCCTCACCACCTTGTAACTGTGGACCCAGAACTGGGAATGGAGCAACCCGCTACCTCTATCTAGGAAATACATTTTACATGGAGTAAAGCTCACATTTAGATTCAGCTAATGCATCAAACTTTTTTCAGCACATTTCTAGCCGAAGGCATAAGGATCGAGTTGCAGGGAAACCACTGAAGCCGAAATACAGCCCTTACAATAAACTCCAGCGGAGCCCAAGCATTTTAGCAGTAAGTTCGCCTCACCTGCTCACTTGTTTCGTGGGTCTACCTTCCTGGCTTGGGCAGGGACTGTGGGTTAGGAGGGCCTAGGGACTAACTGGTCCTGAAAGGTTTTGAATTTCAATAGCCCTCATAGACAGAAGTTTAGAAGGAACTGCTTAGTCTCTGCTGTAGGACACCCTGAAGGAAGCTGCTTTAGAGAAGAGAAACTGAACCTCTTTAAGAGCTAATACCTTACTCTTTACCAGGACATTTTCCAAAGACTATCTTCTTTAGCATATAAAGAAAAACAAAGGCTCAGGAACAAAGCCAAGTAATCCTGAGGAATCCTGGAATGTGTTGAACCTGGAAGAGGGCTTGCTTTCCTAAAACAAAACTCCATCCATTTGATACCCTCCTCCTTTCTAAAGAGCTCTCCTCCCTCTCCACTCCCCCGCCCCGCGAAAGTAAAGTGGGTGTTTGTATTACTCTCTCTTTCCCTGTTTAGCAGGCATGTTGGTATTCAGCCTGTCCTACCTGCTCTCAATATGTGCTGTTTTCAGTTTCTTTGCAAAAATACCCAGGGGCGCCAGCAATAGATGTCATATAAATACCCAGATGGATGGATTTCATAATCTCCCTGGGACTTAGCCCAGTGTGGCATTCCATTTGAGGTTGAAGCGGGATTGGCCAGCTGGAGGCAATGCTCCCAACTTCTGCAAAGCCTCCATCTGATGCTGCAAGCAGGTGTTACCTGCATTAAGTAAATCCAGTGTGCAAAGCTTCTCCTGATTGCAAAAGAGAAATTAAGGATTGATTTCTTACTTTACAAGAAGATTCCACCTTGGGATTCCTTTAAAAAGAGAACGTTTCTAGCACACTTACAATCCTTCCCAACAACAGAAATTTGAGTTAGCTGCAGTTTTTCAGGGAATACTCCTAAGGTGGCCAGAGACAGAGGTGCACACTGACTTTGTTTTCATGACGCTTAACAGGTCCCTAACGTCCTGAACCCCAGTTACTTCACCCAGTGCAGCTCTTCAGAGACAAGTGTAGGCTCAGGCATACTCCCCCCCCCCACCCCCAAAACCTCAACGCTGCACTGTGGTTTACGAGTAGTCAGAATTTTAAATTGAGCTCCATTATCTAAGCAGGAAACTTTCTGGGTATGTTTGTTTTTTCTTTGTGAGAAGAAGCGACACAAAATAGCTTTACTATCTATTCAGAGAGGCTCCCCCCCCCGCCCCCGCTTCCTAGTGCCCATAGGCAAGGGCCACCAGAAAAAGAGTGGAAATGGAAACAAATCAAAGCAAAGGTATATGCCAAGAGCCTCTGAAAACCACCCCTGTGAAAATAATTTCCTGACTTTTGAGAGTCACGGTCTTGAAAAGCTGACTTCTTAACGTCTGTGTTGCGAAAAGATGTCCGCGGTGCTTATTGAAAACCATCTCCCCACCCCGTTCCCGGTTCTCTCCCTCCGTTAGGCAAAACTTGCATTCCAGAAAGACATGATGAAGCCTTTGGCCCCGGCCTTCCTGTCGTCGCCCCTGGCGGCGGCGGCCGCGGTGTCGTCGGCACTGTCGCTGCCGCCCCGACCGTCGGCGTCGCTCTTCCAGGCGCCCGCCATCCCCCCCGCGCTGCTGCGGCCGGGCCACGGGCCCATCCGCGCCACGCCCGCCTCCATCCTCTTCGCGCCCTACTGACGGCCGGCGCCCCGGGCCGCTGCAGGGGGAGGGCCCGAGGGGTGCGGCGGCGGCGGGAGCGTTTGGCGTTGCGGCCCCAACTCCGCCTCCCCCAGCCACCACCCCAGCCCCGACTCCAAAGACTTAAGAAATCACTAGGCTCAAGAGTGCTTTTAGGGACCGCTCCCACCGTTAGGGATCTGAGCAGCCCAGGCTTTATGCCCCTGTTCCCTACTCCCACCCTGTCCCTCTCCCCGCTCCCCCGCCACTCGATCTGTGTATCTGAGATAATTGGTTTCTTGCAAATGCATCGGTGAGAAAACAAAACAAAACAATGTATCTATATACCATTCTCTGACTCTTTTTCCATGGGTGTGATCTGGCTTAGAAAACGATAAGGAATATTTTCCTGACAGACTTGAAAACTAGGGTCTTCCTCACACGTCTGTAAATAACTCTGGAATCCAACTGGGCACATTCTAGTGTGGAACAAAAATAGATGAACACAAGTGCTTACTTGTGGATACCATCTTACCAACGGATCACAATGTTTTCTTTTCTGGTGTACTCTTGTCGACAGGGATTGTGTACTGTTTTAGACCCAAGTACTGTTGTATCCTGTGTAGTACTAGTTCTGTATCTCTTGTCTGAATTCAACATTTTTAGTTGCTGTGTAAATGTTAGGAAGCAAAGTAGCTTTGAATTTTCTCTTTAAGAGAACAAAAGATAATGTATTTTCTTTGTTTCACGTTTTATTTGGTAATATTTAAAAGAACTAGAAAGCCATATAACATAGCTATAATTACTACCTGTTTGCTATTTTTGTTTAACTTATTTTGTAGCTTCCTCACTTTAGTTTGAGTTGCTAAGCAAATGTATACAACCAGAAAAAAAGAGCTTCCTAAGTTGCACATTTTTGCACCTCTTGTGCATTCTGCAAGGAGACAATGAATCCATGTATTTCTACGTAATTATCTTTTTCATTTTTAACCTGTTTCATTTGTAATGATGCTACATAATTTTGTGGCTCCCTAATGCAATAATGTACAGAAGATAAAAAATTTATAATTGAACAATTTGTCTTTCTGTTCACCGAATATGTTGCAGGTCATGCTCCCATGCCCCCCTTTCTAAACTGGTATCAACAAGACTGGAATGTTTGTGGTATCAGGGGCAAGAGGTATCATAAAACAACAAAACAGAGTGAACTCTTTTAGAGCATCTATATCTGCAATCTGTAAATGGTAAAATGTCTGTGTATTTTTTTAAATGTACCTTTTCAATAAAAGTACAAAAAGTAAAAGCCTGTTTGTGTTTTCAAAGTTATTTTCTCCTGAGACGCCTTCAATTTGAAATCATCTGATGAACGATTTTCAGTAGGTGCAAGGATTGCTCCTTACATATTTAGCATTTTCAGGTCTTATTTGAAGCATTTTTATTTGTCACGTTTATTCATTACTGTTCACAGCATCTGCGTGAGGCAAGACTTTCCTGCTCTTTTCCCTCTGAATCCCTAAGAAGTCGGGACAAGTTGTGAGTGTAGCCCTAAATCACAGTAGTAGCCTGATAAAAAATTTGTGACTCTGATTTTTTTTTTAACTTTCTCTAAGTCTTCTAAATCCCTAGCCCATCTTTCATTTGTGTCCAAGGCATTTATGATCGCCTTCTATTCCACTCCTCTGATCAGCCCACCCTTTTTTTCTTCCTACTTCATTCTCTTTTTAAGTGTAAAGATCAATACATCACTATTTGTTCTGGATACCTGCTTAACGAACTAATTCAAAACTTAGTGGCTTAAAATAACAACCATCTTATATCATGATTTCAGAGGTCAAGAATTCCAACCAGGCTCGGTTGGGCTGTTCTTCTGTTCGAGGAGGCATCAATATGAAGTCCCTTGGTAATACTTGGGGGAGGGGCGGTGTCTGGAGGCCCAAGATGGCTTCACTCACAGGTGTGCCTGGTGGTGGCTGGAAGGCTGAACTCCATTGGAACAGTTACCGAAAGACCTACATATGGCCTCTCCAGCTATGTGGTCTTAGGCAATGACATAGTAACTCAGGGCTTCCAGAGAGAGAGCATTTCAAGGGGCCTGTGTGGAAGTCAAAAAGCTTCTTATAAAATTGTCTCAGAACTCCCAGCATGTCACTTACGCTGCATTCTATTGATCAAGCAAGTCACTAAGGCCAGTCCAGATTCAAGGCGAAGGAAAGTATTCACTTTTCAATGTGAGAAAGAGCAAAGAATTTGTGGCCATCTTTAATCTACCACTCTGTTACAGAACTTTGAGGGGAGTGGTAACAAAGCTATGATAGAGCCCCCTTTCCCCCACCATAAGCCCAAACCATGCCAGTTCTTTAAAATGAGAGGAATGGGGGTGGGGTGGGACCTAAATTCTCCTTTCTAAAAAGTTAAGGCCAGTGGCTGGCAGTGCAGCTGTGCTCGGCGGCAATAGGCTTCCTTTATCAAAGAGTTTATCCAACTGTTGGAAAATTGTTGACCTTAATATTCTAGGCATATAATCAGGTTAGTGTTAGAGTCTATTAAAACTCCAGTTTGACATTCAGAGTTTGTTTGTTTTACTATGAGTCCTTTCAACTCTATACTAGTTACTCTAAACCTTGGTTGGACCTTCAGACATAGCTTAGAAACGTCATAATCTGAAAGAAATGTGTTTCCGTGTAACACTTTGGAGAAGTTTGGTTTTTTTTATCATTACTATCATGAACTCCAGCGGCTATTATATTTCATTTCTCTTGTATATCCTCTATCTCATTAATGTTCACTGCCATCCTCAAAAATTTTTAAATGTCAGTATTTAAATAGACCCAGAAACCTACTAATTAGATTTATAGTTTAAGATTTTGAAAAATCACCTCAGGGAAGAAGTACAAAAGAATAGCAATTAATTAAAATGCATGCCTCCAAAAGTAGCCATGAGTAGCTTCAAGTAATGACATACACAACACTATTAAACAGATACAGTTTATCCAACCTGATTCTGAGGTAGCACAGTGGGTCAATCCTAAGCAGATGTGTATATTGGAACGAATAGCCATTTTTAGTGGGGAAAGACTACCACTCTACCCCTCCACTTATTGGGAAAGTTAAAAAATGTGCTGTTTATTCTGACATAGTCCAGCTCTGGTCTCTATAGAATATGTAAATTGATCTCAGACAGGATTGCCAGATAAAATATAAAACACCTAAACAAATTTGAATTTCAGGTCAACAATGAATAATTTTTAATAGAATATTTTAATAATTTTAGTAAGATGTTGCACATGGTGTAAGTACATTCCAGAAGTAAGTATGCAATATTTGGGATGTACTGATACTAAAGAATATTTGTTGTTTATCTGAAATTCACATTTAAGCCTGTATTTTTCCTTGCTAAATCAGGCAACCCTTGTCTCGGGAGCATTCCTCTTCATCTCAAGTACCATGATTCTTCAGGAAAGAAGTGACCCCTGGTACTCACAACCAAATAACAAGATTTTGAAGGCACATTGTTAGATGCACTCACCAAACAGGCAGAGGAAGGAACTTGCAGTAAATCAAAGTCAATGATATATTGACATTGGATGGGACCAGGGCATGGGGAAAACGTAGCTACAGATGCCCCTTACTGAAAGCCACACTGACAGCTGCTTAACAAAACTAAACTGTTGTAAAAGCAAAAAATAGAATTCTCATTTCTATTACGCACCAAACATACCACCCCTGATGTGCTCCTTCTTTGCCCTAAGAGAATGCCTATATTCTGGGGCAGAAATGGTTGTGTTTGTGTAGAATTTTTCTCTCAGAAAGTGCTAGAAGGAGAACTACACCGCAGTTGATATAGCTGAGAAAGGGAACCATGGGAATTCCCACCAGAAAAAAAACTAAGGAGACAGAGCTGATGGAGCATCAGGTGGAAATCCTGTTGTGCTAACACTCCCTTCAGGAACCTAAAGGGACTCACTGAACAGGTTGAGTTTGGGGATGTTTTGAGAAATGGGCACCCACTGCCCGGGGTGTGATCAGAGAGAAGAGTGATGGCAGGAGGGGAGAGATGACCAGGAACCCTTTGACAAAGTCAGCATCAAGACGTACACCCTTGGTAAGCACGAGCTTCTTCTGGTAACAGGCATAGGGACTTCATTTCACCTCTGTAGGCCTGCTAGGTGGATTCTGGCCTCTCTTCAGTGTTCCTTCCACCAGATCTTGATTTGGTTAATATGATGGCCCTAGTCTAGTAACATCAGAGTTGACATGGCCTCTTTGGGAAAATCCTAGTTTTGATACTTCGGTGGGCTGAGGAGCTGTGGAGTGTAAGAGCAAATTCCACAGGGGATGATCATCTCTGCCTCCTTCCTTACACCAGGTAATTAGCTCCACGGGGGAATTCATCAGGGGCCTGATGCAGGCTCTCAGCAGCAATGGAGCATGACTGCAGGGAAGTGCCCTGATTTCTTTGGCTAAAATGTCTAAAACAAGAGTGGCAATACAATGTATTCCTCTACTCATTAAGTGCTCAAGCTGCATCAACCTCTGGTTGTCAGATCACTAATGTGGACACAGTGACAATATCTTCATGTCATATTCATTTTAAGAAGTCACTTATCTACAGATGATTGGACAAGCTAGTCATTAAGCACCTCCTTTTCATTTTTATTAGAGTAAAAAAGTAAAATTAGGATGGAAGAGAATTAAATAACAATACACAGTTTGGGGCTCCTGGGTGGCTCAGTCGGTTAAGCGTCTGCCTTTGGCTCAGATCATGATCCCAGGGTCCTGGGATTGAGCCCCATGTCTGGCTCTCTGCTCCACGGGGGGATCTCCTTCTCCCTCACCCTCTGCCTTGCTTGTGTGCTCTCTCTCTAATAAATTTTTTTAAAAATCTTTAAAAAAACAATACACAATTTGCATTCAAAAGACATGAATTCAAATCCTATCATGTCATCTGTTTCTTAGTTCTGTGATTTTATGTCATTTTCCCAGAGCCCCAGTTTCTCATACATATAAAACATATCACAGTACCAAACTCACAGGGTGGTTCTGAGAAGCAAATAAAACAAAGCATGTAAAATGCCACTGCAAATCATAGCTTGCTATGCAAATTTTCACCTGTGGATAAATGAAATGATTTTTTCTCATTTTTAATTTTTAAATTTTAAGTAAATTCCCTCAAATTAGCCCCAATTTTGAGTCTTTAGCATTAATCTAGACTCTAGAAAAGTACTCCTGCAATGCAAAAGAAACAGTAAACTCATTAGTTGTAAGTTTATGTTCCTACTCACAAGGATATAATTCAAATAAAAGTAATACAAAGATAACAGAACCAAAGTAAATGTAAAGTGTTCGCATATCACAATATGTTTGAATTTTATCTCTTATATTCTATATAACAAAAATAGAGTTTCAAGTTGTAAAAAATCAAAAACTTCTTTATGTTGCAAAAAAAAATTACTACTTCAGTTATAAAAAATAAAAAAATTTCTTTCTGATGTAAAAAAACTAAAAATCACTATAAAGGGAATTAAACATAGAAGAAAGGCTAAAAAAATTGTATAATCCATATGAAATATATAGTTTCATATCCTTATTATACAGAAAACTCATAATATGGGATGGGGGAACTCTTCCAGAAAAGAAAGACAAACAATTCAATTTACATGTTTTTCTAAACATGTAAAAAGGCAATTCAGAAAAAAACAAAATATATACAAATGTTTAATAAATGTGAAAAGCTGTTTGTTATCACTTAATACAAATGAAATCAATATTTTTTTGATCTAGCATGTTGACAAAAAATATATAAATTTTCTAGACCTTATATCATCAAGAGTGGGGAAATGGACACATTCAGGCATTGTTGGTAGTAAGGAAAATTGCTTCAACTTTTCTGGAAGGATGGTTTGTCAATATGTATCATCATGTCAATTACATATAACACTTGACCCAGAAATCCTATGTTCAAGACTTTATCCTAAGATATTAATCCTATAAATGTAAAAAGATTTATGCACAAATATGTTTCAAAATAGTGAAAAAATATTCATCCATAGGGAATGAGTAAATAAATTATGGAACCCATATGTGGTAGGAAATAACACAACCATTTAAAATGACGACATGGGGCACCTGCGTGGCTCAATTGGTTAAGCGTCTGACTCTTGATCTCAGCTCAGGTCTTGATCATGAATTCAGGCCCTGTGTTGGGCTCCACAGTGCGCTTAAAAAAATAAAAATAATGACATAATTCTGTAATTATATGAAAAGATGTTCATGATATGTGTCCAAGTGGGAGAAATAAAAGGTTACAGAACAACATGTTAAGTATGATCACACTCATATCAAATTTTAAAACTATACCTGTATGTTGATATCCATACATGGAGAGATGTCTGATGAAAGTGGTTATCCAGACTGATGGAAGTTACTCCTGAGTTGTAGATTTCCATATGGCTCTACATTTTATTTTTATTTTTGGTATAATTTGAATGTCTATAAAGAATATATATTGCTGTTTCAGAATCATGTAAATATAATCGGTTGTCCCATTATAACCAAAACAAATAAACTCCACCACACAATGACACACAATTTCAGAAGAATCCAAGAAATTATAGTTGAAAAATAAATGGGTAATAAATGTCAAATAAGAATAGTTAATTATAAAAATAAAAGCAAGAAAAGAACTTTAATGTTATTTCAGATTTTTAGGGACAAGCAGAATCCACATGAGCCCAACATGGGCCCTCAAGGCAGGCTGATCTCATGACCCTGAGGCCATGACCGGAGTGAAACCAAGAGTCAGACACTTAACTGACAGAGCCACCCAGGCACCCTGGTAAATAGCATCTTAAGGTTGATGCTCCTCGATGCCTCTCACACGGATTCTTCCCACCTCTCTCCCATGTTCTGGGCTCTTCTGTTGTTACTTAACCAATTCTTTGGGAATTGTATGACCAGTTCATAGATTCACATAGCCTCATTTGTTTTTTGACTGTAAAAGATTGTGCCTATTTATTCAAGTAATGACATGATTATAGGATCAAAATACATTCATCTCTCACCGCTGATTGGAATTGCATTTTTACTATAGCGTAAGTATAGCTCTATATATAGTATATAGAGTTTGGTGAATAGGCCACCAACTGAAAGAAAAGGCAGGCTTCCTTTTTCCCTCCATCAGAGAACTACCATCCCAGGCATATTTATCTGATGTTTTATTCTCTGCACTGTAGGCTGTGGGGAAGAATTGCCTGTGGAAAGAACACAGACTATATAAGTATGAATAGTTGGGAAAATTTCCTTGAAGAGCCCCTGACAGCATTTAACCTATACAAGGCCCCAAAGTTTCAAATGATAAAAGGACAATGCAAAACACAGCCTCCTTTTCCTGACAAGCAGTCAGAATACTATCCATACACTCTCCCCAAGAGAATTCATTATTTGGATGCCAATAACTGTTTCACTTTCCAATAAATGTAAACAGGTGGCACATGAGACATTGTTAACATCGAAGCTTGCACGATAAATAAGAAAACCCTCTAGTGGCTAAACACTCTGCACTTTGATTTCTGGCTCTCAAAGACAAAGATCAGTAGGCTCCTCCTAGTAGCTCCTGGTAATAGGAGGCTCTCTGAGATGCAGTATCACTACAGAGAGCTGGAAGTCAAGTTCACATCTTCGTTTAAAGGAAAAGCTAGCTTCAACTCTCACGCTTACATTTCGCAACATGGCTGAGCCCATTTTCAATCAATATACTGAGCAGTTAAGCACTGAAATCAGTTTGGAAGTCGAACACCAAGCAAGAGTGAAAAAGTGCCACTGGTCTCAAACCAGAAAGCAAGGCTTTTTAATGGGGTGGTTACTTTGCTTTGTCTACAGGCAAAAAAACAAAAAACAAACAAACAAAAAACCTTGAACTAACTGCTGAGTCTTCATTGAGGTACAAAATACAACCTGGACTACAGATTTTGAAAGGGTAGTGTGGAGAGGCATCACCTGGAGAGTTTGTTAAAATTTATATTACTGGGCCCCATCCCCAAAGATATTATTCAAGGGGGGTGGAAGTGATGCCCAGAAACTGCATCCTAACAGGCCCGCCCCTCCCCCAATCCTCCCACCCAGGGTCACATGGAGAAGACCGAGAATAGTCTGGCTCATAAAATCGAAGAAAGAGTTATTGGCCTCAGGATGCCAATAGACTCTTGGGTCTATGCAGTGCCACACATCGAGTCCACATTAAAGCAGTAAACATTTCCAAAGACTACATTGAGTAGACCAAACTTCAGGCCAAAACTCCAAGGAACTCCATCTCCAAACAACAAAATACTTTTAGGCAAACAGTAAAGATTTTCAAATGCCCTAGAAATGAATCTGCTTGTTTTTTCCCCTTTGCAAACAAAATCCTACATATAACTCTTACTTAAAAGCAAAACAAACAGGAGGAGTAGGAGACCTGGATTTCGTCTGGTCTCAGGAATTCAGCTGGATAGGGATCAAACCATTCTGAACACCTACGAACTCAACAGGAGATCGAAGATAAGAATAGCAACAACACTCTGAACAGAAAAGCGACCACTTTCTGGAAGGTAGGACGTGCGGAGAAGCGAATCCTAGGTGATATTCGGGAGGATAGACGGCGGGGGAGGGGGCCTCCGTCAGCCGCTTCTGGCGAGTGATAGAGCGGCGGAGCACAAAATTGGAACTTTTAGAAGTTGGCTCTGCTGAGGGACATCGCTGCAGTGGCTAAGCGGGGGGTGGAACACTCGCTGGAACAGTGTGGTCTCAGGACCCTCGGGGTCACAGAAAGACCGGGGGTCCCTGAGTGCGGCAGAGCTCCCAGGTATCAGAGAGGGGAAGCCAGCTGCAGAGACAGAGCCGAGGCGCGGGCTCTCAGCTCGGGGTGGCCATAAACTGTGATCCGCGGCCCAGTCGGGCCACTGCTCCTCCAGCAGGGACCCAACAAGCAGCAGATCCGGGGAGACTCCCCTTCCTCCCCCTGGAAGGAGCGGCGCGGGAGGGCACCGCAGGGATGTGCTGGGTTTGGAGACTCCACACGGGATTGGGTGCCAGAGATAGCAACGCTCGGTCACAGGCCGGGTGAGAACGGAGAGCGGCCGGAGACCGGGGACAAGGGAGTGACTGACTGCTTTTCTCTGGGGGCGCACTGAGGAGCGGGGCCCCGAGTTCTTGGCTCCTCTGGGGCGGAGATTGGGAGGACACCATTTTCACTCTCGTCCTCCAAAGCTGTACCAAGAGCTTGCAGGGAACAAAAGCTCCTGAGAGCAAACCCAAGCAGATTACTTAGTCCAGACCGGCAAGGGCAGGGCAATTCCGCCTCCAGCAAAGACATTTGGGAACCACGGCAACAGGCCCCTCCCCCAGAAGATCAGCAAGAACAGCCAGCAAGCCAAGACCAAGTTTACCGATCAATGAGAACGGGAGAACTCCATCGCTAACGGAATACTGCACATAGAATTCATGGCTTTTTTACCATGATTCTTTAGTCTTTCAAAGTTAATTTTTTTAACTGTCTTTTTTTTTCTTTTGAATTTTTCTTTTTCCCCTTTTCAACTAACATCTTATCAATCTCTTTTTTAAAAAAACATTTTTATTTTTCATTTTTAGAGTCATATTCTAACCCTTCATATTAGCTACCCTTATTTTTGGCATATACATATAAGTTGTTCTCTCTTTAAAAATTTTGAGATACATTTTCTTTTAACATATCAAAATATACCCTAAATCTCTAGTGTATGGCTTTGTCTATTCTCCGGCCTGATCACATTCTCTCCCCTTCTTCTTTCTTTTTTTTTTAAATTCTCTTCTTTTATCAAACAACTTCTTATCAATTCCTTTTATAAGATTTTTAATAATTTTCATCTTTACAGTCATATTCCATCCCTTCATTGTATCAACCCTTATTTTTGTATAAATATAAGTTTTTCTTTCTTTAAAATTTTGGGAGGCACTTTCTTCTAACAGACCAAAATACACCCAAAATCTAGTGTGTGGCACTGATCTATGCACCAGCCTGATCATATTTGATCATATTCTGTTTTTTTTGTTTTGTTCTGGTTTTGTTTTTATCTTTTTGTTTTTTCTTTCTTTCCCTTTCTTTTCCCCTGGTTTCAGGTCTTTTCTGATTAGAGTATATTTTCTGGGGACGTTGTTAACCTGTTAGCATTTTCTTCCCTCATTCATCTCGTCTCCTCTGGACAAAATGACAAGATGGAAAAAAATCACCTCAACAAAAAAACAAGAGGTAGTACCGACTGCCTGGGACCTACTCAATATGGACATTAGTACAATGTCGGACCTAGAGTTCAGAATCATGATTTTAAAGATACTAGCTGGGCTTGAAAAAAGCATGAAGTTATTAGAGAAACCCTTTCTGGAGAAATAAAAGAACTAAAATCTAACCAAGTCGAAATCAAAAAGGCTATTAATGAGGTGCAATAAAAAATGGGGGCACTAACTGCTAGGATAAAAGAGGCAGAAGAGAGAATCAGTGATATAGAAGACCAAATGATGGAAAATAAAGAGGGTGAGAAAAAGAGAGATAAACAACTACTGCTTCACGAGGGCAGAATTCGAGAGATAAGCAATACCATAAGACAAAACAACATTAGAATAATTGGGATCCCAGAAGAAGAAGAAAGAGAGAGAGGGGCAGAAGGTATATTGGAGCAAATTATAACAGAGAACTTCCCTAATGTGGGGAAGGAAACAGGCATCAAAATCCAAGAGGCACAGAGAACCCCTCTCAAAATCAGTAAAAATAAGTCAACACCCCGACAGCTAATAGTAAAACTTACGAGTCTCGGAGACAAAGAGAAAATCCTGAAAGCAACTCAGGAGAAGAGATATGTAACCTACAATGGTAGAAACATTAGATTGGCAACAGACCTATCCACAGAGACCTGGCAGGCCAGAAAGGACTGGCATGATATATGCAGAGCACTAAACGAGAAAAATATGCAGCCAAGAATACTATATTCAGCTAGGCTGTCATTGAAAATAGAAGAAGAGATAAAAAGCTTCCAGGACAAACGAAAACTAAAGGAATTTGCAAACATGAAACCAGCCCTACAAGAAATATTGAAAGGGGTCCTCTAAGCAAAGAGAGAGCCTAAAAGCAGCATAGACCAGAAAGGAACACAGACAATATACAGTAACAGTCACCTTACAGGCAATACAAGGGCACTAAATTCGTATCTTTCAATAGTTAGCCTGAATGTAAATGGGCTAAATGCCCCAATCAAAAGACACAGGCTATCAGATTGGATAAAAAAACAAGACGCATCGATATGCTGTCTGCAAGAGACTCATTTTAGACCCAAAGACACCCCCAGATTGAAAGTGAGGGGGTGGAAAACCATTTACCATGCTAATGGACACCAAAAGAAAGCTGGGGTGGCAATCCTTATATCAGACAAATTAGATTTTAAACCAAAGACTGTAATAAGAGATGAGGAAGGACACTATATCCTACTTAGGGTCTATCCAACAAGAAGATCTAAAAACTGTAAATATCTATGCCCCTAACATGGGAACAGCCAATTATATGAGCCAATTAATAAGAAAAGCAAAGAAACACATTGACAACAATACAATAAGAGTGGGGGACTTTAACACCCCTCTGACTGAAATGGACAGATCAACTAAGCAAAAGATCAACGAGGAAATAAAGACTTTAAATGACACACTGGACCAAATGGACTTCACAGACATATTCAGAACATTCCATCCCAAAGCAATGGAATACACATTCTTCTCTAGTGCCCATGGAACATTCAACAGAATAGATCACATCCTAGGTCACAAATCAGGTCTCAACCGGTACCAAAAGATTGGGATCATTCCCTGCATATCTTCAGACCACAATGC
The DNA here is from genome assembly GCF_009762305.2 of Zalophus californianus. Taxonomy (NCBI): domain Eukaryota; kingdom Metazoa; phylum Chordata; class Mammalia; order Carnivora; family Otariidae; genus Zalophus; species Zalophus californianus. The sequence continues at coordinate 142,050,827 of NC_045597.1, read as the reverse complement.
TTTGAAACTAGAACTCAGTCACAAGAGGAAAGTCAGAAAGACCTCAAATACATGGAGGCTAAAGAGCATCCTACTGAAGAATGAATGGGTCAACCAGGAAATTAAAGAAGAATTAAAAAATTCCTGGAAACCAATGAAAATGAAAACACAACTGTCCAAAATCTTTGGGATACAGCAAAGGCAGTCCTGAGAGGAAAGTATATAGCAATACAAGCCTTTCTCAAGAAACAAGAAAGGTTTCAAATACACAACCTAACCCTACACCTAAAGGAGCTAGAGAAAAAAATGGCAAATAAAGCCTAAACCCAGCAGGAGAAGAGAAATCATAAAGATCAGAGCAGAAATCAATGAAATAGAAACCAAAAGAACAGTAGGACAGATCAATGAAACTAGGAGCTGGTTCTTTGAAAGAATTAACAAGATTGATAAACCCCTGGCCAGACTGATCAAAAAGAAAAGAGAAATGACCCAAATCAAGAATATCATGAATGAAAGAGGAGCGATCACAACCAACACCAAAGAAATACAAACAATTATAAGAACATATTATGAGCAACTCTATGCCAGCAAATTAGATAACCTGGAAGAAATGGATGCATTCCTAGAGATGTATCAACTACCAAAACTGAACCAGGAAGAAACAGAAAACCTGAACAGACCGATAACCACTAAGGAAATTGAAGCAGTCATCAAAAATCTCCCAACAAACAAAAGCCCAGGGCCAGATGGCTTCCCAGGGGAATTCTACCAAACATTTCAAGAAGAATTAATACCTACTCTTCTGAAACTATTCCAAAAAATAGAAATAGAAGGAAAACTTCCAAACTCGTTTTATGAGGCCACGATTACCTTGATCCCCAAACCAGACAAAGACCCCCATCAAAAAGGAGAATTACAGACCAATATCCTTGATGAACATGGATGCAAAAATTCTCACCAAAATACTAGCCAATAGGATCCAACAGTACATTAAAAAGATTATTCACCACGACCAAGTGGGATTTATCCCTGGGCTGCAAGGTTGGTTCAACATCTGCAAATCAATCAACATGATACAATACATTAACAAAAGAAAGAACAAGAATCATATGATCCTCTCAATAGATGCAGAAAAGGCATTTGACAAAGTACAGCATCCTTTCTTGATCAAAACTCTTCAGAGTATAGGGATAGAGGGTACATACCTCAATATCATAAAAGCCATCTATGAAAAACCTACAGCGAATATCATTCTCAATGGGGAAAAACTGAGAGCTTCCCCCTAAGGTCAGGAACACGGCAGGGATGTCCACTCTCACCAATGCTATTCAACATAGTACTAGAAGTCCTAGCCACAGCTAGACAACAAAAAAATTCAAAGGCATCCAAATCAGCAAAGAAGAAGTCAAACTCTCACTGTTTGCAGATGATATGATACTTTATGTGGAAAACCCAAAAGACTCCACCTCAAAACTGCTAGAACCCATACAGGAATTTAGTAAAGTGGCAGGATATAAAATCAATGCACAGAAATCAGTGGCATTCCTATACACCAACAACAAGACAGAAGAGAGAGAAATTAAGTAGTCGATCCCATTTACAACTGCACTCAAAACCATAAGATGCCTAGGAATAAATCTAACCAAAGAGGCAAAGGATCTGTACTCAGAAAACTATAAAATACTCATGAAAGAAATTGAGGAAGACACAAAGAAATGGAAAAACGATTGGAAGAACAAATATTGTGAAGATGTCACTGCTACCTAGAGCAATCTACACATTCAATGCAATCCCCATCAATATACCATCCACTTTTTTCAAAGAAATGGAACAAATAATCCTAAAATTTGTATGGAACCAGAAAAGACCCCAAATAGCCAGAGGAATGTTGAAAAAGAAAAGCAAAGCTGGCGGCATCACAGTTCCAGACTTCCAGCTCTATTCCAAAGCTGTCATCATCAAGACAGTATGGTACTGGCACAAAAACAGACACATAGATGAATGGAACAGAATAGAGAGCCCAGAAATGGACCCTCAACTCTATGGTCAACTCCTCTTTGACAAAGCAGGAAAGAAGAAGAAGATAGCAGGAAGGGAAGAATGAAGGGGGGGAAATTGGAGGGGGAGACGAACCATGAGAGACTATGGACTCTGAGAAACAAACTGAGGGTTCTAGAGGGGAGGGGGTGGGGAGATGGGTTAGCCTGGTGATGGGTATTAAAGAGGGCACATTCTGCATGGAGCACTGGGTGTTATGCACAAACAATGAATCATGGAACACTACATCCAAAAAAAAATGATAAATATGTGAAAAACAATAAAATAAAAAAATGGGAACACTACATCAAAAACTAATGATGTAATATATGGTGATTAACATAACAATAAAAAATTTAAAAAATTAATGATGTAATGTATGGTGATTAACATAATAAAAAATTTAAAGAAAAAAGCAAAAAAAGGAAAAACAAATAGTCTGTAGCATGTGATTCTAGTGATTCAAGACAAATAGAGGAATCAAAATACCTCTAATTTAAGAAGAGAAATAAGAGAAAAGAGGTTCTGGGTGTTTATGAAAGACTTAGGCTAGTTCTTTAGTAGCCATTCTAGAAAAGTAAGATTACCGAGGCGGCTTTCAGAGTGTGATCTCTAAAATGTATCCATTATTATTGTGGACTAGGAAAGCATGACTTTATACAAACACAGGAGAATATACCAGAATACCTTTCAAGAAATCTATCTCATGATTCTAAGAAACCTACTATGATACTAAAATTTGGCTACTATAATATTTGACTTATACATCAGGAGATGGGGTATCAACCTAAGTTTATTTTTCACATACATGAATCTTAGTCCTTTCAGAACCAAATGTCTCTTGGTTTTATTTAAATCTTTAGAGGAACCCTTTCTAGAAGTTATTACCGATGGTCCTCCCTTCTTAAGCATGATATACTGGCTATAATCCTTTCTTGATGATTCAAGTTCACTACTAAAACCATCATTCGTGACACACAGGTAGAAGATGTCATATAGTTATGGAAAGAACAATGGGCTAAAAATCAGAATTCCCAAATAACTGTCCCCAGAGCCTACCCTTACTGGGCATGTTACCTTAAGCAAGTTTAAGATGCAGTATCCTCATCTCTAAAATAGGGGCGATACTACTTGTCTGGCATCTACCAACATTTATTGTAAGGATCAAGTAAAGACAATTATAGTAAGTGCTCAATACATTTTTACCTGTCATATTATTGGCATGACACCATTGCAGGCCCCGCACATCCCCAAGAAACAGATGAGGAACCGAGACCACAGAGATTAAGTAACAAATTCTTCCCAGACAGTCTCCTGCCAACTTCCATGTTCTGCCACCAGTGCAGCCAATTTCATGTCCAAGTCCTGGCAACCAGTTGTAGAAACACAGAGCTTGTGAAGTACTTACAGAGGTTCCTGCTGAGACGTAACATCTGAGTAATATAGGAAAGAGCTTTCAGTTTAGTCCCATTTAACAGCCGCTTGGGGTTGATGTTCAGACACTGGAAAGGCAGTAAGTGGGTAAGAATGGTTTCTGCCTTCATGCTGCTTAACATGCTAAGAAGGAGGGGGACGGTGGAGACAACACAATATGAACAGTACTTCAATATGTAATAAGAGCAGGAAAAAAATATATACACATATATTTGTATATATTGCATATATACATATAATAAGAGCAAAAGAAAGACAACGAGCTCAAGAGGTGGGGGGTGGCACATGCATAGAGTGAGGAGATGCCCAGGAAACTTTCTGGGATAGCTCAAACGGCAAGAAGAAAGAGCATTCCAGAAGAAGGAACGACATGAGCAAAAGCACAGAAGTATGAAAGAGTCTGGAGGAAACTGTGAGCGGTTCCTAGCACTAAAAATGAGAGGCAGGAAGGGTAAGAGTTGGCTGGGAAGTACGTGTGGATCAGTCATGAAGAACCTCGTAGGGACGTCTGGACCAAATCCTGTAGCTGGTGGGATCGTTAGAGGATTTTAATTGGGAGTAAAAGGATCAGATTTGCATTTAGGGAGATCTTTTCGGTGGAAATAAAAAGGAGGCACTGGAGAAGGTGATGTGGACCTGAGACAGGAGGCCGCAAAAATGCCCTGAACAAGGGCCTCGGGAATGAAAAACTATGAAACGCTCTAGGCAGCAAAAAAAACCCCGCACAGAAGCCAACCAGGGAGCAGCTGCTGCAGCCCACGGCCAGCACGCTCTGGGCAGCTCCGGAGCAAGCACCGCGGGGCGGGGCGGGGCGGGGCGGATCGTCCCCTGCCCCCCACCCTCCCCCGGGGGGGCAGAGGCTCACTCAGGCTCTGAGAGAGCTCCCCTCGGCCATCTCCCCGCACCACGCACAGGGACTCGCCCTAGTGAGTACAGACGAGAAGAAATGATGGGCCCAGAGCCAGAGCTGCTGGGCATGGAGAACTATCAGTTCTCATCCTCACAGGTCCCAGACTACAATACTCTCTGAGTTCCAAGGTTTACTTTTCTAATGTGTCGTTCCTTTAGTGTCAAGTTGCAAAGCAGTCATTCCTCACCCCCGAAGGCTCTGTGACTGGAGACCCGCAGCAGCCAGAGTGTTAGAACTGTGTGTAAAGTAAGAAAAGAGCTCCCAGAGCAGCCTGAGGGATGCTCCCAGGAAGCAAGTGTACCAGAACCATTCTTGGTCTTTTGGGCCTCTAGGGTACCTGCTCAGCTGCAGCATTTTTTTCCCCTTTCCTACTTTCAGGGGTTGCATAGTTAGTGTTTGTACATTGAGGATGTCATTGAAATGGCGTCTGAATATATGATAAGTTGTTATTATACCATACAAATAAATAATCTTTTTTAAAATAATCATCTTCTTGGGGCGCCTGGGTGGTGCTGTCATTTAAGTGTCTGACTCTTGGTTTCAGCCCGGGTTGTGATCTCAGGGTCATGAGATCAAGCTTCATGTCGGGCTTCATGCTCAACACAGAATCTGCTTAAGACTCTCCCTTCTCTCTCTGCACCCCCTTCTCTCAAATAAATAAATAAATCTTTAAAAAAAATAAAGTGCTTAAAATAAATAATCATCTTAATTCATTCTACAAACCATGATGTGCCAGACACTGTACTGAAAATACTAAAATAAATGAGATTCCCCCCGGGTACTGAAGGAGAGTGCTAGGACCTTCAAAGAGAGCAAAGTCTCAGGTACTAGGTTTGTTTTTACACGTGTCTGTTTGTATTAACTGGAATTTTATTTCTGATAATGCTGAGATGAGTTTAATTCAGAGGACATCATCCTAAGGATCACCTGAGGATGTTTCAAAAACTATCATAGCTGGGGCGCCTGGGTGGCTCAGTCGGTTAAGTGTCTGCCTTCAGCTCAGGTCTTGATCTTGGGGCCCTAGGATTGGGTCGCCGTCAGGCTCCCCACTAGCAGGATGCCTCCTTCTTCCTCAGCTCCTCGCCCCCCACTCATGCACTCTCTCAAATAAATAAGTAAATCTTTTTAAAAATAAATTAATTAATTTTAAAAACCTATTGGAGCCATGGTCTCAGCATCACATCAGCTGAATCAGGATCTCAGGTGGTGAGTCCTGGACACTGATAAGAAAATAAACAAATTATCCAGGTGATCTTAACAAGAGCCAGGCTTGAGATACACTAATCACTTAGAGCTGAAGAGGGACCACAAATATGAAGGCAAGAAGAGTTAGGTGCCTCCAACCACTATTGTTTGAGAGCAAAATACATCTTCCAAGCCCAAGGAAGAAAACAAACAAACCAGCTTTCGCGGTATGTGAGTGGTGGGGAAGGAGAGGATATTTTAGTTAAATGATGTCCTGTTTTTCCTCGGACATGGGCTAATCTCCCCATGGGTGCACCTACAGACCATTGGAACTGTCATCTGGTACGATGGCACTGTGAAATCTGAGGAGAAAATGTTATCAATGTGTTGCTAAACCTCTGAAAAGTATAAACTCTGGAAGTAAATATCTTAAAATTACTTACCTAAATATGAAATTCCTGAAGCAGTACAGAGTAATCTGTTAGACCATTGATGCTAGAGCAAAATAATCTTAATTATATAAATGCCCACAGTCTACACAGATTCCTATGTGATTGGCCCCAAAAATCACCATAGGAAATTGTCAATGTATTGGATTCAGGTCAGGAATGTTGTCACATCAAAAAGCAGTATTTGGGTACATTAAGCCACCTTTGCTATATTATGCTGATGATGAGGATGGGGAAAAATAAACCCACATACTTTTTTTTTTAAAGATTTTATTTACTTATTTCACAGGGAAAGAGAGAGAGAGAGCACAAGCAGGGGGAGCAGCAGAGGGAGAGGGAGAAGTCGACTCCCCACTGAGCAAGGAGCCTGACACGGGACTCGATCCCAGGATCCTGGGATCATGACCCGAGCCAAAGGCTGATGATGCCCAACCAACTGAGCCACCCAGGTGCCCCTGAACCCACATACTTAATAAATAATAATAATGACTAGAGATACTAATTCTAAGAAGTCATGGATGATTCTGAACCATGATATTTGTTGAACAGTCTCAAGTAGGTTATAAATGATCTTTATCTACACTGAGTGTGAATTTCGCCAGCCCCCATGTGATAATGTTATCTGATTTCTGCTCTGAGACCTCATGTCCTTATAATCAGACCCTATGAAGGGACGCCACATGGGGACCCTCACACAGAGCCATGCACACTTGCTAGTGCTAGAGACAACAGCAGAGCTGGAGTCCTATTTGATGCAACAGAGAGAGATCGTATTTTGTGAGACCCGGAGAAGGAGGGGGTGCTTGCTCTACTTTCTCCTAGCTTCCTTTGAATATTGCCCCATTTTGTTTGCTAAATACAAATCCTTTGGCAAAGGGCTCTCTCCTTTAGGGGTGCCACTGATGACTAATTACTGCGTGCTCCAACCATGAGTACCACTGAGAAAAGTAGGGTGACTCCCTTTTCTGCATCCATTACAACATTGACTAAAGCAAACCTGAAAAACATGCATTACAGGCAGAAAAGCAATCCTGTTCAGCAAGGGCTCCAAGTCTTGGCTCTCCCGTCACGTAGCTCTGCCCAAATGAGCCACTGAAGGGAGAAATCAACAGGTAATGGAAGGCCTCCCACATGTGTTTTATTCCCTCGCACCTGAGAGCTGAGACCTGTCGTCACCTGTGAGGGTGGGCATGTGGAGGAGGTGAGCAGGGTTTGCGCCAATAAATAAGGGCTGGGATGTGCACGGCTCAGTGTCGCAGGGCAGGGGGAGCTGCAGCTGTGGGGCTTTCTGGGGACCGAGCCCGCAGGGGATCACCAGCAGGCCTCCCCACCCTGTGTCTCATTCCCACAGGCTGCTCGCCCACTCTCAGCTAGAAAAGTAGGTAAAACAGTGCTCATTACAAGCAAACACAGGCAGTGAGGCTAAGCCCTTAGGCAACACTGGAACTTGACAATTTAAAATGAGTCCGAATCTGTAGGGGCCAGAGAAAGCTGGCATTTCGGAAGATCAGAAGTCATTTCGGACAAGTGGGGGCACTGCTTTAGTTGAGGTGAAAAATGGTCTGGAGAAACTGCAAATGTCCCGGGCTCTATTCACAATAGCTGCGGGAAAACTTCATTCAGCACCTGTTGAATGCAATGCACTCACTTTTCATTTCCTTCTCAGGGGGGCAGATGAGAAGCATTACAATACTTACCCAGGGAAGAAGACAGCCTATGGTCTTGCTGCCCCCACAAGTAAGTGGGGAGCAGTTTCCTGCGGTCCCCAAAGACACTTTGAAGGAAATGGGATACTCTGGGAAAAGACGAACACGCCTTTTGTTAATTAATTGAACCACTTTGGAGGAAAAAAAAAAACCTAGGAAGAGGATGGAATTCAGTATGAATCAATGTAAATTAAAGAAGTATTAACCTCCTACAGAATTAATGCCTTCTCCCAAATTTCCTCCTGGCCCCTCGCCCCCTTCCCCCACCCCCCTGTTATGGGGGTACCCCCCGCAGTCGAGGACCATCTCATGCTTCTTGCTTTACCAATGCCCACAAGCCCACTGGAGCTTGGTTTCAGAGAGAACCATGGTAGGCGTGCCTCTGAATCCTGGGACCTCAAATCTCATTAGTATTCTTTGAACTGTGCCTTACACAGTGCCTTCCACAAATTAGTAAATTCCTCCTGACTTGATTGTGGGGATCATGAAGATGAAATGTTACCATTTATTTGGTTATTTTGCCTGTTCCCAGGCGATGCAGATAGGCAGTAAAATTAATTAAATCAACACTCTCCATTACCGCTCCTATTTCCCCAGAATAAGTTGTCACTCTCTCTAAGAAAGAGGATTTCCCCCCCCAAGGCTGTTTTAAAATGGTAATACAACCTCTACTACAAATGCAGGAGGACTGGCAATAAAATGTGCAAACTTGCCTTTTCTAAATTTAATTAAACTCATGTAGCTAGGATGTCTTTTGCAACCATAGTCTTCTACTGGGTTCTGGCATATTTGAGCATATTCGGAGCCCAGGGGGAAGCGGGCTGTAAGAACACCTATTGCAGAGCAGAGCAAACAGCCTTCTCTCACTGCCCTAAGGTGGGGGGAGGAGGGGTGCTAAAGAACCCCCAGGGAGGGAGTACAGAGCTTCCAGGGTGAGGAGCTTAACCTGACAAGGACGCCTTGGGGGGTGGGGCAGAGACAGTTCATGGACCCCTTTGAGAATCTGCTGAAAATACTGGACCCTCTCCATGGAAAATTGTACATATACACCTACAACACTCAATTTCTTACACAATCCCAGGGCTGTTTTCAGACTCCTAGAAGCCTACCTGTGGATCACCATCTATGGTTCCATGGACTCAGTGGGACACTTTTTTTTAGAGTTTCTACTTCTCAGAATTGAATGAGGATGGCACCCCCTCCCTCCCCAGTGCCCTGGATACTGAGATACTGCCAGGCTTGGTCCTGGCAGAGAGGAGGCTGCTGTACCCAATCCCATAACTCCCTGGCCACCAAATGACACCTCTCTGATATCCTGTGTCTGGATTTCATTCCGAGGAACAGACAGTCTCATCCTCTCCACTCCAGACACTTGAAGGACAGCCACCAGCACTGGACACCTGTGCCCAGTAGAGCACAGATGTCACAGAAGTGCCAATGTGTGGAACACTCATGGGAGACCCACCGAAGCCTTGGGGGCTGGGGAATTGACCAAGCAAGGACCCCAGCACCATGTCAGTAAAATGTGGACGTGAACACTTCAGTGATCTCATTTATTTCCACAGGCTGGGGAGAGCCAGGGACATCCAAGTTATACCTAATCATTACGTTCTTTAAATCACTATTTGGGACTTGGAACTGCAGTTAGTCTAAGACATAGAGGCATTTCTGGAGTAAAGAGGGGAGGCTTTCAAAATGTCAGTTTACTGAACTAATGTTTTTAGCGTCTCCCCATTTAACATTATCATGATGGTTAAAATAAATACTGAAAGCAGTCCTTAACAGAGACACCTCTAAACACAGCTCATGGAAAGGAGGTGAGTGAGGTGGGGGTGGGAAGCAGTCTGTCAATGTGCTGGCATTCATCCAAGCCCACACTGTCAGCAAGCTACACAGACTAGGTGATCTTAGGTGATCTTAAGACTAAAGCTTTGGAAGAACAAATATTGTGAAGATGTCAATGCTACCTAGAGCAATCTACACATTTAATGCAATCCCTATCAAAATACCATCAAGTTGGGTGCCTGGGTGGCTCAGTCGTTAAGCGTCTGCCTTCGGCTCAGGTCATGATCCCAGGGTCCTGGGATGGAGTCCCACATCGGGCTCCCTGCTCAGCGGGAAGCCTGCTTCTCCCTCTCCCACTCCCCCTGCTTGTGTTCCTGCTCTCCCTGTCTCTCTCTCTGTCAAATAAATAAATAAAATCTTTAAAAAAAGTTTTTTAAATAAAAAAAATACCATCAACTTTTTCAAAGATATGGAACAAATAATCCTGAAATTTATGTGGAACCAGAAAAGACCCCAAATAGCCAGAGGAATATTGAAAAAGAAAAGCAAAGCTGGCGGCATCACAATTCTAGACTTCAAGCTCTATTCCAAAGCTGTGATCATCAAGACAGTATGGTACTGGCACAAAAACAGGCACATAGATCAATGGAACAGAATAGAGAATCCAGAAATGGACCCTCAACTCTCTGGTCAACTAAGCTTCAACAAAGCAGGAAAGAATGTCCAATGGAAAAAAGACAGGCTCTTCAACAAATGGTGTCGGGAAAATTGGACAGCCACATGCAGAAGAATGAAACTGGACCATCTCCTTACACCACACACAAAAATAGACTCCAAATGGTTGAAAGACCTAAATGTGAGACAGGAGTCCATCAAAATCCTAAAGGAGAACACAGGCAGCAACCTCTTCGACCTCAGCCACAGCAACTTCTTCCTGGAAACATCACCAAAGGCAAGGGAAGCAAGGGCAAAAATGAACTATTGGGACTTCATCCAGATAAAAAGCTTTTGCACAGCAAAGGAAACAGTCAACAAAACCAAAAGACAACCGACAGAATGGGAGAAGATATATGCAAATGACATATCAGATAAAGGGCTAGTATCCAAAATCTATAAAGAACTTCTCAAACTCAACACCCAAAGAACAAATAATCCAATCGAGAAATGGGCAGAAGACATGAACAGACATTTTTCCAAAGAAGAGCTCCAAATGGCCAACAGACACATGAAAAAGTGCTCAACATCGCTCAACATCAGGGAAATCCAAATCAAAACCTCAATGAGATACCACCTCACACCAGTCAGAATGGCTAAAATTAACAAGTCAGGAAACGACAGATGTTGGCGGGGATGTGGAGAAAGGGGAACCCTCCTACACTGTTGGTGGGAATGTAAGCTGGTGCAGCCACTCTGGAAAACAGTATGGAGGTTCCTCAAACAGTTGAAAATAGAGCTACCATACGATCCAGCAATTACACTACTGGGTATTTACCCCAAAGATACAAATGTAGTGATCTGAAGGGGCACGTGCACCCCAATGTTTATAGCAGCAATGTCCACAATAGCCAAACTGTGGGAAGACCCAAGATGTCCATCAACAGATGAATGGATAAAGAAGATGTGGTGTATACACACACACACACACACACACACACACACACACACACACACACACACAATGGAATATTATGCAGCCATCAAAAGGAATGAGATCTTGCCATTTGCAACGACATGGATGACGCTAGAGGGTGTTATGCTGAGTGAAATAAGTCAATCAGAGAAAGACATGTATCATATGACCTCACTGATATGAGGAATTCTTAATCTCAGGAAACAAACTGAGGGTTGCTGGAGTGGGGGGAAGGATGGGGTGGCTGGGTGATAGACATTGGGGAGGGTATGTGCTATGGTGAGCACTGTGAATTGTGTAAGACTGATGAATCACAGACCTGTACCTCTGAAACAAATAATACATTATATGTTAAAAAAAAAAAAAGATAGCTGGAGGGGAAAAATGAAGGGGGGGAAATGGGAGGGGGAGACGAACCATGAGAGATGATGGACTCTGAGAAACAAACTGAGGGTTCTAGAGGGGAGGGGGGTGAGGGTATGGGTTAGCCTGGTGATGGGTATTAAAGAGGGCACATTCTGCGTGGAGCACTGGGTGTTATACGCAAACAATGAATCATGGAACACTACATCAAAAACTAATCATGTAATGTATGGTGACTAACATAACATAACAAAATAAAATTTAAAAATAAAAATAAATAAAATATGTGTAATAGTGTACATGTAAAAAAAAAAAAAAAAGACTAAAGTTACTCCAAGAAAAAGGCTTACAGTAATGTAGAGATTGTTGTCCTTTTGCTACTGTTTATCTATCTACTTTCTCTGGTTTACCACCATTTTCTTTCTTTCAATACACAGAACAATTTTATGACAACATTGGTAAGAAACAGAATTGCAACATAATTGTTGTTAGCATACGTGCTCTCAATATAATGGGGCAAGGGTGGGGCAGGGGTGCTGATGATATCGATGCCGCAAATACAGCAAATGAGCTCACCTGTGAATTTGAGCCGGTCAGTTAACCAGTCTTGTTCCCTTAGGTGCAAGATGAAGATTCTGATGGATTATCTCTAAAGTACCTTGTAGTCATAATCACGACTGTAATACCTAGATTTTGTATGGACCTTTGATATTCAGAAAGCACTTTTCTTAATCTACCCTACTGGTTAAAAGCATAGGTTTTAGGGGCGCCTGGGTGGCTTAGTCAGTTAAGCATCTGCCTTTGGCTCAGGTCATGATCTCAGGGTCCTGGGATTGAGTCCTGCTTCAGGCTCCCTGCTCAGCACGGAGTCTGCTTCTCCCTCTCCCTCTGCCTGCTTCTCCCCCCGTCTGTGCTCTCTATCAAATAAATAATTCTTTAAAAAAAAAAAAAGAGCATAGGCTTTGGAGTCAAACTGCCTGGCTGGGTTCACCTTCTGACTCTACCTCTTGCTAACCATGTGACATAGGGCAAAGCATTAATCTTTGTGCCTCAGTTTTCTCATCTTCCTCATATAGTTGCTATGAAAATTGAATGCGTTGTCACATATAATGAGCTTAGAGCCACATTCAGTATAGCTTTGCTCAATAAATACAAATATTAGTTGTATTTACTTTTTAATTTAATCCATATCTGGGTCAGTGCCTCCTTTTAACTTTTCATTTAACTTTTCTCCCATGCTATTTTTCTATATAATTTTTGGCCCTATTTTATCTCTTATGGAACCGTTTAATATGGTTAATAAATTTCAGTTTGTGATGGACAAGTTAAATGCATCCTTTATCTGTGGGCTAAGAAATATTATTTAAAGTTCATAATCTTGCAATGTCATTTGTAAGTGTTCTTTTGTCCCATTTGTACCAGTCAAATGTGCATAATTTCTTAACTAGTTTATTTTGTTCCTAAATAGAATCCAGGCAATATGTCCACATATACATGGAACAGAGCCAGTCCTCTGTGGAGGCAAAATATGAGCACCTATAACATACCATCTAAGGGGCACCAAGAGCTGCACCCCCCCACCCCCGCTGTAAATAGTTCCCTCTGACCACCTCATCTTCCTACGAGTGTCAGAATTTCCTTCTTCTATGTGGTCTGAAGTATCCCTGTGACTCTTCTGGTGACCAAGGTATAAGTCACTGCTTTGGAGCCATAGGGAAGGAACTGCTTCTAGAAAGTACAGACGTCACACACACATGGTAAGTTTACTTTTCAAGGCATTTCGCTGTGAATATTCCCGTGAAAAATCAGGTAATATTATCACAATTTTATAGATGAGGAAACAGAGAGAAAACCCGAAGGAGTTAGCCAAACAAAGTTATAAATATGTTCATCAGCTTGCTGAACAACCAATAAGTGCCCAGCATGAACTCCAGGGAGGCTTAAAATAGAAAACTTAAATTTAAAAGGGTTAATTTAGCTTTGCTTCCATGGGAGCATTATGTTTAGAATTTCTAGATTTCTTGGATTGGTCACCTTGAGAAGTAGAGAGAACCAACCACAGAGAACAGGAAACCAAAATCAGGTGAGATTCCGAGGAAAGGTCAAATGGGGGAGAGTACAAATACATGATTCAGATGACTGAGATAATCCACAGTGAAGGTCGTTCATAACCCAGAGCTATGACAAATGACTGGTGGAGGGGAAATGGACCCTGACAGCAGGGTCAGATCCCCAACAGTATGCTCAAGATAAGTAAAGCCAACCGTCAGTCCTGGGAATAGCCTGTGAGGTTATAAAGGCAAGGCTCTAAGTGCTCATTTATACACGGAAACTGAAACTTTTGCCCCATTCTGACTGGAGGATCAGATGAGGGCTTAGCGATCATCAGGAAAACTACCCCCTGATAGTATCTGATTGTGGTGGTTAATTTCATGGGTCAACTTGTCTGAGTCATGGTATCCGAGTATTTGGTCAGACATTATTCTGGATGTTTCCATGAATGTGTTTTTTTTTTATATGAGACCAACATTTAAATCAGTGGACTTTTTGTTAAGCAGATTACTCTTCATAATATAGGTGGGCCCTACCCAATCAGTTGAAGGTCTTACTAGGACAAAGACTAACTTCCCCCAAGCAAGACAATTTTGTCTGCCAAGACTGCCTTTGGATTCAGCCTGCAACTCTCCCCTGGATCTCCAGCCTCCCCACCTACCCTGAAGTTTTGGACTTAACAAACACTGAACGCCTCCACAATCATGTAAGCCAGTTCATTAAAACCAATCAATCTCTCTCTCTCTTTCTCTCTTTACTTATGTATTTGTATTCACACATGTCCTGTTGGTTCTGTTTCCCTGGAGGACCCTGATTAATTCACTGATACATAGCTTTATATTACCAGAGCAAAATGACTGCTTTCTCTAAAATCACTAAGTTCCAATATGTTTAATGGTAAAAGACCTTCCATTATCTTGGGAGGCAAAATGAGGCAATGAGTAAGAACTTGGGCTGTGCCTAGTTTGAATCCTAGCTCCAACACTTACTGTAAATTAATAGCAAATAACCTAATCTCTCTAGTCTTCAGTTTTTCCATCTGATAGTAAAAGCTTCTCCCTCATGGAATTCTTAAAGGTATAAATGAGTTAATACATAAAAAGCATTTGGTACAGCTATCATGTTTCTCACTCACCATATCTGGTGAATTCATATTAAGTCAAGAATGAATAGGCTGAATGCTCAGAACCTGAAAAATTCTCTATTAAGCCACTGCACCAACATATTGTGTGATTTCCGTGGTACCTCCATTTCTCTGCTATAAAATGGAACAAAACAGATGGGTTGTGAGTTAATGAGCATATAATGCACTGTGAAATCCTTAGATGAAAGGTGCCCCTGAGAACCCTCCTACACTGTTTGTGGGAATGCAAGCTGGTGCAGCCACTCTGGAAAACAGTATGGAGCTTCCTCAAAAAGTTGAAAATAGAGCTACCCTATGACCCAGCAATTGCACTACTGGGTATTTACCCCAAAGATACAAATGTAGGGATCCGAAGGGGTATGTGCACTCCAATGTTTATAGCAGCAATGTCCACGATAGCCAAACTATGGAAAGAGCCAAGATGTCCATCGACAGATGAATGGATAAAGATGTGGTATATATATACAATGGAATATTATGAGCCATCAAAAAATGTGAAATCTTGCCATTTGCAACAACATGGATGGAACTGGAGGGTATTATGCAGAGCGAAATAAGTCAGAGAAAGACAAGTATCATATAATCTCACTGATATGAGGAATTCTTAATCTCAGGAAACAAACTGAGGGTTGCTGGAGTGGGGGGGTGGGAGGGATGGGGTGGGTGGGTGATAGACATTGGGGAGGGTATGTGCTATGGTGAACGCTGTGAATTGTGCAAGACTGTTGAATCACAGACCTGTACCTCTGAAACAAATAATGCATTATATGTTAAAAAAAAAAAAGAAGAAGAAGAAGATAGCAGGAAGGGAAAAATGAAGGGGGGGAAATCGGAGGGGGTGACCAACCATGAGAGACGATGGACTCTGAGAAACAAACTGAGGGTTCTAGAGGGGAGGGGGTGGGGGGATGGGTTAGCCTGGTGATGGGTATTAAGGAGGGCACATTCTGCATGGAGCACTGGGTATTACACGCAAACAATGAATCATGGAACACTACATCAAAAACTAATGATGTAATGTATGGTGACTAACATAACATAATAAAATAAAATTTAAAAAAAAAAGGTGCCCCTGAGCATTGTCTTCATATGATGGGCAATTGAGTGCTATTATAGGGCAGGTTTTATATTTTTAATATATTCTAAATGTTTCTTTGGTCAACGTGTGAGTGAAGTAAACAAAATGGTATTAGAACAGAAACTCATAAATAGTGGTATAATTACCTCTTGGCTTGCACTGCCTTATTATATTCAACTCACTTCACAAAGAGTTTAAAAGATAAAAATCCTAATTTTTCTGGGGTTTACATTTTCTGGACCCTGATTCTGATGAACAAGGTCATGCCAAGTCTACTTCTGTGATTTGGACAAGCTCAAGCATTTGTATGTAAATCATAGAACATCCAGCTATTCATTTTTTAATAAGGAGCAAGCCAGAATCAGAATCCTTTCTTAACTGGGTTGTTTTTAGAGTCTTTGAAAATTCCATAATACTTCCAAGGATACCGAAGTAATCTAACCTATGAATTGCAAAGATGATCTCTTTCTAGTCATTAAAGGGAGTATAATAAAAATAACCATAATTATGCCCAGTGCATAATAGGCATTTCCAGAGGTAGCATGGTTTAGAATTGAACCTGGATTTTAGTTCTGTTTTTAGCACTAATTAGTTATGTGACCTTGACAAATTACTAACCTTTATTTTTTTAATAAGACAAAGTAATACATAACTTATAAACTCCTATGTGAAATATATCTAACCAAATGCCTAGCACATAATAAATATTTCCTTTCTTCTGGCCCCATAATAGAGTCTACAGCTTCAATGTGATCCTAGAGCCCTCAGTTTTTCAGGTCATTCTCTTGATGGTTAAACTGAGTTCACAGGATATGAGAGAATTGTGATTTTTTGCTACTGCATCCCAGGCCTCCTAGCAGAATTAACAGGAACCCCTGAAACTGTTTTTTTCATCAAATTCTCCAGCGAGGAATTCTATGCGGTCATGAGAACCAATGGGACTGAAAATAGAGCCCAGGTAACCTGCTATTCTTAAATCTCCTCTAAGGTCAGGCCAGGGCCTAAGGCAAGCAAATCCACAGCCTTCTGGTACACCCTGGAGGCAACCAGCACCATACCTCTTCATGCAAGGGACTCCAGTCTTTAAAGGGCCATAAAGGGAAACTCAGAGCTTCTCTTTTACATGTATTAAAATTAAAATATATATATCCCAAGTTTTCACCATCAGACACCAAAATCCATTTTGATTTCCTACTATAGAGGGATTATCATTTTTTCCAATGTCCTTAACTGTTTCTGTCTTGAGACATCTGGTTCCTCTAGAAGAAGTGATAACAAATGTTGGAAAAAAGGCCATAAAAACCAACATACCAGGGAAATGAAAATCAAAGCCACAATGAGATACCACTTCACATTTTTAGGATGGCTACTATCAAAATAACAGAAAATAACAAGTGTTAGCAAGGATGTGGTAAAACTGGAACTCTCACACATTGCTGTTGGGAATGTAAAATGGTGTCACCACTATGGAAAATAGTTTGGCTGTTCCTCCAAAAATTAAAAAACAGAATTACCGTATGACCCAGCAATTATACTTCTGGATATGCACTCAAAGAGTTGAAAGCAAGGACTTCAACAGATATTTATCCACCCATGTTCACAGCAGCATTATTCACAACAGCCAAAAGTGGAAGCAACTCAAGCACCCATCAATAAATGAATGGATAAATGAAATGTGATATATACACACAATGGAATATTATTGAGCCTTAAAAAAATGAAGGAAATTCTGACACATGCTGCAACATGGATGGACCTGAAGATATTATGCTAAGCCAGTCACAAAAGGAAAAATACTACATCGTTCCATTAGTATGAGATACTCAGAGTAGTCAAATTTGGAGAGACAGAAAGTAGAATGGTGGTTTAGAGGGGCTGGGTAGAGGGCACATGGGGAATTGTTGTATAATGGGTACAGAATTTCAGTTTTGCAAGATGAAAAAAGTTCTGGAGACGGGAAGTGTTGATGGTTGCACAATACTGTGAATGTACTTAATGCTCCTGAACTGTACACTTAAAAATGATTACAGTCGGGGGCTCTTTGGTGGCTCAGTTAGTTAAGTGTCTGCCTTCAGCTCAGATCATGATCCCAGGGTCCTGGGATTGAGCCCTGCATTGGGCTCCCTTCTCCCTCTCCCTCTGCCTGCCACTCCCCCTGCTCGTGCTCTCTCTCTCCCAAATAAATAAGTAAAATCTTTTTTAAATGATTACAATTGTAAATTTTATGTATTTTACCACAATTTCTAAAAATTAATTAGCTTAAATAATTTCTTTAAAAAACCAACATACCAAGAACAACTCTATGGAACAAGTATACAGAGTACTTCTTAATAACATAACAAATTTTAAACTCTGGGAGAAATGAATACTCTGTCCCTTGTTGGGCAAATGTATGGGCACATGTGGAGTGTAACAATATACACTATCTATCTACTTTTCTCTTTTTTCATTTTTAACAAGAGGACCAGGACCAGTGCCCCCAGCTAAACTGTAGTTAGCGAATGACCATCTTTAGCAGCTCCCTTCACAACCTAAGATTTCCTCTTCCTCCCTTGTTTCCACCTAAACAAGTTCTCTGGAAAGATATAAAACCCATCCATACTCTAGTGAAATAACTCATCACAGCTTAAAGAGATACTCTTCCCCTGGAAATGGAGAGATATATTTGGGCTAGTCTCAAAGCCCTTAGCTAAAGGAATAGCATACTTACATTGAAATCTGAGACTCTAGCCAGATGATGAGAAAGAATGCTAGAGATTTTATTTCATAAGGCACTTGAAATCACACTATGTCACTACTCAGTTATGGGTGCCAAAATCTTGAGTCATGGAAAATCTATTTTAATGCTGCATCAATTGTATACCTTTAGTAAATTGAGATTAGGAACAATCTGATTGACATGTTTTTCCAAAATAGACCACATTAAGTACATTCACCAATCCCATTTCAGCTATGTACCCAAAACCATACTAGGCGATGGATGTTCAAAAAATGATGAGACATAGTCATGCGTCTAAAAGAAACAGGAGGGGCGCCTGGGTGGCTCAGTTGTTAAGCGTCTGCCTTCAGCTCAGGTCATGGTGCCAGGGTCCTGGGATCAAGCCCCACATCGGGCTCCCTGCTCTGCGGGAAGCCTGTTTCTCCCTCTCCCACTCCCCTTGCTTCTATTCCCTCTCTTGCTGTCTCTCTCTCTTTGTCAAACAAATAAATAAAATCTTTAATAAATAAATAAATAAATAAAATAAAAAAAGAAACAAGAGAGTTAGTCAAACACAAAATTATGAATAACTAACTCTCTGTGACTGACCCCTTTTTCCCCTTCCCCAGGGCTGACTTGGGTGACCCTCATGGCATTGTATGTATGCTTTTATTGTAGTATTTATTAAATCATATTTAAATTATATGTGTTCATGTCTGTTTTTTCCACTATACCATGGGTATAAAAGGCATCAAAGATAATATATTAGATTTGCATGTTAGAAAGATCCTTTATGTTTTCTGGCAGGTAGTCATTATTTGTTGTGAAACAAATCACCTTAAAATGTAAAGGCTTAAAGCAACAATTTGTTATTTCTCATGGTCTTGTCAGTCAAGAATTTAGCATGGCTCAGCTGGCTCATTCCACTTCACCATGACGTCAGTTAGGGTTACTAACGCACCTTCATTTAGCTGAGAGCTGGGCTGGGGTTGGTATATCCAAAGATGCCCTCTCATCCCCCCAGGGCTTCTCCCTCTGTGGGCACTAATCAGTCATTAGTCTAGCCTACATTTCCTTATAGCATGGTGGCCAGGCTCCAAGGGAAAGAAAGCAGAAGTTGATGGAACTCTTAAGATCCTGGCTTGAAAGTCCCAGAATATTATTCCCACCACATCCTACTGGTAAAACTCAGAAGGAGACAAAACAGATTCAGATTATTGATGGAAGGAGCGGTATAAGAATATAAAAATGGGAGGAATCGTTGACTGCTATATTTGGAGGTTATGTACCACAATAACCTTTTTCTAAACTCTTCTAATTACCATAAACACCTAGAAAAATAGAGTAAGACATAATAAATATCTATTTAAATGAAGATCTATGCTCTCAACAAAGTATTAAAAACCCCAGAGGCCAAAAATGAAGAAGGAATTGAAATCTAGTGCAATGATTATGCCATAGGAGACAGGGAATAATAAATTCCAGCAACATGGAACTTGGATCTAATGATGACAGGGACATAGGAGAAGACGTTCCATCAAGGTAGGGAGCCGCAAGTGAGATTCCACATACTGCTGTGATTCTGGAAGGACTTCAACCTCAGAGGGATAGACTGGAGAGCACCAATCCAGAAAGATGACAAAGCAGGTTTACTGTCTCTTCCTAGGCTCTGCAAGGAATAAAATCTCTCTCAAGAGTTTTTAACTTTAGGGCAGCCCTAATGTGAGGATGGAGTCAAATATATACCATCTATAATGTCCAAAGACCCCAGGTCGGGGAACCAAAGCCAAAAAAAGGTCCCTACCAGTGACATCCTGGGGAATCTAGCATAAAAATTATAAAACCTTTATGAAAGCATAAGTAAGCAAACCAAGCTATACAGAATTCCTACAAATAAGGTTTTGCTCATGTTGAGATCAAGATCCAAGTTTATAAACAGAGAAATAATGGACTCTGGGTGAGATTTGGCAGAAAAAAACAAATGTAAGGATGAAACTTAACAAACACACTTTAAAAAGGTAAATTGCAAAATAGAAAAAGTCAGAAGTAAAGGAGTCAAGACAAGAGAAAGCTCAATAGATGTGTTAAACAACAAATTAGATACAGTTGAATTAAAAAAAAAATAGTAAAAAGGAAGACAGATCTCAGGACATTTCCTGGAATGAAATGAAGAGATATAAGAAGTTGGAAAATGTGAACAGTTATACATGTGGAATAGAATGAAAATTTTTAACATACATCTATCTAGTAGGAGTTCTAAAGGAAAGCTATGGAAAATGGGAAAGAAGCACTATTTCAAGAGCTAATGATAGAATTTGCAGAATTGATGAAAAGCTTGTTTTCAGATTGAAAAAGCACAGCAAATTCTAGATGGAATAAAATAAATATGAAATCCCACTTAATTGGAACTCCCAGAATGGTTCAAATTTAAAAGATTGATAATATCAAATGTTGACAATGATGTGGATCAACTCAAAGTCTCATACATTGTTGATAGAATGTAAAATGGTATGACATCTTTGGAAAAAAAGTCTGGAAATGTCATTAGAAATTAAACATGTATACCCTATGACCCAGCAATCCCATTTCAGGGTACTTAATGAGGGGAACTAAAAGCACATGTCCACAAAATGTTGTAGAAATATTTATAGAAATTTTATTTATAAGAATCAGAAACTGGAGAAGCCCAGGTTCATCAATAGGACAATAAATAAATAAATTATGGTATATCCATATAACAGAATTGCACTCAGCAATAAAAAGAAACAAACTACTGATACTCTCAATAACATAGGTGAATATCAAAAACATTATCCTTTGTGAAAGGAACTAGACACAAAAGAGTAAATATGATATGATTCTATTTTTATGAAGTTCCAAAATGAGCAAAACAAATCTATGCTGATAAAAATGTCAGGATGGGGTTGTCTTTGGTGGTTAGTGTCAGAATTGATTGGGAAGAGACGCAACAGAACTTTCTGGGGCGATGGTGATGTTTTATATTTTGATGAAGGTTTGGGTAACAAGGTTTACACATTTGTCAAAACTCATCAGAGGATGATTTTTTTTCATTTCACTGTGTATAAATTGTACCTTAAAATATAAACAAATATAATCTAGTTAATGATATATACACTGCACTGAAATACAGATAATCATTATCACTAGAACTATTCCCAACTCTCCTGATTCACTTTTCAGATTAGTCACGGCTAGGTGATTGCTTCGACCAATAAATTCTGAACAAAAGTTAAGTGTTATTTCCAGTAGTTTTAGGACCCTGTGTACAACTCTCTTGTCACCATAATCATGGACAAGCATGTGAGATGGAGCCTTTGTCTCTGAATGAGCAGAGCTCCCCTCCAACTCCTGTGGAATATGGTGGTGATCAAGAAATAAAGCTTTGTAAATAATCCTAAAATTTGTATGGACCCAGAAGAGAACCCGAATAGCCAGAGGAATGTTGAAAAAGAAAAGCAAAGCTGGCAGCATCACAATTCCGGACTTCAAGCTCTATTCCAAAGCTGTCATCATCAAGACAGTATGGTACTGGCACAAAAACAGACACATAGATCAATGGAACAGAATAGAGAGCCCAGAAATGGACCCTCAACTCTATGGTCAACTAATCTTTGACAAAGCAGGGAAGAATGTCCAATGGAAAAAAGACAGTCTCTTCAACAAGTGGTGTTGGGAAAACTGGACAGCCACATGCAGAAGAATGAAATTGGACCATTTCCTTACACCACACACAAAAATAGACTCCAAATGGTTGAAAGACCTAAACGTGAGACAGGAGTCCATCAAAATCCTAAAGAAGAACACAGGCAGCAACCTCTTTGACCTCAGCCACAGCAACTTCTTCCTGGAAACATCGCCAAAGGCAAGGGAAGCAAGGGCAAAAATGAACTATTGGGACTTCATCAAGATAAAAAGCTTGTGCACAGCAAAAGAAACAGTCAAAAAACCAAAAGAGAACCAACAGAATGGGAGAAGATATTTGCAAATGACATATCAGATAAAGGGCTAGTATCCAAAATCTATAAAGAACTTCTCAAACTCAACACCCAAAGAACAAATAATCCAATCGAGAAATGGGCAGAAGACATGAACAGACATTTTTCCAAAGAAGAGCTCCAAATGGCCAACAGACACATGAAAAAGTGCTCAACATCGCTCAGCATCAGGGAAATCCAAATCAAAACCTCAATGAGATACCACCTCACACCAGTCAGAATGGCTAAAATTAACAAGTCAGGAAACGACAGATGTTGGCGGGGATGCGGAGAAAGGGGCACCCTCCTACACCGTTGGTGGGAATCCCAGCTGGTGCAGCCACTCTGGAAAACAGTATGGAGGTTCCTCAAACAGTTGAAAATAGAGCTACCATACGGTCCAGCAATTGTACTACTGGGTATTTACCCCAAAGATACAAATGTAGGGATCCAAAGGGGTACGTGCACCCCAATGTTTATAGCAGCAATGTCTACAATAGCCACACTGTGGAAAGAGCCCAGATGTCCATCGACAGATGAATGGATAAAGAAGAAGTGGTATATATACACAATGGAATATTATGCAGCCATCAAAAGGAATGGGATCTTGCCACTTGCAACAACATGGATGGAACTGGAGGGTGTTATGCTGAGTGAAATAAGTCAGTCAGAGAAAGACATGTATCATATGACCTCACTGATACGAGGAATTCTTAATCTCAGGAAACAAACTGAGGGTTGCTGGAGTGGTGGGGGTGGGAGGGATGGGGTAGCTGGGTGATAGACATTGGGGAGGGTATGTGCTATGGCGAGTGCTGTGAATTGTGCAAGACTGTTGAATCACAGATCTGTACTTCTGAAACAAATAATGCAATATATGTTAAGAAAAAAAAATAAGAAGAAGATAGCAGGAGGGGAAGAATGAAGGGGGGGAAATCGGAGGGGGAGACCAACCATGAGAGACGATGGACTCTGAAAAACAAACTGAAGGTTCTAGAGGGGAGTGGTGTGGGGGGATGGGTTAGCCTGGTGATGGGTATTAAAGAGCACACATTCTGCGTGGAGCACTGGGTGTTATGCACAAACAATGAATCATGGAACACTACATCCCAAACTAATGATGTAATGTATGGTGATTAACATAACAATTAAAAAATTTAAAAAAAAAAGAAATAAAGCTTTGTTATACTAAGTTCATATGGGAATTACTTAATCATAACCTTGCCAACCCCAACGGACCCATGAGCCTTCACTGGTGTACTTCAATAAAGAAGACAAAGAATCCAAAAGAAAAGAACAAGATACAAAAAGGAGTAGTTTCTCTTTTTGGAGGGGTGGGGGTTGGATTAGACAAACTAATTCTACAGAATATCGAATTCTAAGGGACACCTAAACCCAAGTCTCTCTCCATACTCTCCAAAAATCAACCAGAAAACGAAATAAAAGCACCCATAATCCAAGCCTACAGCATAACTATGAGTCAGAATATTGCAATCATTAATGCATATGTAATTAGGAAGTAATACCCAAACCTACCAAAGCCAATTCCAGAACCCAGACCATGACAGAGAACCAGGTAAAGACTGCAGTGGAAAGAAGCCTAGTGGTGGCAGAACACAAACCATATCTCCACCAGAAAGCCTCTGACCCTTCATGGGGAAATAAAAAGAATGGGTCTGGGTCCTAGTGGATGACATCAATGAGATGACTGGATGGTTGGACAGATGGATAGAAGGAATAATGCATAGACTGATGGACAGATAAAAAAACACACCATGAATGATATGAGGTGATTTTAATATTGACTGGATATTCAATCATATTAGGGAATTATTCCTTCTTAGTGATACTGATATCGGCATGGAAAGAATAAAATCATATTCCTACACCTTGTCATACATGAAAAAAGTTTCAGATGGACTAACTTTTTACCTAAATATAAAAAGCAAAAGTTTTACATTTTTCAGCAGAAAATACAAGAGAATTTTCTATCACCATGGAATAAGAAAGTTCTTCAATAACACAGAGACACAACAATATCAAGAATCATAAAGGAAGTTGATAAACTTGGTTACATTACATCTACATCTTAAAAGACATTATAAACAAAATGAGAAGACAAATCATAGGGGGAAGATATTTGCAATGCACATAGCCAACAGAAGACTAGCATACAGAAGTTCACAAATGTCTATAACCAGTAAGTAAAAAACAAACAATGCAACAACAACAATCGGAAAAGTGAGGCAATTCAGAGAAAATAGCACTTGACTGGCCAATAAGCATACAAACAGGTAATATATATTTCCCAATAATTAGGGAAAATAATTAAAATACAAGAGTATACTATGACAGGCCCAGCGCTGTGACAAAAAGAAATGTAAGCACTGACAGATCCGAGTGGTAAACTGAGCTGTGTAAACAGTTGAACAAGAGAGTGAAAGCTGCTAGAGAAAATGTGTTCAGTGCAACCACTTTACAGAACAGTGTGGCAATGTGTGGTTAAGTGAGAGGGCCCACCAATCCCATTTTTCAAGGCCATACTCTGGAAAAACTTTTAAATTGGTACAAGGAAATATGGGTCAAAATATTAATTGTCATATCATTTGTAATAGTGAAAGGTGAAAAGCTCAGTATGATCACAAAGGCTGGACAGCCAAATTAGGTACATTCAAATAATGAAATACTAAATGACTAAAACTAAAATCAAAACATTGAGATAAATTACTGAAAAGGCAAGTTTTGCCACGATTAAACTCCAAAAATACAATGTTCAGTGAAGTAAGAAAGTTGTAGAAGTATGAGCACAGTGCGATACCACTTATGTGAAAATATTTAAATTCATAATAACACATGTTACATATAAAAATTCATGTATAGTAAACATATAATAACCAAAACGGGAAAGATAAACACCAAATATATGGAGGGCAATGGGACACAAGGATATATACAAGTGACTCTCACTATATTTGTAATGTTTTATTTCTTTTTAAAAAAATAATAAGGGGCACCTGGGTGGCTCAGTCGTTAAGCATCTGCCTTCGGCTCAGGTCATGATCCCTGAGGTCCTGGGATGGAGCCCCGCATCGGGCTCCCTGCTCCACGGGAGGGTCTGCTTCTCCCTCTCCTGCTGCCCCTTCCCCCTACTCATGTGTGCTCTCTCTCTCTCAAATAAGTAAATAAAATCTTAAAAAAAAAAAATGAAGCAAATTTGGCAAATCAAGATTTAGCAAAGCTTGGTTGTAGGTATACAGGTTTTACTATAAACTAGCTTAGATTTCTTCGATGCTTGGAATATTTTATAATTTTGTATTTTTCAAGATTAAAAAAAAAGTCTACTGGCAGTCTGGGGGACATTTGGGAAGGGATGAGTCTGGAGAGAGGGGACAAGTACAGGTGAGCGCTAACAAAGAACTGAATTTTGCTGGGACAGTGGAGAGGAAGAGAGCGGCCTGGATTCAAGACACGATTAAAAGCTGGTCTCCACACACTTGGTGACCAACTGAAGAGGAGCAATGTAAAGACAAAGAGGAGACTAGGATGGTATAAGCTGCCCACCAAAAGGGTTGTTCCTGAAGAAGGAACAGAAGAATATTTGGGGAATAGTGCAATGAGTTCAGAGTTGGATTTTTTTAATTTGAGGTGCCAGTGAAGTATTCCAGTGGAGAGTCATGTGGGTGGGTGGAATTGTGGTTTAAGTTCAAAGAAAAGGTCCCTGTGCTAGAGATGCAGAATTAGGAGTCATCATAAAAGCAATAGTAAGGCCATGGAAGTTCCAGACCTTTGATAAGACTTATATGATATTCCAACAGAGTTCAGTGTTTTCTCATTGACATGACAGTCCCTGATTATGTGAGGGACATCAGCCATACAGAGCTGTGTGTCCTCTGTGACATCCCAGGTCATCTACATGATCTCCTCTGAGCTTCAGACATTTTTCTGGTCTGGGAGAAGACAAGACATCCCTAAGAGAAGCATCCTCCAAATCCCAGACAGAATCTGCCCCACTGTTGCCTCTACCTCTATGTTCACCCTAAGCAGATCAGTGCCAGATCATTTTAACAATGATGTGAACAGACCCTTGATCCCTTACCCACCACGCTCTAGAAAAGGAAACAAAATACTCATGGTGCTTCTGTTTCTGCGCATTGGGATACTCCATCTCACCTTGTCTCCATCTTCCTGTCCTGCTTCACACATTTGGTAGGGATTAACAGAGCCAATGTTCACTCCCAGCCTAAAACTCTAACATCTACTCAGTTAAATGCTCTGTGTCCCAGTTAAATCTTTCTGGTTCTTTTCAGAGAAGAAAGTTCACTCTATCTGTTCATTCTCCTCTCCTTTTTCCCTTTTGGGGAAACAGGATTCTTCTCAGGTACACCCACCCTACTCACAAACTTTGGAGCTGGAAGAAGGGGACCTCCTCAGGAAGCAATCATGAGGATCCAATCCTGTGCCCTACAAATCTGAAAAGTGATTTGGTTGTTGCCTTACAATTGCAGGTCTTTGCTTCTCTTCACAACTGAGACCAACTTGGGATTGTTTCTGTATAGTCTGGCTGATTAATGAGTCTGTTTCCCCCCAGACAAGAGTTAGAAAGATGACCAGTAAAGAGTAGTGATGAAATTTATGGTCCAGTTGTTAACAGACCTTGTCCCTGATCAGGACTAACCCTCTTACCTGGGAGCCCCAGGTCAAGTGGAAAGGAAAAATACTCGCCTTAGTTGAGCTCCAAGGGGGCACTGCTGCTTGGATCCCAATTCAACTCTTCAGCATTAGCATTCAGGAACTTGAGGGCTCCAAGCATCACGCTATTGCCCCCTGGTGGATGACACGATATAATAGCTTTTTCATGCTCCACGCCCAGGTGAAATATTTCTCCAAGCTTGGTTATTAATTTGATATATGAATCCTGGTAACTAACCACCCTAATATATGCCTTCTCTAGAGCGGCGAAGCATTTTGCCACAGACTGGGCAGTTAAGATTCTCATGTAGTTGTATTTCTCAACCATCAGCCTTTTCTACCTCTATGTTGTTTATTAACATCTCTATTGCACAATCAAAGTCCATTTCTCTAGTCCCTGGCATGCTGCCTCCTGCAAAAAATTCTGGGTAGCAATTGTTCAGCCACTAAGCACCTAGGAGATCCACTCCCTAGCAGGGGAGCTGGTCAGAAACTTCAAATTATAAGAGCGGTTCAGTCACTGACCTCCTTTTCCCTTCATGGAATGACACCTATTTCTACGAACTAGACAAGTGTGGTGTTTTGGTTAAAAAAAAAAAAGGAATGTCCAAGCATTTTGGTTAAAACCTCTCCCCCCAACACCTCCTCCCCCTGGCTAGAATTCAACTAGATACTAGAAAATTCATGTTAAAAAATTCTCCTTCCTTATCTGATAAAGGGTCTCTAGCAAAAACTACTGCAGTATTATTTTTAATGGAGGAATTTTAGAAATTTTTCATTTAAAAATCAGTATTAAGAAAAGAACTACTAAAACCACTTGTATCCAACATGGTACTTCTATTCTTGCACACTGGGATACCCCATTCTAACCCACCTATATTTTCCTGTCCTAGTCAGCACATTAAGGGAAGAAAATAAATTTTAAAAGCTATAAGGATTGGGAAGAATTTATTCACAGATATTAAGACACAAAGGTTTTTTAATTGATTAATAAGAGAATATAGCAAAGTGACTGGATATAAAATCAATATTCAAAATCCAATTGTACTTCTGAATACCAGCAAAACCAAAAAGTTAGAAAGCATACTTTCTTAAATTTTCTTATGTTATGTTAATCACCCTACATTACATCATTAGTTTGTGATGTAGTGTTCCATGGTTCATTGTTTGCTTATAACACCCAGTGCTCCATTCAGTACGTGCCCTCTTTAATACCCATCACCGGGCTAACCCATCCCCCCACCCCCCTCCCCTCTAGAACCCTCAGTTTGTTTCTCTGAGTCCATAGTCTCTCATGGTTCTTCTCCCCCTCCGATTTCCCCCCCTTCATCTTCCCCTCCTGCTATCTTTTTTTTTTAACATATAATGTATTATTTGTTTCAGAGGTACAGGTCTGTGATTCAACAGTCTTACACAATTCACAGTGCTCACCATAGCACATACCCTCCCCAATGTCTATCACCCAGCCACCCCATCCCACCCACTCCCACCACTCCAGCAACCCTCAGTTTTTTCCTGAGATTAAGAATTCCTCATATCAGTGAGATCATATGATACATGTCTTTCTCTGACTTATTTCGCTCAGCATAATACCCTCCAGTTCCATCCACGTCATTGCAAATGACAAGATATCATTCCTTTTGATGGCTGCATAATATTCCAGTGTGTGTGTGTGTGTGTGTGTGTGTGTGTGTGTATGTGTGTGTGTGTATCACATCTTCTTTATCCATTCATCTGTTGATGGTCATCTTGACTCTTTCTATAGTTTGGCTACTGTGGACATTGCTGCTTATAAACATCGGGGTGCACGTACCCCTTCAGATTACTACATTTGTATCTTTGGGGTAAATACCCAGTAGTGCAATTGCTGGGTCATAGGGTAGCTCTATTTTCAACTTTTTGAGGAACCTCCATACTGTTTTCCAGAGCTGCACCAGCTTGCATTCCCACCAACAGTGTAGGAGCGTTCCCCTTTCTCCGCATCCTCGCCAACATGTCGTTTCCTGACTTGTTAATTTTAGCCATTCTGACTGGTGTGAAGTGGTATCTCATTGAGGTTTTGATTTGGATTTCCCTGATGCTGAGCGATGTTGAGCACTTTTTCATGTGTCTGTTGGCCATTTGGAGCTCTTCTTTGGAAAAATGTCTGTTCATGTCTTCTGCCCATTTCTTGATTAGATTATTTGTTCTTTGGGTGTTGAGTTTGAGAAGTTCTTTATAGATTTTGGATACTAGCCCTTTATCTGATATGTCATTTGCATATATCTTCTCCCATTCTGTCGGTGTCTTTTGGTTTTGTTGACTGTTTCCTTTGCTGTGCAAAAGCTTTTCATCTTGATGAAGTCCCAATAGTTCATTTTTGCCCTTGCTTCCCTTGCCTTTGGCGATGTTTCCAGGAAGAAGTTGCTGCGGCTGAGGTCGAAGAGGTTGCTGCCTGTGTTCTCCTCTGGGATTTTGATGGACTCCTGTCTCACATTTAGGTCTTTCAACCATTTGGAGTCTATTTTTGTGTGTGGTGTAAGGAGATGGTCCAGTTTCATTCTTCTGCATGTGGCTGTCCAATTTTCCCGACACCACTTGTTGAAGAGACTGTCTTTTTTCCATTGGACATTCTTCCCTGCTTTGTCAAAGATTAGTTGACCATAGAGTTGAGGGTCCATTTCTGGGCTCTCTATTCTGTTCCATTGATCTATGTGTCTGTTTTTGTGCCAGTACCATACTGTCTTGATGATGACAGCTTTGGAATAGAGCTTGAAGTCCGGAATTGTGATGCTGCCAGCTTTGCTTTTCTTTTTCAACATTCCTCTGGCTATTCGGGGTCTTTTCTGGTTCCATACAAATTTTAGGATTATTTGTTCCATTTCTTTGAAAAAAGTGGATGGTATTTTGATGGGGATTGCATGGAATGTGTAGATTGCTCTAGGCAGCATTGACATCTTCACAATATTTGTTCTTCCAATCCATGAGCATGGAACGTTTTTCTATTTGGTGTCTTCCTCAATTTCTTTCATGAGTATTTTATAGTTTTCTGAGTACAGATCCTTTGCCTCTTTGATTAGATTTATTCCTAGGTATCTTATGGTTTTCGGTGCAAATGTAAATGGGAACGACTCCTTAATTTCTCTTTCTTCTGTCTTGTTGTTGGTGTATAGGAATGCCATTGATTTCTGTGCATTGATTTTATATCCTGTCACTTTACTGAATTGTTCTAAGAACTCCTGTATGAGTTCTAGCGGTTTTGGGGTGGAGTTTTTTGGGTTTTCCACATAAAGTATCATATCATCTGCAAACAATGAGAATTTGACTTCTTCTTTGTCAATTCAGATGCCTTTTATTTCTTTTTGTTGTCTGATTACTGTGGCTAGGACTTCTAGTACTATGTTGAATAGCAGTGGTAATAGTGGACATCCCTGCCGTGTTCCTGACCTTAGGGGGAAAAACTCTCAGTTTAGAAAGCATACTTTTTAAGAGGAGTCCAATTTCCATAGCAACAAAAACATTAAGTGCCTGGGAATTAATCTAATAAAATATGTTTGAAACTTTTATGGAGAAAATTGTAAAACTTTGTGGCAAGCCATTAAAGGTTATCTAAATAAATAAAAAGGATACCTTAGTAGATAAGAAAACTCAAATCTTAAAAGTCCCAACTCTTTCTAAGTTAATGCATAGACTGCATGCATTACATCAAATTTCCCTAAGGATTTTTCTAGGAATTTTACAAATGTTAAAATTCCCACAGAAATGCTAAAGCCAAGGATTCCAAGATGTTCCAAGGGAGGGGGATGAGGAGGGAGAAAGGAAGCAGACGAAGACTTGTTTTATTAAGATTTATTACACAGCCAAAGGATGACTGGCGAATTGGCAATGGAACAGAAAAGAGAGCTCAGAAACAGACCTATAATATATTTGGAAATGATGTGACAGGCTTAGTATTGCAGATAGTCGGGAAAAGAATAAGCCATTCAGTAAATGGTACTGGGATGATGGGATATTCATTATGAAATAAAAGAAATTTTCTCTCTATCTCACAGTGCACACAAAAATCCATTAAAATAAATTAAAGGCTTGAATGTGAAAGGTAATTAAAATAGACATGGTGAAATATTATTCTTGGTTTGGGATGAGATGATGATTTTAATCCAAAGGACAACTCTAAATCCAAAATCTCAGATGACACCTTGTAAACTGTAGTACAAATAAATCAAGAAGACCAATGAAAAGCAGCCATGATGCAATGTCTCACTCAAATAAATAGTCAGCAAATAAATGTAGTTAAATACAATAAATCTTCATTAAGTCTGTAAAAATTATCCCAAGGTGGAGAGGTAGTCTTAGGTGCATATGGTCTTAGACATCTTATAACTTCTTATCAAAATGTTTCTTTTATAATTAAAGAATAACCCTTGTTATTAGATCTTAGGTGTCCTCACCACACAAACAAAAAATGGTAACTATGTGAGGTAATGAGGTTGTTGAGATCTTGAACCCTGAAGCCTCAACCCACCTTGTCCAAATGATGTCACTGAAAGCTCTTGGTCTCCCCATGAGAAAGAATTCAAGGACAGACACCACACAGTGGAAGAGCAGTACAAGCAGGAAAGTTTGTTAAAGTAAAAAGTACACTCCCAAGATGTGAGAGCAGGTGAACTCAAGGGAGAGTTGTGCCCACTGGGGTTTCTGTTTCTGTCTTTTATTGACAGTTGTTAACAAAGGAGTGGAATATTTGTTACTTGAGGCAGGATTTCTTGGAAGCAAGTGGTCTCTTCTAGGAACATGGGTTACCTGGCTTTTCTTCCTTATTTGGTCAGAGGTTTCCCGTCCCAACACCCTCAGGGAGAAGATTTTAAAATGTTAATGTGGTATAATGAAAGAATAATGTGAACCTCAGCCTACCTGGTCAGCCATCTTGGGCCTGTCTGATTCCATCTAGTTTCTTGTGGTTTTGTTTTGGAGCGCTGCCTGGACCAGCCTCAGACTTCCTCCCAGCTGGCCACTTCCTGGTTGCTGGCCTCCAGGTATCCTGGTAGAACCTAAGCAACTGTCTACTCCAACAATAAGAGTGTTAATTAAGTGGGGGGGTGCCTGGGTGGCTCAGTCAGTTAAGCAACTGCCTTACGCTCAGGTCATGATCCCAGGGTCCTGGGATCGAGCCCTGCATCGGGCTCCCTGCTCTGCGGGAAGACTGCTTCTCCCTCTCACACTCCCCCCTGCTTGTGTTCCCTCTCTCATTGTCTCTCCCTCTCTCTCTGTCAAATAAATAAACAAAATCTTTTAAAAAAAGAGTGTTAATTAACTTGATTGTGGTGATCATTTCACAATGTATAGGTATATTAAATCATCACAAATAAACAAGTAAATAAATAAAATTGTTTTTTTTTTTAAAACCTAATAACCCTTTTTGCCCTACTAAAGCCTTTGTTCTTAAAGTCTACTTGGTGTGATAATAATATTACTACTGTCATTGAAATTTGTTGTATTTTTCCTTTTCCTTTCAACTTCCATGGTTTACTTTGTCTTAGAAATATTCTTATAAGAGCATATCTCTAAAATGTAAAACTAAGTAGGGAGCTCTATTTTTTTAAAGGCATGTTCTACATTTGTTGCCTTAACAGATAAACTTATTTCTGCCATCTTTCTGTTAATCATGTGTTTTCTTTGTATCTTTCTATTGAATTGATGATATTTTATTTCTATTTTTTACTTTACTGGCTTAGAAGGAATGCATTTTATGTCCATGCTTTTTGTTTCGTTTTGTTTTGTTTTTTTGCTTAACAATTCAAGGTTCATCAAAACCTCTGTCTTCCTTCCAAACAGTACAAGGACCTTGGATAACTGTGACACTGACAACTTCCCCTTTACTTTATTGTTATCTAAGATTTTAGACCAGATTATTCATTTTTATTATTTATTTTTAGTTGAAGATCCTTTAGACTTACCACTGCAATTGCCAACTACTGCTTCTTTACTCCACTCCTTCCTTTTGGGTTTAATTTCTTCCTGAAATATATTTTCTATGTATTTATTTACCTTGTTTGATAGTTTGAGTACAGAGTTCTAGGCTGGCTGAAAATTTTACTAAAAACTTTGAGAATATTGTTCCATCTTCTTTTAGCATCTTTTCATGAGAAGACTTTCGTCTGTCAAATTTTGATCCCTTTGTATATAGTCTGTGTTTTCTCTGAGATTAATTTTCTTTTTATATTCTATAGTTTCACCATGCGTCTGGGTGAACTTGTTCTATTTACTTTGGTCACAACTTGGGTTTCTTCAACTGTGAATTCATGTTTTTTTATCATTTCAGGAAAATTCTCACTATTTAATGTGTTGTACTTTTTAAATAATATTCTCCATTTCTCTTACTTCCCATTTAATGTTTTTCTTCTATTGTGCTGCATTTAAATAATTTCCTTGTTTTTCATCTCCAGATGACTATTATCTCTTCACTTGTGTCTAATCTGCTGTTTAATCTATATTTTGAGTTTTTCATTTGTGTGATTATATTTTTAATTTCTAGGCATCCTTCTTGGTTCTTTTAAAAAAATTCAATCACTTCTCTTTTTTATGGTATCCATTTTCATAATAATTCCAATTCTTTTTTTTAATCTTGCCTCTTTCTTTCTTTCTTTCTTTCTTTCTTTCTTTCTTTCTTTCTTTCTTTCTTTCTTTCTTTTTCTCTCTTTCTTTTAGAGAGGGAGAGAGAGAGCAGAGGGGGAGGGGCAAAGGGAGAGGAAGAGAGGGAATCCCAAGCCGACTCCACACCCAGTAAGGGAGCTCAAGGTGAGGCTTGATCTCACAACCCTGAGATCATAACCGGAGCTGAAATCAAAAGTCAGTTGCTTAACCAACTGAGCCACCCAGGCACCCCTAAAAAATCTTTTTAAACAATTTGAGCAATCCTGTTCTATTTTTTTTTCATTGTTTTATTATCTGCAATTCTCAAGATAATTATTTTGTTTATTGCATTCGTTCATGTTTACTCAACTGATTTTGTTGAGTGTGTGAGTGATGTGTGTTTGTTATTGTGAGCTCATATCTAGAATAAATCATAATAATAGTAATTATTATTATTCAGTTTCTTTCCTGATGCAAGTGTCTCAGCTGGTGAATTCCTGAACCATGAAATATTACAAATTTTTATCCTGTATCTGGGTGTAGTACAAGCTTAGAATTATAATTCTTAATGTGTGCCTTTTCTTTTCAATGCAAGGCACAGGACAAATAAAAACATCTTCACTATTTCTCCTCAGTCAATGGGCAAGATTAACCAATGGGGTGATTCATCCAAGATCCAGCCTTTATCCAGTGACTTCAGTTCCGTTTTCTATATCTTCCCAGTATTTAGGCGACTTTTCCTATTCTAGTGGAACATTAGATCTCAGCCAGCAGCCCCAGTCTGACTTCATCCTTTGTTCATTGCTTTAGCTTTGATTTTTCTCCTCATGTCTGGCACCTGAAGATGTCCCTTTCTTTATTTTGAGTTTGACTAGATATTCACAATTTCTTGAGTATATTTTTTTAGCTAACATTTTTATGAATTACATTATAGAGTCTATGCAAACTAAGTCCACGATGTTGGTAGATGTTTCACCAATAAAGTCTTATTATTTTTTTACATTTTAATTATTCAGTCTAATGGGTACTGCTAGTTTATATTTAATTTTTCTTATAAAATAATGCATAAAGGAACAGAGACTAATTAAGCAAACACATACGTACCCACTACTCATCTTAAGAAAAAAGTACTTAGCAAACACCTCAGGCAAGGACAAAAAAGTGAAAATAAATGGGACTATGTCAAACTCAAAAGCTTTTGCACAGTGAAGGAAACAACAAAATGAAAAGGGAACTTACTGAATTGAAGGAGATATTTGCAAATCATACATCCAAAAAGTGGTCAATATCCAAAGTATATAAAGAACTTATACAACTTAATGTAAAAAACAACAACAGAAAACAAAAAAGCAAGCAAATAACTGGTTTCAAAAATGAGCTGAGGATTTTTATTTTTTCAAAGAAGACATACAGATGGCCAGCAGGAACTTGAAAAGATGCTCAACATCACGAATCATCAGCAAAATACAAATCAAAACCACAATAAGATATCACCTCACACTGCTCAGATTTGTTTTGTTTTTTTTTTTTTTTTTGTCTTTTTTACAATAGCCAGTGTTGTTGAGGATGTGGAGAAAAGGGACCCCCATCTGCTGTTGGTGGGAGTGTGAACGGGTGCAGCCACTATGCGAAACACTATGGAGTTGCCTCAAAAAATTAAAAATAGAGGGGTACCTGCATGGCTCAGCTGACTAAGGATCTGACTCTTGATTTTCAGCCCAGGTCATGATCTCAGAGTCTTGGGATCAAGCCCCGCGTTAGGCTCTGTGCTGAGTGTGGAGTTTGCTTCAGATTCTTGTTCCCTCCCCCTTAGCTTCTCCCCCTGCTCTCTCTCGTGCTCTCTCTCTCTCTCAAATAAATAAAATCTTTTAAAAATATTAAAAATAGAAATACCATACAATCGGGACACCTGGGTGGCTTAGTTGGTTAAGCGTCTGCCTTTGGCTCAGGTCATGGTCCCAGTGTCCTGGGATCAAGTCCAGCATTGGGCTCCTTGCTTGGAGGGGAGCCTGCTAATCCCTCTGCCACTCCCCCTGCTTGTGCCCTCTCTCCCTCTGACAAATAAATAAATAAAATCTTAAAAAAAAAAAAGAAATACCATACAATCCAGCAATTTCACCATTGGGTATTTATCTGAAGAAAGTGAAATAACAATCCAAAGAGATATGTGCACCCCTATGTTCATTGCAGCATTATTTAAAATAGCCAAGATATGGAAACAACCTAAGTGTCCATCTACAGATGAATGGATAAAGAAGATGTGGTATATATATATATATATATATATATATATATATATATATATATATATATACATACACATATATATAATGAAATATTAATCAGCCATAAAAAAGAATGAAATCTTGCCATTTGCAACAACATAGATGGACCTAGAGGGTATTTTGCTAAGTAAAATAAGTGAGATAAAGATTTAAGTACCATATGATTTCAGTTATATGTGGATCTAAACAGCAAAACAAGTGAACAAACAAAACAGAAACCGACTCATAGGTACAGGAAACAAACTGAGGGTTACCAGAAAAGAAGGACTAGGGGGGAGGGGGGCATGAAATAGGTGAAGGGACTTCAGAGGCACAGATTTCCAATATAAAACAAATAAGTCATAGGTTTGTAATATACAGCATAAGGAATATAGTCAATAATATTGTAATAACTTTCCACAGTGGCAGTAACTAGACTTATCATAGGGATCATTTATACTGTATAAAAATATCAAATCACTATGATGTACACCTGAAAGTAATAGGATATCATAGGTCATTTATACTTCAATAAGAATAATAAGTTGTGTACACTATGAATACAAGAATATGTGTATTTTGCTGGGGGGTTCTATAATGTCCATCAGATTCACAAAGAAGTCCATGACCCTATCGTAAAGTATAACCAACGTTTTACTTATGGAATGAATTTGAGGTATATATGAATGAGGTCAGCCCCACTGGAGCCTGATGAACAGAAAGGGTACCTCTCCCTCACTGTAGGCAGCTCCTTTGCACAGTCTGGGTGTATTTCTTCCAGGAAACAACTACAGACTATTGACTATAATTATTATCTTTCTGGTCTATAATTTTTAAAACGTAAATTGTAAATCAACAACCTTATCTCCCTTTGTAAGAGTCTCCAAGTTAAAACCACAGATACACAAAACATCTAATGGACCCTTGTATATATTTTTCCAGTCAACTGAAATGATAGTAAATGGTGAAACATTAACTGTTTTAAATATAATATCCTAGAGAGTCTTTAAAAATTTATTTAATATATATCTCTGTGGAACTCCAAAAAAATTGTTCCTTATTATAAAAAAGAAGAGAGAATAATTTTTTTCTTCAGCGGATTGTTAAGGATATGCCCTTCTTAATTTACTATAGAGAATGCATTTATGAAGATCAAGCTAATATAGTCATGGAATATGAGGCATGTAGCTACCCAAATTCATGGCTAAATCTCTCAATTGGTGGAATAAATTGCTGACAACAGAAATGTTTGTATTGGCCAAGCACTGTGGTTTGATTAAGTCTGCTCATTTATTTTATAAATCTGTTGTAAAGCCATTAGAAGAGTTTTATTACTCAAATTATGAGACTGAGACAGAGTGGCCTTTTAAATCTATAAATTAATCAGAACTTTATTTCCAGAGCAGTGAAAAAATTCACCCCTTTCTCTCAATTAATATATTTTCCCTCTCTATTACAAATAAATTGTAATTTAGTTCACAATTTCCGCAGTTCGCCATTATTCATAGGCATGCTTCTTGGAGACATCAGTAAATGTATAAATTTCCTTCACTGTCCATTTCTGGGTAGATGAGAGAAGCACGTTCTAGAAGAAATTAACCTCAATCAAAACACTGTCTACACTCAACATATGGTCTCAACACATGTCCAAGAAAAGGATAGCAAATCTTTACAACACAAAATTCATTTTGCTTTCTTCACAACTTCAACATGCGAGGTGCCTCAGCTCAGCATTTTTGCTTTCCCCTATTTTTTTTTTTTTTGGCCATTACTTTGTTCATTCTACTACATTATCATTACTTTCTTAATATCCTTTCTATAAGGTCATTTACTAGTTTATCCTTATTAAGATTTTTTTTTCCACATCTAATCCTCTTATGCCAGATTTGACTTGTGCTTTTTTCTAACTCCATTCAAAATCATATTTGACTGTGTTCCTGTGGTGAGCCCAGGGCTGGCTCCACCACTACCCCTCAGCATTTGGCTCAGGGATGAGTATACAATCCCAGCTGAGTCAACCCAGGAAGAGTTCTCTTTCTTTCAGGGCTTTTTAATCTGATAGGGTTTAAGATTAGAGCTGATGGAATCTTAACACCACACGGAGGACATTACCTGAGGACAATGTAGCCACAGAGGAGAGGGCAAACAGAGTGAGACAGATTCTAAAGACATTTTTTTCCAGAGTGGCTGCACCAGCTTGCATTCCCACCAACAGTGTAGGAGGGTTCCCCTTTTTCCGAATCCCCGCCAACATCTGTCGTTTCCTGACTTGTTAATTTTAGCCATTCTGACGGGTGTGAGGTGGTATCTCACTGAGGTTTTGATTTGGATTTCCCTGATGGGTATTAAAGAGGGCATGTACTGCATGGATCACTGGGTGTTATACACAAACAATGAATCATGGAACACTACATCAAAAACTAATGATGTAATGTATGGTGATTAACATAACATAATAATAAAAATAAATACATAAATACTTTTTTTTTTTTTTGAACAGCTAGGTCCAGTTGCACCTGATTAATCCCTTAACTTTTTATTTCTATGAAAGTAATGATTTGTTTGGTCAATTTTAATCATGTTTGTTTTGTATAAAAATAAAAGTTCCAATACCTTATTTTGTTTTAAAATATTTTATTTCCATTTAGAAAAAGGCAAGCTATTGCTACCCAATCCTAATATACCCCAAAGAACAACAACGCGTTCGTTGGGACACATTAGATTTTAAGGAATGGAAACCAATTTCGATCTTGTCTAAGTTAGAGGGGACTTTCTCATTATTTGTTCATCTCTGTCAAGTTTCAAAGGTGAAGCAAACTTAGGCATGACTGGGTCCCAAAACTCAAATACTATTTTTACCACTCTCATTCACCATTAATCCCTCGTTTCAGTTTGACATCATTTTCTCTTGCCTCTGACAGTTTTCCTGGCAGGCCAACATCTGTTATAACAGGATGGCTAAAATTAATAACTTGAAGAAATAGTAGTACAGGTTTGCCATTATAGAAATATAGACTTAAGAATAGAAGAAACGGGCATCTGGCTGGCTCAGTTGGTAAAGCATGTGACTCTTGATCTCAGGATTGTGAGTTCAAGCCCCACACTGGGTGTAGAGATTATTTAAATAAATAAACTTTAAAAAAAGAATAGAAACAGCTTAAAATGTCAAAAGATTGTATTTGAGTACAAGAAATGAAAATTGGTCAGAGACTTATTTTTAATGTTAAGCTTATTGATACTTTTGGATTTTCTTTTTTTTTTTTTTTAAAGATTTTTTATTTATTTGACAGAGAGAGACACAGCAAGAGAAGGAACACAAGCAGGGGGAGTGGGAGACGGAGAAGCAGGCCTCCCAATAAGCAGGGAGCCCAGTGAGGGGCTCGATCCCAGGACCCTGGGATCATGACCTGAGCCTAAGTCGGAGGCTTAACGACTGAGCCACCCAGGCGCCCTGGTACTTTTGGATTTTCAAACATTTGCATATATTATCAATTTTTGACTTCCCAAGTAAATTTTAAAAGTAACAAAATTTAAAAACAAAATGATATCCAAATCTTTTGATATCTACCTCACTAACTTGGGTTTTATTTACTTATGAGAGCTTTGAAAACAAGCCATGCTGACGGACTCCTTTGATTTGGATCTACACAGACAAAATTCTAAATATTTAAAGACAAATACTTTTTCTT
The DNA here is from genome assembly GCF_009762305.2 of Zalophus californianus. Taxonomy (NCBI): domain Eukaryota; kingdom Metazoa; phylum Chordata; class Mammalia; order Carnivora; family Otariidae; genus Zalophus; species Zalophus californianus. Next base: position 142,011,128 of record NC_045597.1, on the reverse strand, counting down.
GATTCCATCAGTGCAATCTATTTGAGTACGGATAGCTGATGTCTCACTTAATTTCACCTGGTCCTCTGCTGTATTTCTACGATGGGATTCTGGCGTGAGATTTGTACAGTTACTTGCTCTGTTAGCAAAGCACTTGGGCTTCCCACAGTTAAGAGGCTCCTGAGAATTTGTTAGCTCCTTAAAGTCTTGTGGGTTTTTAGACACACAAATCCTAAATTTAAGAAATTGTCAAAGTAATCTCCAGTAGACCAAGAATTTAGGTCAGAAAATACTCCAAGTCCTTCAGACAGAAAAAGCTGTAAATCCTTAGGTTTCTTTGGAGAGTCTGAAGAGATGATGTGTTTAAATCTGAGAATTACACGGTAAAATTAGATTAGCTTGGCAAATTCCTACCATGATGTTACACTCCTAAGGAGAGCAAGTTCCCACCTGCTCCACTGTATCCTTGACAAAACCTAAAATTCTGGATTCCTTGCCACTACCCTGTCTCTTCTACCTCCCGATCCCCAGAAGCCTCTGCAGAAATACTCAGTTGCCCTCTGAGTAGAATGAGCAGACCAAAAGGATTTTGTCAAAAAGTTTCTGAGATCAAAACTTTGATCTTTTTATCCTTAACTCTGCACCTCTTTCTAGCTATGCCAACCCAGTTGCTCTCAAAAAGGAACTTTTACTTCAACATTGATCTATTTTTTATCTAAATGATTGACTGTTTTCCCCTTCAACTTAATTGACTTCTTATTTAATTAAGGTAAATAAATCAACTGAGTGATTTGGTTCCATGCTTACCTAATCTTTGGAACAAACAAATAAGACCTTAATGTAATCATCCATTTTATAAGCTTTACTAGAGCCAAAATTTTTGCCTAAGCATTCTATAATAACTGTATTTAGTAGGCTACTGTATTCTATTGAGTTTCCAGGTCATGTTTGCAAGTAAATGATCAGTTTTGAGTATTTCAGTTAAATGATTTAAATTTCCTATTTTTAGATATGTAGAAGATAGTTTTTAAAAATTATGTAATTTGTGTATATAAACTTCTCTTGGCATGAAATAACTAGTATTAACCTGGCAACACCAAGAACATACATCTCTACTTTCATCTGCTTAAGAACTTGAAGTAGGTGGATTGCTGAAGAAAAGAGATATTTTTAATACGTAATAATCTCTCTCAGATCCTTTAAATATTTATTCTCAGTAGTGTTTGTCCCTGTTGTTCATCCTGACCAATCAGATTCCAAGGGACTATTCTGGAGGGAAATAATCCAGGCTCTGACAAATAGCCAACATGGAAATAGAAAATCTACACTTTCTGCCTAGATGTCTATCTAGAAAATTTATGTTTATCCTTCAAATCTAAGTTCAAATGCTTCCTTTATTCTGAAACCTCCAGTGCCTGGTAAATTTCATGGTTTGCAAGGGACAGAAATGGATGGTGGCTAAGATATGGAAACAAGATTTATTGGAAGGATACTGGATGCCTTCCAGAAATCTCGGGAAGAACTGAATAACTCAGCCTTGGGGTGAATAGAAAGCAGGATAGCTCCAAGGACCTCTGCAGCAGGAGCTTTGGGATCTTCTCTCTAGAGTGTTGCCTCACAACTTACAACCAATAGTTCTAGCCATGTTCTCATTTCAAATTCCAGGCAGAAATTATATGACTAATTAAGATGGCAGATAGATCAAGCTCAGCCACTCTGAGAACCAGAAACTGTTAAGTCACCCCATCTTGTGTCTCTTGTCACCTTTGACTTGGCTGCAGCTTTTCCTATATTCCAAAAGTACTTTGTACCAACCCTGTGAGGTCAATGATACTAATGAAACATAATAAGGTAGACTTTTTCCATCTTTGAATCCTTAGTATAATGCACAGTGACTGGTACTTAGTAAGTGGTGAAAAATTATGGTTGTCTGAGTTAAATTATGTTTTATTTTCTTTTAATGATAGGTATTATCAAGTGCTATAGAGAGAGACTTCTGTAAGTTGTATAACAGTCACTGGAGGCCCCCTTATGAAAGTGACCAGATGAACTGTTGGTGCTCTCTCTGATGCTCAAGAACAAGAAGAATCCTTAGTACGCAGTAAGCAGAAAATCAGTACAGAGAGATCAATGGTCAGTGCAGCCCCCTGGCACCTGCCATCTCCCCATTCATACCATGCTGTGCCACAGTGTCTTCTTTGATCACCTAGGGCTCCTCAACATGAGACCAAGACTGTACATCTATGGGGAACTTGACAGTCTGTTAACCACCTGTCTAATAGAGTTAAAGCATGCCACCTTCCTTTCACCCCTCAGAGCCCCCAGAGTTATGTCACCTAGCCTTTCATTCCTTCAAATACAAAATACTTATTTGGTCCCTTTCTCCAACAGTTGTGTGTCAGGACAGGTCCAGGGCTGAGAAACATAAACCCCTACTTAACTAGGGTTAGGGTTGGGGGCCTGCCTTGCCATCCGTTTTCCCACTCTTCCATGTACCCATCCCCCCTGCCCCAAGATCAGACAAAGGAACCTTCTTGTTAAAGCAGAATAAAAAACACGCACTCTATCTAATCAGTAGATTACTCCCACTAAATCCTTAGAACAGCACCCAGTTATGAAGCAGATAAGCCAAAATGTTTATAGGAAGTAAGGGCTGGTTGGTGAGAATTGAAGTGTTTTGAAGGGTTTTGGTTTGGTTGTTTTGCTTCTTCATATCTGTTTCAATTGTTTTACTTCCTTTTTACAGTGAATGTGTATTATTTTATAAATATATATATAACTAAGCTTTTTAAAATATTAAAGAATAGAGGGGAAGTAGCAAATGGTTACCTTAGACTCAACTAACCCAGCTCCAGGAGTGCTAAAATAGTTTTTACTTAATGGGAAAAGCATCAAAATATAGTGACTATCATCTAGAACCCATATTTTGGTCCCTAGTGCCATTCTCCATTAAAAGGAACATTTCTTGAGGAAATGGCTGATTCCAGGGCTAGGGCAGGGTAGGTTCAAGATGAACCTGGAACATATTGCCAGAAAGTAAAAAATGATGACAGACAGACACACAGACACAGGTGCCAAATTGTGGGGTCACTCTGGGGGAAAAATAGCCATCAAATAATTAAGTAATGAATTATAAACCATTGAAGAAATAGTAATTTATTAGTTCTTATCAATACAAATGAACGGGAAATGAAAGCTGTTGCGTACCATAGAAAGCAGAATGCTGACTGGTAAATGCAGAAGTCCTGGAGTACAAAATCATTATTTTATAATAAAGATTGCATCAGGCAAGAAGCATCAATGAATCCTAAATCTAAGAAATTTTGATAAAAAAATAAGACATTTACATGGTTGGTCTTAAAGTGTATCCCCACAGACTGCTTATTAATTGTAAAGAGCAAAAAGCAGCAATTACCTATTGGAGAAATCCAGCACCTTGAGATAATAACCCAAAATGAACCTCAGCTATGACGGACCGATGGACGTCATGTGCCTGCATTTGTGATACACACAGAAGGATGCAACACCATCTAAGAGTAAAGAATAGCCTGAATCAAATAATGAGGAAATATCAGTCAACCCCCAGTGAGGATATTCCATTTAGAAAAGGTAGGTGGGAGGTGACTATATGTTTTTTTGAATGTTAGTATCATAAAAGACAATGAAAGGATGTAGAAATGTTCCAGGTAACTGAAGGCTAAATGCACTGCCTGACCATATATGGGATTCTGTTCTGGAGGAGGAAAAAATACTATAAAGGACATTATTGAGTCAAGTGACAAAATTGGAATATGGATGCTATATTAGGTAAAAGTATTATACCAATGCTAAATTTACTGAAGCTGATAACAGTACTGTAGTTATGTAAAAGAACACCTGTATTTTTAGGAAATACAGTCTGAAGTATTTGAAGGCAAAGGACCAGGATATATGCATCTTACACTCCAAAAAAAAAAAAGAAGTATGTGCACGCACGCACATACACACACACACACGGAGTCCTGCAAAGTGTATATTATCTTGACAACATCTTACAATTTATATCATTGTTACTGTGTAGAGCAGTAACTAACATGCCAAATGTTTTTGCTATAGTCAGATGATCCCATGGTTTTTCTTTTTTTTAGTTTATTAATATGATAATTTACATTGATTGATATTTGAATGTTAAACCGAACTTGCATTCCAGGGATTAAACACCACATGGTACTGATGTATTTACTTTTTTATGTATTGGTACATTTAATTTCTAAATATTTCTTTAGAATTTTTACATCTATGCTCATGAGGGATATTGGTCTATAATGTTTTCTCATGTAATGTCTTCGTCTACTTTTGCTCTCAGGGCAATTTTGTCCTCACAGGATGAGTTGGAAAGTATTCCCTCCTCTTCAGTTTTCTGGAAGAGTTTAGGTAGAGCTGGTATTATATTTTCTTTAAATGTTTGGAAAAATTCACCAATGTGAATTTTGGCCTGGAGTTTTGTTGTTTGGTTATTTTTTTTAGGTAAGATTTTTAACTGCAAATTCAATTTCTTCAATAAATTAAAAGCTATCCAGTTTGTCTATTTCTTCTTGAATAAGTTTTGGTAGTTTGTAACTTTCAAGGAATTTGTCTATTTCATCCGAGTGGTAAAATTTATAGGTATAATGCTGTTCATAATGTTCCTTTATTATTCTTTTATTATCTGTAAAATCTATAGTGATGTCACTTTTCTCATTCCTGAATATTGATCATCTGTGTCTCCTCTTTCTTCCTGATCAGCCTGGCAGGAGTTTTATCAAGTTTATTGATCTTGTCAAAGAACCAGCTTTTTATTTCATTGATGTTCTCTATAGAGATCATTTTGATCTCTCTATATCATTTATTTCCTTTCTTCTGAAAGAAGAAAGAAGTAAGAATAAAAAATTATTTAAAAAAAAGAAGTAAGATCAGATTTCATTTGTTCTTCTTTCTCTAGTTTCTGAAGATGGAAGCAGAGGTCGTTGATTTGTTTGCTTTAGCACATTCTGATATTAACATCTTCATTCAATTCAAATACTTTATATTTTTTTCTTGATTTTTACAACTTTATCCAGGGGCGCTTGGCTGGCTCAGTCGGTAGAGCATCTGACTGTTGATCTCAGGGTGGTGAGTTCAAGCCCTGCATTGGGTGTAGAGTCTACTAAAAACAAAACAAAACAAAACAAAAACTTTTCCATGTGTCACTTAAAAGTGTTATTTAGTTATCAACTGTTTGATAGAGCTCTTTATGTTTTTTATTTCCAATTGAAATGTGGTCAAAGAGCAGACTTTGTATGAATCTAATAATTTTAAATTTATTGAGACTTGGTTTAGGCCCAGAATATGTTCTCTCTTGGCAAATGTATATGTTAACTTTAAAATAATATGTATCAGACTGCCATTTTCAGGTCAATTTGGTAGTATTGTTCAAATATTCCATATCCTTATTGACTTTATGCCTATGTGTTCTATCAATTATCAAAAAAGTATTGAAATCTCTGACTAAAATTGTGGATTTGTCTACTTCTTCTCACCGTTCTATTATGTTTTGTTTCATGTATTTTTAAGCTATTGTTAGGTGTGTGCACCAATCAGTATTCACTGGATACAGGAGGGGAACCTGCAGTAAATCTCTGAGGTTTTCTTTTCTTCCTTCCTTCCTTCCTTTATTTATTTATTTATTTATTTATTTATTTATTTATTTATTTCAGATACAGAGAGAGAGCAGGGGGGAGGAGCAGAGGGAGAGGGAGAGGGAGAATCCTAAGCAGACTCAGCACAAGCCTAATGCAGGGCTGGATCCCTCGATCCTGAATTCATGACCTGAGCTGAAATCAAGAGTCGGCTTGAGCCACGCAGGCATCCCTGAGGTTTTCTTTCTGTTCCGTGCTCTCCTCTCCAGGACTCTTGGCCTGGAAACTCTAGCTGCCTTGGTCTCCTGACTCAGATTCATCTTCTCCCCTCAGGGAGTCTGCCAGATTCTATGTCTCTGCCACAGCCCAGAACCTCTGCGGGCAGCAAACCGGTGTAGTCACAGTGCTTTTGCCTCTTGCCTCTCAGCGGTCCCTGACTTTCTGCACCTGATGTCCAGCATCTTGAAAACTGAAAACTGTTGTGTTTTTTTTTTTTAATACATTCTGTGTGTCTATTTTTCTTTAATTTGTTCTTTCTTCCTTCTTTTCTTTTCTTTTCTTTCCTTTCCTTTTTTTTTTTCTTTCTTTTTTGGTTGCCTCAGACAGGATAAATCTGACTGGAAGCAGAATAACTTCTTGTCTTTTTGTTTAGGTTTACATGTCTTGTAGTTTCTGTGGATCAGGAATTTGAGAGCAGCTCGGCTGGGTAGTTCAGCTCCAGTTTATCAAATACACTCTTCTTTTTCTGACAATAGGGGACCTTGAAAGTCCTCCAGTTTAATCACTAAAACTCCCCCTGTGGTAGGTATTACAAAGAGTTTATTTTTCTAAATTTAGAAGTTTATTTCAGGCAAGATATAAAATAACACAAATTAGTTTTGCAAAGTTTTTATTACTAAAAAAAGAGTTTGTCTAAATCTGTAATAAAAACCATTATATTTTAGTTTATATGCTGTAATATATAAAATAATAATGTATTATATAATATAACATAATATTGCATAGTATATAGTATCCAGTTTTCACCTTAGATTTATAAATGCAATTTATGCTAATGAAAAATAATGAGCTAATTGCATTGATAATAGCTATAATTTATAACTTCTGTGCCAGGGTGGGCTTTTATATACTATTTCATTTCATTCTCACAAGTCTACAGCATATTTACTGTTGATATCCCTATTTCACAGGTGAGAAAAGTAAGATTGAAGAAGGTTAAATGACATGAAAGTATTCAGGAAGTTGATGATCCAGGATTCCCATCCATGTCTTTCTGATGCAAAAACTTGAGTTCTTAAGCACTGCTACACTGGACAAAATTGAGATAAAGGCCATGAGTAGAACTAGCACTTTTTATTCCCCTTTGAATAGGATGTTACTAAAGCACAAAAGAGGAAGATCCACAAGACTACATTTGAGAGGGCTCTGGAAATCTACAGATAGCAATAAATCCTGGAGAGAAAGGACAACTATACTGTACTTTGAATCATCCATGAAGTCAAAACAAGTATGAGGTCTAACTGTAGTTAGAAATCAATTCTCTTTCTAGTTTTTCATAGCTTTCCTTTCCCACACTTTAAACTGTCCTAATCTGCTTTCCCACTGTGACTTATTTCTGGTAAAGTATAGTTGAGATAATGGCATCCTCACACCCGGTGGGCTATGTAGCGGTGCATGCTGGGAATGGTAAGGATCATGAGGGGCTGTGGAGGTACAATACCAGCCGCCGTCGCTTCAAACACGAAGATATAAGCTCTGCTGATGGTGGGAACTGGGCAAAGGCAATAACGTGAAAACCCCAGGAGCACCTTCACATGTACAAGCAAACTCAGTCAGTAGCGGACTGGCAGAGCACTTTGACGAGAAATAACATGTTTTAGTAAAGCGGCTTCTATTTGTTTAAGGGCATGCCTTCAATCATAAAATACACATTCATTCATTTATCCTACAAACATGTACTCGGTACCTAGTCAGGCACCATGCTTGGTGTTGGGTCTGCCAAAATAGGTAGATAGGTAGGTAGGTAGGTAGATAGATAGATAGATAGATAGATAGATAGATAGATAGATAGATAAAATCCCAGATCTCTAAATCTTTAGTGTCTAGTAGAAACATCAAATATATAAATGCTTTGATGCCCAGCACCAAAATACCACCAGGAATATACCTGCATTCAAACCAAATTGGGTTTCTTATTTGCTGCAAGCAGGCAGACTTTACACCATGGAGAACAAAAGGGAATCTCAAGGAGTGTTTGGGGGATATGTCATAGGATTTGAGCCCATTTTAGATAATTTGGGGGAAGGTTCAAGGAGGCAGGGATTTGTCCTGGATTCGGTGCTGTCAGAAAGTTGAGAGCAATTCCATGATTGGATATTTTAATAATTTTTACCTAGGAGGAAGGAGGCATGGAATTGGTCATTGGTAAAGAAGCATTCACATTAGCTGGAAAAGGGGGGTGTGTGTGTAACCATGTTTATGGTTAGCACAGTGTCCTTGTTTTGTCTGTGTTCAGATGTGATTAAGGAGCATCCCTATTTTTGTTTTAATCCAGTAGGTGGATTAGCCACAGAGTGATCTCTTATGATTTTGGTGAAAATGTTATGTTCTCCAAGAAAACAGCATGGCCTGGAATCTAGGGCCATTTTTTCTTCAATACTCAGTTCTACTATGCTTTGATAAATGCTAAGTTACAAGAATACACAGATATGAGAGAGGTGAGTAAGTTCCATCCATGCCAAAAACTATCTTCGATGGATGAAAGTCCAAGACTTATTAATTACATTTGGTGACTAAAGAGAGCGAAAAAATAAAGTTCTAGGAAATATAATTGGGATGTGGACTCAAAAAATTTTCTGTCTTTACCATAAATTTTTTGCTTTATTAAAGTATAATTGACATACAATAAATGGCACATATTAAAGCCTACAATTTGATGATGTTTACATATTGGCATATCTCTAAAATTGTCACCACAAACAAGATATATGAGTATATCCATCACTTCCAAAAGTTTTTTGTGTTCCTTGAAATCCCCTCTCCCTCCCTTCATTACTCTATCCCCCCAAACCCAGTCCCTAGGCAATCACTGATCTATTTTCTCTAGATAGCTTAGTGTGCAGTTTTTAGCAGTTTATATAAATGAAATCCTACAGTATGTCTTCTTTTGTGTCTACTTTCTATCACTTAGCACAATTATTTTGACATTCATCCATGGTGTTACATGTTTCAAAACTTCATTCCTTTTTATTCAGAGTAGTATTCCATTGTGCGATATGCAAAGAAATTCTTTAGGGATTCTCCTGTTGATGGACATGTAGGTTGTGCAATAGTTTTAAAATAAGTCCACAAATTCTTTGCAACTACCCTCTTCAGGAAGTGGAATCTAATTTCCCTCTCCTTTCCAATATGGACTGGACTTAGCAATTCAATTCTAATGAATGGAATAAAGCAGAAGTGATGGCATGCAACTTTTGAAACTAGTCATGTAAGGATTTCGGACTTCCTCCTTGCTCTCTATTGGATCATCTTCTCCGGGGGAGACCAGCTGCCATGCTGTGAGGAAACTCAAACAGCCCTATGGAGAAGCCCATGTAATAAGAAACTGTAGTCCCCTCTCAACAGCCATGCAAGTGAGCCATGTTGGAAGCAAATCCTCCAATTTCAGTCCAGACTTCAGATGAGTGGAGTCACTTTATAGCTTCACTATAAGATCCAGAGCCAGAACCACCCAGCTAAGTGGCTCCCAAATTCCTGATCCACAGAAACTATGAGATAACAAACGTTTGTTGTTTTAAGTCACGAAATTTCAGAGAAATGTATTACAGGGCAATTGGTAACTAATATAGTTTGTTCTAGGTTTGGGGCTATTGCAAGTAAAGGAGCTATGAACTTCAGATACAAGTATAGAAGATACATGCTTTCATCTCTTTTGATTTACCGTATATTTGGGCACAATTTTTATTTTGCCTTATACTGTTTTCCATTCAAGTGTCAAATTGACCCAACAAAGTTAGAGGCTCCAGGTACTTATTTAATATTCCACACAATGCTCAGCCCATGCTAATTGCTTAGTAAATGATCAATACTTTGAATTGAGATAAGTTGAGAACGATAATAAGTACTCAAATGACTATCTTTTGGTTACCAGAGAAGAGAAGGGAGAAGGTGATTCAATGTTGTTGGTGGATGGACTGCCTGACAACCCATCACCACCCTGTGAAAAAATGAACTGATTTGCTTTAGGCCCAGAAAAAAAATGCAGTTTGGAGTCCATAAAGAAAGTTTCACCCCGGGCGCCTGGGTGGCTCAGATGGTTAAGCGTCTGCCTTTGGCTCAGGTCATGATCCCAGGGTCCTGGGATCGAGTCCCACATCCTTGGGAGCCTGCTTCTCCCTCTGCTTCTCTCTCTCTCTCTCCCTCTCTCTCTCTCTCCGTCTCTCATGAATAAATAAATAAATAAAAATCTTAAAAAAAAGAAAGTTTCATCCCCACATAATGTGAATTCTACTTTGAATACCACACATAAATGGGGAGAATTAATCCAACTTCATCCTGGTAAAATTCTGAAGTGACACACTTGTCAAAATAGAAATAAAATGTACTATTTCACATTGCCAGACAGTGTGCTCTCTCTTTCAGCTGCTTTTCAACCATCCTAAGCTGTGCTTAGAGGAACTGACCATGGCATTAAGAATCTAAGTAAGATTTATCTTCCAGCTGTCAGATATGGCTGGAGGGTGCTGTGTATGTAGAAATTCACATAGGAATGTGTTGGTGAAGGCTCAGTAGGTTTCTATGGCTTCAGTTCCTTTACCTGGTATGGAAGACCCTGAGCTTTTTAAAGAGATAGAAATGTAGGATTTAAAATAGCCAACTACCACCAAGAAGCATTCAGGGCAGAGGGAGTACTACCAAACTTAACCACAATGTACTGAATGATTCTATTAGTGGGAAACAGGAATCACTCCACAATAGTTTTGAGAGGACTTTCAAAAAACATTCATTAGATTTTCTGTTTTACGCTTCCTTATTCTAATCTTTCGTTCATTCTGCCAATAAATTTGCCTGAGGGAGATTTAGAATTGTTCAAATGAGAATGCAGAGGAAAAAAATAGCGTTAACATTCAGCTTTTGACACCAAAATTTAGCAACTTTTTTTGGAGAAGAGAGCAAAAGGATTCTCTAAATTCCTTTATATCTCCTTTAGAGAGACTAGACTGGTAATCCTTGTCATGATGTTCTGTATAAGGGCGATCCCATCAATACAGGATCTGGAAGCCTACGAAACTGGCCACGTTCTCTAGGTCCAGTTGATTACAAAGTGCAGGAGACAAGGGTAGAGGGAGTAGAGTGAGTGGGAGAAACATCAAGGCTCTGCTGATCCCCTCCCTGTCTTAGGATTCAACCTCAAAGCACAGACTTCTGGGTCAGAAACAAATCATTTGCATAAATTCCTTAAGTCTACAAGAAGGCCACCTCACTCCTGCATGTGGAGTTGAGAAACTAAGAAACTTCAAGCTTAGGAAATCTGAATCTTTTTTTTTTTTTTCTTAAGAGAGAGGGAGCAGGGAGGAGCAGAGGAAGAGGGAATCTTAAGCAGGCTCCATATCCAGTGTGGAGCTCCATCTCAAGACCCTGAGATCATGATCTGAGTCAGAATCAACAGTTTTAGTTTAATTGACTGAGCCACCCAGGGGAAATCTGAATCCTTTTATTTTTTTAAGATTTACTACTTTATTTGAGAGAGAGGAGGGGGGGCAGAGGGAGATGGAGAGAGAAACTCAAGCAGACTGGGCACAGCGCCTGATGCAGGGCTCAATCTTACAACGCTGAGATCACAACCTGAGTGAAAAACTAATGTTCAACCAACTGTGTCACCCAGGTGCCTCAATATCTGAATGGACAATGAGCTTATCTGACTTCTGCCCAAGAGGTAGACATTTCTTCTTATCCTGGGTAAGAATCCACCTTCTGTCCTGGGCGAGTCACTATCCTCCATGTCTGTCTGCTATACAATCAACCCTCAAAAGATAGTCTAGAGGAAAGGCAGTTAGTGCCTCTAGGAGGTACAAAAACATGGACCTGTGGAGAACTATGTCCCAACAATCAACACCTAATAAAAACCTTCAAGACAGTCAGTATTTCACTGACTTTCCAGAGAAGGAAATGAGGGTGAGAGAAGTTAAAGAACTCACCATAGGCCCTATAGTGGACAGCTGGGATTGATACCCAGGCTTGTCTCCTTCCATACCCTCTCCCCACAAAACCACTCTGGAGACCCATGCGTGTTTATGGCTAATGTTTATGATAAGCCAAAAATCATGATTGAATCCTTCTAGAAGGAAAGTTTTCAACATACCATGCCCCCCCAAGGATGACAAATGTTATTTCTTGAAAGATATCCAGAAGAACTAAATCAAAACTTTATAAATGAGTAGCTTAGCATGCCTCTTCCAAAGTGGGAGGTCTTTACAGTAGGACCCCAAATTCTAATTGTCAACAAAAGACAGAGGAAAGAAAGCGGTTGTCCTAAGTGAAGGAATATCCTAGGAATCTGAATGGATTATTTGTCTTCTGTTGTCCATTTTCAGAAATTGAGCTGCCCCAAACCTGGGCAGATTTGGTCACTTGTTTGCAAGATGGCCACCATCAATTTCTTCCCTTCCCATATATATATTTCATTCCCCTCAAGAGAAATAATGTCTATTTCCCTCCCACCTCTACTCCCCCCACTTTGAATCTGGGCTGGACTTAATGAATTCCTCAAATAATAAAATACAACAAAAGTGGCATCCCAGGACCTTTAAGACTAGGTCATAAGCCTTATAACCCAGGGTGTCCCTGCTATGCTAGGTCCTTGACCTCTGTCCAGGTCTGGGGACACTGCCTGCTCTGGGGACAGTGCAAAAAGTCTGACTATCCTAAGCCTGCCATGCTGTAAGGAAGCACAGCTGGTTTCACGGAGAGGTAGATGTCCAGCCAGCCCCACACTTCTAGCCACCCTGGTCCATATACACCAGCCACATAAGCTAAGGAGGCATCTTGGACAACATGGAGAAAAGTGGAGAAACTCAACCAATGGGCAGAACAAAGGTCCCATACATATGGCCCAACTGAGCTGTCCTAAACATCTCCAGCCACTACTACTACAGCCACTACTACTATACCCTGTTCAAATCCCTGACTCACAAAATCACGTATATAACAAAATGGTTTTTGTGTTATGCCATAAAGTTTTGAAGTGGTTTGTTTAAGAAGCAATAGACAACTACAACAATATGTATAATTGAAATACATGTTGGAAGACTGGTTTAAAAAGATTTAAGGTAAGTATTAAAGATAAATTGTGCTTTTGGCTTTCAGCTCGGGGAGGCAAAGGTGCAACTTTCTTCGGTCGTCCCGAATCCCGGTTCATCCGACACCAGCCACCTCCGCCATGCGGCCTAAGTTCGACCCCAACGAGATCAAAGTCGTGTACCTGAGGTGCACCGGTGGCGAAGTCGGTGCCACGTCTGCCCTGGCCCCGAAGATAGGCCCGCTGGGTCTGTCTCCAAAAAAGGTTGGTGATGACATCGCCAAGGCAACCGGTGATTGGAAGGGTCTAAGGATTACGGTGAAACTGACCATTCAGAACAGACAGGCCCAGATTGAAGTGGTACCTTCTGCCCCTGCCCTGATTATCAAAGCCCTCAAGGAACCACCAACAGACAGATAGAAGCAGAAAAACATTAAGCACAGTGGAAATATCACTTTTGATGAGATTGTCAATATTGCCCGACAGATGCGACACCGATCTTTAGCAAGAGAACTCTCTGGGACCATTAAAGAGATCCTGGGGACTGCCCAGTCTGTGGGCTGCAATGTAGATGGCCACCACCCTCATGACATCATAGATGACATCAACAGTGGTGCGCTGGAATGCCCGGCTAGTTAACTACAAAGGAAAATGTTTCAATAAAGGATCATTTGACAACCAGAAAAAAAAAAAAAGATAAATTGCAAGTTTACATTGTGAGCTAATTGGAAGTATAAAAGGGCAATTAAAATTTAAAACTGAAATGCTTCACAGAGTTAATAGTATTACATTTTTAATGATGGTCAGACTCTTTCAGATACTGACCAATTGACCTAAAGTTGGTAAAGTTATCATTCTAGGGTAGTATATCTCAACCAAGGGCAATTTTACTTCCAGAGTGGATTTGGCAATGTCTAAAGACATATTTGGTTGTCATAACTGAGCTTAGGGATGCTATTAGATTCTAGTGGGTAGAGGCCACGGATATTGCCGAATAGTTTAGGATGCACTGGACAGCCTGCCCCCTACCCCAACACAGAATTATCTGGCCCAAATTGTCAACAGTACCAAGGTTGAGAAACCATGTTCTAGGATACCAGAAGCAACTATACTTGAATAAAGGCTTTGGCAATACATTTCTTAAACAAATGTATAACCTCTTACATTTGAAGAGAAGCTTTCTTTGTTCAAATGTGCTTGTCCAAAATAAAAATTTAAATGTTTATGTGGATCAGAACACATGAGTTTGCATCTAATATACAAAGATATATTTCTTCACATATTTTTTGGCATTTTATTTGCATTTTATTTAATCCACTAGGCACTATGGATTTCAAAATAATTTCCCTACCTGCTACGCGCTGTCTAATGTGGAGATAGACAGGTCAGCATTCCCATTACCATAGGGTAATTGCAGGACTAGAGACTGAAAAATAAGACAAAGAACACCAAAGAAGGCAGGAGATTCTCAGGAAAGGCTCCAAGAAAGAGGAGCTCTGGGCTGAAACTATATGGATAAGGAGAAGTATTTTAGACTGGAGGCTGGGAAATAAAAAAAAAACTTTACAGCAGGGACACTCTTAAAAACCGTACCTCGTATACAAGTCTAATTAATTATAGAAAATAAATGATGATTTCCTTTAATAGTATGTGGAGCAATTAGGAGTTAAATCAGATCTAAAATCATTAGAGGCTTCTGAAAACTTGATTGGAAAAAGTGTAATGGCTGATAATGTGAATCTCCAAGGGGAAAATCAAGAAAAATAAGCAAGTTTCCAGAATCTAACTTTCTTCATGGTCCAGAGATTTAAACTATAAAAAATAAAAAACACAAAAACAAGTCTTGCCAAGGCTAAGAAGAGAAGACTTAAAGCAGAAAAAAAGCTTTTTAAGGACCCAAGGCCAGCATTAAACATAGGGGTAAAGAATACAGGGGCATTAGAACAAGCATGCAGGAAGCATTAGATGTAAAAACACGAATTAAACTTTGGAAATAAGTTTGCCTTTGTTGTTTTCTAAGTTCTTTTTCAGGTTGGAACAATCATATTTTGAAATTCCATTTAAAACCCAGAAGCTTTTTATGATAAACAACCTAGAGTCTCTTATGCTATCTCATGCCTTCAATTTTCCCACATTTTCCCCTTAGAGACATGAAAAAAAATCCCCGTGGGCTTCAGAATACGTTAAGTACTTTAGTCATACAATATTCAATTTGAACTGGTATCACTTGTAAGTTTTTATGATTCAAAAATCATATGGTATGACATTTTAAAATAGCCCAAAGATTACCATAGCATTTCTATAATCATTTGCTACAATGATGTATTCTAACACCCAAGAAAAATGTACCTGATTTCAAAAGACACATTTCTCTTGGCAAACACCTGTTTCAAAGTGGAACAAAGCTTCTTACTTCACAGCATACTCTGAAAGCATGAAACATCACCGAAGCAACATATGTCAAAGGGTTATGGACTAACAGGAGACCAACACCAGAATCCCACTGTGGGATTGCCCTGGTTATGCTTAACTAGGTAGGGCCCAGACTCTCTCCTTAGGCACTGAGAAATCCTGTTTTCTAAAAATCAGTTGTTATATAATGATTTCAAAGTAGGTAAGTGGGACTTATGCTAGTATAACTAGTGCATGAGTGTCCCAAATATAAAGCACATGATGTGATGATGATGCTTTTGCAAAAAGCAGAAACCAGATCAGCCCCAGAGGAGCTTGTCTAGATTGTTCTTGTCCATGCATAGCAGCTTTCTCAAAAATGTGTCTCAAAATGTGTTCTCAGACCACTCACATCAATAAAATCTGGGGTGCTTATTAAAAAGGCAGTTTTCAGGGCACCTAGGTGGCTCAGTCGTTAAGCGTCTGCCTTCAGCTCAGGTCATGATCCCAGGGTCCTAGGATCGAGCCCCACATTGGGCTCCCTGCTCAGTGGGAAGCCTGCTTCTCCCTCTCCCTCTGCAGACCTCCCTGCTCTCTCTCTCTCTCTCCCTCAAATAAATAAATAAAATCTTTAAAAAAATAAAAAATAAAAATAAATAAAAAGGCAATTTTCTTGGTGGTCTCTCAGACCCAGTGGCTAAGAATCTTTAATTTGATTCTTAGGCATGCTAGGGTTTAGGACCTATGTCTGTAACAAAGGGCCCAGCAAAATTTTGCATGGGAAGGTTACTTATTTTGTGTTGAACTCACTTAGTGTGGAAAATAGTACTGAAAATTTAAATTTTCACTTCTTTAGTTAATGGTGTTGAGTGTTATTAGCCTAGGTCTATATAATGGGACATCAACATATGGGGGTAGGAGGGGAATAACTACTGATTCTTTGCTTTAGAAATAACATAATTCATCACGACACCTGTCAAAGGCAGTGGGCCATTATAAGTGTTAACACTGTTCCTCAGTCTCAGAAGGGTTTGACGGAGCTATGTTTCTCCAGATAGAGGAGGCTGATTTCACGAATCCAATTTCTCTAAAAAACATATTTTCTTAATTTAAAGAATGAATATGGCCTGGCCCAGGAGAGGATGACTGATTTAACTTGAGAGTCAAGACAACCCGGGTAACAGTGGTGTTAAAATGAGTAAAGTATGTTGTATTTACTGGATATTTTTCAGACATATGATGTATCATATAAAAGCATCAGTCTTCAAATCACGCATAAATCTTCAGTATGCCCCATGACACCTAGCAAAATGCTATTAATACCTTGGGAGGAAGGAATTTATATATTCATGACTGAATGAATGAAGTAAATCTTCCCTCCCTGCACAGCTAATTGTTCCTGAGGTGGATTCCCAAGGGAGCCGATCCACTGGTTAACCAAGAGACCTTGGGCTTCAAGCAAATTATATAAGCTGGACAGGATCCCACTAACGCCATTTTGGAGTCATGAGAAACGTGAGTGTGCAGAGGAAACTGTGAGCAGAGAAAAAACCCCAAGGGAGCAGAAATAAGACAGAGACTGAGAAAAAGAGACCACCAAGCCTCTGATAGACTAAGGTTGGTTTTCCAGTTCTAGTTGGCACCACCTCGCTGAATGCCATTAGTTGTCATTGCATTCGATGAAATCTGAGTGCCTACAATAGCCCTATTCCTCTTTGATGTGAGCTCTCTAGTGGGCCTCTGTTCTTGCAACCCTGAAAAAAATAGGGTTCCAAAGAGAATATGATAAATAATTGTGTGACCTTCCATGCAAAACATACAATGGGGACCCATCTCCTCACTTGGTTTCATCAGTAGCTTGGCCTCTCTGAAATAGCTTCTGTCCTTTCTCAGCACTTTGTGGCATGTCATGTGGATAAAAATTGTACAGAGAGGAACGTATTTGGACTCAAGTCATACTGTCTTGACTGAGGTAGATATGGTCTTTACTAATCAGCTGAATTCCCTTGAAGGGACGGAAACTAACATTTGAGTACATCACATATGTAAAGATCTTTATGTCATTTAGCTCTTTAATCCTCAGGATTTTTTTAAGGTTTGGGCTCAGGGAAATTAATTGATTTGCTCAGTGATCAAAGTTAGTAAATGGCAATGTTTATCCCATGTACTATTAGTTCAGGACTCTTTCTACTCAGCCAGTGCCTCACAAAATATGGCATACATATCAATTTTAGTATTCAAGATTACTTTAAGGAGATGATTTAAAAAACATCTTAAAAGTTTAAAGTTACACACTTATTTGAATATGTTTTAGAAGAATAATTTGAATCAACTTCGATTTCATGAATATACACACACATATATAGTAAATAATGGTACAGATGGCATATAGATATGACAAAAATCTTGAAGAGAAATTACTGAGGTTTGAAACCCCACCACATCAAGTTCATGTGAAATTATAAACAACATACTGAAAATCTGTTCAGAAATGGTCCGGTGGCCATATTAAGTTCAAGATTTGGATGTAAATCAAATATTTTTAGGACAGAATATGTTAAGAGTGTGTAGAAGTCATTATGGCATTTTTGTTTTTCTGTAATCCACATCTAGTGTCATTGCTGTTCAGTATAGTAAAATATAAAAAATGATAAATATTTTTCTATATCCAATACATGTGCATTAAAATTGCTGAGTAATAATATAAGTAAACATGGGCAACTATTCTAATGCTTTAATAAATGCTGAAGAGATTTAAGCATACACTCAACAACTTTATACATATTGAGAACGTTTTTCCAGGTAACCAATAAGACAAGACTGGGTAATGTTGTAATGGAGGCCAAGGGACTTCAACCACTGGAAAAATATAATAATCCTTCAGTGATATAATGCCTGGGGTGTTATACCCAGGCGATGAAATGGGCTTGGGGAACTAAAATGGCTATGAAATCGAAACTATTCATTACTGACACTCTGGATACAAACACAAGCACATTCACAGACAAATAGAAAATTCTTCTCATATTAAGTCTAAAGTTCTTTCAGAGAAATGTAATGTAAATGTGCCATTAAGGAGATTTCTGACTCTGAATCATTGTAGATGAATGGGGACCAGAGTATGGCACCAAAGGACTGGATTAAGAAGGGGTCCCAAGTTCCATTTTGCCAGCACCACTGTCTTCTAACTGAGAGACGTTGGTAAGGCCGTTCCCAGCCCCTAGGCTCTGTTTTGTCACTCAGAAACAGTGAATAAAAATATCTACCTGGCTAGATCAAAAGATTACAGTAAAGGTACATTATACATTATAAAGTGTTAGGTACCTGTTAAGCAATATCATACTTAAAAAAAATAGTTAGGGATACCTGGGTGGCTCAGTCAGTTAAGCGTCTACCTTCGGCTCAAGTTATGATCCCAGGGTCCTGGAATTGAGCCCTGCTTTGGGCTTCCTGCTCAGCAGGAAGCCTGCTTCTCCCTCTGCCTGCCGCTCCCCCTGCTTGTACTCTCTCTCTCTCTGACGAATAAATAAATAAAACCTTTAAAAATAGTTAATAAAAGGAGTTTTAAATTTCCCTCGTTATAATGAGGTATGCTTGCCTTATTTTCCCCTATATTGCAAAGCACAGTATTCTGGAACACAGAACGGTATTCAAGAGTGAAAGGCTGAGAGTATGTTTATAATGGGAAATAGGGGAAATGCTGTATTAAAGAAAGGATTTTTTTTCCCAAGAACCATTACAGGAGATTAAGTGGTACATTGGATGAGATGATCCAACTTTAACAAACAAAAAAACTGCTGTTCTTTGAATTCTAATGAGAAATGTGTTTACTTTTCACAACATGGGCTCCACGAGTCTGGAGAAATATCTGAAGTGAGGAGCTCATATGCTCTGCATCTGGCTCACACCATCATCGCTAGCTGGTTTGAGAATGTTGTCTCCTTCTTTTACTGCCAACATGGATCTTGCTGAGGTTCTAAAGCCTGTGTCATCATTTTGTTTTCTACGCCTTTGTGGAATTTATCTTTCCAGAGTAAAATCATTCCAGGAGAAGCTTTAATCAACAGGCTTGCTGAGTGAGACGGATGCACAGTTTCATGGAAGTCTGAAAGGCTTTTTTTTCCCTCTTTAATTACTTCAGAAACATTTCTGTGTTTCTTGATAAACTCACTTTTACCCAAGACAAACACTGCCCTTGAAAACGACTTGATAGCATCTGTCCTTGGTTACATGTCA
Organism: Zalophus californianus; assembly: GCF_009762305.2. Lineage (NCBI taxonomy): Eukaryota > Metazoa > Chordata > Mammalia > Carnivora > Otariidae > Zalophus > Zalophus californianus. Next base: position 141,991,589 of record NC_045597.1, on the reverse strand, counting down.
AATCTGATGAACATTTCTAAAAGCCATTTCTCTTCCAGATGACCTGTAGGGGTTGTTTCAAGTACTGTGATTCTAAATTGCCTTTTATTTCTCTGTAATATTCTTCTGCTCAAATACCTAGAAAAAAGACTGCTTATTGTACCCTCTAGTGGTGATTGTGACATTCTTTTAAAAAATATATTTAGTTAATTTTTTGACCTTTTGCTATAATTGTACTGTATGTTTACTATAAAAAATATGTATTTAATTCTTTGGACTCCTACTATAAATTGTACCGTATAAAATAATTTTGTTAATCTTTAAAAAGATACAAATAATGAAAATTATTTGCATTACACTATCATCGTGTTGATAAATGCACTGAAAGTAGTTTCATAGGAGATTGACTCATTTTCTCCACATTTTATTAACCCAAATTTTATTCCACTTTTTAAAAATGTTCTATTTCCTCTTTCTTCCATTTGGAACATTGTCAGCAGGCAGGAAGTATACACAGCATGCTCCATATGCTACTTTTTACTCACATGTAGTCACGGGTACCTCTCATTTTCTAAGAATTCACAACATTTGAAATAAAATAAAGAAGTCGCACATGGAATTTCTGTTTCTACAAGAACTCAGGATTTAACCCCTATTCCTTTCTTTCTTTGCCTTCCCCACATGTCATTTTCTCTCTGCCCCAAAGTGGGCCAAGGGCCATCTTTAAACCAGAAGGAACACACACTTCAGAAGAGCCGCTGCTTAAAGCATTGCTGTTTCTCTGTCTCCATTCTTCTCAGGTAGACATTTAATTCGATATTTTTATTTTAAAGTTCTTACCTCCAAACTCCTAATGAGTTACACTTTGTATATAGATGAGGAGAATAAAAGCAGTTAAGAAAAACAAAGGAGTGGCGTGCCTGGGTGCCTCAGCCCTTAAGCGTCTGCCTTCAGCTCAGGTCATGATCCCAGGGTCCTGGGATTGAGTCCCACATCGGGCTCCCTGCTCCACGGGAAGCCTGCTTCTCCCTCTCCCACCCCCCCTGCTTGTGTTACCTCGCTCACTGTGTCTCTCTCTGTCAAATAAATTAATTAAATATTAAAAAAAAAAAGAAAAGATAAACAACAGAGATAATCAAGCAGAACAGGTGGTTCTCAACAAAACCTTGAAATTAGGACTTGTTTTCAACTGAGAGTAATCAAGAGATACCCATAAATTAAAATGACTTTAATAAGTAGAAGAAAACATCTTGTTTCTGGATAAAAAGACTCAGTATTTTAAGATGTCTATTTCCCTAAATTCCTCCTTAAATTCAGTGACATCCTCATACAATTTTAATAAACTTGCCCAAATGCTTCTAAAATTTATCTGAAAGACCATGCAAGTAGAAATGGCCAAGAACAACAACAACATTAAAATAGGGGTAATACAGGGAAAGACTAGATTTAATACATGTTTAAAGGTGATATGAAGCCATAATAAATAAAACAGTATGTTAGCCCAGTAAAAGAGAGGTCTATTAATAGAACAAACAAACAAACAGTAACGTGCTATTTTCTTAAATGCCAATATTGGCATTTTGAATTAATGAGGAAAAAGGGATTTGAACAGCAAATTACCCGTTTGGATAAAAAATGCAAAGTCCTACTTCTCTCCTCACACCAAAATGTATTCCAGTTAGATCCATGGGTTAAGTTTGAAAAGATGATAAAATCCTGAAAACAAATAAGAATTAGTATTTTAATAAATCTTAGAGTGAGGAGAGCATTTATAAATGTGAAATGAAACCCAAAGTTCATAAAAATAGCTATAATTATAACATGACACATAAACGTTAAAAGTATTTATAAATTCTCCCATAATTATAGTCAGAAGGCAAAAACTGGAAAAAATTTATAATATTTGTAAAGACAAAGTGCTAATTCTCTAATTTACAAAGAGTTCTCTTAACCCCTTAAAAAAAAGGGGGGGGGGGGCGCCTGGGTGGCTCAGTCATTAAGCGTCTGCCTTCGGCTCAGGTCATGATCCCAGGGTCCTGGGATCGAGCCCCGCATCGGGTTCCCTGCTCAGCGGGAAGCCTGCTTCTCCCTCTCCCACTCCCCCTACTTGTGTTCCCTCTCTCGCTATGTCTCTCTCTGTCAAATAAATAAATAAAATCTTAAAAAAAAAGACAACCTAAAAGAAAAATTGGCAAAAGACATAAATAGGCAAACCACAGATGAACAAATGTAAATGGGCAGAAAATGAAAAGATGCTTCTCCTCACTAGTAATTATAAAAACATAAATCTAAGCAAGCTTAAAAATCTCACTCATCATCTTGGCAAAGATTAAGAGTGTGATGAAGCACAGAATGTCAGTACTATAGATAGGAATGTAAATTAATATAATCTTCTGGAAGGTAAATTTGGCAATATTTATTAAAATGTTTTTACTCCAAAATTCCCCTGCTGCACTTTAGGACTTTATCACACAGAAATACTTTACATGAATGTGCAGACATAGATATATAAAGCTGTTTTTCTATTATTAAAAATGACCCAAATGCCATTGTGGAAAACAGTATGGTGGTTCTTCAAAAACATTAAACATAATAATGTAAAAAAAAATGACAATTCCATATGATCTAGCAATTCCACTTCTGAGCATATTCCCCAAGGAAGTGAAAGCAAGAATATGAGCAGATATCTGTACACCCTTGTTCACAGAAGCATTATTCACAATAACCAAAGGTGGAAGAAACTCTAATGTCCATCAACAGATGAATGGATCAATAATGTGTGTGTGTATAATGGAATCTTATTCAGCTTTGAAAAATGAAAGAAATTCTGATACATACCACAACATAGATGAATCTCAAAAACATGCTAAGAGAACTAAGCCAGTAACAAAGGGACAGATATTATATGAATCCACTTACATCAGGTACCTAAAGTCATCAATATATAGAGACAGAAAGTAGAATGGTGGTTTCTGGAGGCTGGGAGAAAGGGAGAATGAGAAGTTAATATTACATCAAGTTAAACCAAAGGTAAGTCCATCCAACTCAGAAGATGGAAAAAGCATCCTCCTTATGGTTTTCTTTCTGGGGACACAGAGCTAGGTCTTGCTTGGATGCTCACTATGAGATGGATATTCTCCGCTGTCAACCATACTAGGAAGAAATTCATCCTGGGAGAGGAAAGGAAGACTTAGGGAGCGGAAAGTAAACAGAGGTAAGAAGAAAATATCCCTCTTTTCTCTGAGTTTGACACTTGGCGATTGTGAAAGACCGAGAGCCCTGACCTGTGCCTGACCACGTGGAGAGAAGCTGATGACAAGTCAGGAAAGTGGTTCAGCTCATGAGGAACCCTAGGCAGGCGGGACTTGAACTGCAACGGCAATTTATTTTCCATGTTGGACTTCCCTTCCATTGGTTCCTGTCTTTCTGTAGGCTCTCTGGGCTGGGGGGAAATTACTGGAGAGCCGGTGTCCATGCTGGTGGCAGTGGCTACTGCCAGAGGGCTGCCATATTCTCTGGACTAGAAAGGGTGACTTTCATCCCTGGAACAAGAAGAAACACTTGGACAAGAAGAGGGGACCAAAGGGAAGGAGCCCCAGAGATGTGTCCCTCAGCACATATTAGGAACCAAAAACCATTAGACGTTATCAGAGGGACATCCGTTGTTAGGGATTCCATCTTAATCAATAAAGAAGACTGCAGAGAGGTCTCACCATCATGGTTTGGATTAGAGTAATTATAACTCGGCTATTATCTGGGGTCTTTCTGACCTTTAAAGATAAAAGTGGTTTAATACCAAACCCCAATTTCAAGTCCTGTAGATTCCAAAACTTCCCCCAAGTGTTCTGTGAATTCAGAGGGAAGAGGCAGCAAAGGAGGAAGGGACTTGCATTCCACAGCCTCTAGTGTGGTCTCTCTTCATCCAGCTCCAGTATGGTTTTGACACTCTGCCCCTTGAGTGTACACACTCCCACAAGACAAGCATTTTGTAGACATAACCATTGTCACTAAACCTTGGGGGCCAGGGAGGAGAAGACACTGCCACCACACAGCACATGGCACGAAGCCCGCTTGAGAAAATGCTGGTCTCCAAATGTCTCTGGCAGGCTGGTACCGTGAATTCTCCTCACTCATCCTCTGAGCAGTACCCAATCTTCCCCTTGGGCCCCTCTCTCCAGCCCCCATTTATTTCCCCCGATTATTTCTTCTTAGCTTCGCCTTCTGCCCGTCTGGGGAAGAGAAATAAGGAGAACTCCCCTCCTGTCTCACATAAAGCAATTCTGCCCTGTTCTCTCAAGTTTGAAAAGCATCAACCTACACCTTGGTCAAAACTTTTTAACTCAAATACTTATTAAGGCGTGTTTCTCCAGCCTCAATCTACGATGAATGTTTAGGTCAGCAGTTAAGATAACAAAAATCTTTCCACCTTATTGTCTAGTATAGATAGATTAATAGTAGATATAGATAGCCCCTTAAAAGACTAGGAGACAATTTACTGAACTGTCAACAATAAATTATCTCTGGGCCACCTGGCTGGCTCAGTAGGGAGATGCAGCTCTTGATCTCAGGATCGGGAGATCGAGCCCCATATTGGGTGTAGAGATTACTTAAATAAATAAAGGTTTAAAAATAAATAAATAAATAATCTCTAAGGGAATAGATTATAGCTTACTCTCATTTTCTCCATTGTTGTTTTTTGTTTTTTTTTCCCCAGTGATTTTTGAATTGTTACACTAAGTATATATCTCTTTCCTCCGGGATTTCACAGTGACATAGATGTACCCCCAATACTTGGTGAGTCATAGTGACTAAAGCCCAGGTACCAACCCCGGTGTGACCCAGCCGATCAGCACGGTTGGTCCCCAGGCATTTGTAGAACTAAGATGTCTAATTGCATTATCTGTACTTGAATTTATTTTCTATTGCTGTGAAACATTTTCTGAGTGGCAGTAGACCCACTTTCTGTCTCCCAGACACAGAAGAGGCCATCAGTTCCTGGTTTTAGTGAATCTCCTTAATGGGTTCTTTCTAATAAAATTGGCATTTGATTTTCTCTGTCATTCACACTGCAATTTTTCTTTTGTTGGGTTTTAATTGAAAACACCCAAATATTTCCTCTGGAGCTGTAATGCCAAGGAGCCAGATATGGTATTGGCATACTTTCCTGCTTGTCTTGATAAGAAAGCCAGGGAATTCTAATTTTACCAATTTTTTCCCTAGGTTTGAAATTTAAATTATTTCAATATATTTATGAAATGAGACAAGTTGATAGCAAGAGCAGTGCTCAGTAACTGAAAAGTCAGTTACCTTTTATCTCTTGGCTAAAAAGAGGAACTAGGTCAGTTCCTTGTTATTATTAGTAGTAAATACTATTTATAGCATGGTAGAAATTACTGGGGGAAAGACATCCTAATTTTGATTTTCAAGCAGGAGGCGATAATTAACTTGTTCTTATTCCTAAATATATTAAGAAAGCAGTGGACCAATTTTTCAAGTATCAAAGTCCTTGTTACCTTACAAAATAACAAAACAAAACTGGGGCACCTGGGTGGCTCAGTTGTTAAGCGTCTGCCTTCGGCTCAGGTCATGATCCCAGGGTCCTGGAATCAAGTCCCACATCGGGCTCTCTGCTTGGCCGGAAGCCTGCTTCTCCCTCTCCCACTCCCCCTGCTTGTGTTCCTCTCTCGCTGTCTCTCTCTGTCAAATAAATAAAATCTTAAAAAACAAAACAAAACAAAACAAAACTGAGTCACTAAGCCACGTTCACTACTCATATCAAGTATCTGCTAGGAAGGTTTGTTACAGATGCATATTTCAGCCACATATCATAGGTCTATGTGACTGAGAGAGAAATATAAACTTGAGAATAAAATATTTATGACAGGGAGTTTCTCGTGGCCCTTTATTTATAGACCCTTCTGTGTGTGTTTCTATCACAACTGTAAAACTAAAATTTTGGTAGATGCTTCTGTATTTGTGTCTTCTGGTGAGGAGATTAAAATTACCCATCCACTAAATTGAGTGCCTCTGAAATAAATCATGAGGTATTTATAAATATCATCATTTCAAAGGCCAGGAAATGATGTCTATGCGTTTGGCTTATTACTAAACTGAAAAGAAGGTTGCCTTAGAGGCAACAAGATTTCCAAACAGCCTCTGTGCTTGCATGCATCAGAATAGATGTCAATTTGGACACAAAATACAAAAGCAAACATTTTTTAGGAAGAACTACGATTTGCTGCAGTCCAATTCTATCCCCCTCAGGGTGAAAACGTGACAAAAATCGACTTCTCTGCCTTGCTCCTAAAAGGCTCAGAAAACTGGTGACATCATGCTTTAATGTTCAGAAAAGGAGGAAACCATATTTCAACTACAAAGGCCGGAAACATTAAAACTCCTCAAACTGGAAATTTCCACAACATCTGACAACAGACCGAGAGCCATCGGGACAAATGTGCTCCCAAGCGCTGTTCCACTTCCAGGCTCTGCTCCTTTCTAAACGTTCCTCAGTCCTCAGCTTTGCCTCTGAGGACTGCTGGCCAGAGTTCCAGGGAAAATGGTTCCCCAGGTAATGACTGCTTCACACAGAACTCCTGCACAAACCAGGCAGATCCTAGACATGATCCCGTGAGCACCCACTCCAGGGCAAGTTGGAAATCTAATCTTCAGGAGGAGCCTTTAGATCTGCCATGCTCCTGGCCTCCACAGGATCAGTTCTGAACCTTTAGATTGGGAATTAAAGCAAGAACACTAGAACTTGATTCATTGCCTTATATCAGTTTCAAAATTTAGAACAATCTTCAAAGACGTGAGAACTCAATTCTTGAGTTATAACTTTGTCAGTAGTTCTTTGCTTGTTACTTTTACTTTTAACACCTCTTCAAGTTCTGCAGTTCCATAAACCCATGGATTATTTAACTTGAACCATAATTCTATTACTTGGTAGTTGAGAGGAGTGGCCAGGAATAGGATATGCTCAGTAATGTTGAATCTCCTTTTCCCATCCCAAGGACATTTGTTCTCAGTTACTGCTGATCCACTGGGCTTCCAATTGCCTGAAATCCCCAGTCCTATATATTCCTAAAATACTTGAGTCCTTTATTGACCTATTTCTAGAATGCTTACTTCCTTCGGCCGATTAAATTTACTGTTACATATTAGCTTATTGTTTCAGTTTTGAAATGTAGGAAAGAAAATATATTTGCCACGGTTTTCTCATTTTCTCTTCTTTTTAAGCCATCGTTGGGTCACATTAGAAGTTCAGTTTTATTCTCTGATTGTTATCAGGCAGTGAGGTCCCTTTAGACTTGAAACAGTATCAGGTTTCAGCCTACAGGATTTTGCATGTCTTGTAAAATGTTCATGTACCTAACTTAAGAATATAATGAACACCTGAGGACTCATCAAAGAATTGCTTAATGAAGAGACAGACCGTTTGAAACGTAGAACTTGAGAAAGTAGCCCTGTAGACCTCTCTATTATCCGATCTAGGTCTTTTCCCCCACATTCACCCCTTCACCAGCTACCATGGCTCTCCTAGAAAGCTCACATCGTGCACACTTGCCTCTGATGCTATGTGGGCTAGTTTAAAAATTAGAACAGGTGTGGTTCTTGTCTTTCTTAATGAGGTTGTTTTCGTCCAAAGAGTAAAGTAAAAATGAAGTTTACTTTGGAAACTGTTTTGAGTCTGTGTCCTTCCCAAAATTTATATGCTGAAGATAAGGACTTTACAGAGGTAATCAAGTTAAAATGAGGTTATTAGGATGAGCTGTCATCCAATATGACTGGTGTCCTTATAAGAACGGGGAATTTGGGCAGAGACACACATGCAAGATGTGTGCAGAGACACAGGGAGAAGACAGCTGCCTGCAAGCCAAGGAGAGAGGCTGGGAACAGACCCTTCCCTCATAGCCCTCAGAAGATACCCACCCTTCATCTTGGACTTCGAGCCTCCAGAACTGTGAGACAGTAAGTTTCTGCTCTTTAAGCCACCCAGTTTGTAGTGCTTTATTATGGCAGTCTTAGCAAACTACAGGGAACCCGAATGTATTAGATTGCTTTCCCCTTTACCTTGCATCCAGCACCTTTATTTTATTTTTTTTAAGATTTATTTATTTATTTGAGAGAGAGAGCATGGGGGTGGAGGGGCAGAGGGAGAAGGAGAGAGAAACTCTTAAGAAGACTCTGCACTGAGTGTGGAGCCCCACTCGGGGCTCGATCTCACAACCTTGAGATCATAACCCGATCAGAAACCAAGAGTTGGACGCTTAATCAACTGCATCACCCAGGTGCCCCCAGCACCTTTATTTTAAATACTGATGTGTTCATTGTCGTATCTGACAAAAGGTTAGTATTCAAAATCTATAAAGGACTTATCAAACTCAACACCCAGTTTCAAAGATGTGATATATATATCATATATATATGTTGTTGATAATCCTGCTACAAACATCAGGGTGCACGTATTCCTTCAAATCTATATTTTTGTATCCTTTGGGTAAAGGATTAGCCATCGAAAAAAATGAAATCTTGCTATTTGCAATGACATGGATGGAACTAGAGGGTATTATGCTAAGCAAAATAAATTCATCAGAGAAAGACAAATACCATATGATTTCACTCATATGTGGAATTTAAGAAATAAAACAGATGAACATAGGGGAAGGAAAGGAAAAATAAAATAAGATAAAAACAGAGAGAGAGGCAAACCATAAGAGACTCTTAACTATAGAGAACAAACTGAGGGTTGCTGGAGGGGCAGTGGGTAGGGGGATGGGCTAAATAGGTGATGGGGATTAAGGAAGGCACTGGTTGTGATGAGCACTGGGTATTGTATGTAAGTGATGAATCACTAAATTCTACTCCTGAAACCAGGAGTTTATATGTTAACCATTTGAATTTAAATAAAAACTTGGGGAAAAAAGAATTGTTGAATCACTGTATTGTACACCTGAAACTAATACAAGACAGTATGTTAACTATACCGAAATTAAAATTAAAAACTTAACAAAAAAAAGAAAAAGAAATAAATACTGATGTGTTCATTGTTATGGCTGCCTCTTTCCCTTCTCCCTGAAGCTTCTACCATGAGATACTAACTCTCTCAGAGTTGGCTGCAATGCTTGGGGTCTGGTACCCAAGACCTGAACTGAGATTTTTGATGTCACAATTCTGGAAAGACTCCTCTAAAAGATAAATTTGGTCAGCCCTTTCTACATGGTATGTGACAGACATTATCTGTCAAAAAAGCTCTAGGAGATAGGTACTGATATTATCCCCACTATCTGGATGAAGAAACTGAGAACAGAGAGGTTAAGTAACTTTCTAAAGGTCACACAGTGGTTGAACTGAGATTTGAACCCAAGTAGTCTGAATGCAGAGACTGTGTATCTTTGCAGAAGCCAAGTGAGGTATGGTCCCCTGACCAGAGTGTCTGACAAAAACAAAAACAAAAACAAAAAAAGAAAGAAATGCCCAAAACAGTGGAATTACTAAATAAGTTATGTTTTATCCATGCAATAAAATATCAAGGAATAATAAAACAGGGGCGCCTGGGTGGCTCAGTTGGTTAAGCGACTCCCTTTGGCTCAGGTCATGATCCCCAGGTCATGATCCCTGGGTCCTGGGATTGAGCCCGGCACTGGGCTCCCTGATCAGCCGGGAGTCTGTTTCTCCCTCTCCCTCTGCCCCTCCTCCAGCTTGTGCTCTCTCTCTTGCTTGCTCACTCTCTCTCAAATAAATGAATAAAACATTTTTTTAAAAAGGAATAATAAAACATAATGATTTTATAAAATTTAATGATACGGGAAAATGCCTATAATATTAAATGAAAATGTGCTACATAGAAAAATCCCACTTTTGTACTAAAAAAAAGAAAATAGGATGTCAATGCTGACTGTCTCTAGAGATTGGATGAAAAGTGATTTTAATTTTCTCCTTTATGCTTCTCTGTATTTTCTTAATATTTTGAAAGGGCCATATCTTGCCTTTAAATTCCAGAAATTAAGGCATAGTAAAACATAAAAATTCCTAAAATAAATTTCTCCTGATTTCCAGCACCGAAGAGGAAGGAGTTTGTTCTGTTACCATTTTTGTCTGAGACAGTCACTGCTATGTCTATAAAGGTAGGTGGCCTCCTATCCAGGCCTTTGTCTGGATTAGACTGCTTAGTTTTCATAAGATGTCAATTCTACCACCAGCTCAACTGACTCTGATAGATGTGTCCTTCATGGTCATCAGAGATTATCTATACTCGAACATCTCTCCAGAGAGCGTAACCTTGAACTCTGCTGTCCGAAACAGTTAAAAAGCTTGACTGTAAAAAGACAAAATATTCAGGTAAAAATCCCAGATGACCATATAGTCTATTTCTCTGGTTCTTGACATTTTACCACCAAACCTTACAGCTGTATCCTTCAACCACGTTGTTGATCTCCTTACAGAATTGCCTTTACTGAGCTGAATTTGGCTCCAAAACCATCAGCTTGCATTTGAGAAACCTTATCAGCACCAACTCTGTGAAACCCGTTACTACATTCAGTGTAGAAGTGCTGTTGGAACAGTTACTCACCACATTATTACACTTTAGGAGGAAATTTCTCCCAAGTCAAAAATCACCATGATCCTTCTAAGCAACAATTTTGTTTTAATCTTACGGACACTATAATTTGTATTACCAACTTAAAAATTACAGGTCGAACGCACCCCTCTGTCTTAGCTGCTGTAAAGCTCCGGCCAAATCTGCAAATGTCCAGATGTGTATTTGGTGTGCTGATATCTCATTTTCCTCTGCACTGATTTCCTCCTTTTTTTTTTTCATTTTTAGATTCTCCTTCAAAGCATATAAAGAGGGGGGGGGAGGAGGAATGAATGAATGAATGAACAAATAAATGGAACCAATTTTGTGGTGGGAACTGATGGCTATGATTTCAAATTAAGACAATAAGGAGGAGAGTTTTATTGCTTCATCTGTTTTTCTAGAACAATCTACAGTGATTCAAGAGCTGCTGACATGATGAAAACATGATAAATGGAGGATTCCCCCACCTTACTTGTGTTCAAGAAGAATGACAGAGTCCAACTCCCAGGCTCTGACAAGATCCACTATGACAATACAAACAACCTAAAATAGACTATTTTCTCAGGGAACAGGCCAGCAGCTTTGGGTTCATGTGGATGAATCAGAGTGGCCGGGAAGAATGACTTTTTTCTTTATTTCTCTGCAATTTTCCAAGTTCAAATTCGACATTGCATCCATCCTTTACACAGACTACTTAGAAACTTTCAACTTCAGAAAAGTGAAGACATAGCCAGAAATCAGAACAAAGGCATGTGGGCCTGTCCCCCCAAGAGCAGTGTAATCATTCCCTCAGGGCCCCCCCTGCTCATGGTACCAGTAGATTTACAAGCAGTGCCTGCCCTGTGCATACCTAAGAAAATTCTTTTCTCCTTTACCTTGTCCTTACAGGATTTCCACCATCCGTTGTTTTTTTCCATTCAGTATTTGAGTTTGGTGTTTCAGCCTTCCCTGTAGTCAGTATTTGATCTCTTTCTTTCCTGTAAACAGCAGTGTGGCCTGTCTTAACATTCCCTCCAGAACAGTTTTTCTCCCCAAGGTGCTGAGTCACTGAAGGGAGCAACACATATTCTGTGGGTAGAGGTAGTCAATTGAGAAAACAGAATAATTTCTCAGGACTTAAAAGTTTACTTTGAAGAGTGGGCAAATTCAGGAGGATCGGGAGAGTGGGTGAGAAGTTCCTGCAGGGTAAAATGCACAAAGTCTATTTCTTATACAGTTTGTGGAAAATAGTATGAGTAGAAAATTTCTTTATTTAGCAGCGGGGAGGTAGTGCATCAGCTCTGGGCTGGGACCACAGAGAGTTCTGTCGAGTTTGCATCCTTTCCTACTGGACTCTGCCTTCAGGTTTCTGACCAGTTAAATGAGAAGACCTCTGCTCCTCCTGTGATAGAAGAGTACAGAGGGGCACCTGGCTGGCTCCGTCAGAAAAGCATGTGACCCTTGATCTCTGGGTCGTGAGTTAGAGCCCCACATTGGGTGGAGTGTAGAGATTACTAAAGTATATATATATATATATAATATATATTATATATATATATACACACACACACATATTTATATATATATATATATGAGAGTAGTGAGAGCATGAATGGATGAGAGTTCTGAGATTTGGCCACCTTGATTTAACTATTGCTTTTCAAATATTTATTGTTCCAAAATCAGCACCTAAGTACATGTGAACTTCCCATTTTCCATTTCCATTTTACAAAGGTCATTCAATTAAAAGTAGTTTTTAAGCAAAAGAATGACATGTAGCAGGATACGCAGGTAAAACTTGACATCACAAGCCTTTAAAAATGGGTATTGGCAGGGGACACCTGGGGGGCTCAGTCAGTTAAGCATCCAACTCTTGATTTCAGCTCAGGTCATGATCTCAGCCCCAAGTTGGGTTCTGTGCTGGGCATGGAGCCTGCTTAAGGTTCTCTCCCTCTCCCTCTGTCCCTCCCCCCTTCTAAAAAAAAGTGGGTATTGGAGGCAGTTTCTCGTGAATCAACAATATTTCAAAATAAAAACAATTTAAAAATGAGTATCAGTTCTACCCAAACACGGACGGGCTTCCCATGAAATAACATGTAAGCGTAGTATTTCATCAGCCTCTTCTTTAAACTCTTCCTAAATCTCAATCATATGCAGCTACTATTCAAAAGGTCTCATTATAAATGCATTATCTAAAAAATATATTAGCAAGAACTATGTGAGGTACATATAATTATCTCATATTTCAAATAAGAAAACTGAGACTCAGAAATTAGGTAATTTATCCAAGATTATACTACAGTAAGAAGTAGATGCCTGGCCTATCTCAAAGCCACTCTATTTCCACTGTTTGGCCAACCAATCTGCTACATCAACTTCTACCGAACTTCCCTCTCTCAGCTGCATTATGGACAAGGCATAAAATTTAGAATCACATCCTCTATTCCCTCACTGTGTCATTGGTCATGGTACACAGTTGTCTGAGCCTTGATTGCCTCAGCTCTAAAATTGGGATAGAAATGTCTACCTACTCATGTGTTAAAACCATTAAATGAGATAATGTATATAAAACATGAGCACAATGCCTGGCTCACACGAGGTGCTTAATAATTATCAGAACACGATTATACCATCTTTTACCCCTGCTGAAATGTTCTGATATTTACCCTTTTTTATGCATACTGCTGGGTTACCTAGGAGGATTGAAAAGCCTATGGCTCATACTTTTACTGTATCCCCTTTGTGTCAATTAGAATGCTATTGATTACATATTCCGGAAACCAAATTTGTACTGGGTTAAACAGGAAGGAAATCAATTAGCTCACACAGGAGGATGGCCGGAGCAGGCTTGAGGGGTGGTTGGGTCAGCAGTCAACAATGTCCTTAAGGACCTAGATTCTTTCTCTCTGCTCTACCATCCACGGGACCTGCTTCACCCTAGGCCGTGATGCCCTTACTGGTGAAGGAAGGCTATGATCACATTACCGTATGTAATCTCTATTCAGCCCCTTTTCAGTCCTCGTGATACTGTCAAAGCAAATGCCAGCTTAGTGCTAGGAGTCTTTAACACTTCATTTATGTCTGAAAGGAGAGGAAAGCTACTTCCTGCGTACTATTAAGGACAAAAAAGCTTATCTTTTATTATCAGCTAGTCTTCCCTTTGCATCTCATTGACCCATGTTGGCTTTAGCTTGCCCACCCTGACCAATTCATTGGTAAAGGGAAAGGATTTTCAGAATTAATTTGATTAATCATCTGAAGGGAAATAGAGTTTGTCTCTACCCTCTTCAAAGCTTTGTACTTTAGAGCTCAAATACTGCTTCTGAAATGGAACAAGCTTATTTATGACTATAGGTGGAAATTCTAGTAACATCCAGAAAATTGACAGTGAATTGGCACAGAAATAACCATGTCTTTCTGATTTCAGAGCCCACAATGCCTCCACCCCCACTGGTTATGCAGAAAGGGGTAAGAGAAGCCCACACATGCGTACTTTGCCTTAGACCAATCCTGTTGTGACACCAATTAACATCGATCTATAAATGCACGTCTCAAGTACAAATGACATGAATGTGCAGGAAATAAACAAGACTCTTACACATTATCTACAGCAAGTTCCTAAGGAATCATTTAGGTGGTGCATATCCACACCGAATCACTAGGACTTAATCTCTATTCAGCCCCTTTTCAATCCTCGTGATACTGTCAAAGCAAATGCCAGCTTAGTGCTAGGAGTCTTTAACACTTTCTAACGCTTGTTATAATCTCCTTTTAACAAACACTTAGGCTTGGAGCTTTGAAGGACATCTATCTGAACTTTTAAGCATTGTTTTGTTTTGTTTTGATTTCTTTTCCTTTCAATTATTTTTACAGTTACCATGTATTTGTGATAAACAATATTGGTCTTTCCATTTGAGGTGATGATATAAGTTCCCTTTGAAAACAAGTCTATTTAAAGAAAAGAAAACCAATTAAAATAATTAGCTTGAAGAAGAGATTACACATAGATGTGTTAGAAATTATGAAGGGATGTGTAGTGGTATGTGAATATGGAAAAAAATCTGAAAGTGTTAAAACCAAGGTTTGAAAAGCATTTACTTGGGGTAGTTACATAATGATGGCAGATCTTTGATTTGGGATAAAAATGCCAGGTGGCCTGGCTGTCTCAGTCAGTAGAACATGCCACCCTTGATCTTGGGGTGAGTTCAAGCCTCACATTGGGTGTAGAGATTGCTTAAAAATAAAATCTTAAAAAAAAAAAAAATGCTGGCACAGGGGGCAATTACTTCAGGAGCCACAAGAGGATAGCATATCAGTGACTACAAAGCCAATTTGGTCAGAGCAGGTCTTCCTTACTGAAGCCCTTGTTCCTCAAAGTGCGCAGACCAGCAGCATCAGCATTACAGAGAGCATGTAAGAAAGGCAGTGTCTCTGGCCCCACCCCTAACTACTGAACCAGAATCCACAGTCTAACAAGATTCCCTATGGAATGCTTATGCACATTAAAGTTTGAGAAGCACTGATGTAGACTCAGAGCCTTTGGGGTTCTCTTCGGCTACTTTTGAGGTCCTCTTTGTGGGCTGACAGTTTCAAAGAAGTATCTTTGTTCATGGATTCTACAGTCACACTAGTTAGTTTTCATTCCCAGTTCTTCTTCCAACAGTATGACGCGGGCAAGAAACTGCATTTCCAATGCTTAGAGCATTGCTTTGATAAACAGATGGTTGGATGGGTAAATGGACGAATCACTCAGACACAGAAAATCACATTTCCTAACAACGTTCTATGTTCCCGCCATCCTTTATTTTGGTGGTCTAATGGAAGATGAGAGTTTGTTTGCGCCTTTTAGTATCAACTGCTTTAAATCTTTTTGTAATAAGACAGAAAATAAATGTTCCTACATATACACATACATGTTCAACTATTCCCACCACATTCTGGTGAGCTTTCCCAGGGTTTCCCCCATATTCTGGTGCCTGTTCCTACTAACATAAACCCTGAGTGTGCAAAGCATGTACAGGTAGAGAGAAGTGATTTGTGCAAGCAAGCACTCACATCTGATCATTTCCTTGGTGTTACGACATCTAGGACTTAAGGAAATCAAGGTAAAAGAGCAAAACACACGTTTCCTTGCCTAAAAATCAATAGGTATTCTAGACAAATATTAAAAATGACTTACGTGCCTCAAGGAGTGTAGCTAACAGCCAAAAAGAATACTCCAATATATTCCCTTTTAAAAAGTACAAGTGCAGGAGATTGGAAAAGCGGTAGAATGCTCCAGAAGTCTTAAATGAGAGGCCTACCGCTCTGCAAGCTTTGTGTGTTTTCCGATCATTTGCCCACTAGAGATCGATGTATTGTTGAGTAGTTCCACCATTTGTTCTGGTGCCAGAATATATTGAGGGGAAAGAGAAATCCAACTGATGGGGTTTTTCTTGGGCTAGGGTGAATCTCCCAGGCTCCATCTTTGCAACAAGGTAACTGGTCAGTAACTCAAGAAAGCAGCGGGGGTGTGGGGGGAGAAAGCAGCATTGAGGAAGGGGAGAAGGAAGTTCCTACAATCCCAGACATAAAACCAGTTTATAAAGCTTTCATTATCACTAAAGACTAAGTGCAGGGATACCCTTTCCTTCTTTCTAAAGATGCACTTTTGTGATTTTTCTCTCCATAATTTCATTTTTACCTCCATTCAGTCATTCATTCATTTTTTAAATTTATTCATCAAATATTTTTCAGTACCTTCTAGAGGGTAGGGATATAGAAGGAAAAAGAACAAATAAGGTCTCTGCTTTGGGGAAACTGACTTCTAGAATGTAAGAGAGGAGACAATTAACAAGCAAAGATGATTTTGGTTAATTACAGAAAAAGAAAAAAGAAGATGATATAATTGTCAGTGGGGAAAGTGAGTAAGCTGAGGATGAATTATGAGGCACAGGGTCTCCAGGGTTGTGGTCTTTGCTCCAAGACCTGAATAGCAGTTAGCCTTGCAAGCCTTACAGGAAGACTTCCAGGAGGTGGACCGCTACAAAAAGGCCCTGAAGCAAGGTCAAGTTTGGTATGTTTGAGGAACAAAAATATAGCCATGTTTCTGTAACAAATTGGTCAAGGTAGAGAGTGTATGCATAAAAATATGTTAGCAAAGATTGAATGAATTTGTGTGCGGTGGGGGGTGTGCGAAAGATAGAGATGACATGAGAGCACAGTGTGCTGAGCCTGGAAACCCCATGCTCTTCTGCAATTCCACTTGTTTGTACTGCCTATAATTAATTAATGGCTGTAGGGAAAGAAGATGCTCTGTGTACTAGGACTGGGTTGAGTTGAGCTCTGTTGATGCTTAGAAGTAGACCTATTGGAATGATCTCCACCATGAGCCCAAATGGCGTCTGATCCTCTCACTTTACGTCCTTTGTTGCACATTGAATTATTTTGGAAGCTGCTTAATCATGGAGGCTCCTGAAGAGAAAATCATAATGTAAAAATGCAACCCACTCATGGAAAGTTTTAGGTTTTAAAAATTCTAGATCTATCAGTAACTGTTATAATTACCGCTGGCTGAGAATCTTTTTTTTCCAGAGCATCATTACTCTTTTTTTTTTAAAGATTTTATTTATTCATGAGAGACAGAGGAGGAGAGAGAGAAGCAGAGGGAGAAGCAGGCTCCCAAGGATCAGGGAGCCCGATGCGGGACTCGAACCCAGGGCCCCGGGATCATGACCCAAGCCGAAGGCAGACGCTTAACCATCTGAGCCACCCAGGCGCCCCCAGAGCATCATTACTCTTCACAATTAGTTCTATAATTTCCCTGTAGAATATGATACATTTTATCTGAAGTGCAAAAACCAAGCACTAGTAGTTGATCACTGTCTGTCTATAGTTTATATTGCTCTTTATCCAAGAAAATATTAGTTCTTACTAGCCAGATAGAGATCTATTATGAATGTCAATGTAACTTAATTAAAACATAATATTAATCATATCTTCCACACTCAAATACTTCCCCAATGATGCTTACTTGCCTAGACCTTCACTGATGAAATGCAAAATGAATCAAATGAAGAAGTTTTGATGAGTAGGGAGATTTAACTAAAGCCTTTCTTAATGAAAAAAATAACGTAATAGAAAGTATAGAAAGAATTGTCTGCTAAATTATATCCAGAAGAGGATTCCAATAAAATAAGAAATTTGTTTTACTGACTTCATACCTAAATAGTAAATCATATTTATTAAACCTCTGAGTATTCATTGCACTGTGCTGTAAGTTAGGCAACAAGACATAGTTCATACCTTCTACTAGTTTTGTCAAATTTTATTTATTATTATTTTAAAATGAAGAAAGCAGTTTTAGGCATTAGAAAAATTTCAGCCATATTCATTATTTCTTGCATAGTATTTATATATATAATAGCATAGAAAACTGAAGTGTGTTCTTTATTAGTGGGGATGGCAGCAACTTCTTTGGGGACAATTGTCCATTTCTCTGGAAAAATATTTTAATGAATTTCGGCTTAGGCGAGATAAGGCCCAAAACTTGCTGCTAGAATGGTGTTTGGGTGGAGTGGGAGAATATTCAGGCAATGAGGTGTTATGGAGAGACAATAATTCTCTCCATAATTAAATAAAAGTCTGCCTTCCCTAAATGTAGAGGTAATTATAATCACTGATTTGGAACTTCCGGGTTGGGATTGTAGTTGTAAGAAATAGCAGAGTCGTCATCTTGAAACTAAAGAGGAAAAGTGAAAGAAAACTTAGATGATGAGAGTGGGCCCAGCCACGAGAAAAGGTAACAAGAGAACCACAGAAAGAATCACACCCTGGCCATCGTCAAGGCAGCTGGAAAACACATAATACTTCTACCTGTCTCCCAGGATGAGAGCCTGAATTATGGTTTTAAAAGAAAGAATTACCCCAGAAGGCTGAAGAAATTTGTGGATACTCAGCTTAATTTATGTCAGCTGAAATTCTTTTGGATGCCAGTATCAAAAAACTCAGTCCAAACTGAATTAAACAATAAATGGGAATTTTTGACTCAAAAGTTCAGCAATTGTGTGGGGGTTGAGGCGACATTCAGTCAGGGTACACACCCTGTGAGAAATGGTGCTTTGCGTCTACCTTGCCTCAATCATCCGCTTTGCCCCCAGGTTGGCTTCCCACGATGGCTGCCAACATCAACCAGAGCCACCTGCTCCACATTCCCATCTAAAACTAGAGAAGAGACATGCTTCCCCCAACCACCTAACAAGGAAAATTCCATGTGCTGATTACTTAGGCCTGAGTTATCCAATTACCCTAATTGGTTTAGATATATCATGGCTAGGCCCTGGACCTGGACCTGGACCTGGAAATGCAAGAATACTCACAATAGTATGAAGGAGTTAGGGAAGATGTTGAAAAGACAACTCTTGCTGTCTCTCATAAAATCTAACTACCTTTCAGAACTTTGACACCAGGAAGAGTTTTAGGAATGCGTTTAAGGTCCACTAAAATTTCAGTTAAATGCTCAAAAAAATCTAATTTTAATTCTCTTTCCATAGCTCCTACAAATAAAATTGTTTTAGGGAGGAGTAGGAGACCTAGATTTCGTCTGGTCTCAGGAATTCAGCTGAGTAGGGATCAAACCATTCTGAACACCTACGGACTCAACAGGAGATCGAAGAGGAGAGTAGCAACAACTCTCTGAACAGAGAAGCGACCACTTACTGGAAGGTAGGACGTGCGGAGAAGTGAATCCGAGGCGATATTCGGGAGGATAGACGGCGGGGGAGGGGCCTCCGCCGGCCGCTTCTGGCAAGTGCTAGAGCCGCGGAGCACAAAATCGGACCTTTTAGAAGTCGGCTCCGCTGAGGGACGTCGCTGCAGTGGCTAAGCAGGGGGTGGAATCCTCCCGGGACAGTGTGGTCTCAGGACCCTTGGGGTCACAGAAAGACCGGGGGTGCCTGAGTGCGCCAGAGCTCCCAGGTATCAGAGCGGGGAAGCCGGCTGCAGATACAGAGCCGAGGCACGGACTCTCAGCTCGGGGTGGGCATAAACTGTGATTCGCGGCCCAGTCGGGCTACTGCTCCTCCAGGGACCCCACAAGCGGCAGAGCTGGGGAGACTCCCCTTCCTTCCCGGGGAGGAGCGGCGCGGGAACGCACCGCAGGGATCTGCTAGGTTTGGAGACTCAACATGGGGTCGGGTGCCAGAGATAGCAATGCTCGGTCACAGGCCGGGTGAGCACGGAGTGTGGCCAGAGACCAGGGAGACGGGAGTGACTGCTTTTCTCTGGGGGCACCCTGAGGAGCGGGGCCCCGAGTTCTCAGCTCCTCCGGGTGGAGATTGGGAGGCCACCATTTTTGCCCTGGTCCTCCAAAGCTGTACCGAGAGCTTGCAGGGAACAAAAGCTCCTGAGAGCAAACCCAAGCAGCTTCCTTAGCCCGGACCGACAAGGGCGGGGCAATTCCGCCTCCGGCAAAGACATTTGGAAACCACAGCAACAGGCCCCTCCCCCAGAAGATCAGCACGAACAGCCAGCAAGCCAAGACCAAGTTTAACAATCAAGGAGAACGGGAGAACTCCAGCGCTAGGGGAATACTGCACATAGAATTCCTGGCTTTTTGTTACCATGATTCATTAGTTCAACAAAGTTAATTTTTGTTAACTGTTTTTTTTATTTTTTTCCCTTTTTCAACCAACATCTTATCAATCCCTTTTTTTAAAAAAAAACATTTTTTATTTTTCATTTTTAGAGTCATATTTTATCCCTTCATAGTAGTTACCCTTATTTTTGGCATATATATATATATAAGTTGTTCTCTCTTTAAAATTTTGAGATACAGTTTCTTCTAACAGATCAAAATATACCCTAAATCACTAGGGTATGGTTTTGTTCTAGTCTCCTGCCTGATCACATTCTCTCCCTTTTTCCTTTTTTTTTTCTTAAATCTTCTTCTTTCTTTTCTCAAACAACTTCTTATCTTATCAAGTCCTTTTATAAAATCTTTTATAATTTTCATCTTTACAGTCATCCTCCATCCCTTCATTGTATCAACCCTTTTTTTGTACATATATGTCTTTCTTCCCTTAAAATTTTAGGAGGCACTTTTTTCTAACAGACCAAAATACGTCCAAAATCTAGTGTGTGGCACTGATCTATGCACTAGCCTGATCATATTTGATCATACTCTGCTTTTGTATTGTTCTGTTTTTGTTTTTATCTTTTTTCTTTTTTTTTCTCTTTCTTTTTTCTTTCTTTCCCTTTCTTTTCCCCTGGTTTCAGGTCTTTTCTGATTTGTATACAGTATATTTGCTGGGGACGTTGTAAACTGGTTAGCATTTTGTTCTCTCATTCATCTATTCTCCTCTGGACAAAATGACAAGACGAAAAAAATCACCTCAGCAAAAAGAACAAGAGGTAGTACCGTCAGCCAGGGACCTACTCAATACGGACATTAGTACGATGTCGGACCTAGAGTTCAGAATTATGACTTTAAAGATACTCGCTGGGCTTGAAAAAAGCGTGGAAGTTATTAGAGAAACCCTTTCTGGAGAAATAAAAGAACTAAAATCTAACCAAGTCGAAATCAAAAAGGCTATTGATGAGGTGCAATCAAAAATGGGGGCACTAACTGCTAGGATAAATGAGGCAGAAGAGAGAATCAGTGATACAGAAGACCAAATGATGGAAAATAAAGAGGCTGAGAAAAAGAGAGAGAAACAACTACAGGATCATGAGGGCAGATTTCGAGAGATAAGTGATACGATAAGACGAAACAACATTAGAATAATTGGGATCCCAGGAGAAGAAGAGAGAGAGGGGCAGAAGGTATATTGGAGCAAATAATAGCAGAGAACTTCCCTAATGTGAGGAAGGAAACAGGCATCAAAATCCAGGAGGCACAGAGAACCCCTCTCAAAATCAATAATAATAGGTCAACACCCCGACATCTAATAGCAAAACTTACGAGTCTCAGAGACAAAGAGAAAATCCTGAAAGCAGCTCAGGAGAAGAGATATGTAACCTACAATGGTAGAAACATTAGATTGGCAACAGACCTATCCACAGAGACCTGGCAGGCCAGAAAGGACTGGCATGATATATGCAGAGCACTAAATGAGAAAAATATGCAGCCAAGAATACTATATCCAGCTAGGCTGTCACTGAAAATAGAAGGAGAGATAAAAAGCTTCCAGAACAAACAAAAACTAAAGGAATTTGCAAACATGAAACCAGCCCTACAAGAAATATTGAAAGGGGTCCTCTAAGCAAAGAGAGAGCCTAAAAGCAGCCAAGATCAGAAAGGAACACAGACAACATACAGTAACAGTCACCTTACAGGCAATACAATGGCACTAAATTCATACCTTTCAATAGTTACCCTGAATGTAAATGGGCTAAATGCCCCAATCAAAAGACACAGACTATCAGATTGGATTAAAAAACAAGACCCATCAATATGCTGTCTACAAGAGACTCATTTTAGACCCAAAGACACCCCCAGATTGAAAGTGAGGGGGTGGAAGACAATTTACCATGCTAAAGGACACCAAAAGAAAGCTGGGGTGGCAATCCTTATAACAGACAAACTAGATTTTAAAACAAAGACTGTAATAAGAGATGAGGAAGGACACTATATCCTACTTAAAGGGTCTATCCAACAAGAAGATCTAACAATTGTAAATATCTATGCCCCGAACATGGGAGCAGCCAATTATATAAGCAATTAATAACAAAAGCAAAGACACACATTGACAACAATACAATAATAGTGGGGGACTTTAACACCCCCCTGACTGAAATGGACAGATCATCTAAGCAAAAGATCAACAAGGAAATAAAGACTTTAAATGACACACTGGACCAAATGGACTTCACAGACATATTCAGAACATTCCATCCCAAAGCAACAGAATACACATTCTTCTCTAGTGCCCATGGAACATTCTCCAGAATTGATCACATCCTAGGTCACAAATCAGGTCTCAACTGGTACCAAAAGATTGGGATCATTCCCTGCATGTTTTCAGACCACAATGCTTTGAAACTAGAACTCAATCACAAGAGGAAAGTCGGAAAGAACTCAAATACATGGAGGCTAAAGAGCATCCTACTAAAGAATGAATGGGTCAACCAAGAAATTAAAGAAGAATTAAAAAAATTCATGGAAACCAATGAAAATGAAAACAACTGTCCAAAATCTTTGGGATACAGCAAAGGCAGTCCTGAGAGGAAAGTATATAGCAATACAAGCCTTTCTCAAGAAACAAGAAAGGTCTCAAATACACAACCTACTCTACATCTAAAGGAGCTGGAGAAAGAACAGCAAATAAAGCCTAAACCCAGCAGGAGAAGAGAAATCATAAAGATCAGAGCAGAAATCAATGAACTAGAAACCAAAAGAACAGTAGAACAGATCAACGAAACTAGGAGCTGGTTCTTTGAAAGAATTAACAAGATTGATAAACCCCTGGCTAGACTGATCAAAAAGAAAAGAGAAATGACCCA
Source organism: Zalophus californianus (assembly GCF_009762305.2). Classification (NCBI taxonomy): domain Eukaryota; kingdom Metazoa; phylum Chordata; class Mammalia; order Carnivora; family Otariidae; genus Zalophus; species Zalophus californianus. Next base: position 141,968,572 of record NC_045597.1, on the reverse strand, counting down.
AATCAAGAATATCATGAATGAAGATGGCGGAGGAGTAGGAGACCTAGATTTTGTCTGGTCTCAGGAATTCAGCTGAATAGGGATCAAACCATTCTGAACACCTACGAACTCAACAGGAGATCGAAGAGGAGAGTAGCAACAACTCTCTGAACAGAGAAGCGACCACTTACTGGAAGGTAGGACGTGCGGAGAAGTGAATCCGAGGCGATATTCGGGAGGATAGACGGCGGGGGAGGGGCCTCCGCCGGCCGCTTCTGGCAAGTGCTAGAGCCGCGGAGCACAAAATCGGACCTTTTAAAAGTTGGCTCGGCGGAGGGACGTCGCTGCAGTGGCTAAGCGGGGGGTGGAATCCTCCCGGGACAGTGTGGTCTCAGGACTCTTGGGGTCACAGAGAGACCGGGGGTGCCTGAGTGCGGCAGAGCTCCCAGGTGTCGGGGCGGGGAAGCCGGCTACAGATACGGAGCAGAGTCGCGGGCTCTCAGCTCGGGGTTGCCATAAACTGTGATCTGCGGCCCAGTCGGGGCACGGCTCCCCCAGCAGGGACCCAACAAGCAGCAGATCCGGGGAGACTCCCCTTCCTTCCCGGGGAGGAGCGGTGCGGGAACGCACTGCAGGGATCTACTGGGTTTGGAGACTCTGAGCGGGGTCGGGTGCCAGAGATAGCAACGCTCGATCACAGGCCGGGTGAGCACGGAGTGCGGCCAGAGACCGGGGACACGGGAGTGACTGCTTTTCTCTGGGGGCGCACTGAGGAGTGGGGCCCCGAGTTCTCGGCTCCTCCGGGCGGAGACTGGGAGGCCGCCATTTTCGCCCTGGTCCTCCAAAGCTGTACCGAGAGCTTGCAGGGAACAAAAGCTCCTGAGAGCAAACTGGAGCAGCTTCCTTAGCCCGGACCGACAAGGGCGGGGCAATTCCGCCTCCGGCAAAGACATTTGGAAACCACAGCAACAGGCCGCTCCCCCAGAAGATCAACACAAACAGCCAGCAAGCCAAGACCAAGTTGATCGATCAAGGAGAATAGGAGAACTCCAGCGCTAGGGGAATACTGCACATAGATTCATGGCTTCTTTTTTTTTTTTTTTTTTACCATGATTCATTATTTCATCAAAGTTAGTTTTTGTTGACTTTTTTTTATTTTTCTTTTTCCCTTTTTCAACCAACATCTTATAAATCCCTTTTTTAAAAAAAAAACATTTTTTATTTTTTTTTCATTTTTAGACTCATATTTTATCCCTTCATAGTAGTTATCCTTGTTTTTGGCATATATATATAAGTTGTTCTCTCTTTAAAATTTTGAGGTACAGTTTCTTCTAACAGATCAAAATATATCCTAAACCACTAGTGTATGGCTTTGTTCTAGTCTCCTGCCTGATCACATTCTCTCCCTTTTTCCTTTTTTTTTTTCCTTAAATCTTCTTTCTTTTTTCAAACAACTTATCTTACCAAGTCCTTTTATAAAATCTTTTATAATTTTCATCTTTACAGTCATCTTCCATCCCTTCATTGTATCAACCCTTATTTTGTACATATATATCTTTCTTCCTTTAAAATTTTAGGAGGCACTTTTTTCTAACAGACCAAAATACGCCCAAAATCTAGTGTGTGGCACTGATCTATGCACTAGCCTGATCATATTTGATCATATTCTGCCTTTTTTGAATTGTTTTGTTTTTGTTTTTATCTTTTTTTTTCTTTTTTTTTTCTTTTTCTCTTTCTTTTTTCTTTCTTTCCCTTTCTTTTCCCCTGGTTTCAGGTCTTTTCTGATTTGTATACAGTATATTTGCTGGGGACGTTGTAAACCTGTTAGCCTTTTGTTCTCTCATTCATCTATTCTCCTCTGGACAAAATGACAAGACGAAAGAAATCACCTCAGCAAAAAGAACAAGAGGTAGTACCGTCAGCCAGGGACCTACTCAATACGGACATTAGTACGATGTCGGACCTAGAGTTCAGAATCATGACTTTAAAGATACTAGCTGGGCTTGAAAAAAGCGTGGAAGTTATTAGAGAAACCCTTTCTGGAGAAATAAAAGAACTAAAATCTAACCAAATCGAAATCAAAAAGGCTATTGATGAGGTGCAATCAAAAATGGGGGCACTAAATGCTAGGATAAATAAGGCAGAAGAGAGAATCAGCGATATAGAAGACCAAATGATGGAAAATAAAGAGGCTGAGAAAAAGAGAGAGAAACAACTACAGGATCACGAGGGCAGAATTCGAGAGATAAGTGATACGATAAGACGAAAGAACATTAGAATAATTGGGATCCCAGAAGAAGAAGAAGAGAGAGAGAGGGGCAGAAGGTATATTGGAGCAAATTATAGCAGAGAACTTCCCTAATGTGAGGAAGGAAACAGGCATTAAAATCCAGGAGGCACAGAGAACCCCTCTCAAAATCAATAAAAATAGGTCAACACCCCGACATCTAATGGTAAAACTTACGAGTCTCAGAGACAAAGAGAAAATCCTGAAAGCAGCTCGGGAGAAGAGATATGTAACCTACAATGGTAGAAACATTAGATTGGCAACAGACCTATCCACAGAGACCTGGCAGGCCAGAAAGGACTGGCAAGATATCTTCAGAGCACTAAATGAGAAAAATATGCAGCCAAGAATACTATATCCAGCTAGGCTATCATTGAAAATAGAAGGAGAGATAAAAAGCTTCCAGAACAAACAAAAACTAAAGGAATTTGCAAACACGAAACCAGCCCTCCAAGAAATATTGAGAGGGGTCCTCTAAGCAAAGAGAGAACCTAAAAGCAGCAAAGAGCAGAAACGAACACAGACAACAGACAGTTAACAGTCACCTTACAGGTAATACAATGGCACTAAATTCATACCTTTCAATAGTTACCCTGAATGTAAATGGGCTAAATGCCCCAATCAAAAGACACAGGCTATCAGATTGGATTAAAAAACAAGACCCATCAATATGCTGTCTGCAAGAGACTCATTTTAGACCCAAAGACACCCCCAGATTGAAAGTGAGGGGGTGGAAGACCATTTACCATGCTAATGGACACCAAAAGAAAGCTGGGATGGCAATCCTTATATCAGACAAACTAGATTTTAAAACAAAGACTGTAATAAGAGATGAGGAAGGACACTATATCCTACTTAAAGGGTCTATCCAACAAGAAGATCTAACAATTGTAAATATCTATGCCCCGAACATGGGAGCAGCCAATTATATAAGGCAATTAATAACAAAAGCAAAGAAACACATTGACAACAATACAATAATAGTGGGGGACTTTAACACCCCCCTGACTGAAATGGACAGATCATCTAAGCAAAAGATCAACAAGGAAATAAAGACTTTAAATGACACACTGGACCAAATGGACTTCACAGACATATTCAGAACATTCCATCCCAAAGCAACGGAATACACATTCTTCTCTAGTGCCCATGGAACATTCTCCAGAATTGATCACATCCTAGGTCACAAATCAGGTCTCAATCGGTACCAAAAGATTGGGATCATTCCCTGCATATTTTCAGACCACAATGCTTTGAAACTAGAACTCAACCACAAGAGGAAAGTCGGAAAGAACTCAAATACATGGAGGCTAAAGAGCATCCTACTAAAGAATGAATGGGTCAACCAAGAAATTAAAGAAGAATTAAAAAAATTCATGGAAACCAATGAAAATGAAAACACAACTGTTCAAAATCTTTGGGATACAGCAAAGGCAGTCCTGAGAGGAAAGTATATAGCAATACAAGCCTTTCTCAAGAAACAAGAAAGGTCTCAAATACACAACCTAACCCTACACCTAAAGGAGCTGGAGAAAGAACAGCAAAGAAAGCCTAAACCCAGCAGGAGAAGAGAAATCATAAAGATCAGAGCAGAAATCAATGAACTAGAAACCAAAAGAACAGTAGAACAGATCAACGAAACTAGGAGCTGGTTCTTTGAAAGAATTAACAAGATTGATAAACCCCTGGCCAGACTGATCAAAAAGAAAAGAGAAATGACCCAAATCAACAAAATCATGAATGAAAGAGGAGAGATCACAAGCAACACCAAAGAAATACAAACAATTATAAGAACATATTATGAGCAACTCTATGCCAGCAAATTAGATAACCTGGAAGAAATGGGTGCATTCCTAGAGATGTATCAACTACCAAAATTGAACCAGGAAGAAATAGAAAACCTGAACAGACCTATAACCACTAAGGAAATTGAAACAGTCATCAAAAATCTCCCAAGAAACAAAAGCCCAGGGCCAGATGGCTTCCCAGGGGAATTCTATCAGACATTTCAAGAAGAATTAATACCAATTCTCCTGAAACTGTTCCAAAAAATAGAAATGGAAGGGAAACTTCCAAACTCATTTTATGAGGCCAGCATTACCTTGATCCCAAAACCAGACAAAGACCCCATCAAAAAAGAGAATTACAGACCAATATCCTTGATGAACATGAATGCAAAAATTCTCACCAAAATACTAGCCAATAGGATCCAACAGTACATTAAAAGGATTATTCACCACGACCAAGTGGGATTTATTCCTGGGCTGCAAGGCTGGTTCAACATCCGCAAATCAATCAACGTGATACAATACATTAACAAAAGAAAGAACAAGAATCATATGATCCTCTCAATAGATGCAGAAAAAGCATTTGACAAAGTACAACATCCTTTCTTGATCAAAACTCTTCAGAGTATAGGGATAGAGGGTACATACCTCAATATCATAAAAGCCATCTATGAAAAACCTACAGCGAATATCATTCTCAATGGGGAAAGGCTGAGAGCTTTTCCCCTAAGGTCAGGAACGCGGCAGGGATGTCCACTCTCACCACTGCTATTCAACATAGTATTAGAAGTCCTAGCCACAGCAATCAGACTACAAAAAGAAATCAAAGGCATCCAAATCGGCAAAGAGGAAGTCAAACTCTCACTCTTTGCAGATGATATGACACTGTATGTGGAAAACCCAAAAGACTCCACCCCAAAACTGCTAGAACTCATACAGGAATTCAGTAAAGTAGCAGGATATAAAATCAATGCACAGAAATCAGTGGCATTCCTATACACCAACAACAAGACAGAAGAGAGACAAATCAAGGAGTCGATCCCATTTACAATTGCACCCAAAACCATTAGATACCTAGGAATAAATCTAACCAAAGAGGCAAAGGATCTGTACTCAGAAAACTATAAAATACTCAGGAAAGAAATTGAAGAAGACACAAATAAATGGAAAAACGTTCCATGCTCATGGATTGGGAGAATCAACATTGTGAAGATGTCAATGCTACCTAGAGCAATCTACACATTCAATGCAATCCCCATCAAAATACCATCCACTTTTTTCAAAGAAATGGAACAAATAATCCTAAAATTTGTATGGAACCAGAAGAGACCCAGAATAGCCAGAGGAATACTGAAAAAGAAAAGCAAAGCTGGCGGCATCACAATTCCGGACTTCCAGCTCTATTACAAAGCTGTCATCATCAAGACAGTATGGTACTGGCACAAAAACAGACACATAGATCAATGGAACAGAATTGAGAGCCCAGAAATGGACCCTCAACTCTATGGTCAACTTATTTTTGACAAAGCAGGAAAGAATGTCCAATGGCAAAAAGACAGTCTCTTCAACAAATGGTGTTGGGAAAATTGGACAGCCACATGCAGAAGAATGAAACTGGACCATTTCCTTACACCACACACAAAAATAGACTCCAAATGGTTGAAAGACCTAAACGTGAGACAGGAGTCCATCCAAATCCTAAAGGAGAACACAGGTAGCAACCTTTTCGACCTTAGCCGCAGCAACTTCTTCCTAGAAACATCGCCAAAGGCACGGGAAGCCAGGGCAAAAATGAACTATTGGGATTTCATCAAGATAAAAAGCTTCTGCACAGCAAAAGAAACAGTCCACAAAACCAAAAGACAACCGACAGAATGGGAGAAAATATTTGCAAATGACATATCAGATAAAGGGCGAGTATCCAAAATCTATAAAGAACTTCTCAAACTCAACACCCAAAGAACAAATAATCCAATCAAGAAATGGGCAGAAGACATGAACAGACATTTCTCCAAAGAAGACATCCAAGTGGCCAACAGGCACATGAAAAAGTGCTCAACATCGCTCGGCATCAGGGAAATCCAAATCAAAACCTCAATGAGATACCACCTCACACCCGTCAAAATGGCTAAAATTAACAAGTCAGGGAACGACAGATGTTGGCGGGGATGTGGAGAAAGGGGAACCCTCCTACACTGTTGGTGGGAATGCAAGCTGGTGCAACCCCTCTGGAAAACAGTATGGAGGTTCCTCAAACAGTTGAAATTAGAGCTACCGTTCGATCCAGCAATTGCACTACTGGGTATTTACCACAAAGATACAAATGTAGGGACCCGAAGGGGTACGTGTACCCCAATGTTTATAGCAGCAATGTCCATCATAGCCAAACTGTGGAAAGAGCCAAGATGCCCATCGACAGATGAATGGATAAAGAAGATGTGATATATATATACACAATGGAATATTATGCAGCCATCAAAAGGAATGAGATCTTGCCATTTGCAACGACGTGGATGGAACTGGAGGGTGTTATGCTGAGTGAAATAAGTCAATCAGAGAAAGACATGTATCACATGACCTCACTGATATGAGGAATTCTTAATCTCAGGAAAGAAACTGAGTGTTACTGGAGTGTTTGGGGGTGGGAGGGATGGGGTGGCTGGGTGATAGATATTGGGGAGGGTATGTGCTACGGTGAGCGCTGTGAATTGTGCAAGACTGTTGAATCACAGATCTGTACTTCTGAAACAAATAATGCAACATATTTTAAGAAAAAAGAAAAAGAAGAAGATAACAGGAGAGGAAGAAAAGGGGAGTATGTCAGAGGGGGAGATGAACCATGAGAGATGATGGACTCTGAAAAACAAACTGAGGGTTCTAGAGGGGAGGGGGGTAGGGGGATGGGTTAGCCTGGTGATGGGTATTGAGGAGGGCACGTTCTGCATGGAGCACTGGGTGTTATGAACAAACAATGAATCATGGAACACTGCACCAAAAACTAATGATGTAATATATGGTGATTAACATAACAATAAAAAATTAAAAAAAAAAAAAGAATATCATGAATGAAAGAGGAGCGATCACAACCAACACCAAAGAAATACAAACAATTATAAGAACATATTATGAGCAACTCTATGCCAGCAAATTAGATAACCTGGAAGAAATGGGTGCATTCCTAGAGATGTATCAACTACCAAAATTGAACCAGGAAGAAATAGAAAACCTGAACAGACCGATAACCACTAAGGAAATTGAAGCAGTCATCAAAAATCTCCCAACAAACAAAAGCCCAGGGCCAGATGGCTTCCCAGGGGAATTCTATCAGACATTTAAAGAAGAATTAATACCTATTCTCCTGAAACTGTTCCAAAAAATAGAAATGGAAGGAAAACTTCTGAACTCATTTTATGAGGCCAGCATTACTTTGATCCCAAAACCAGACAAAGACCCCATCAAAAAGGAGAATTACAGACCAATATCCTTGATGAACATGGATGCAAAAATTCTCACCAAAATACTAGCCAATGGGATCCAACAGTACATTAAAAGGATTATTCACCACGACCAAGTGGGATTTATCCCTGGGCTGCAAGGCTGGTTCAACATCTGCAAAATCAATCAACGTGATACAATACATTAACAAAAGAAAGAGCAAGAATCGTATGATCCTCTTAATAGATGCAGAAAAAGCATTTGACAAAGTACAGCATCCTTTCTTGATCAAAACTCCTCAGAGTATAGGGATAGAGGGTACATACCTCAGTATCATAAAAGCCATCTATGAAAAACCTACAGCGAATATCATTCTCAATGGGGAAAGGCTGAGAGCTTTTCCCCTAAGGTCAGGAATGCGGCAGGGATGTCCACTCTCACCACTGCTATTCAACATAGTATTAGAAGTCCTAGCCACAGCAATCAGACTACAAAAAGAAATCAAAGGCATCCAAATCGGCAAAGAGGAAGTCAAACTCTCACTCTTTGCAGATGATATGATACTGTATGTAAAAAACCCAAAAGACTCCACCCCAAAACTGCTAGAACTCATACAGGAATTCAGTAAAGTAGCAGGATATAAAATCAATGTACAGAAATCAGTGGCATTCCTATACACCAACAACAAGACAGAAGAGAGACAAATCAAGGAGTCGATCCCATTTACAATTGCACCCAAAACCATAAGATACCTAGGAATAAATTTAACCAAAGAGGCAAAGGATCTGTACTCAGAAAACTATAAAATACTCATGAAAGAAATTGAAGAAGACACAAAGAAATGGAAAAACGTTCCATGCTCATGGATTGGGAGAACCAACATTGTGAAGATGTCAATGCTACCTAGAGCAATCTACACATTCAATGCAATCCCCATCAAAATACCATCCACTTTTTCCAAAGAAATGGAACAAATAATCCTAAAATTTGTATGGAACCAGAAGAGACCCCGAATAGCCAGAGGAATACTGAAAAAGAAAAGCAAAGCTGGCAGCATCACAATTCCGGACTTCCAGCTCTATTACAAAGCTGTCATCATCAAGACAGTATGGTACTGGCACAAAAACAGACACATAGATCAATGGAACAGAATAGAGAGCCCAGAAATGGACCCTCAACTCTATGGTCAACTTATCTTTGACAAAGCAGGAAAGAATGTCCAATGGAAAAAAGACAGTCTCTTCAACAAATGGTGTTGGGAAAATTGGACAGCCACATGCAGAAGAATGAAACTGGACCATTTCCTTACACCACACACAAAAATAGACTCCAAATGGTTGAAAGACCTAAACGTGAGACAGGAGTGCACCCCAATGTTTATAGCAGCAATGTCCACAATAGCCAAACTATGGAAAGACCCAAAATGTCCATCGACAGATGAATGGATAAAGAAGAAGTGGTATATATACACAATGGAATATTATGCAGCCATCAAAAGGAATGAGATCTTGCCATTTGCAACGACGTGGATGGAACTGGAGGGTGTTATGCTGAGTGAAATAAGTCAATCAGAGAAAGACATGTATCATATGACCTCACTGATATGAGGAATTCTTAATCTCAGGAAACAAACTGAGTGTTACTGGAGTGGTTGGGGGTGGGAGGGATGGGGTGGCTGGGTGATAGACATTGGGGAGGGTAGGTGCTACAGTGAGCGCTGTGAATTGTGCAAGACTGTTGAATCACAGATCTGTACTTCTGAAACAAATAGCGCAACATATTTTAAGAAAAAAGAAAAAGAAGAAGATAGCAGGAGAGGAAGAATGAAGGGTAGTAAGTCAGAGGGGGAGACGAACCATGAGAGATGATGGACTCTGAAAAACAAAGTGAGGGTTCTAGAGGGGAGGAGGGTAGGGGGATGGGTTAGCCTGGTGATGGGTATTAAAGAGGGCACGTACTGCATGGAGCACTGGGTGTTATGAACAAACAATGAATCATGGAACACTACCTCAAAAACTAATGATGTAATATATGGTGATTAACATAACAATAAAAAATTTAAAAAAATTGTTTTAAATTTAACAATGCCACTTTCTTGGAGTTAGACGATACCCATTTAATGCATTTGTGTGTGTGTGTGTGTGTGTGTGTGTGTGTGTGTGTGTGTGTGTTAAACCTACCATACTTAGGACCGAGCATTAATGAATTGATAGCAACTTGAAAGCTTTTTTTTTTAAAGATTTTATTTATTTATTTGAAAGAGGATGAGAGAGAGAGAGAGCACATGAGAAGGGGGAGGGTCAGAGGGAGAAGCAGACTCCCTGCTGAGCAGGGATCCTGATGTGGGACTCAATCCTGGCCCTCCAGGATCATGACCTGAGCCGAAGGCAGTCGCTTAACCAACTGAGCCACCCAGGCGTCCCAGCAACTTGAAAGATTTTAAGAACGGATCAACTCAAGAATTCTTCTCATGAAGGTAGAAGCTGGCAGAAGAACTTGAAGATCCGAAGACCACCCAGAGGAGTTGGCTTCTCCATCCCAACAGACAGAAGGCAAGTAAGGCACACTGCCCAAATAGAAAGCCAGCTGCGAAGTCTGGAAAGGGAGCCCAGCTGTGAAGCTCAAAAGGATTTTCCAGTACTCCCTCTGGACATCCTTGCACCAGGATTCGGTGTTCTCCCAATAAATACCAGAAGTCTGAGCAGCAGGAATTCCTGCCAGTCGTGCACAGTTGGAGGGATACTTTAAGCAGTGAACAATATTTTCCAGATGGAGAGACTCATTGAGCTAGACCTTTTTGGGGAAGACAGGGTGGCTGGCTATCCCGGCTGACTGAAGAGGGTGTGTGCCTAGTGCCCTTCTAGACAAGAATTAAGAGAATTCAGTCGTATTTGTTTTAACACAGTGAAGAAAGAGCCAAAGAATAATGAAGGTGAAGGTTTTAAGACTTGGGAGACCCTGGGGCTCAGCCCCAGGCTGAAATTGAGAGGACATAGTTCACTTTCTTCCTGAATGATTTGGCCATTTGCTTATTTCTACTGCCCCTGAATGTGAGAGGTTGGGAACACATCAGGGAATGTTGGTTTGGCACTGTCAAAGATCTCGTGGTACCTATGGAGGGGAGGGGGTCATCCTCTTCATGAGCTCCTTTTGACTTAACTCTGGAATTTGTCAAACGCTTCCCTTCTAAAAGTTTTCATGAACTACACACCTGGTAGAACTTTACTTATTGTCTATTTAGCAAGGTCTTCAAAGATTAAAAACATGAATATTTGCATTTTAAAGAACGTTAACTCCCTTGGTTATGAACCCAACCAGGAAAACAGAACAAAGCTAGGTGGCAAATACATTATGTAAGTTTGTTTTTTAATTGATTGATTTGAATAATTTTCCTCGTGCTGGTTTGGATTGACAGAGAGCGGATGCTGTTCTCTAGACGAGGCAGCAGATTGTAGTAGCCTGTTCTGAAGGAGGGCAGTTTGTCATCTGTGCACACTGACCTTGGACAGGAGAACAGATGGTCTGCATGCTGTAAAACCGTCTCAGCAGCTGCAGTCTCTACTTCAAAAATATCTGTCTTGCAGGTGCCGAAATCCCTACCCCTCTACCTTACAACTTCACAGAATTCATTTCAGCAGTCGCCTCTTAAAATGTAAATATGACCAGGAAAAGCCTCATATTTAGCCAACTCACATCTGGTTTATACAGAATGTCTCCTTGAGTTAAAGTTTTTGTCTTGCACATTCCAGCTGGGGGTGGTACCTGAAATTTTTCCCCATACCATCTGCATTCTTTATATTTGGGTTATTCCTCCTTCCTATGGACATGGCTATAAAATTATCACACACACACACACACACACACACACACACACACACACATCTGTTTATGCAACAATACCCTGCAGCATGTGCCACAAATCATCATTTATATTGATGTTGCTGTGAATGTAATTATAACCTCACTGATAATAGTCATGCATGTTAGCTCTCCTGAGCTCAGTGTTGCCTCCTATTCTTGATATTCTATTTTGCCATTTTCTAACAACAACAACAACAAAAAAATGTTACCCCGTTGCTAGGTAACCTCGACAATGCCGTATGTAGCCCTCTACTTTCTGCATTCTTCCGCCCTCCTTCTTGTGGTCTAATTATAATTGTTTTTCTTCTGAAGACTTTCTCCCCATTCATGGCCGCCATTGTCATCAGATAACTGTCATCATATCATTGTCATTATTGAATTCCGTGATGAGAAGCCACAATTTGCTCACCCTTCCACAGAATAGAAAATTGATGTGTTTTCATGATGCATCTGTGTGCTTTCAGGGTAGCTCCTCTCCTAGAAGTTACATTCCCAAAGAAGGTTTTCAACATTTGGCAACCCTTCCCTCTAATTTGCCTCATCTTTCCTTTTCTTTCAAGAAGCAGGCTTGTGACTGAAATATGGTCATGGTTCGTGTATGATGATTAAATTCTGACAGAGTTAAGTTACAAGTGCTTCACCATGAAAGATGCTCACCGTGTGAACAGGTAAAGCTCAACAGCAAGAATAACGACCATAATTATGATTACATTTAGCCACGGGTCTAGTGTAGCAGGCACTGTTAAGTGACTTACATACATTATCTCATTTAATCTTCATAAACTCTGAGGTACTCTCACTCCCATTTTATAGATGAGAAAGTTGAGATAAGCCTCAAAGAGCCCAGATCACATGGTCAGTGGGCAACAGAAGCAAGGTTTCTTCATCCAAGTTGCCAGTATTTATAGGGGCCCCTGGGTTGTGCAGTTGGTTGAGCTGCCGGCTCTTGGTTTCAGCTCAGGTTACGGTCATCGTCCTGGGATCGAGCCCTGCATTGGGCTCCCCACACTCAGCGTGGAGTCTGCTTTGGGATTCTCCCTCTTCCTCTGCCCCTCTGCCCGTTTGTGTGTGTGTGTGCGTGCGCTCTCTCTAAAATGAATAAATAAGTCTTTATAAAAAAAGATGTCATTCTGGGGCGCCTGGGTGGCTCAGTCATTAAGCGTCTGCCTTCAGCTCAGGTGATGATCTCAGAGTCCTGGCATCGAGCCCCGCGTCGGGCTCCCTGCTCAGTGGGGAGCCTGCTTCTCCCTCTACCTGCAGCTCTCTCTCTGACAAATAAATAAAATCTTTTTTTAAAAATGTCATTGATTCGGGCGCCTGGGTGGCTCAGTTGGTTAAGCGACTGCCTTCGGCTCAGGTCATGATCCTGGAGTCCCGAGATCGAGTCCCGCATTGGGCTCCCTGCTCGGCAGGGAGTCTACTTCTCCCTCTGACCCTCCCCCCTCTTGTGCTCTCTCTCTCTTTCATCCTCTCTCTCAAATAAATAAATAAAATCTTATAAAAAAAAGAAAAAAACTCCATTTAAAAATGTCATTGATTCTAAGAAGTAACATCAATCTAATAACAGCTTTACATTAAATATAAATGTTAATTGTAAGATGAATCTTGAATTCAGAAATATTAAACTATGCAAAAAATACACCTTAGAATGACAAAATACTATAAGTATATAGCCTGCTACCACTTTCTTGCTTATAAATTAGAATTATTCCCAGGGTGGGGCACCTGGGTGGCTCAGTCGTTAAGCGTCTGCCTTCGGCTCAGGTCATGGTCCCAGGGTCCTGGGATCAAGCCCCACATCGGGCTCCCTGCTCCGCAGGAAGCCTGCTTCTCCCTCTCCCACTCCCCTTGCTTGGGTTCCCTCTCTCTCTCTCTCTCTCTCTCCCCCCTCTCTCTCCATCAAGTAAATAAATAAAATCTTAAAAAAAAAAAAAGAATTATTCCCTGGGTACCTGGCTGGCTCAGTCTGAAGAGCATATGGCTCTTTTTTTTTTTTTTTTAATTTTTATTTATTTGACAGAGAGAGAGACAGCGAAAGAGGGAACACAAGGAGGGGCAGTGGGAGAGGGAGAAGCAGGCTTCCCATGGAGCAGGGAGCCCGATGTGGGGCTAGATCACAGGACCCTGGGATCATGACCTGAGCCAAAGGCAGACGCTTAACGACCGAGCCACCCAGGCGCCCCAAGCATGTGACTCTTGATCTGAGTCATGAGTTGGAGCCCCACGTTGGGAGTAGAGATTACTTAAAAATAAATAAATTAACTGTTTTAAAAAAGATTTTATTTATTTGAGAAAGAGCATGAGCAGGGGGAGGAGCAGAGAGAAGAGGGAGAGAGACGAACAGACTCCTCACTGAGGACAGAGCCCATCATGAGGCTCCATTCCAGGACCCTGAAATCATGACCTGAGCCAAAGTCAGACACTTAACTGACTGAGTCACCCAGGCACCCCAATAAATAAACTTTAAATTGGAGTTGTTCTTTAATTATAGTTCCCAATAAACAATGGAACTGGAATAATGTCTTCTAATTCCATTGTTTCCCTCCTCCACAGCCTACCTTCATCTCCCCACTCCCATTTAAGGGGGCTCCTTTCAACACTAATACATGCCTAACAAGTATTTTCTGATTTGTGAAAATGTACCTCTGAAATTGAAAACCTGGGGTCATAGTCCACATCTGCCTCCCACTAGATAAATTTATCTCGAGTAAGATGATTCTCTGATCCTACTTCTCTGGTTATTTTGTTTACCCTACTCACATTTTTGGAGGAGAGACAGATTTATATAAATGTCTAAGTTCCCCACCAGCCTGTGACATCTTTGATGGCAAATTCTGTCTTTTGTTTATTCTGGTATTCCTCTACCGTACTTGCCTGGTACCTTGAACATACTGAGGTGCATATTCAATAAATATTTATTTAATCAAATTCATTAATACATTTTTTCCTAAATTAGCTACAGTATGCTGATATTATGAGAAGTAGTTAAGTAATTTGAGGAGAACTCATTTCCATTTCTTCCCTAAGAAACAGCATCTCAGAGCTGTGCTTTCATTTGTTCCTCGAGGCTTTCCTTGCTTCAAGAGGCTGAAATAACATACTTTCCACAACAAAACTAAAACTTCTCAAAAGTTGGATGTGTGCCTTCTCCCTTCAAGAAATGAATGATGCAGAGAGAAGGTTGAGCACAGAAGTAATTTTACTAGGCTTGGCTATCTTGTCATCTTTTGTAAGTTGACTTTTTAAAAAAAGTTTCACAGAACAAATAGAACAAATTCTGTCTGAGTCTTAGAGATGATTGGAAATGTTATTCATCATATGTTGCATAATGTGCATACACATTTATAATCTCCTCGTCTTAAGAAAATAGCCATTTTAAGTGCATAAAGCATAAAATATGGTAAAGGACATCTATTTCCCAAATGTTTTTACTTAACTAGCTGTGAAATAAATAGATTAAGTTTAATTGTGGCACTGTTGTTTTGCAAAACACACTGAACTCATAAATGCATAGGTATTAACCAACTAGAAGGGAATGTTGCCTAAAATAGACTCAGCCAGTCAGAGAGATAAGCCTCTAATTTAGTTAGGTGATTAGTCATTTAATTTCATTTACCTTCTCTTTGTTTCCTATTACATCTCATCTCAGAATCGTTTTATAAAAGAAACTAAATTAAACTGAAAGAGAGAGGTAGAGAGATTTTCTGACTGGCAAGTTATGGAAAAAGCTTTACTTGGAATCAGCATAAAAACAAAAGACAAATGGGAAAAGAGCCTGAGCATTATTTGTTCAAACCTTAGGCTTGTATGGTGTTTGCATTCAAGATTTTAAACCTTGGATTTAGCAGAACTAATCAGTGATGGTTGGTTTACACATCTCTGGAAAAGAGGAATGTATACTTTCCCTGTCTTGATTTATGTGTATCTCATTACTTATTTGATGATTAGCCTCTTGTATCATGCTATTTCAACTGCATCAAAGATCACAAATCTCAAATATTACTAGAGTGTAGAATTTCCTTTAAGAGCTATTAGTTATCTCTTCCCATAACAGACCTCATCTTTTATCTAATCAATGTTTTACATACTTTGTGGGGGCTAAGTCAGGTTTCCTTTCATTTTTAGGAATCCTATTTTCATCTCACACTCCGGACACTTTTTTGGCATGACGTTAATACCATTAGACTCAGGCGGGCAAGTACCCTGTGAGTGCTATCATTCCCCAACTCCACACCCAAGGCAAATATCACTCATAGATCTGTTTAGCCTATACTTACACTTGGGATCCAATGCCACACCTCAGACCTCCACTACTAAAGCTATCTCAGCATAAAACTTTTTTGTCAGGGGCACCTGGGTGGCTCAGTCGTTAAGCGTCTGCCTTCCGCTCAGGTCATGATCCCAGGGTCCTGGGATCAAGCCCCGAATCGGGCTCCCTGCTCTGCGGGAAGCCTGCTTCTCCCTCTCCCACTCCCCCTGCTCGTGTTCCCTCTCTTGCTGTGTCTCTCTCTGTCAAATAAATAAATAAAATCTTAAAATAAAAAAAAGAAAAAACTTTTTTGCCAATCTACACTAGACATTAATCTATCCCCTTCATTTTCTTGAATTATGCTAAGTACTGTGCTACTAAACTAACTTGTTCCTTTTCTACCTGACCACATGTTCTCCTACCTTAATATATTTTTCTTTTGAATTATAATGTGACACTCATTCACTAGGACAAGGAGGATCCTTCATGGAGGAAAAAGCCCTTCCAACAAGAATTCTAATCTTTTTTTTTTTTTTTTAAATAAGCTCTAGGCCCAATATGGGGCTTGAACTCACAATCCTGAGATCAAGAGTTGCATGTTCTACCAACAGAGCCATCCTGGTACCCTAGGAATTCTCATCTTAAAGTTTGCTTTGCACTTCATCTGACAGAAATGGGCAAAAAAATCTAGGACTTTGTAAGTGAAGACATAGAATTGGAATCACAAGGTAAACATGTAATTTTAGATCTTTGTACCTTCTTTGTGTACCTGCTTCAAGCATTCTTCGAACATATTTTTTTCTTTTTAAGAGAGGGGAAGAGAGAGCAGGTGAGTGGGAGGGGCAGAGCGTGAGGGAGAGAGAGAATCCCAAGCAGGCGCCATGCTGGGTGCGGGGCCTGATCTAATGACCCTGAGATCATGACCTGAGTTGAAATCAAGAGTCAAGATGTTTTATCGACTGAGCCACCCAGGCACCCCTCTTAGAACATTTTTACATCAATCAAATCAGAAATGCAGTATTTATCATTAATGTCCAGAATATACACTTTTTCTCCCATATTGCCTAAAATAGACACAGCCAGTCAGAAGTGACCAGCTTCTACAGGCCAAATATGAATTTTGGATTCCTACAATAGCACAGCATTGTCCCTCTGATACTTTTTCTACTGTGTTCATTTGCCTCAATGCAGAGCATGTCAGTTTTCATGCATAATAAATTCTGATGGAAAAAAGACAAATATTTCTAACATTTAATTAAAAGATCCATCTGATCTTTTCCTCTAGATCAACTTCATCAGAATTCTGACAAATTTTGTTTGAGCGAAGTCAAGCAGATCCTGCTGGAGTTGTTCAAAGCAGAAAATGAAGGGCCTAGCATAATGCCTGGACTATGGTAGATTCTTAATAAGCATCTGCTGATTAGTTTGATGGCAGTAATTGAAAATTTATATCTCCAGGTAAATCTCAGTAAGATGTGGTATGAAAATAGTGCTTGGGGCACCCCCATCACCATGTGATATGGAAATCTCTCCCATAACTATGTCTGGTTGGAAATATAAATATGAAGTTCAGATAAAATACAGGAGTTGAAAATACAGGTAGGTCACCTTCACATCCCTACTGGAAATATAGATCATATCTACAGGTGTTATGCAAAGATATTGAGTGGATGGAGCTCGGGGAAAACAGATTTTCCAGAAGGAAGAAGGGGTCCACCTTATCAAAGCATTTTTTGGGTAGAAATTTTCATTTATAGCAGATTCAAGTTAAGACTACAAAGAAAAGATGTATCACAGAAAGTACAGGGAAGCTTACAGCTAGGATTGTGGGAAGTTGAGGAAATTGTTGACTAAGTCACTTCTCTTTTCATGAGAAATTGAAGGTAAAGTCACTTGATAAATATAAATGAGGCAAATTATGAAAGTTTGCGACAGCTGCTGTGCAGATGGAGAAGAGAAGCAAGTAGGAAGAAGCAGGAATATTTTAGAGGGCTTTGAGAACCCAGGTGAGGCCGGAAAGTACAAATTGTAATGGCACCAATTTATGTCACTACACAAGTTCGTCTAGCAGCCCAGGTGCGCAGAGCAGCAGGGAGACATTAGAATCAATTCATCCTCACTTATAACACAAGGACTTTAAAAGATTTTTCAGAAACTAATGATAGCCGAAGTCATACCTGAAATCCTATTCAAAAGTATCCAGGAAGGATGGGATCTATTTTAAAGCTTGAGGGAGGAGCAAATGATGTAGGTGCTAGTCACAGACTCTGCCACTTAACTGCTATGTAATAACTAGTTTAAATGACCAGCATACCAGTCCTTCACCTTTCTAGAACTCAGTCCATCTAGAAAATGAGAAAGTAGAAATGGTTTATCCTAAAGCCTCTTAGGGTTCTCCAATCTGAAATCTGGGATTCCTTCTTTGCGATATTCATGTATTTATTTAACAAGTATTGACTGATTATCAATATGTCCCAAGCACTGTTTAAAACAATAGAGTTATAGTAACAAACAGCTAAGATGAGTTTCTCTTCTGCCTTCTAGAGGGAGAACCGACAATAAACAACTTAAATACAAATCGATTTTTTTCAAGTAGTAACAGGTGAGATGAAAAAATGAGATAGGGAGGGACAAAAAAGGGAGGTAGTCTTAAACAGAGAGCTAAGGAAAGAAGTCTCTTGGGAGATGACATTGGAGCTGTTATATGAATGACAAGCAAGAATTAGCTATGCAAAGATTTAAAGGAATAAATGCAGCAGGCTGAAGAGACAGCTGGTTGGAAAGCCCTGAGGTAGGACTGAGCTTGGTCTGTTTGTGGAACAGAAACGGCAGTGTAGCTGAATCATCATGACTCGGAGGAGAATAGTACAGGTGGCTGCTCATGAAACAGGCAGGAACCTCACAGGCCATGGGAAGGAGCTTGGATTTTAAGTGTGATGGGAAGCCACTGTGAGGTTTAAAGCAAGAAGCGAGGGTTATTTATATGTTTAAGAGGATAACTTAGGCTGCAATGACAACAGTACTTCGCCTCTATGGTATTCTCTCCCCAAACCCGTGACTTCAGTCGAATCGTGAGAAAACATGAAACAAACCCAAATTGAGGGGCATAGGACATTATTCCAAATGTCTGATGAGTACTCTTCAAAAGTGCCGGCCAGAGTCCTAAAATATAGGCAAGACTGAGAAAATATGATAGATTTGAGGAGACTAAAGAGACACGTGACTAAGTGCAGGGTGATATTCTGGGTGCGATCCTGGGACAGAAAAAAGACACTAGTGGGAAAATTGGTAAAATCTGAATAAAGTGCACAGTTTAGTTAGTAGCCCCGTACCAAGGTTAATTTCTTAGTTTTGATAATGCACTAGGGTTATGTATAAGATGCTAACATTAGGGGAAGCTGAGGGTATATGGGAACTCTGTACTCCCTCTGCAACTCATCTGTAAATCAAAAATTATTTCAAAATATGTTTTTAAAAGATGACTTTTAATTTATTTCCTGATAATGTGGCATAGAGAAATTAAAATATGTTGAGTATGATCCACATTTTTAAAACTAATAGAAATTTGACCTGTTCATGGGGAAAAAAAAAAAAATCACTTCGGTTGTTAAGACCAGTTAGATCAGTGTCCTGTGTAGAAGATGTGGTGGTTTGAATCAGGTGATTGCAGGGAAAATGAAGTCTGGGAATTTGGGATTTTTTTGGAGGTAGAGCTGACAGGACTATCGGAAAGATCAGGTGGCAGGAGCAGGGGTGAGGATGGGGGAAATCAGAGAGAGAGAAATATCAAGACATACCCAGATCTTTGAACTTCACAACCAGAGGTTTGTGGGTACCACTTTCTAAAACAAGGAAGCCTGCTTGAGGAACAGCTTTCCTAGAGATGGTCACAGAAGATAGTTTCCAGCATTCTCTTTAGACGTGTTGAGTCTAATAATACTTACTGGCATCTGGGGGGGAGGTAGCATGTGTGCAGTGACCGCTACAAATGTGGAACTTCTGGGAGGCCAGATCTGAAGATAAATCTTTGGAGGTCATTAGAACATCAATGCTTTTTAAAGCAATGGGGCAAATGAGATCATGTGGGAACAGAGAGTAGCGTACGTAGGGAAGACAGGATTCCATCCCACTCCAGGACTGAGAGAACGGGAAGAGGAGAAGGAACCAGAGATGGGAACTGCATATATTGAGGCAGGCAGCACAAGAGAACTGGGCTCAAGAAGACACAAGGAGGGCTGCCTGGGTGGCTCAGTCAGTTAAGCATCTGCCTTTGGCTCAGGTCATGATCCCAGGGTCCTGGGATCTAGTCCTGCATCAGGCTCCCTGCTCAGTGGGGAGTCTGCTTCTCCCTCTGCCTGCCGCTCCACCTGCTTGAGTTCTCTCTTTCTTTCTGACAAATAAATAAAATCCTTGAAAAAAAAAAAGAGGACACAAGGAGGAAGGAGGGAGTTGTTGAGTGTGTCAGCAACCCAATGGCAATAAGATTATGGAGCTAGCAAATAAAGACTTCTTTTTTCAGCATATTTGCTGCAAATGAGAAGCAAGGAAATGGGGTTGAGGCAGGAAAGGGATAGGTTGTCAAAAGAGTTTTGTTTTGTTAAGATACATGTCTTACAGGGGCGCCTGGGTGGCTCAGTCATTAAGCGTCTGCCTTCAGCTCAGGTCATGATCCCAGGGTCCTGGGATCGAGCCCCACATCGGGCTCCCTGCTCCGCGGGAAGCCTGCTTCTTCCTCTGCCACTCCCCCTGCTTGTGTTCCCTCTCTCGCTGTGTCTCTCTCTGTCAAATAAATAAATAAAAACTTAAAAAAAAAAAGATACATGTCCTACAAACTCAGGTCAAGTGCACTCTAGCCAAGTTGTTAAGGATTGCTATTAATGTTTTCTGCCTGGCTCCTAATCCTTGGAAACAAATATTCTTTCTATGTGTCTTCTTTTTGTACTTGTTGTAGTTTTTTGGTCATTTTAACTGTAGAACCTGCAGTTGTTCATTCATATCAGTCCTGACATCTTATGAATAAACCAACTTCTTTCCATTTTTAAATTCTCAAAATATATTGAATTAAATTCTAGAAGGGATTTTAGAGATTTAATTCAAGTATTTTATAGATGAAAAAACTGAAACACAAGAAAACAAATACAGTGCCTCAGTGATGGATCCAGAAATATAATCAATATTTTTATTGTCTGACAAGACACATTTCTCCTCTCGAATTTACCTCAATATGTCTGAACACTTTCTAACCCCAGATGTAGCGACCTGCACGCCTGAATGCAATAAAGCATCTCACTCTTAACTACTGAGACGTGAAAGTTAAACCATTTCATACCATATCCAGTGCAATTTCTATGAACAGTTGATATAACTTTACTAATATACTGAAGAAATTCTTTGAAATTTTGAACTGGGCAATGAGGAGTACTTTATTACAAATGGTAGGACATGCTTTGTTCTTACAGATTAGGAGCTCTCATTAGATCCTGACTTCAGAGAAGGCTGAGATGTGAGTGAATTTCCAGTGCATGTTACGATGCCTTGATCATAGTAGATGTCTAAGAAATTCTTATTTATTGATGGAAAGCATGAACAGAAGAGAGGCTGCTCAGTCTTACTTCTTAGAAAATGTCATTGTAATTAGGACTCACAATTCTGCTTCTTGCCTGCCTCCTTTCTTTAGTTTAGTCTTCTTTTTTTAATTTCTTTTTTTATTTTTATTTTATTTAAACTCAATTAACATATAGTGTATTATTAGTTTCAGAGGTAGAGTTCAGTGATATTTTAGACTTCTGATGAACAATTATCACCTTAATATTCTAGTTTCTATTGTTCATCTCCACGTTTTTGGTCAATTCTACATAACAGTTTCCTTTCTTCCCTAAGAATTTGTAAAGCTACATGTCTATTTATTATTCTCTCTGGTTCTTGGTCTAGTAAGAATCTCAACATCTAATCATTTTATGAATCTGGAGATATATATATAGGGTGTTAATACCATGAATTAAAAATTTCTGTGGGCATTATAGAAACATACAAAGTATTACTTAAAGGAAATATTATTGTGTGCATCATTTCCTATACACTTTTCAGAGATCGTATGGTTCGATGGTCTAAGCCTTGAATATAAGATCTAAACTTTTATGTCTGTTTCTGAAACTCACTCTATAGAAGTGGCTTCACCTGGAAAGTGAAAAGTGAGTCTTGTTAAATACTTGATGTAAAAGTGAACCTTTGAGAAACCATCTGAAATATCACTTTGGGCGCCTGGGTGGCTCAGATGGTTGGGCGTCTGCCTTCGGCTCAGGTCATGATCCCAGGGTCCTGGGATCGAGTCCCGCATTGGGCTCCCTGCTCCTTGGGAGCCTGCTTCTCCCTCTGCTTCTCTCTCTCTCTCTCCCCCTCTGTCGCTCATGAATAAATAAATAAAATCTTTTTTTAAAAAAAAGAGGCTATTTTATGTTTTAAGGTAAAAAATGAAAACTCGGTATAGAAATTTCAAGAGGAATAAAAAAAAGCTGTGCTATTTCTAACAGTGTTTTTTGGAATGTTCTGGAATGTCCAAAGAGATTTGTCAGCCTTAAGGAAAATCTATTTAACTTTACTTTTTTTTTTTTTAAATCTAAGCTGAGGAGTAACTCAAAAGGATAAGCAAAATACTCAAATTCAAGGCATCCAGGATTCTCTGACAACTTTTAGGAAAATTACTTGTCTGTAGTACTTTCCACATCTGTAAAATTGTTTGCCAGTAAGGACTTTAATAAGGGTAAGCTTTAATGTCAGATAAAGTGTTCTGTGGAAATCTGGAATGTTAAAGTATAATTTTCCTTTAGAAAGTAAATGAATATCCCACTTGAGCCTGGATCAGTTTTGTGTTGGCATGATCTAGTTCTAGCTAAGCCAGAGATGAAGAGAATTCAAAGGGTCAGACTCAACAGAGCAAATGCAAAATATCTAATTGGAAGCATGGAAGGAGATTTATGAAGATTGAGATTTTTCTACCAGAATTACACCCTTAAGATAGGTGGCAGAATTTGGCTCCAACCCCCCCCCCCCACCACGTCACCTCTAATGGCTCTACTACCACATAGGAGCAAGTGGAACCCAGCCCAAATTTAGACTAGTCCCTTTATTCTCACTTGATACGTGTAGGAGTTTCCACTTTACAATTCATGTTAAAAACATGCAAGAGAAGCAAAAGTTTTGCCACCACTGAGAAAGCAGCCAGTTCACAGCAAGCACCAACATGTTATCTAGAGGCTGCCACAAACCTTATGTTGCCAAAGGCAAAGGGAGCAAACCATCCGTGGCTAGAGGTTCAGTCCCGGTTCGCAGTTAAAGCCAGGCTGGAAAGGTTTTTGGGTTCAATGATGGCTGAAGTGGAGAGCAGAAGAGGGAAAGGCTGGTCCAGATGGCAGACTTAGGAAAGGATGAGGCTAAAAGGATTGTTTTCTGGCATTTTGAAATTTTCTAAATGTAAACATTCAATATGCAAATAAACTCTGCTTCATGTATACCAAATGGCTTCTTTGATGCATGGAAAAACATCTTTGTAGGGTGACAGCTAGAGGCCTTCCAGGGCTCCACTGATCATTTTGAAGGTGGAACCAGATGACAGATTTTTCTTTTAGATTTTAATTTGTGCTTTTGCATGTGCATGGTAGAGAGTGGGTGGGTGAAAATTTTATAGATATTTTTGTATCATTTTAAAGTTCTTCATTTTATGTGATAAATTATAGGAAAGCTGTGTGCAAACCAAATTATATTTTAAATGTACTCATTGAGACTGTTGAATAAAGGGATACAACCATGTCCTCTTGGTAAAGTAAGCAATCACCCTGCAGTCTCCTTTGTGTGAATCTAGACATTCACAATTGGGTTTGATTAAAGCCAGGTCCACATGTCTTATTAAATTCCATATTTATATAGCAATTTTACTTCTCATATGATGTAAAATCACTAAATACTTCTTTCAATTCTCCTTTGAGAATGAGAGGGAAGCATTATTAATCCAATTTTATTTCTGTATCTGATTAACTAAGCCACTTTGACTCAAATGAAAGCTAGTTATTATTTCCCTATCATCCTGATACGCAGTAGCAGAGTATATAAATAAGTGAATTCAAAACTGTCAAAGATTTACCTATAAAACTGAATTTCTGGTACTACTAACTAACACTGTAATATTCGTTCTTTACCAGTAAAAGTGGATAGAAACCATCATGTTGAAAGTATTTATAGTATGTATGAATCTGGCATAGTACATAGGGCATCAAACTGCAGCCCTTGGGTCAAATCCAGCCCACGATTTGTTTTTGTACGGCCCACATATGTGGTTTTTATATTTTTAAATGCTTGAAAAAAATTTAACAGAAGAATATTTTGTGACACATAAAAATGACATGAAGTTTAAATTTCAGTGTCCATGGGCAAATTTTCATTAGAATATAGCCACACTCTTTCATTCATATATCATCTGTGGCTGCTTTCATGCTACAAAGGCAGAGTTGAATAATTCTGACAGAAACTATATGACCTGCAAAATCTAAAATATTTACTAGCTGGCCCTTTTCAGAAAAAGTTTGGTGAAACCTTACTTTTAATGTATAGGGTAGTTTTGCATCCCAACAGTAAATAACCCAAAAATGAAGAATGGTATTCATATTTAATTAAAATGAAATACTAAAATATAACAAAGTTGCCTGGGATTGACTGACATACATACAAATTTTGTGGGCATGTAGGGTCTAATGCTCCAAAGAGAAAATAGTCGTGTTGAGACATAGGTGATTTTAAAATGAACTTCATTGCCCTTTCAATAAAAGAAAAAAAATTAATTATAAATAGATGTGGAAATGAATACATCATTTTCATTTGGGGGCACTTTGATCTATGATACAAAATTTCTTTTGGCCGTGACTCAAAAGAGCAAGGGACAGAAAAAAATGAGTAAAGAAATAACTCATTCAGACTATGGAGAGATGCATGATAACACAAATAGTAACACAGCGTGTGAATTGTAATTGAAGAAAGGTGCGTGGTGACGTTGTCAAACCCTTCCTGAGTTCCAGACATCGTGCGCTTTTTCAATATTTAGTTCTGTTTTGGAAGTGCCGGCATTCTCTCTGACAATGACTCCACACCAAAGAAATAATTTTGTATTCCACTGGAATTTTGTATTCCACTGCTACCTGGAAATCAGTGCCGTCGCGCAGCCTGTTGAACAATGCTGACATCGGGCAGAGGCCAGAACTGGGCCTCCAAGGTAGGTAGTGTTCTGACCTAGCAGAGCCTAGGATTATACCATATTTTCATGTAAGTAAAGCTATTCAATCAGGAGGGGGAAATAAGATCATTTCTTGTTCATCGATTGTACCTCCTTGAAAATCAATGCTAATGCTCTTCAATCCTGCCCTGATTGATCCTTTAATTCTAAATTTCTGTGCAAGTTAGGGTCTTTTGACACCCTCAAATTACCTCCAGTAATTTACAATAAGGTGACATGTCGTGATAAAGATAAGAGAATTCTTATGAAAGGAATGGGAAGTTCATTACACGTGGTGTGGGGTTCAAGGACACAGGAACGCTGCCTGTTGACCAGAATGCCCACAACAACTCCTGGGTGTGGGGCAAGACGCACTGCAGGGGGCCACAGGATGTGCTCCACCTCCCACCTCCATGGTGGCTTACTGCCTTTTGTCCTTGCTTCTGTGGCTCTCGCCATGACCTGCTAAATCCCCAACAATTATTCATCTTTAGGATTCAGAAACAAGAAATCAGAATTCCTTGAAATTCCCAGGAATTCTGAAATCAAGTGTTGTCTGTATTGACAGTGCTTTATTTATGTGTTGTTCACTAATAAGCAATGAATCATTTTTCTGTGATATACAAAAATTTTCAGAGGTTTTTCTATAAAAATGATATAATATTAAATTAAGGTTATTTTTTATTTTATTTTATTTTATTTTATTTTATTTTATTTTATTTTATTTATTTAAGTAGGCTCCATGCACAACATGGGGGTTGAATTCACGACCCTGAGGTCAAGAGTCGCATGCTCTACAGACTGAGCCAGCCAGGTGCCCCTAAGGTTATTATTATTATGGCCTTGATATATTAACATGTAAATATGTATGACATCTAGGAGGTATATGTTAACACGTGAATATATAAAACATGTAAAAATAATCTCTGACCATAAGAAAACACTAGAAGAAGGCAAGAATGACACAAAATAAATGTCAAATAAAAATAACTTTAAAAATTAAAAGAGAATGCCACAAGTATTTAATATTTAAAATTATCATTCTTAGAGTAAAACTTCAAAGTTTACCTGTAATTAGTTGCCTGTTCAACATAGAAAATTTTCTTTCCTTTTGCATTGATATTGGTCACATTGCTAAAAGTATGTCCAAAAGTTGGACTTTTGAAAATATTTTGTCTGCTTGACCTGATTGTGGTTTTGCTATTGAAATCGATATTGCTTTTGATAATTCAGATCTTGAATCTTTTTCTCTGATTTCATACAATAGTACTCCACAGCATACACTTCTTTTTCTCTCTGTATTTTTCTGTTATAATATTTACAAATATCTGTAGCCTATAGTGAATATTCACACACTGAAACACCAGCGAACATTATTAGGCAATATTCAAGTAATTTAACATTCAGATATCCTAGCAATGTTTATAACACTTCATAGAATGGTGCATGAAAATCGCTAATTTAAGGACTCATTTTGTTTCCAAAACATATTTCTTGGAATACTACTCATAGGATTTGTATAGATCATACTATGTATATAAACTTAATTTTTTTATTTGCAACAATAACTCATCATTAACAAGAGATCGGGCCACAAAAATATACTTAAAATGCAGCCACAGCTATAAGCAGGACTCACTGGTTGGATTGTGACCACTTTGCTTCTACATGTTCCTGTCCTGTTCCTGAAAATAGCAACCTTAACCTTGGACTCCACATATCAGTGTTTCTTGTTCTTTCTTTCAACTTGACTTCAGTACCTCCCGGGGATCTAGTAGTGTGTCCATGTTGATTGTTGAGCTTTAATTCTCACAGGAGAATTATAATACTTGTCCCTGGTTTCTCAATTTCTCAACTTATTTTTCTAGGGAATCAGCTTTGAGAAAACACACACAAATTTCCCGCGAAATTCTGGAATCTCCACAAGGAAACACGATGACCCCCCCTCTATTGGTGCATTTTTATTGGGCCTCATAACACCTCACATCTCTCTCCTTGCCTTCAGAATATATTCTCTAAATGGCCCAGCTCACCTTCATTATTATACCTTTAGACTATGCTCCTTTCTCCAGGCTATTCTTGAATCAGATGCTTATCTCTGGTCCAACCAGCAACCCCTTGGAGAAAACTGGGCCAAAGAACTTCAGGCTGCTGCCTCAGCTCCAGGTTATGAGTAGAGCCGATTTTCCTCTAACAGTTTGTGGGCAAGCTGGGCACAGTGATTAACTGGTTGTAATACTATCCCTGTGACTTGCTATGGCTTTCTTTTGTGGAAAATGTGGCCTATAAGCCGAAATAACAAAATATTACTGCCTTGAAGAAGAGTGGATCTCCTTACCCTTTAAGGAGTTTTTTGTTGTTCCGCACCTATATAAACTGAGGCAGAGCTGAACTGCTCTGCATAATAAAAAGAGGAGAAGACATATAGGACTTAAGTATTTGCAGAGGGAAATCCAGAAGACTGGAGCTGAAGAAAGTGAGGACAATGTGAAGAGGAGAGGCCAGGAAAAAAGGAACTCTTCTTGGTGGTACAACCCAGGAAGGGACTTTAAAATCAACAAACAAGCAAATATAGGAATTGAGTATCCTTCTTTCCATGACATACTCTCTTCCAGAGATTTATTTCCTTCCATTCTTTTCCCTTTTTGCTTTTTTACATGGTTATAAAATGGTGTTAAAACAGATTTTTGGTCATCCTCCAAAATCCCTTCTTCCTTCCTATGATGACAGAGCCTCTGACTGTTGGCAACACAGATGACCATTCAGATTGGAGACTACATTTCCCAGCTTTCCTTGCAACTAGGAGCGGCCACTTGACTAAGCTCAGGCCAGAGAGAACTAAGCGGAATGGTCCTGTGGCAACATCTGAGAATCGTCCTTTAAAGACAGCACAAGTACCTTTTGACTTTTTTCCTTCCATCTCCCTTCCTCCTTCTGCCTGAAACACAGATGTTTTCATATTCAGCTTTGAGGTTGAGTCCATGCATAGTGGAACAACAAGATTAATATATGTGGGCTAGTACCATACGAGCACTGGACAGCCAAATGGATGTTACTTTAGCAGAGAAATAAGCTTTTACCTACTTTAAACCATTGTTATTTAGGATTTTCTGCAAGGATTTTCTTAAGTGATGTAAGTGCATGAACTGTGCTATAGTTCACCCTTTTCACTTAACACTATGTCCATATATATTTTTTTTAAAGATTTTATTTATTTATTTGAGAGAGAGAATGAGAGAGAGAGAGAGAGAGCATGAGAGAGGGGAAGGTCAGAGGGAGAAGCAGACTCTCTGCTGAGCAGGGAGCCCGATGCGGGACTTGATCCCGGGACTCCAGGATCATGACCTGAGCCGAAGGCAGTCGCTTAACCAACTGAGCCACCCAGGCGCCCCCATATATTTTTTTACTGCCAAATACTCTTTGTAATTGCTATAGGCTGATTGTTTGTGTTCCCCAAGATTCATATGTTGAAATCTTAACCCCTAATGTGATGGTATTAAGAGGGGAGGCCTTTGGGAGGGGATTATGTCATAGGGACCCTCATGAATGGAACTAGTGCCTTTATAAAAGAGAGCCCAAAGAGCTCCCACACACCTTCCCCTACATGAGGACACTGTGAGAAGTCGGCCATTTGTGAATCAGGAAGTGGGCGCTCCCCAGACACACAGACCTTCACCCGGGGAAGCATCCAGAATTGTGAGAAATAAATTTCTGTTGTTTATAAGCCACTCAATGTATCATATTCTGCTATAGCAGCCTAAACAGATTAAGACAGGAATCATAATTTTTAATAGCTGTTTACAATCTCATCTCATAAATGTGCCATAATTTACATAAGCAATTCCATATTATTGAATGTTTAAGTTGGAATTTATTTATTTATTTATTTAGCTCTAAAAGCATCCTAGTTCTAATATACAAATCCTTCCTAGAAACACTAGTATATAGTACAAGATGGGGATAATTATTTTTGTGGCTATCCAGTTACCATGACACTATACAATAATGTTCTCATCCCCTTTTGATTTGTATTACTGCTGTTATCTGATATTAAATTCTTGTACCATTAATTTCTGGTTTATTTATTCTCTTCCATTAATTGAGCTATTCTTAGGCCAACACTCTAACTTTTTAAATTATCATACCTATAAAATGGCCTAACCACAAATGATATGTTAAAATACTTATGACTTTTTTTTTTTTAACTTGGGTCACTCAATTTTATCCATAAGTCTTATGGCCACAATTTCCTTTTTAGATCTGGGTCTGTTATTTAAAAACAATGCCAGTAATAATGATACTTTGTTTTTTTCTAAACAGCATTTATTTCACAGCTCCTTTAAATGTATTGTTTTGTTTGCATTCTAAATGGAGCTATTATGACATTATTCAGATTAGCTTCATTCAACTACTTGGTCTCCAAAATTTGAAACCAGAAGATTTTAAAAAGAGGTTACAATCAAGCTCACTGAAATTGTTCTGAAATGCTTCTAAGGAGACAACTGTCAACTCCTTTGGCTTCAGCCCCAGCTTTCCCTGCAGATCACTGATGGCGTTCCGCAGTCAGGTCAAAGCCCGTTAGCCTCTTGCTAACTTTGGTTGCAGCTGTCTGCAAGCACGCTGAGCATGTGAGGTCCAGCAGGACAGACCATCCAAACACTGTTCTCTGCCTGCTTTAAAATAAACCCCTATAGAGTAGGACAAGTAATTGAAGCTTTGTAATTTTTCAGCTCGAGGCCTCAACTCTGATCTTAAGTTGATGAAGCATTAGTAGATCTGCTTAGAAGAGGCGTGAGAAGCTGCTGTCCGAATAATAAAACATGAGAGAGACATTTTACAGATTTTCAATGTGTACTGTTGACAACAGGATGATATACCACACTCAGAGATCAACTGACCTCTCCGAATAGCGTCTATTATGTGCAAAGCGTTAGGAAAGAATATAATCTTCTGTACTTTAAGTGGTCTAAGTACCAATAAAGTATGGTTCAGCTGTGATAGGACAAGAAATTCAAGCAATTTCTAAGATAAGGTATTTTTTAGAAAAGCTTAGGTGCCAACCAGATCAGCTGGAAAATTTCTATAACTATGTAGCTATACAAATGTGTCTTAAAATGTTATAAAGTAAAAGTTATAGCCACGGTAATCAGTAGCAAGAAAGTAAAATGGAAGTCTTGTAAGGTGGTGTGTATATAGCTTTAAGAAATGCCATAAAAATCAATTCTTAAATTGGGGCAGTCTAAAACAGAAAAATGGATTAGGTGGAGATAATGATCTGATTGGAAAGGAATCATCCAGGGCACTTATCAAGCTGTGAAATAGTCCTAGCTTAAATCAAGCTGCTTATACAAGGAAATTTATGAATGACCAAAAACTAAAGGGAACAGTAGAAAGGCTGCTCTCAGAGTTTCCCAAGTTGGTGCCATCATGACAAATTGCCACAGAATATGAATACATGCGTCGCGATAAAAGTGTTCCACGTTCACATTGGTTCGGAAAATGCTGGATTAAGCACGTTTCTATACCGCTAGATTTCTCTGAGCCTTCAATAAACCAAAATAGGTTGCACACCTCCAAAAAGGACTTTTGAATGCAGTAAGTTCCCAAATTTACTTGACCTCCTCTGAGATGACCTATTTCCATCTCCTGGAATACTGGTTTGGAGAATACAACTCGGAAGAAACATGTTAGTGTTCAGACTTTTTTTCCCCCAAAAAATCAGGCATGCCAAGAGAGCAAATGAACACCTTCTTTGATGTCCTGCAGACAGAAAACTCGGGAATCAGCTGTGGTGCCACCCTGAGATATTAAATGGGTCCTGGACAATTGTGGAATAGCTTTTTTTAACATCCAAAGAGCATATAAAAATTGACTGAAAACAGAAGAGGGGGACTCCAAGTTCCACTATGAAGTTGTTAATTCGTTCCATTTGTAAAATAGTAGAATTTTAGAGTTGGGAAAGATTTTAAAAGAACAGCCAGTTTAGCCAATCCTGATTTTACATGGAGACCTTGAGGCCCAGATCAGTTAAGAGGTTTGTGTGGGGTTATTCATTAGGTTTTGAGTCTAGAGAAGGGCAAGGTGGGGTGCCTGGGAGGCTCAGTCAGTTGAGCGTCTGCCTTTGGCTTGGGTCATGATCTCCGGGTCCTGGGATTGAGCCCCACATCGGGCTCCCTGCTCAGCAGGGAATCAGCCTCTCCCTCTGGCCTTCCCCCCTCCCCCCCACCCAGTTCCTCTGTGTTCTCTCTCGCGTGTGCAAAAATAAATAAATAAAATCTTTAAAAAAAAAAAAAAAAGAAGGGCAAAGCCCCAGTTCTGACAACTCTCATGTCAGACTCTCTTGGTCTCATAACTCCTATACAACAGGCCAGTTATTATTTTTTTAATTAAGTGCATAAAGAGGAAAATGAAAATTCTTCCTTAGTTGACCTTCCATCTCAGAATTCTCTTCAGAGTTGACAGTTTTGCTGCCTTTTTATTTTGTGCCCAGATATCTGTACTTCTCTAACTTTATTCAAGATGTGTTATGCAGGGACGCCTGGGTGGCTCAGTCATTGAGCGTCTGCCTTCGGCTCGGGTCATGATCCCGGATTCCTGGGATCAAGCCCCACATCAGACTCCCGCTTGGCGGGAGGCCTGCTTCTCCCTCTCCTACTCCCCCTGCTTGTGTTCCTTCTCTCACTGTCTCTCTCTCTGTCAAATAATAAAATCTTAAAAAAAAAAAGATGTGTTATGCATCTGTTAATTTATTCAACAAACATTAAGTGAGCACTGACTCTGTGCCAGTTATACACAGTTTGAGTCCCTGCTGCCAGATCTCTCAGTCTGGCAGGAGAGAGAGAATATTCTGTGATAAGTGCCATGGCAGAAGTTAGATAGGGAACTCAAGGGCCATATTTCTTGAAATGTGAGAAATCAAGGGAGTTTTTCTAGAAGGGATAAAATCTGAATGGAGCATCTGAAGGGCAAAGAGGAGTAAGGCAGATGAATAATGGGGGTTGTCATGACCAGCACAGCAAAAGCATAGAAGCAGGGAAGGGTGTAGTGTATGTGACAGGCAACAGGGAGATAAAATTGGAGACACAGAGAAACACCAGATTACAAAAGGTCTTGTATGCAATACCAAAGATTCTGGATCTCACGTGTTAAAAAGACCCAACTGGCAGCAATGTGGGGAAGGGATCGTGCCAGAAAGCAAGAGGCTACAGCAGTGGTCCAAAGGAAAGTGGTGAGGCCTGGAACATGACATGGGAGGAAAAAGAGAAGCAGGGACCTCTCATCTGAAGATGTGGCCTAGAAGCAAGAGAAGAAAGCAAAGGTGGAGAGTGGATTGGTTTAGGATTTATTAAGGAGGTAATACTGCAAGGCTTGCTACTAGACTACCTGGGATGAGTATAGACAGGGAGAGGACGGAATGGAGGATGATTTCCAAGTTGTTGGCATAAACATCTAGGTAGATGGTGGTGCCCTGTTCTGAGCTACAGAGCTAGGAGATAACAGGATTGGGAGAAAACATGTTCTGCATATGGTAAGGGTGACATTCAGAGAATGACAGGTTCATAACTGGATATCCAAGTGTTGAGTGCAGAGGAGAGGTTCGGGCTAGAGATTTTAATCTGGAAATCTGCAGCACATAACACAGATGTTGTATTTACAGTCATGAAATGGATGAGATTCTCTCTCTGGAGAACATGCACAGAAGAAAAGAGAAGACTCAAGACACAGAATATTGAGGTCAGGGAAAGGAGAGGGAATCAACCGAGAAGACCCAAGAATGGTCCAAGAGGTGGGAGTAAAGGAAGATGAAAGCCGACATGTCTGTGGGATTTATCAACTGGGAGCTCAGGGGGTGAGAAATGAACAAGAGAAGGAGAAAATGGAGATGGAAGAAATATAGGGGGAAAAGGTGCAACTCTGGAGTTGGTAGGAAACAGGGAGAGGCCCTTCAGTAAGACTTTTCTACAGGTATTACAGGAACAGCAGGTGCCAGTATGAAAGGGATGGGTGAGATTGCAGAGTGAAGGCAGATCACATGGGGCCTTGTAGATCGTCATAAGATCTTGGTGTATTATTCTGAATAAAATGGTGAATCATGGCCAAGCTTTAGTAGAGCAATGATATATTTGCCTTATATTTTAAAAGTCACTGGCTGAGGGGCACCTGGGTGGCTCACTCGGTTGAACGTCTGACTCTTGATCCCAGCTCAGGTCTTGCTCTCAGGGTGGTGAGTTCAAGCCCAGAGTGGAGCCCACTTGAAAATAAATAAATAAATAAAAGTCACTGGCTACTATGTTGAGAATAGACCTTCAGAAGCAAAAGGAGCAGAGAGACGAACAAAGAGCCTCTACCAGGACCCAGGAGAAGATGATGAAGCTCAGAGCAGGGCCACAGCCGGTGGGATGATGAGAGATGGAGAATGGCAGGATGCATTTTGATATTTATATATTCATCAAGGAAGCATTTCTTATGTACCTGCTATTTGTCAAGTCATGATGGCTAATGGAGAAAAATCAGTCAAGAATGTAAATAGAAAGATTCAAAGTAGAAAAGGAAGGTTGTAGAAAAAAAGAGAAACTGGGAGACTTTTTTCTTCAAAGAGAAGAAAATAAGAGAAAGGTGTACAAAGGTGGTGAAATGGAAAATCGCTAAATGGTTAGGAAAAATGATAATTTAACTAAAAGTCTATCAAAATATTGTAGAATTTGACAAGGAAGGATGCCATCCCAATTATTTTCAAGAGCTCTGGTACCACCTATTTCCCCTTAACTTTTCGGCTTCTCTATTTGTTCCATTTAAAATAAAACGACATTTTTCCCTTCCCATCTATTTTAAGACGTCTGGATGCAGCATGTGGGTCATTTCAGAAGCACTAGAAGGTGAAGAGCTGAAGGGGAGCAAAGGGCAAGACATAAAGGAGGGAAGAATGGATAAAAGGAAGGAACAAAAGATGTGTGGTGAGGGTAAGAGGCAATAAAATTTTTCCAGCCCCCATGCCAGGGTCCACAAAACAAACAAACAAGCAAACAAAAAACTTTAAATTGTATTTAACCAAAGGCTAAAAGGATAGTAGGGGCATCTGGTGGCTCAGTCGGTTAACTGTCTAACTCTTGATCTCAGCTCAGGTCTTGATCTCATGGTCGTGAGTTCAAGCCCCACTTTGGGCTCCAAAATAAATAAATAAATATAAATAAATAAATAAGTGGAAAGTGGCTTAACGGTTATAATTGGGGTTAACAATGACTACACTTTAAAAAGCACATTGTATTAATCTGTTAGGTCTGCCATAACAAAATACCATAGACTGTTGACTTAAACAACAGACACTTATTTTCTCACAGCTCTGGAGGCTGGAAGTCTAAAATCAGGATGTTGGCTTGCAAATGGCCACCTTCACTGCGTCCTCACATGGTGTTCTGTTCTGGTGCACCCCTGCCGTCTCTCTGCTTGTCCACATCTCCTTTTCGTATAAGGACGCCAGTCAGGTTGGTTTAGGGCTTATTCTAAAGGCCTCATTTTAATTTAACAATCTCTCTAAAGGCCCTATCTCCAAATACAGTCACATTCTGAGGTACTGGGTGTTACTTCAAAACATGAATTTGGAGACTGGGGGCGGGCAGAGACACAATTGAGTACATAACCGCACCTAACCAATTTAATTTAATTTAAAAAAAGCTTTATATATTCCTTGAGTACACGTTGGAGTTTAACTTATAGCTTTAGAGAATGTAAACTTATTTTTTTAATATTTTATTTATTTATTTATTTATTTATTTATTTATTTATTTATTTATTTATTTATTTGACAGAGAGAGAACACAAGCAGGGGGACCGGCAGGCAGAGGGAGAAGCAGACTCCCCACTCAGCAGGGAGCCCGATGCGGGACTTGATCCCAGGACCCCGGGATTATGACCTGAGCCGAAGGCAGACGCCCAAACGACTGAGCCACCCAGGCATCCCAGAATGTAAACTTCTTATTGGAACATTTTTAGTAGAACTGCAACAAAGAATTGCAATTTATTAGAATTGCAATAAAGGTACAATAAATGTGATTTGAATTTATTGCCTTTTCAATATTAGGAGACAAAAGTTTGATTAGCAAAGTGAGCCTTCTGGCTATATGTTAAAACCATAGGCTTTTTCAGGTAAAGAACCTAGGTTAAGTAACTCTTTCTATTGTTTTGTAAACAGAACAAAGATACAGGATCTATTTTAACTCAACAATATTGTGTCTGACTCCTTGAATAAATACTGGAAAGCTAAGTGCATAATTCCTATCATGAGGCAGTATGTTTAGTTGGGTTTCATTTATTGTATTTTCTTAGGATAAAACATTTCAGAAATAAAATTAAAGGATAATTTTCTACATTTTGGTTTTAAAATACTTCATGGGCTTGAGAATAATAGTTATTTGCCCAAATTCAAAGTTGGCTGATTGAAGAGTTTGGAGGGATGCTAATTCTCTACTATAATCGAAAGCAAAAATTTCACTTAAAATATTATGAGAGGGCGCCTGGGTGGCTCAGTCGTTAAGTGGCTGCCTTTGGCTCAGGTCATGATCCCAGAGTCCTGGGATCGAGCCCCGCATCGGGCTCCCTGCTCAGCGGGAAGCCTGCTTCTCCCTGTCCTGCTCCCCCTGCTTGTGTTCCTGCTCTCACTGTCTCTCTGTCAAATAAATAAATAAAATCTTAAAAAAAAGATATTATGAGAAACCACTTCATATTTCTTATCATATTTCAGTCTTTGTGGAGCAGAGGGAACTATAGTTGGGCAAAGTTCTCAAAAATAGGAGTCAAAGCATCTATTACATTTTATGGAAATGAAAATGTGTGTTTGACTATTATATTTTCTAAAAAATTTTCTTTCAAGTGCAAATAAATATTTATCTCTCCAAACGATACCCATTTTTCTTCTTCTGCCCTTGTTTTCGAAGAAAATATGAATCACTGATGAGAAAGCAAAAGCTAATACTTTTACTTCGCAGCTGCTGGGATTTTAGTCTCAAGCTATCCCGTGTCCAGTGTAAACATTTGCTTATACAAATGTGTGTAGGAAATGGCTCCTACCAGGTATTCGTTTCCCGGTGGCCGATGCTGTCAGTCAGTCAGATTGCCCCATTTTTTTCCAGCATATTTTTTCAAGTTGCAAATTCTAAATTAGTAATCTGTTATTTCACGAAATTTAAAAATAGCATGTCATTACCATCAACCACGAAGTAGAATGATTTCATTTAAAATCCTTTCTCCATTCGCTTACCAAAGAAATGATTCTGTGATCAATTTGACCTTTTACCAGCGTAATTGCCGAATAATTAACAATGATAAATGATTACAGTCTGATATTTTTAACTAATCATTAAAGGGCAGCATATATTGCATATGAACCAGGAGGTTTCTATATACTTTCTATAAAATATTAGAAATATTTATTTATTTCATCAAGTGCCTCCTATGTGCCAGAAACGGTCATGGTGGAATTCTTACTTGTAAACTAAATAAAACCACGAAGTGTTATAGCATATTAGAAGACATTAAGTGCCACAGGAAAAAAGCAAATGCAGGGAAAGGTAATTGAGAGCATGTGTGTGAGGGTAAGAGAGTACAATTTTAAATAGGATGGTCAGATAAGATGCAATCTTATCTTGAAGGAAGTGAAGAAGTAAAGTATGTGGATATCTGGAAGAAGTTGGGTGACCAACCATTCCAACCTGTCTGGGACTAAGAGGGTTTCCAGGTTGTAGGCCTTCCCATATTAAAACCAGGGTGGTCCCAGCCCAGCAAACCAAAACAATTGATCCCCTTCAAAGTGTTCCAGGTTGAGGAAACAGGAAGAAGAACACGGGTCCTGAGAGGGAAGCATGCCTGGTAGTTTCAGGATCTAGTAAGGAGACCAGTGCAGCTGCAGAGGGCATGAGGTCAGTGATACGAAGAGGTCACATGATGTAGGGCCTCATAGTAGATGCAATGGCCCGCTACCCAGTCTTTCTTTTCAGGGTTGATGCACCCATCCCTAGCTGCTGCCAGTGGGCTCATGGTGTGCCTTTCCATGGTCCTTGCCCTTGGCTGCAGAGAACTGCCTCCCCCAGAGTTGCATCCCTTTTAGGGAGCAGCCCATGACCAATGACTGGCTAATGTGGGAATACAATGGCTAGGGCGAGGCCCCTTCTGTCAGCTTGGTCCACCCAGTGTAGACCTCCCCTTCAAACTGGCTGAGACCTCATTTGGTTTTTTTTGTTTTTCTTTTTTTGAGGGCTTAAGATTTTATTTATTTATTTGAGAGTGAGCAAGAGAGAGAGAGAGAGAGAGAGGGCACAAGCTGGGGGAGGTAGAAGCAGACTCCCTGCTAAGCAGGGAGCCCAACGTGGGGCTCCATCCTTAGAACACTGGGATCATGACCGGAGCCGAAGGCAAATGCTTATCTGACTGAGCCAACCCGGTACCCCAGAATAAATAAAAGTTTTAAGAAAGATGTTTTTCTGACTAACTTTAGTTTCAGAAATTGCATTAAACATTTATTTTCACAGCCCATCCTTTACAAAGATACTAAGAAATTTCTGAAGTCCACCTTTGAATTCTTTTGGGATTCATTCTGACTAAGCAACATTTTTAGTTGAGAGACGTGTTTCTTTGTTTTGCTCACATTCTTTGAGGAGCAAGTGGGTGCTGACTGTCCAGATGTAGGTGTCCTGAATATCAAGGCTGGGCTCTTGCCTTTGGAACCACACTTTTGATTCAAGTCTGTAGAACTCGAAGTCCTTCTCTCTGGCATCTTCGGGCTGAGCTTGCGCGTAGGAGTGGTAGGACTGCTCCTCAGTGCTGAGAAAGCTTCTACGTTTACCATGATGTTTAACTGTTCTGTTGCATGTTTTACAAGTAGTCAACAATACACTTTTGGAGTCTTTGTATTTTCACAAATTTTGCTTCTTTAAAACTGAGTGTATAATTTCTTGCCTCTCGGTTAAGAAGTTTTTGTATTTTGGGTGTCAGTTTGGACTTGGGTTTGAGGTGCACTCGAGAGTTACCCAAAACCAGCAACTGGAAACAGTATGGACATGTTCCTTCAAAAGTTATGTTATCATAGGAGATAGCGGGCCTGGCCCGGGCAGCTATCGTGTAGTTGCCGCGCCACAGCCTCAAGGTAGTGCTTCTGCCTCATCGTTACCGCCACCTCCACACCGCTAAGACAAGCGACAAGAGGAGTCTCGCTGAGACCTCATTTGTAACTAACTGCCGTTCAGTTTTTTTCCTCTGCCTTTCTTCTTTACAGGTATATTTCCTGAGATCACTCCCCCAATAAACTTTCCAGATGCAACTCTCCTCCTTAATATCTGTATCTAGGGAGCCCAAAGTTAGAGAGGCCTTGAAGGTAATTTTGAGAGGGATGTGAAGCCTTTGAAGCGTTTTGAAAGAAACTGAACCCTGAAATAGTTTCTCTTTCTCTCTCTCTCTCCTTTTAGGTGTAGAAAAATATAGAACTTTCTTAGTTGTTTAGTTCAGATTATGCTTCTGAACTTCACTGCAATGATTGCATAGGATGGTAGAACTGGGCTCTAACCCAACTGGAAACTTTAAGTTTGCTGAATAGTTGGAATTTCCCTTGCATCTTCCAATGTGGTCAGTGGGTAGACCAGCTCTTCAGCTGACGCTGTTCCTGGATGGATCACATCCTATGTTGAATTCCATTGTTTTGGGGGCTCCAGTTGTTTTACATAAAACAGGTAAATAAATAAAGTAGATACATCAAAATGCAGCAAGCACAAGGAAATCCTTGCCCTCGAGGATTTTATTCTACTCTTCTATGAGCCATTTTATTGAAAATGTTCCATAATAAATGGCTTACTACAGCATACCTCAGGACCTTAATTTCCTGTGGAACCAGCATTTGTAGCTAGTAGTCAGGGGGATGAGGCAATGTCAAATGGGAAAATAACTATCTCCTTTCGAGTCACACACACCAACTTAAATATTCAGCCACCGTGGACATATTTCAGCTGCATTTAAAATGTCCAGCATTGGGGTGCCTGGCTGGCTCAGTCGTTAAGCGTCTGCCTTTGGCTCAGGTCATGATCCCAGGGTTCTGGGATCGAGCCCCGCATCGGGCTCCCTGCTCGGCGGGAAGCCTGCTTCTCTCTCTCCCACTCCCCCTGCTTGTGTTCCCTCTCTCGCTGTGTCTCTCTCTGTCAAATAAACAAATAAAATCTTTTAAAAAATAAAATAAAATAAAATGTCCAGCATTTTCATCCTTCAGGCTTCACTAAAGAGTTTCCAGGCAAAGAGCGGACTCCAAATTCATATTACTTAGGAAAAAGATGCACAGGAAAATACGAAGTAGGTGGCACGTCGATTCTTTATTATACTCATGAAGAGGCCCTTTGTCTCTCAGTTCACAGTTGAGTTGTTCACAAACTTTCCGTGTAAAAATCTCCCTGACATAAGAGTTTTTTTGGAGTATACATGAATTTTCTATAGGATTAAAAATTCCTAGAGAGTAATATAGTTAACTGTGTAAATGGTTTGTGTGTACAGCCATAGCTGTTCAGATTTGAAAATAGAAAAAAAACATCTTTTGCTTGATAACATATTTATAAGGCTGTGGCAAGTACGGTGGTTTGAGAGTAAGCAGATCTGAACTTATTCCTGACTCTAAAACCGATTCACATGTAGGCTGGAGTGACAGACCTTGGAAGGAACGATCCTCTGAGATGATGAGACTCAAAGAGAGAATACTACCCCAATTTGACTTAAAAAGTAGACAGTGGACAGTGGACCTCGGACCCAGCTCTGGATTCAGGGACTCACTAAACAGTTTCACAACCTCCAGTAAATCCCTTAATCCTTCAAAACCTTGCCTTCCTTATCAATTAGATAGGATTGGAACCTACTCTATCTCAGAACTGATTACATGCATTAATAGCTGAGACCATGACTTGGAAACTAGAAAAAACCAGGTGGGGCGCCTGGGTGGCTCAGTTAGTTAAGCATCTGCCTTCGGCTCAGGTCATGATCCTGGAGTCCCGGGATCGAGTCCCGCATCGGGCTCCCTGCTCAGCAGGGAGTCTGCTTCTCTCTCTGACCCTCTTCCCTCTCGTGCTCTCATCTCTCATTCTCTCTCAAATAAATAAATAAAATCTTTAAAAAAAATAAAATATAATAAAATTTTTTAATGGAAATAAAAGCCACGAATTCTCTCCCCATATTAGAATGTAGTTTTGAAATTAACTGATGCGGTATGTATGTAAAGTGCTTTTAGCTCTTTAAAAAACATTTTAGGGGCGCCTGGGTGGCTCAGTCCTTAAGCATCTGCCTTCAGCTCAGGTCATGATCTCATGATGCCAGGGTCCTGGGATCGAGCCCCACATCGGGCTCCCTACTCAGCGGGAAGCCTGCTTCTCCCTCTCCCACTCTCCCTGCTTGTGTTCCCTCTCTCACTGTCTCTCCCTCTCTATCAAATAAATAAATAAAATCCTAAAAAAAAATTTATATTCATAAAAGATCAGATGCAATTACACACGCACACACATAAATAAACCAGTTAACAGAATCCTGTAATGTGCAGACTGTAGCACATTTTAGGTTAATGAATAAGGCTGAAAAACAACAGAGGATTAGCCCATCTATCGTATTAAGTCATGGGAAATATTTTTCTAATGTTTTAAAGCCAGTAATACCCACAAACTATTAATGGATTTTAATTTTTATAGTTATATTTAAATTTCATAGATTTAGCTTTATTAAACAGAAACCTGGACTCATCCAGCGATTTCAACCAAATATCAGATACTATTTAAATTAGCAAATGATAATTCTTTGAAAAAAATCAAAAGAATTACTAAGTATAACAGTCACACATTACCTTAGCAATACAAATAAATACTCAGTTATGGAATTTGTAGTTTTCCTTCTGCTTCAGAGATTGGTGACATTTGATCGTTGTCCTCTTACTTGTCCAGAACCAGACAGATCTCCGCCTATGGTCTTCCAAGTACATCACAATTTCTCCTTACACCTGGGCCATTGTCAGACATATTAATTTATCTTGATTATCAGAGCACAAATTCCATAAACAGTTCTCCATTTTATTGTCTTAAACGCTTTAGGAAATACAAAATTATGTCAGCATTGCTTAACATAATAATAGCTGTTAATGAAACTTATTATGTCCCAGACAGTAGTCCAGGAGGTTTATATGTGTTAACTTAACCTTCACAACAATGCTATGAGGTTAGGTATGATTATTATCCTCATTATACAACAAACAAAGACACAGAATCTTGCCTAAGATCACACAGCTAGTAAGTGATAGAATCATGATTTGAACCCAGGCAGACTGGCTCTAGAGGCTGTGCTAAGCCACTGATTTTATTGCTTTTCATTGACAGGCCTTCACCTTCTCAATTGAGTACTTCATCCTTCACTTGCTTGGGGCCTCTACCTATAAGCCTGGAAAAATATCTTACCAAACACACACTTGCAAAGAGTCTTTACCAGGGGTCTGTAAACTTTTTCTGTAAGGGACCATATAGTAAATAGTTTAGGCTTTGTGGGTTATTCAGTCTCTGTGAGAACCTACTCAAATGTGGTGTTACAGTGAGAAAGCAGCATAAACAAGGTAAACAAATGAACATGACTTTATTTCAATATAACTTTATTTATAAAAGCTGGCTGTGGGCCAGACTTGGCCCAAGGGTCATAGTTTGCTGACTCCTGTCCTAAATCCTTTTTTTTTTTTAAGATTTTATTTATTTATTTGACAGAGAGAGAAAGAGACACAGCGAGAGAGGCAGCACAAGCAGGGGGAGTGGGAGAGGGAGAAGCAGTCTTCCCACGGAGCAGGGAACCTGACATGGGACTCGATCCCAGGACCCTGGGATCATGACCCGAACCAAAGGCAGACGCTTAACAACTGAGTCACCCAGGTGCTCCACTCCTATCCTAAATCTTTACTCTTTTTATTTGCCCAAGGACTTCTAACTGTTCAAGAGTATAGCTTTAGTTTACCAGGAAGTGGCTACTATTCTTGCTGGCATGCACAGACAGCTTTTAGAAGAAAGAGACCCCTTCTTGGTATGTTTCTTACTTCACAGCCTTTTCTTTGCTTTTCTACCGAAATCTCAGTTCTGGGTTTAAACCCGAGTGCCAATTTCCCATTCTCCAGAAATGACAATGCATTTTTGTTATTGGAGCTTCCGAAAAGTTTCATTTAGTTTTTCTTGTCTAAAGGTGAAAGAATACCATTTTGTTACCTCAAATGTAATAGTGATCAGGAAATGATCATTAATGAGACACTAAAATCATCAGATAAGAAGTTGTCAAGGAGGAGGCTATTTCCCAGGTCCCAAAGTACAACCCACAAAGAAGAAGCTTCATATTTTAGCACCTTTAATAACACTTTTTCCTGCTTTTTCAGCCAGGGTCTCTTCTTCTTCTTCTCCTCCTGCTCCTTCTTTGCACTAGGCTCCACAAGTGATGTATCTGATCCTCAGATCCTGCAGAGAGAGAGAAGGAGAGGAAAAGAGAGAGAAGGCACACATCCAAGGGTTTCAACTCAGAAAACATATAGAAGCCTACTATGTGCCAGGCACATGGCCCTACACCAGGCATTGGTAAGATACAAAACTGAGGAAGGCAGATTACACTTTGGCTAGTGGAGAATGATAATTCAAATTTCAGGTCAGGTCTTGATCTCAGAGTCATGAGTTCAAGCCCTGCACGGGGCTCCACCTGGGGCATAGAGTCTATTAAAAAAATAATAAAATAAAATAAAATAAAATAACAGCAGAACTTGCAAGTGGAAATATCTAAAATATAGCTGGACACATATGTGTGGTGCTTCTAAAAGACTTTAAGGTAGAGGTACCAATATGAAAGTGATTTGCACAGACATCATAGATGTTAGAACAAAAAGATGAAATATGAGAATAAACTTTAAGATAAATGTTCATCATTTATATAAGAAAAGCACTACTGAGGGACACAAAAGGAGATGCAAACAAATAAAAAACATGTATGTTCTTGGATTGGAAGACTCCGCATCATAAAGATGTTGATTCTTCCCAAATTAATCTGTAAATTGAACCTGACTGCAACCAACATAACAGTAAGAATTCTTAAGATTTAGAACTAGACAAGCTGATTCTAAAGTTCATATGTAAAAATATATAAACAAGGAAGCCATGAAAAATTCAGAACAGAGAAATGAAAAGGGACTGCCTACTATATAATATAAAACTAGAGTAATTAAACTAGGTTGGAGCACGTTCATCAATATGACATAATAAAATATCCAGAAAT
This sequence comes from Zalophus californianus, assembly GCF_009762305.2. Lineage (NCBI taxonomy): Eukaryota > Metazoa > Chordata > Mammalia > Carnivora > Otariidae > Zalophus > Zalophus californianus. Next base: position 141,925,427 of record NC_045597.1, on the reverse strand, counting down.
GGACTGCAAAACATAGGAATGTGATAAAAATAGCACTTCAAATTGGGAAGGAAAGTATAATTATTCAACAAATGGTGTTGCAGAGAGTGGATAGCACTTAGTAAAAAAAAGTTTTTTTTTGGATTCCTACGTTACACTCTGCATGTAAATGAATTCCAGATAGATCAAAGATCTAGATATAAAAATAACTCCGTATAAGAATGAAACATTGGAAATTTTTGTCTTAAGTAATAACAGTACGGGAAGACCTTTCTAAGTATAACACAAACTCAGAAACCATAAGAAATGGTGTATTTGTTTACATAATAACTACAGAAGATCTGCAGAAAATAAAACACAACAAAATCATCCTATGTAAAAATTGAGGCATAATGTATACAACATATCAGAAGCAAATTTCTATAAATTACTAAGAAAAAACACCAACTATTCAAGGCAAAATAGAAAGGGGAAAGGGATATAAAAAAGAGTTTACTAAAAAGGAAATACAGATCTCTCTTAGATGTATAAAAAAAGAGCAGTTCTTACCTAATTATACACTATAATGAGATGCTCTCACCTATCAGAATGGCAAACCCCCCAAATTTTATAACACAATTACCAAGCATTGATAGAGGGGCTGTGAATTGGTACAACCTTAATGAAAGGAAATTTTACAACAATTAATTAAAATAACAAATGTACATACTTTTTTATCTAGCAATTCTAGCCCTAAGTACTTATCCTGTAAGTACAAAATAATGTTTATAATTGATTGCAATAGATTTGAAGCAGACTAAATATTTATTTAGCATTAGAAGACCGGTCTAAAATGTTATGATATATTCACATGATGAAATACAATGCTGTCTCATATGTACTGGTAGGAAAAGAGCTCCAAAATCTATTGTGAAGTGAAAAGAGTAATATGTAGAACACTGTATATAGCTTGCTTGCTAATATTTGTATGAATATTTGTAAGTGCATAGAATATTCTTAGATGGCTCCACAAGAGACTGCAATAGTGGTTGCCTCCTAGGAGACAAATAAAAAGGCTGGGGATCAAGGAGAAAAAGAGACTTATTTTTCCCTGTATACTATTTTGTACTTTTGAATTTGATGCTATGGACGTATTCAGAAAAATGGTTTAGATTAAGAGAGTCGGTATTTATAAAGACTGAAACATTTGGAATAGATGAACTTTCTGAGCATAAGGACAATGATTGAAAAAGGCCAAAGACCATGACAAATATCTCTATTTGAAGAAGAAAGAAGTGCCAGCTAGACACCACAGAGAACTAGACCAAGAAATAGGAAACCAGGATAAAGCAGTATCACAGACACCGACAGAGAAGTGTTTGAGAAGAAAACAAAGGTTCCAAAGGAAAAAATAAATACATATAGCTATAAAATAATTCTAAAACTATATATATCAATATTTGCAAAAAAGCATGTCAGACAAAAAAGATCAATATACTTAACATATAAAGAATTAGGGGCACCTGGGTGGTTCAGTCGCTTGAGCATCCAACTCCTGATTTCGCCTCAAGTCATGATCTCAGGGTTGGGGGACTGAGCCCCACATGGGGCTCTGTGCTCAGTGTGGAGTCTGCTTGTCCTTCTCCCTCTCTTCTTTTCACCCCCCCAATAAATAAATACATGAAATCTTTAAAAAAATAAAGAACTAATACAACTCAAGAAAAGAATTCTAATAGAAAAATAAGGAACATAAAGGAACAATTCACAAAACAAGAAAATACAAATGTACAATAAATATATTAACTTGTAATTCTGGAAATGCAAATTGAAAGAAGGAACCTTTGTCTATACACCTAGAAAAGAAAAAAAAATTTAATGCAACTCTCAGTGCTAATGGGAACATCAACTGGGGCAGTATATTTGAAAAACAGTTTGTCGATATGTATCAAGAGACTTTATTATTGTTCCTAAATTTAACACTGTAATTTCACTTCTAAGAATTTTTTTTTAATTTTATTTATTTATTTAACAGAGAAAGAGGCAGAGAGAGAGTACAAGCAGGGGAAGTGGCAGGCAGAGGGAGAGGGAGAAGCAGACTCCCCACTGAGCAGGGAGCCCAATGTAGGGCTCGATCCCAGGACCCTGGGATCATGACCTGAGCCGAAAGTAGAGACTTCACTGACTGAGCCACTCAGGTGCCCCCAGGAGTTTCTACCAAGGAAATAATCAGAGTAATCTAATGTTATTTGCAAGTATGTTCATCACAACATTATATCTGATAGCAAAACAGAAGTTAATCTTAATGTTCATCAATAGGTAAATATAGTTCATTCATAGGATAAAACACCGTGCAGTCATTAAAGTGATATATTCAAAGATTATCTCATGCAGAATAGTGCTTTTAATATATAATTAAATTTTAAAAACAGGGTATAACATTCTATATAGAATATTAAACAGTTTTTGAAGAATGTACAGTATGCATAGCTCATACTTTTAAAATGTTTTATAATATCTAGATTATCAGATGTAGATATTATATCAGATCTGGTGGCTTTTCTTACTTGCAAGATGTTTCAAATCATCTGCAATGAAAGTTATGTATTTTATAATGAGGAAAATAATCAGTATTATAAAAACAACAAAAACAAGAGGGCCAATAAGTAATACATGGTCGTCAATGGGAGTAGACACCTTTTGGGATGCCAACCAGCCCACACTCCTCATCTCTGACAGAATCTTCTTAAAACCTGCTCCTCTCTCTTCTGATGGGACTGTCATTCACTCAGTTCACCATCTCTCACACTTGCCTGACCCATCTTAGTTCAGACCCTTACCCTCTCTCATTCAGAACTGAGAAGTTTCCTAAATGGTCTCCTTCCTCCAGCTTTATAACCTTCCAATCCAGCCTCTATCTCCTGTAAGAGGGTTATTTCTAAATTGCAAATACAGTTAAAAGGAAAAAAGAATCCCCTTAGCATCCCCCTTAGTGCCCATAAGATAAAGTCCATGCTCCTTTGAATGGGTTCAAAGCCTTCCCTGATTTTTCATCCCCTATCATTCTAGCTTAATGCCAATTTTGGTTCTTTTGTCCTAAGTACATTGAGCTTTTTGCGGTCCCAGCAACAAACCTGGATGCTTTATGCCTCTATACTTTTGCTCACGTGCTTTCTCTGCCTCAAATGATGGCCATAGTCTTCGTCCATCCACCTGGCAACACACCTTCTTTCAAGAAGATTCAGTTGTGAAGTTTGTCCTGACTCCCCTCAGGTGAAAATGAACACTCCCTCATTTGAGGTTGCAATTTTTCCTTTAGTGTTTTATTTCACTTCATTGTGCACTTGTCTTCTTTAATAAGTAGACAGTAAACCACTTGACATCAGAGAACCATTTGATCTTTTTGTCTCCAAGGGCCTAGGTTAGAGATTAGTAAAAACTGAGTAAATGTTTGTTGATTAAAAGAAGGAAATGAATGCTTAACAGTATCAAGTACTACAAAAAGGAGAGAGAGGAATTCAATATTCATTGAATATGATAAGTAGTCATTGTTAACTTTGAAAGAACTGTTTCAGTTGGTTAAGTGGGGAGGCAGAAGTAATGAATGAATAGTGAACAAATAATCATTTCAAGTCTAGTTGATTTTTTTTTTCCCCAAGAAATTTGTCACTGAATAGAAGGGGAAAGCAAGGATAATAGCTTGAAAGAATTCTTTGAATTTTGGTTTTTATAAATAGATAGAAACTTAAGTATGTGTGTAGGCACAGAAGAAGAAACTACCCACAAGACAATTCTGATGTTACATGGCAAGACTAGTTGTACAGGAAGATTGTAGTCCTTTCTTTAAACATGCACATTGTAAGTCGTTCCACTGTTTACGTATCACATTTATCACTGGTAACTGGGATAAGGACCTTCTGTTGGCTCCGCTATTTTCTCAACCCCCTACCAACTTCCCCCCAAAAAGGAAATATAAATCAGATCAATCTAAAATTTGGTGCCTCAGTGCTGGTGTGTATAAACTATGTGGGTTTTATTTTCTGCTTGCCTGCTTGGTGCTAGGCATAGGGAGCAAATGGGCTTTCTCTCTCTCTTTCCCTAGTAACCTCATGTGACTATTTCCATAGCTCTTAATCTTTCATATTTACCATCTGCTTATCTTCTGTACTGTGTTCTATATCATTTCTTCAGATCTGGCAACTAATTTATCAATATTTTTATTTGGCTGTGCCTAACAGGTGTTTTAACCAATCAAGATTGTTTAACAATTCTATTTTTTATTTCTGAAAGCCCTATTGGTTTGTTTTCAAGTATGTCTGGTCTTATAGGAGGGCCTCTTATTACTTGCTCATCTATTATTTCTGTAAACATTTCATCATGTTTTTTTTTTTCTCATATTCTTTGTCTGCTAAGTCCAGTATCTGAAACCCTTGGGGCTAGATCTGATGTTTGTTGTTTCTGATATGCTCAAAATTTGCTCGCTTATATATTTTTTATACCCAGTGATTAATAATTCTCATTTCATTGATATTAATAAATTGAGGATGTGTTTTTCCAAAGCTTCTCTTCTCTGTGGAGCCAAATGCCCCACTAGTGACCTGGGACAACTGTTACCCTTCTAGATCTCTAGCTTCATGAGAGAACTGCTTTCCATTAGTTGTCTATCTTGCCCGTAGACTTTCTCTCTGGGTGCTGCCAACCAGCATCAAGTCAGTCTGCCCCCGGGGGTTATAGCCCGCTGTGTTTTCCTTCTCCTAGGTCCTATGCACCCAGAAATACATGGCATTTTTGGTTTGTACCAGAAGAGGACCTCCTCTCATTTTCTTGTGAACGCCTTTCAGTCAAGTTTTCTTCTCCCACCATTCCATCAAATCTGCTTCCTAAGGTTGCCAATAACCTCCATGTTGCTAAATGCTATTGCATTATAGCTATTGCTACTTCTCAGATTTATTTCACTTGCTGTGACAGTTAATTTTATGTGTCAACTTTGCTGGGTTACAGTGCCCAGCTATTTGGTCAAACATTTTTCTGTATGTTTGGTGAAAGTGTTTTTGGATGAGATTTACATTTAAATTGGTAGACTTTGGGGGTGCCTGGCTGGCTCAGTCATTGAGCATGCGACTCTTGATCCTAGTTTTGTGAGTTCGACCCCCACGTTGGGCATGGAACCTACTTAAATAAATAAATAAATAGGTGAATAGATATAAATAAATAAATTGGTGGACTTTGAATAAAACATATTGCCCTCCATAATGTGGGTGAGCCTCATCCATTTAGTTAAAGGCCTGAATAGAACAAAGGACTGACATTTCCCCCAACATTAGATGTAATACAATATCTATCTATATATCAATCCATCCTATTGGTTCTATTTCTCAGGGAACCCTGACTAATAAACTTGCCCTATTAGTAGCATTTGACAATATTGATCACTCTCTCTCTTTCTTTTAATATTTATTCATTTATGAGAGAGATTGGGAGGGGGAAGGGGCAGAGGGAAAGGGAGACAGAAACTCAAGCAGACTCTGTGCTCAGTGTGGAGCCTGATGCCGGGCTCTATCTCACGTCCCTGAGATCAGGACCTGAGCCTAAACTGAAAGCTGGACACTCAACTGATTGCATCACCCAGGTGTCCCAATCACTCCCTCCTTTTTGTGACACTTTTACTTGATTTCCAGGATAACACACTATCCTGGTTTTTCACCACCCTCATTGGCTGGAGAGGTCACACCAACAAATTCCAAATGTATGTTTCTAGTTCAGACCTCTTCCTTTAACTCCAGACTCATATCCAGCTGCTTATTCTAAATCTATTCTTATTGTCTGATTAAATATTTTATTTTATTTTTTTAAAAGATTTTATTTATTTATTTATTTGAGAGACAGAATGAGAGAGAGAGAGAGCATGAGAGGGGGGAGGGTCAGAGGGAGAAGCAGACTCCCCGCTCAGCAGGGAGCCCGATGTGGGACTCGATCCCGGGACTCCAGGATCATGACCTGAGCCGAAGGCAGTCGCTTAACCAACTGAGCCACCCAGGCGCCCTGTCTGATTAAATATTTTAAACTAACATTTCCAAAACCAAATTATTAAGCCTCCCTTCCCATCCCCCCAGCCCAAATTGCTTATCCTTGCAGTTTTCCCCAAAGTATATGGAATATTATTGTTCTAATTGCTTAGACCAAAACCACCATAGTTATCCCTGGATCCCTCCTTTTCTCTGACACCCACATCCAATCTGTCAGGAAGTCCTGGTGCTCTACCTTTAACATATAACCAGAATCCAACCACTTCCTACCACTCCTGCCGCCCCTTCCCTGGGCCAAGCCACCCTCTATCTGTCAGGAGCCATAGCTCTCAACTTCCAGCCGTGCTCTACTTCTACCCTTCCCCCAAGGCATTCGGCTCTGCACACAGCAGCCAGAGTGAGTCTTTAAAAATACAAAGCCCACCTCTCACTCCTCTGCTCAAAACCACTGAGAGTTTTTTCAGTTTGCTCAGAACAAAAGCCTTAGTCTTTCCAATTCCCTAAAAGATCCAATACAATCTCTTTTCCTCTCACCCCATCCCCCTTAACCACCCTTCCCAGGCAGGTGTGATCTCACCTCAGGTCCTTTGATCTCTGGTTTCCTCTGCTTGAAATGCTCTTCCTATAGATGTCTGCATAGCTCCCTCTTTCACATCCTCTAGTCTTTGTTCAATGGCTACCTTCTCAGTGAGGTTTTCCTGATTATAATATCTAAAATTCAACCTACCTCCCATTCTTTATAGGTTGTCCCTCTTTTCTTTTTCTCCACAGCATTTATCTGACAGCTACACCTTTTACTTCTTTATCTATTTTGTCTGTGTCCCCCTCACTAGAATGTAAGTTCCATGAGAATAGGAATTTTTGTTTTATTCACTCCTGTATCCTCAATTCTTAATACAAATAGCTCACAATAGAAGGCGCTTAGTAAATATTTGTTTAATGAATGAAAAGTATTACTCTAGATACTCATCTTGGCAAGGCTATGGAAAGAGGCAATCTCTCACATTTGGGGAGGTAAGTATAATTCCGTGCAATATTTTTTAGAGGTTTTGTGTCCCCTAGTACTAGAGCCGTCTGCTCAGGCACTCACAGCAAATGCATTTGCACCCAGACCTGCTAGCCTTCTTCAATCATTTACATTACCTACCTGGTCTCACAGGCTATTGAATTTTCCACCCCGGCCCACATTTCCTTACCTTAGGTGATCCTCTCTCTGCTCATGCAGCCACAACAAGAATACTCGAAATTCCCCTCCAAGTAGCATGTTGTTGTTTTTTTTTTTCAGAGCCTTGCAGCCACTGTATACGTTCTTCTGCTTCTTCTCCCTTCTCCCGGCCAGACAACTGATTCTACTAGCCTCAGTTTAAGCATCAAAGCCCCGTGAAGCCTTCACTAGAAACCTTGGCAGTGAGTCCTCTGGCTCTTGGTAGCATTTTGCATAGAACTTAATGACGAGTCTGGTATGTACCATGTTGCTCTGAGTGTTTGGTTGGTTTCCCGTCTCCCAATCAGACCAAGAGCAAACTCACAGTGTCCTCGCCATTGTCTCCAGGTCCCTAAAAGAGTGCTGGCAGTACATTCTTATTTCATGAACAAATTAATCCTTGAACATCGTTTTCCATGTTTGTGTTCACTCTCACCTTTTTTTCCGAGTTAAATGCTTGAAAGTTGGTCATATGATATTAAAAGAATGCAGCTGTATATAACCAGGAACACTATCTCCAAATGCTGTTCCAGAGCAGAACACTCTCCCTCAGAAGGATCTAGGCACAATTTCTGTACAGATGTGACATCTAGGATCATCTTTCAGGAGGGTAAGTTGAGTAGCAGCAACGGCTCTTGCCTCACATCTGCCATCCTTTAAATGGAGAACTCCAGACTATTATTTTCCCCACTTTAGGAATAATGATAGAATATATTTCTTGGTTTGTTTGTATAATTTGTATACAAAAGTTAAGGTTTTGGAATAAAAGGATCAACTAAGGCCCGCTCTGTGCTTCCCTTTCTTCAAGTTTCCAAAGGGAAACAAGCTTTCCTTTTTTCGCCTAAATTTCAGATAATATCAGTGAGCCATGGACCTAGGTTGTGTCACATGCTTTGAGTACACTGACCCACAGTGCCGGAATCAAGTCACTCCACACCCTAAGAAGTGGCTCTAACCCAGGATGACACAATCTGTATTTGTCAAATTGCCAATTTAACAAAGAAAGAAATTGTTTAAAGGCTCTTTGTTATATAATAATGTTTTATTCAGAAGGAGAGGAAAAGTTGGACCGATACAAAAGGCAATTCTTTCCTTTTTCCACTTTATCCCACAACCAAATCAATTCTTTGCTTTTGTGTTGGTAGTGCCTCCTCCGACTTTGTGCAATGGGATGTCTCCTGAGCTTCCTTCCATTCAGCTGCTGGAGTCACAGACCAGTTTCACATACTTCCCCACAGCAGCTGGAGACAGTGACAGAGTGGGGGGAGCCTGACAATGCGTGGAGATTATTTTTAAATCTGGTTTGTCCCTGTTTTGTTCAAGAACATGGGATTTTTTTTACGTGTAGATCAACAAGAGAGCCACTTCTGACCACAAGAGAATTGAAGCTAGGAGGGAAGACTTTCGTCCCTGGCCTCCGATTTTAGAGCCTGGAGCAGAATACATTGCTTAATGGCTGAGGTAAATGTTCCTGACCTTTGTATTCAGGCTGATGACTAGAACACATTAGAAAAACAAAGTAAACCTTATGACTTGGACCAAGCTTGTTTTTAACATTCTTTTCTGTCTTACTAATAACTAGGACCTAGCCCCATATTGAAACACCATGTAACAGAAACTAAAGAACTCTTTCTGTAACTTAACTAATACTCTTTGAATGAGACCTGGCTATTTCACTATGCTGATTGAATTTGACAGTCAAGTGCTTTTACCTCTTCAGCTTTGAATAAAATATTTTTAGATCTAAATTTTTTTGACTTACAGTGCGAGTAGTAAGTAAAAATGCTCCCATCAAGCAAAACTATATTTTCCTACCATAGTCATGAATAAACTGAAGGATTTTTCTAGGCTAGGGTTTTAAAGAAGCATCAACAAACCAGAAAAGGGTACTTGATATTAAATGATGAGACTTGAACTAATTTACATTACGGTTTTAATATTTGAGTAGGTAAAAAATTTTCATAAAAATCATCATTCTAGTGTGAGCTTTAGAGAAGCACACATTTTGCAGCGAATACCTATTATTTGGTTGGCCTGGTATTCCTTTCTCCCTTGTCCTGGTAATGCCCCTATCTTCTCAGGAGACTTCCTCACCTAAAGGAAGCTGCCCGTTAATGATGCCCAGCCCTTTACCTTATAGGCCAAACCTGTTCTACTGTTCAGTGTTTGAACATTCATGTGACCCAAAATATCAGCCGCTCCTGAGAGTTTTCTACAAGAACTATCTGTAAGCTGGAGGCTGTACACCCAGTGCCACCTGGGGCTCTTCTCCATGTGGTCTAAAACAGACTGGTTTGCTGCTGGACAGATGGAAGGCAAGTCACAGAGAAACAGGTTTCACAGAAGGGGCTGAGAAAGATACTGACTTTGCTTGGCTCTCTGCTCTGGTCTCTGAGGTCTCCACGTTGCCAGGTGAACTGGGGAGACCCCCCGGGTTCTGAGGCCTCAACCCAGCCCACCCCAAAGATATCGTGGAAGGTTCTTGGTCTTGTCATGAGAAAGAATTCAAGGACAGACGCATAATACAGCAGACGAGTGACACAAATGGGAAAGTTTATTAAAGCAAAAGTACACTGTGGAGATGTGAGAGCCCACAAGCTCTAGAGAGAGAGAGAGAAAGAGCCTCACGCCTTGGGGATTGGGATTCTATATTTTACTGAAGGTTGTTAATTAGCAGGTAGAATATTCATTACTTGGGGCTGGGATTTCTTGGAAACAAGGGTTCCATACTTTTTCTTCTTTATTTGGGCAGGGGTTTTCTGTCATGGTACCTGCCAATTTGGGCCTGTCTGGTTTGATCTGGCTCCTTGCAAAGTGCTGCCAGGACAGGCCTCTGACCTTCCTGATAGCTGGCCATTGTTTCCTTGTTGTTGGCCTCCATGAATCCTGTTAGAACCTAACTAACTGCCTACTCGAACACCCAGAAATGCAATTCTTCCTTTAGTGCGCTTGAGCTACCTCACTCTTATTCCAGAAAATCCACAGTACTGTTCCAGAAAATCCATCACCCCTTCATCCCAATCCAGTTGAAATTGGCTTTGGTACTTGCAACCAAAGAGTTCTGACTCAGGAACACATATTTGAGAATATAATATAGTGACACTTAATGGTACTTATTGGAAGAAAATTTATTGGAGAGAACTACAAAAATTGGCATAGTTGGTTTACTGTATTTTATTATGTAATGTATTATATGTTGCCAGACTCACTTAAAACAATTTACTTAAGCAATTTGCTTTTAACTTGGCCTCCTTTGCTAATCTCTATTACAAAGCTTATGTTAATTAAGAGTGATAATAAATTGCTGAAATTAGAACCTTTCCTTAGTCTGAAATTTTATTTCATTTTTTATTATTTCTAACAGTTTTCAAGCACTACTGATGTTTAAGAGATAAACTTGTGTTATGCCTAAATTATGCACCACATGTACTTACACACAGACAGATGATCCTGCAAATATTCAAATGCTTTCAGCTTATGTGAACTAATCTAGGTCAGGAGGCCTAAATTGTAGTCTTTGGTGTTTTGTTAACTAACTGTAGGGTCAGGTATGTTGCTTAACTTCTCCGGGTCACAGGAAAATGAAGATGTTGGAATAGATGGGGGTCTCTTCCAGCTTTGAAACTTTGACTCGACAACTAGAAGAATAAGTCAGTTTTGTCAGGAAAGGCTTTTGCTGATTTTACAAAAAATCAAATGCTACTTTTTACTCTTTCCTTTGGCCTGTTTACCAAAAACATTTTGTGAAAGTGTGCCTGGGGGAAATGAAACCTATGTGACACAAGTAAATGTAAACTATATTGGCCTTGGAAAAAGTTTTTTTGTATAAAGGACCCCAAATACATTGGCCTACATGATGAACTAACAGGTGCTCAAGACCAACAACAACAATAAACCTTAAAAATGTAATTTATATAACTTCAGGACCATGAAAGTATATTAAAAACAAAACCAAAAGCAGGTCTTTTTAACTTCCTTAGTGAAAGAGAGAAAATTTGAGCTTTGAATTGCAATGTCAAACGTTAAAAACTGGTAAACTGAGTCCTCAAACTATTTTTTTAAATAAAATTATTAATGTTTTTCTTAAAAATTCTATAATGTATTACATGTACATTCCTAGAACAAATGTTATACACCTTTAGATTTTAAAATATAACATTCTGGCAAATTTTCAAATATTGATATTGAAATGTTAAAGAAATACCCCCAGATTTCCATTTTTGTTCTGCCCCTAAAGGTGGGAGTTGCAGCATGGAGAATAATAACTCAGAGCTACCGTTTCAGCACCACCATGTCTTAGCTTTGTGACTGTGGCATTTTAGGCAATTTTGCATTGCAAGATACTGACTCAAACATGTGCCCTCAGGGAATAGGGTTGGGATTTGGTTCTTGTTCCTTTGGTAAAGAATACATATGCAAATTAGAAAAACTGAAATCTCAGCTGCGGATATCAGACTTCCCAGGAATAACAGAAAAGTTGAACAACCAAGTGTCCTAGAAGAGGGATGCACGCTGGGTTGGGCTTTCTGGAACATAGAATCTGAAGGGTTTTCAGAACCCAAGGCATCAGTTGATGGATCTTTTCTTTAGAGCAGGGGTTCCCATCCTACTGAACATCTCAATCACAGGGAAGTGTTTTGAAAAACTGAGGGTTGGGCGCCTGGGTGGCTCAGTTGGTTAGGCGACTGACTTCAGCTCAGGTTATGATCCTGGAGTTCCGGGATTGAGTCCCGCATTGGGCTCCCTGCTCAGCGGGGAGTCTGCTTCTCCCTCTGACCCTCCCTCCTCTCATGCTCTCTCTCTCTATCTCATTCTCTTTCTCAAATAAATAAATAAAAAATCTTTAAAAAAAAACACAAAAAAACCTGAGGGTTGCTGGATGAGAGGTGGGTGGGGGGAAGGGATAATTGAGTGATGGGCATTAAGGAGGGCACTTGATGTAAGGAGCACTGGGTGTTATATGCAGCTGATGAATCACTAAATTCTACCTCTGAAACTAATGAAGAAATTACAGATTGTGTGAAAACTAAACAAATGCAAAACTAAAAACCTAAAACAAAATAAAACAATACAAAAAAACCCCAAAACAAAAATATATAGATTGTGGGGGGTGCTTGGCTGGCTCAGTCCATAGAGCATGTGATTCTTTTTTTTTTTTTTTTTTTAAGATTTTATTTATTTATTTATTAGAGAGAGAGAATGAGAGATAGAGAGCACAAGAGGGAAGAGGGTCAGAGGGAGAAGCAGACTCCCCGCCGAGCAGGGAGCCCGATGTGGGACTCGATCCTGGGACTCCAGGATCATGACCTGAGCCGAAGGCAGTCGCTTAACCAACTGAGCCACCCAGGCGCCCGAGCATGTGATTCTTGATCCTGGGGTATGAATTTGAGCCCCACATGTGGTGTAGAGTTTACTTAAAAATATAGATAGATAGATGATAGATAGATAGATAGATAGATAGATAGATAGATAGATAGATGATAGGTAGATGGACAGTGAGACCCCATCAGCAAAGGCTTTGGTCTAGTCCATATGCGGCAGTGCCCTGATCACTTTGTTGTTAAAAATCTTCCACGTGAATTTTGAATGCCCTGCTGTCTGCATTGCCTGATTTTGCTATTGTTTCATTGTCTGCTTCGTGATCAGCCCACTACCTGTTGGTTCCCTAGCTTCAACTATGTGTGTCTTCTTTATCACAGAGTCAGTGCTTCATCTCCTTCAAGTCTTAGCTCAAATACTACCTTCCCAGTGAAGCCTTTCCTAGTCCTATGATTAAAAACTGTACCCTACCCCTTACACTTTCTAGTCCCCTTTCCTGCCTAATTTTTATCCAAAACTTACCCCTTTCTAATATACTCTTTGATTTACCTACTTATTGTGTTTATTGCCTGTCCCATCCACCAGAATGCAAGATCGAAGGGGCAGAATTTTTGTGTCATTTGGCCATACTGTAACCCTGGCACCTAAACCAGAGATGCTTAATAAGTATTTGTTGACTACATGAGTTGAATGTGTAATGAATAGATGTTTTCTGTTTAGTCATTGGCTGACATTATTCTGTCAGAGCCCTACTCACCCATGGGCACCCTGTGTGTCTCCTTTTGGATTCAGCTGGGCTGATTGGACCAGCTTTTTGGGATTGAGTGCTTTTTCCTCACCCCTCCAGGTCATTTTTGAATGGGTGCAACCTGGCTGTTCATGTGTCAGGGGTAATCAGCAGTGATTCAGGGATTACACATTGCAATAGTACTGCCTGGAGCCTCCCCTTCAGCATGAGCTGTGGGTGGGGCAGTTTCTCCAAGAAGCCAATTTTGGTGCAGAGTTAATTGTTCAGCAAATTCCCTAAGCCTGCTGAGCTTCAGTAAAATGGTGCCTTGGTCTGCCTTACCTCAGTGAATTCTTCAGAAGTTCCAGTGAATAATGTGTGGGAAACACATACACATAAAAGGTGTTTTCAACATTCATTTATTATAAAAAATAAAACAAGATGAGTATGAACAGTTATTTAATTTTAGATGACATTTAAATGTGGCTTTTAATAAAAAGCCTGAGGGAAATTATAGGGGAGAAATTAGGAATTTAGGAATTTGTTGCTTAAAGTGCCTTTGGGATTCTTTTGCCCCCACCACTGAAAGTTTTTTTAAACGTTATTCTCCTTTCACTGATTTCTATTTTGGCAGGGGCTCCTGGTACATAACTCCCAAAGTGATATTTAAGAGGAATAAATGCAAAGATCTGCACTCCGTCTTCGAAAACAAATTGCACAAATACAGGCTGAAGGAGATATGGTTCTATAGCTGTCAATGTATTAAAGACTTCTAAAAGATTTGGAGGTATTTCTGTTTGTATTTAGTTCGCAAAAACATGATATTTATGAAGAGTGTGCGGCAGTAGAAAAATGTTATTGTGATATCAAACTGAATTTTGAATTATCATAAAATTGTAGAAAAGTGTACTTTACTATTCCTCTCTTCATACCTGGATTATTGGACTCAGTTCCAGATGCCACATTTTACGAGGCAGCAGGGTATGTTTAGATGAGAGTGTATGAATACGAAAGGAGCATGAGAGGGAAGCATGGTGTGGGAAGGCATGTGCTATGGTTGCTGGCTTCAAACATTTAAAAGGCTATATATGGAAGGGGAATGGGACCGTTCTGTACTCAATACATGGTACTAGATTCCAATTCATTGGGCACTTTAATACACATTGTATTCATATTTATAATAATGGTTTAAGGTATTATTGTTTTTCCCAATTTAGAGTTGAACAAACATCCTTGGAGTGGTTTTGTGCTAGTCCAAGTTTATACAGCTAGGAGGTATTATAACTGGGATCTGACTACACCACTTTGGAACTTAAATCCAGTGGTATTTCCTACCAATACCATAACTACCTACAAATTTATAAGGAGACACATTTCAGTTCACTGTAAGGAACTAGAGAGGACTGTTCAAAGACTAGAAGGACTGTTCAAAGATGAATACTGTTGTGAGGTATTGAGTGGTTCCCTATCACTTGGAGTTCAAGCATATGCTGGACAGCTACTTTCCAAGGATCTGGTAGTCCCTCAATTTATACACATACTGTATAAGGAAGGACTTACTTACCTTAATAACAAAATGTTAAAAATGAAGGCTAATCATAGAGCCAAAGGAACATAATAAGTGAGGCCTAGTAAACTTAAGTGATTGATCTATGTTCATTAATTCAGTAGTTATTGGAAAATATGGCATTCCAACTTCATTCTCTGGATTTACAACCTAATTTTTGTTTTTGTTTGTTTGTTTGTTTTCTGTTACAGCAGTTATCCCTTATCTACTAACTGGGTAATACAGTGTAGAACTAGAGGATATGGAAAGAGGAAAGGCAGAGATGTTTGGGAATTATTGTAATGGATTGTTTTGCATGCTCTTGCTTTATTAAAATAAGCAAAGAATGTGAGTGGTAGTAGGAGAGGGTTTTAAATAAGCAGAGAATGCCACCTAGTAAAGGAAGAACAGAATACTGTGGATTGTACTGTTCTTTCCCTCCTGATGAGTAGATGCTCAACATCTATTTGCTGGAAGGAATGATGTCAACCCTCAACAAATATTTAAAGGGAAACTTCTTAGTGCTGAGCACTTTGCTATGTCTGGGAACCAAAAATGAACTAGACCAAAATATCTATCCTTTTAAGGAACTCAGTCTAGTAACAAAAGATCACGGAGCAAAGCAATGAGAAAAAAGAAAAAAGTACTAAGGATAATCATAGAGAAGAGATAAAAGATTCCATGAAGGCATAAAGGAAAAGAGTATTTAATTCAGTGTAAGTGCATAGGGTGAGCACGTGGGTGGGTGTGGAGGAAAGAGGGGATGTCAGGGAAGATTCCAAAGAGAAAGTGATGCATTTATCATCTTGAAGGAGAGTAGGAGTTCACCTGGTTAAATGAGGAATAGATTTCAGATGGGGGAAAATGTACGGAGATATTGAGACAGCCTTTTGCATCTGTGCGTGAAATGTGGTGGGAGTCAGAGCTGGAGCTGAAGAGGTCTAGGGATCAGGTTATAAATGGCCTTGTATACCGGGTAATTAGGCTTGAATCTGATTGTCCTAGGTGGACAGCCTCTGAAGAATTTTAAAAGAAGGAGGCTCTTTGGTTTTGGAGCATTCTCTGACAGTCACGTGGAACAGAAGCAGAAGGGAAATTAGAAAGGCTTGACCTAGAGAGTGGCAAATAGGTTGAAATAGCGGAGACAGATTATTAGTCACAGGATTAAGAGGAAGAATTCATCCATGGGATTTCAAATCAGAGAACTTTAGTGGAGAGAAATTTGATTGCCTAGTTGTCAGAATGGCAAGATTTTATCAATGGAACTAGGTGATACTGAAGTGAGCGGCATAGTGGGTAATACGGAAGGCCTGGGATTGGGACCATATGGTTGTCCTGAGCTTGTGTGTATTAGCTGATGACTCTTTTGAACTGAATTCAGGAAATGACATAAAAATGATTTGCGCAATAAAATTAGAAGAAGGAAGACTCTGAAGTCGGTACATTTGTAGAAAAATAACTAGGGTTGGTGAAGATGGGGAAGTAGCCATTACCAGAGGGCCATTTGTGAATAAATTTTGGTCTGTCCAATGGAAAGATCCCCGAAGAAAACCAAATGCCCTGAATCCAGCCCTTCCTCACTACGACCCGTTCCCCAGTAGCTGCCTTCATTCTTCAGACTGTGGGGGCCAAAATTTTGGAAAATCTTGAAGGCCATGTACTCAAACCTACGTATTTCAGGATGAGGACAGAGAAAACAAACGACTTGCAAGACGTCAAGTAGCGGGGTCTTTCCTTAAGCCCGCGCTTCCTGACTTCAGGTCCGGTGCTCCTTTCATTACCCACACCGCTGCGGGCTGGGAAGCGCGGAGCCCCCCGCGTGCCGAGGTTCGCAGGGTCTGCCAGGGGTGAGTCGAAGGCCCCTTCCTCGCCCCGCCCCCACCGCAGCCCCTGTGGAACTCCCCGTTCCGCCCCCTTTCCGCGCCGGGCGGGGTCGCTGCGCCGCCGCTACTCGCGCGCGCGCGGGGTCGCGCGGACGCGGGGAGGGCCGCGAGTGCGGGGAGGTCGCCGGGCCGCCCGCGCCGCCGCCCCTTGCCTGACGCACGGAAGGGCCGGGACGCGATTTGCCGCGAGTGGCTGGAGTAGCCGCCGCCGCCGCCGTCCAGGCCCGCTCCGCCCCCAGCCCGCCTTCCTCCCGCCTCGCCCTCCGCCTCCGTCCGCGCCTCGCTCGCGTCCCCGCGTCCTCCCCAGCAACCCCGGAGGTGTCGGCAGCCCGCGCCAGCGCCAGCCAGGTGAGTGTGGCCGCCGCGCGGCCCAGGCGGCCCGGGCGGGAGGAGCGCGCAGGCCCCGCGGCCGGGTGGCGAGCGCGGGCGGGTGGAGGTGGAGGCGGCGGCGGCGGCGGCGGCGGGCCCGGCTTTCTTCCTGGGCGCGGGCCGCGGGGCTGTGGAGCCGCACGGCTGAGGGAGGGGCGCCCGCGCCCCGCTGCCGCCGCCACCGCAGACAAAGCGCCTGAGGTGGGAGCCCCGCGGGTGGCCTCTGCCTCCGCGCTGCCTGCCGGGTGCGGCCGCGGCCCGCAGAGCCCGGGCTGCTCTGGTTTTTACCCCTGAGCGCCCTTGTTCATTTCTGGGTGAAAGGGACCCGCATAATGCAACAGGTTTGGGCGTTAATCCTTATTTTCCATCGGGTCTCGTCCTCCGGGCGTGCAGGCACCACATGCGGCGGCGCCCGGCCCCCGGGCGAGCCCAGCGTCTAGCTCCGGCGGCGGGCTTCTTTGTGTGGCCGGTGACCAGCCTTGCCCGGTGGGTGGGGGACTCCCGTCCGAGGCCCCCGGGCTGCGGGGAGGCTCCTGACTGCCTGCCTCGCGGCTTGGGGCTTGGCTTTCCCCCGGGCCTGCAGGATGTTAACATCCCTCCAGCCTTTGGAGGATTCACAAAGGGAAGGAAGAGAGGGTTGGCAAGGATTTGTCGTTATGTATTTATTTTTTATATGTTAGGTAGACTGATAGTAGAAAAGAGCCGCGGTCTGGCCGGCTCAAGAGGGTGCGGGTGGGATTTCACGCTGGGATGCACGGTGGGATGCATGGACTTGATGCTGCTCTGACAGCAAGTGCTTTTCTTGGTGCTTTGACATCTTTCATACACAGATATCAGCCCAGAAGTTGGAAGTGCTGTTGAGGGAGTAACTCTGTAGCAGCTGTTTGGCAGGTCACCTGTTTCTGCACATTTTGTCCGTGCCAAATACACCCGCTACACATCCTGGCAAAGGTTGGCAAACTCTCAAAATTGCCACTCAGAATACCCCCATTTTGGAAAATATTAATCCATATGGTTTTCTTTGGCTTGATTTTGGCTTATTTTCTTAGGTGTGAAAAACTTTTTTCTCCCCCCCCCGCCCCCGCAAGGAAGAATACATAACAAAGAACAATTTATTTTTGTTCACATACCTTGGTCATGCTGTTACCTAGTTGGTGTCATTGGTATGCTATTTTAGTATAACAATACTAAATGGAAGGAAAATGTCTTTTGCTTTGAGCAATAAAATGCTTCTTTGTTCTAGAACCAGGAAGCTTTTATACATAATTTCTGTGGACAAAAGTTGGTGACTGTCTTTACCCCATGACCCAATACATGAAAAAATTCCCAAATGACTTAGAAAGCATTACACAACTCTATAGAATTGTTTTTCTATCCCAAACTTGAGGAAATCATTTTGCTATGTATTTAATCAAGTAATCTAGACGAAATTTAATCTTAAAATTTGGGCCTTACTCTATAAATTCCCCAACATTAGGGAATGAATTGATTACTTTTAGAGTTCGTTGAGCATTGTAAGCCCTGAAAATAATAATAGGAAAGAGTAGTGGAGATAGGAGCTGGTGGTGGATTTAGCAAAGTGACCGCAGATTGGAGCATGGAATGTGGTAGCGGTTGCAAAGTTCCACCTACTTGGGTTTTAGTTGATCAGTGGGTAAGGCCATATCTGAAAAGTAGATGTCCACTAATTAAAAAAGCAGGAAAGAGTGTTACATTCTGGCCTATTTTTTTTTTTCCCCTTGGTGTACTCTGTAAAGACTCCTTGAAGCTCTTTCTAGTCCTTAAAAACAAACTTCCTATTAATAGGGACTTTTCTTTTGAAGAAATAAAATTATACCAAATTAATCTGATCCATAGAAAGTTTCTCTAACATAATTAGTAGTTTTACTTTACCCAAAATACCATTCATCCTGGTAACATCTAACTTCAAAGAGCTTTTATAGCTGTTACAGACTATAGGAACAACCTCTTGAGAAAAGTAGCATTTTGACTAATGAAAAGGAGCAGAAACTTACATTTCTATAATAATTTTTTTTATTGAGGTATGATTCATATACTGTAGAATTCACTCTTATAACATGTACAGTTCAGTGGTTTTAGTATATTTACAGGGTAGTGCAAACATCACCAGTTCAAGAACATTTCCATCATGCTGAAAAGAAACCCTGATACCCATTTACCTGTCACTCTCATTCCTCCTCCCCTGCACTTGGCAACCACTGATATAATTTCTGTCCAGAGATTTGCCTGTTCTGGACATTTCACATAAATGGAATCATACAAATATATGGCCCTTTGTGTCTTACTTAGCATAGTAGTTTTAGGGTTCATCCATATTATGCATGTATCACTACTTCATTCCTTTTTATGGCTGAATAATCTTTCTTATATTGATATGCCACATTTTGATTATCCTTTCATCAGTTGATGGACATTTGGGTTCTTTCCACTTTCTGGCTATTATGAGTAATGCTGCTATGAACACTTATTTACAAGTTTTTGTGTGGACATATGTTTTCAGTTCTCTTGGGCGTATACTTAGGTGTGGTATTGCTGGGTCGTATGATAACTCTGTTTAACTTCTTGAGGAATTGCCAAACTATTTTCCATAGCTGCTGTAGCATTTTACATTTCCACTAGCAAAGTATGAGGGTTCCATTTTCTCCAGTACTTGTTAATGTTGTCTTCTTGATGATAGGCATCCTGGTGGGTGTGAAGCGGTATCTCATTGTGGTTTTCATTTGCATTTCCCCAGGGTCTAATGATGTTGAGTATGTTTTCATGTTCTTATTGGTCATTTGTTTATCTTCTTCAGAAAAATGTCTAATTTATAATAGTTTCTAACTTTATGTTTTCACATGTATTTTCTCATTTTGTCTTTGAAATAATTCTATAAGTTAGGTTTATTCCTATTTTACTTCTGGGAAGCTAAGGTGCAAAGAGGTTAAATAATTTGCTTGTTTTTTTTTAACCTTACAGAGTTAGTAGGGTTTGAATATAAACTCAGGTCTTCTAACTGTGCTTCCTGCATTCTTTTCACCTCAAAAGGCATAAAGAAGTTAAATTGTGTTTGCAAATTTACTTGGCTAATTATTGACAAAGTGGGGGAAAATAAAAAGCAGACCAAACAACGAAAAGCAGGTGGCCATACTGCCTCATATTCACCAGACTTTGTTATTCTTTTTAAAATAAATTCTTTGTTTTCTCCTATCCTAATAAGGTAGATATGCTTTTCATATTTCCTCTAGGGAAGTAGTCAGAACGATTAAACCTAGTAACATACCTTCTTGGTAGCATAGCTAGCTAATCCTAGAACCCACTTTTCACTGAGACATTGTGTTTTATATTACCCTGCAGCTTCCATGTTCTTTATTTTCCCACTAATTTATTCCCTTTATCTTAAAATAATTGAATAATTTCACATTTTTCATAAACATTAAAATTCCGAATGAAACTGAAATTAACTTTTATTTTTGAGTAGGGCAGTTTGCCAGTTTTCATTTTGAAGTGCAGGATTACTAAGGTACATATTTCAGTTTTTATGTGGAACTCTGTATCAGACATAGGTATGCAAAATTATCAGCTCCTTAGAGGGTAGGTAGAGGCCATATGGTAGTTATTCATCTTTGCATGTCCATTGTCCAACATAGTGCCCAGCACGCTGAATACAAATGAATTTTTTTAACACCCCCCCAAGAAAACCCAGTAAAAATTATCTGTTACTCTTTTTTAGAAGAAAGGCAGTACAAATTCCAGAAAAAGAGTATTTCTTACCCTGACACATGACCTAAAAAAAAAATAAATGATAAAAATTAGAACTTAATTTAAAATTCAACACTCTATCTTATGGAAGGAAGTAACTGTTTTTCCATCCTGTGTTTTAAAAAAATAGGCTGTAGACAGGGCGCCTCGGTGGCGCAGTTGGTTAAGAGTCCAACTCTTGGTTTTGGCTCAGGTCGTGATCCTCAGGGTCGTGAGATGCAGCCCTGCTTTGGGCTCCATGCTCAGCTGCTTAAGACTCTCTCTCTCTAACCCTCTGCCTCTCCCCCCGCGCACACACGCTCTCTCTGTCTCTCTCTCAAATAAATAAATCTTTGAAAAAAAAATAGGCTCTAGGGATGCCTGGCTGGCTCTGTTGGTAGAGCATGTGACTCTTGATCTCGGGGTCGTGAATTCAAGCCCCTTGTTGGGGGTAGAGTTTACTTAAAAAAATAAAAGTACCTGGTGGCTGGCACAAGTGCTTATTAGCTCAGTGCCCATACTTAGGAGCTACACCCTGAATGTTTGTTAAATAAATGAATGTCCAATGAGTGAATAAAAGGATTAGTTTTCATTGTAACAAATAGTGGAGATAACAGCAAATGAGTATTTAGGCTGTGCTTTTCATTTGTATATTTTAATAGCAAACATGATACATATTCATTATAAAAATTCAAATAATATGTGGGTATATTCAATACAAGCTGAAAATCTCCCTTTACTTCTTGTCCCCTTCCCTTCCTTCACACCCAAGATCATTCCTGTCCCAGGTAACCATTATTAAGTTTAGGGTTTATATTTCCATCTGTATCTTTGATTTATGTGTACATATGTATAAATATGCATTTACATATCCGACCATACTTATATACATACATTCACAGTGGTTTTTCCTTTACAGATGGGATCATACTATACATTTCCTTTGTTTTTAACTTAAATGTATTAAGACTTTAGCATTTATAGTCACAAATGATAAATGTAATATTTATTATTGTTGCCTGGTTTTGGTATCAGGATTAAGCCAGCCTCTAAGAATGAATTGGGAAATACTCCTTTTTTCCCCCTGTGTTCTAGAATAGTGTCAAAATGTCTGCCCTATAAGCATTTATTAGAAATTCCTGATAACCTTGGGGGAGGGATGAGATCTGACGCAACCTTTCAAATTTTTCCTTTTTTTATTTATTCTATCAAGTTTTGGTTCTTATTTTCCATTACATTTTTGGTGAAAGAATCCTTCCACACACGCAAACACACACTTCCCTTCCCCCAGCTCTGATGAGTAAGTTGAGAAAAGCAAATGATTAGCTGGATCAGTGGATGCAGGAGTATATGTACTTTTCTCTTAGAGTGATCCAGGGTAAAGCCCTACACTTACTAGTTGTATAACCTTAGACAAGTTACTTATCCTCTTCAAACTTTTTTTTCTTTTCTGTGAAATGTAATAATCCCTACCTCATTAGAGTCTCGAAAGTATTAAATGAGATGTGAGCTAATATGTGAAAAACCTCAGTGGCTGTATCTAATAAAAATTTACAAATCTGTAATACTAAACTGTAACATGCTATACAAATGTAAATTTGAAGTTATCATTAATTGTTTTAGCCAATGAAGAACAAATTTAAGGAGAAGGAATGGTGGAGCTAGCATGGTTTCCACTAATAAATTAGAAGGATCTAGGGGCGCCTGGGTGGCTCAGTCGGTTAAGCATCTGACTCTTGGGTTCAGCTTAGGTCATGATCTCAGGATCTTGCGATTGAGCCCCGTGTTGGGGCCATGGGGCAGGCAGGCTACAGCTCAGCAGGGAGTCTGCTTGAGATTCTCTCCCTCTCCCTCTGCCCCCCCCAAATAAATAAATCTTGAAAAAAAAGAGAAGGCTCTATAAAAATTTCCAGGCCATTTAGAATTTGATTTGGTAGACCGTGATTTGTAAATACTTGGCACGGTTTTGAGGCAGCTTAGTAGGGAAAAGTAATGGTGTAAACACACTTGATTTAATCATGCCTTATCACTTACTAACTTTGTGACTTTGGACAAGTTAATAATTTCTCTCAAAATGGGATAAATACACTCACTTTATAGGGTAGTATTAGGAAAGAGATTAGTATAGCGTTCAGCATCTAACAGGTGTTCAAACTGTTAATTTTTTTCTTTGTATGACCATCTGTGACAAACATGAGGTGTTGGGTTCTGCTATTTGAATGCTGCTTGGTGTACTGGAAAAAACATTAGGCCCTTAGAGTTTTAGCCTGTGTTTCACAATTACTAGCCATTGGCTTTGGACAAGTCTGCTCAGCTGTTTCCTTACCTATAAAAAAACAGCAGAAAAACTAACACATATTGAGCATCTATTTTATATGCATTTAGTAGGGAGTTTACAAATCTTAACCTCATTTAATCCTTCCAGTAATTCTATCAAATAGAGATGACGGTCGTTTCCCATCTTAACAGATGAAACAAAGGTGCAGGAATTGGATTTTCTGACATCCATTTGAAGGTACTCCCCACCCTCCACGCCTGTCCATGTTCTTTCACTTGGTACAGCTATCCTCTCTTGGGGATGATAGGGTGTGCCCCTGTGTACAGAGAATTCCAAATGAGGAGCATACTGCAAACTGAAATACCAAATGTATTAAAAAAAATTTCGACTAGTATAGGATGAGACTACTTATTTATTAATGATTTCCATTAATAAAATACAAATATAGGATGGTTAATGTATCCTAATGCCTATCCTTGAGAGTAGTAATTTAAGTTTTTTAATACTTGTGTTGTTCGTAATCATTTTACCTAAATAATTCATTAGGCTTCATTGCATTTCCAATTTGACCAGGTAAGGGAGAAGGGGTAGGTAATGGTCATACAGGGAACTATAAGCCTGTTTGATAGTGGTGTGTGTGTGTGTGCGTGTGTGTGTGTATGGAAGAGCTGGGAAATAGAGTTCTCTGGCAGTTTGGCATTTACAGAAACTACAGATTCTTGGAAAGAAGTAGAGAAAATCTGCATTATAATTCATTGTCTACTTGCAGAGTCATTTAAAAAATGAACCTGCCTTTGTCAGCTGGTTTATAAAGAGCTATTGATTATGTTCTTGAAAGGTAGTAATACTGTATTTCCTTTGATAGGGGTTGCCAAAGCTTTTGCTGTGAGTTTCATTTTATTTGATCAGAGTCAGTGATATTGATTTGGCTTTTTTGTTAGCTTTGTGCTAGGGATATGCAAAAAAAAAATGCTGTTGGGACATTACAAATTAAATTGTGACTGAATAACAGTATAGAAATTCTGTCTGTTGAAGCTTCAGTTATCATTTCTATTCTATTTGGTAGCAGTGGGAATTCCTATTAGAGAATTTTTATCAGAGTAGGTTTGAATTGTGCTATGTAAATTCTCACTCATACTGAATGCTTCTTTTTGGCAGAACCCAGTACAAAGTGTCATGAGCTATATGTAAGTGTTAGAAAATATGGTTCTTGTCTTCAAAGAGTTTATACTTAGGGAGGCACTGAAGGAAGAAACAAAGTAAAAGGACAGAGTGAGTTCTTAAAGCTTGTGCCTGCTCTTTGTAAAATCAATTTTGCTGCATTGCGCTTTGGTAAGATACCATAGGTATCTCCTGATGGGCACTATCACAAACATCCAAATTCTTTGAAAACTGGTAGTGTATCTTGTATATCTTGTTCATTCTATAGTGTTCTCTTTGTTTTATAAAAATTACTCTTTGGTCTGAGTACACAGAATAGTTCCTCTTCTGAGTACTTTTCTGTTTTATCTCCTGGACTGTGGACTGGGTTTTCCCTTTTTGTGATGGCTACTAGAAAGCCAAAGCCAGATTTGTGGCCCACTCCAGAGCAGGCATAGTGATTTTATGCTGTACATTTATTTTGGTCTTTCTCTTGGCACGGTTTTTGGTGTTTTCTTTATTCTTTTTCCTATTATTTTTTTAAATTTGTTAACTTTTTATAGTTCATGTATTCTTGTAAGTCTTATTAATCATTTTCAGAGCAAAATAGTGGTGTATACAAAAATAAATATACATGAAATTCATGGAGGAACATATCAAGGTAAACAGATTAATATAGTAGAGACCAGATGTGGCAAATAGGTTTTATTCATGGGCTAGCTTTGATTGATGGTGGCTTTGTGGAACATTACATTAAGGAGTAGTTGGAGGCAGTGTGCAGATTTAGTGGGAAAGACCACTGTGATCACTGAGCAGTGTTGTTATGGGTGTAGGAGTGGTGATGGCACAGGTGCCTGTATTTGCCATCCCTTTTATAGAAAAAACACACAGAATGCTGAATAGCACAATAGGTAGGTAGCTTTTTAAGTTTAGAGCTAGGTTTGGCTGGGAGAGATGTAGATTTGAGGAACAAGTTGGTAAATTGTTGAAGTTGGCAGTCAGATTGGTTCATCTAGAATAAAATGTCTTCAGTGCATTAAGGAAAAATTAGGTTGTTGGAAAAAGTGAGGAAGGGAATGTGATAGTCTTAACAGTTAGATGGAGGTGATTAGACTTTTTTATCTCCTAAAATTCTAATTAATTCCTTATATTATTTCCAGTGGTTTTGCTTTAGGTCAGGTCTTTGTTATCCTTTTCATTTTAAAAGTTATTTTTTGAGTAGCTAATACATTCATATATTTCAAAATTAAAAAGGTACCAAAAGACACATTAAAAAGTCTTCCTTTTATTCCTGTTTCTCAACTACTGAGTTTTCTCCTCCACTGAGTCAACCCGTGTTACCAGATTTGGATCATTACAGAAATATTTTATGTATACATTTGTGTTTTCCTGTCCATTTTACACAAATAAATATTTCTGTACCTATGTATGTAACTGCTTCTTCCATACTATATACAGTATTCTGCACCTTACATTTTTCATTCTTAGACATTTTTTTCATATCAATACACAAAGAATTTTATTCTTTTTAAAAAATAAACCTTTTGGGGCACCTGGGTGGCACAGTTGGTTAAGCCTCCCACTCTTAGTTTCAGCTCAGGTCGTGATCTCAGGGTTGTGGGATCGAGCCCTGAGTCAGGCTCCATGCTCAGCTCAGGGTCTGCTTAGGACTCTCTCTCCCTCTCCT
The DNA here is from genome assembly GCF_009762305.2 of Zalophus californianus. NCBI lineage: Eukaryota > Metazoa > Chordata > Mammalia > Carnivora > Otariidae > Zalophus > Zalophus californianus. Next base: position 141,899,552 of record NC_045597.1, on the reverse strand, counting down.
TCTGCCCCTCCCCATGCCCATCTCCACCCCCCCCCCCAGCTCTCTTTCTCTAAAATAAATAAATCTTAAAAAAAAAATAAACCTTTTGCTTTGGAATAATTTTAGATTTACAGGAAAGTTGCACAAAATAGTACAGAAAGTTCCTATATATACCTCACCCAGTTTCAGTTTCCTCAAATGTTACTATCTTATTGTGGTGCATTTGTCAAAATGGGAAACTGAACATCAGTACATTATTAACTATACTGTAGACTTTATATGGGTATCACCAGTTCTTCCATTAATGTCTTCTTTCTGTTCCAGGATTTCATCCAGAATACCACATTGCATTTAGTTATCTTGTCTCCCTAGTCTCCTCTGACAGTTTCTCCCTTTTTTTTTTGAGGAGTGCTGGTCAGATATTCTATAGAATATCTCTCAACTTGGGTTTGTCTGATGTTTTTCTCATGATTAGAATGGGGCTATAGCTTTCTGGGAATAAGACAGAAAGTTGAGTTGCCCTTCTCATCATGTCATGTGAGGGAGTACTTGATATTTCCTTGACATCTCGTGATGTTAACCTGGTTAACCTGGTTAACCTTGGTTAAGGTAGTGTTTGCCAGTTTTCTTCAATGTAGTGTTACTGTTTTTCCCTTTCTGTACTTCATTTTTCAAAGTGAGTCACTGAGTTCAATCTACCTTCAAAATTGGAGGGAGAAGTAAAGGACTTTTTTTTTTAAAAATGTAATACCCTTGATGGGGGGCCTGGCTGACTCTGGGAAGAGCATGCGACTCTTGATCTTAGGGTGGTGAGTTCCAGCTCCACAGTGGGTGTAGAGATTAAAATGTAATACTCCGGGGACACCTGGGTGGCTCAGTCAGTGAAGCGTCTGCCTTCAGCTCAGGTCATGATCCCAGGGTCCTGGGATCAAGTCATGCATCGGGCTCCTTGCTCAGCGGGGAGTCTGCTTCTTCCTCTGCTGCTGCTCCCCCTGTTTGTGCTTCCCCCCCCGACAAATAAATAAGTAAAATCTTTAAAAAAAATAAAATGTAGTATTCCTTAAGATGGATGTACCATATATTTTATTTTATTCAGCTATTTTCCTATTGATCTATATTTAGATGATTTAACATATCAGTTAAGAAAGCAGGCTCCAGACCTAACACTACCTAGGTTCAAATCTTGGCTCTACATTAGTTATGTGATCTTGGGCTACTTTTACTTGGCCCCTCAGTTTCTTCATCTGTAAAATGGGGGTGTTAATAGCACCCTACCTTATAGGATTGTTGGGAGGATTTAATGAGAAAATATGTAAGTGCTTAAAACAGTGTCTCACGTTATATTAAGTGCTAGATAAGTGTTTGCTATTATTCACTTTTTTGTCCTTACAATAATACTGCAATGAATAAGTTTGTATATGTTATTTCATACACAGTGGTGGGGCAGGTAGGTATACCATAAGATACATTTCTAGAAATGGTTACTTGCCTTTGTAATTTTGATAGCTACTGCCACATTTGCCTTCCATAGAGGTTTTATCATTTTGCATATTCATCAAAGATACATGAGAGCATCTGTGTTTCTGTATCCATGTTACCAAATTATTTGATCTTTGCCATTCGATTGGTGCCTACTTTTATTATGAATTAATTTGAGCATCTTTTTATTGAGCCATTTAAGAGTTTAGATTTTGATGATGCTTGTGAAGTAACCTGGGCTTCATCTGCTGGAAAGTGATAAAAAATGTTGGGGAAAATAATTACAATAACTAGATAAGGAATAGTTTGGATCTAGGCAAGATTAACACTATAATTCTATGGTTGCAAGAAGTGGGTCACTAAGTTTCTGGCCTCTCTTTTGATGTGATAGTGTGGTGTCTTGGTAATTGTTTTTTAAAAAGTTTTTTTTTTTTTTAAGATTTTTTTATTTATTCGAGGGGTGGGGAGAGCATAAAGGGAGAAGCAGCCTCCCTGCTGACAAGGGTAATTTATATTCTTTTTCTTCTGGTTCAGAGATTATTTCCTCTGTCCCCACCATTCTGCCTTGAGTCCATCTGAAGAGATTTTTCATTCAGTTACTGTATCTTTTAGTTCAAAAGTTTCCATCTGGTTCTTATATCTTCTCTTTGTTTGCTGAGATTTTGTTTGTTGATGCTAGTTTTTCGTTTGTTTCAAGCATGTTCATAATTGCTCATTGATATATTTTTATTATGGCTGCTTTAAAATCTTTATCAGATAATTAATTCTAACAGCTTTCTATGTGGTTTTCCCTTACATACGGGGATGGCAGGTACTGGAGGATGAGGGCTTGTTCTCAGATGAAAGTCTGGGATCCCTTCTTGGCTATCTGTGACACCACCCTGCTTTGGGGTTCTAGGTCCATTTCGTTATATACTCCTGAGGGTGGACGTCTAGCCTCTTTACTCAGGCTTTGCTGACATGGGTAAGAGTGGGGTCACTTTTTTGTGTGGTGTTTTGTGTGGTGTTTAGCTAGAGTAGTGCAGTTATTATCTAAAAGTTTTGTGTCTTGCTAGACTGCCCTTTCTTTGTCTTTTTGACTGAAAAGAGCAAGCCTTTGTTGGGGCCTTTTTAATTTTGATCTGTTGGTGTTTGCAGGTAGCCAGCATTTTAGCTCCAGCCGTGAGATACATGAAGACAAAAGAAAACCCAGGTAATTCACCACTGAGTTGTTCCTCAGGTCCTGAGGTCCCTAGCCAGTCTGTCTTCCTCTCTCCACCTTTCACAGACTTCTTAGGTTTGTTTTATGTATAAGGGTTTTCAGTTGTACCTAGTGGGAGGAATGAGACAAATACTCCCATCTTGTCAGAAGTGGAACACCGTGTCATTCTTTTTTAGTTAGTCCAACAGGGACAGACAAATGAGTCTGTCATTCAGAGACTTCTCAGTCTGTACACAGTTTTAGCTTTTCTTCCATATGTAACTATTCCTATTAGTCTCCATCGCACTGAACTTCCTCCTCTGTTCTGTATGGATTCTACACTTGTACTGTCTTTATATCGTGGCCTTGATCAATTTATGCTTCTGCCTGAAATGCCCCAGTTCTTCCTCTCAAGGTATTTCCTATAACCTTGTAACTTGCAGGCTATTAGGTATTTGACTCATCAACTATTCTGGAGAATTTGGACCTAGAATTACTGTAAAATACTGAAATAATATATTTGTATTATAGTAGCCCCATATTCCTTCTAAAATAATCATCGTTTTAATTGTTAAAAATATCTGCATCACCAGCAAATGTTAGTGGAGGACCTCCTTTTTGTTGAGTAATGGACTTAAGCGTTGTCATACTGCTAGATTAATTTAAAGACAAATTAGTTGAATGATAGTTCTTTAAGAATAAAATGTTGTTAGTCCTAAATGATACCTTAATATTTTATTCTGTTAATAATTATGGAGTCTTGACTAATGGTTCTGAATTCTAATTGCACATTATAGTCAGCTGGGGAGCTTTGAAACAGTTCCTATGCCTAGGTTCAAACCCTAGAGATTCTGATTCAGTTGACCTGGAGTGGATATTGTTTTGAAAGTTCCCCAAGTGATTCTAATATGTAGCCAGATTGAGAACCACAGGTCTAGAATGATACTATCAAAAAATACAAGTGAGCATCAGTGGTTTCAGTCACTTTTAAGGTTCTATTCTGGAATGCTTCCAGCTGTGCAGTTTTGAACTTTGTCTTTCTGTGTTTTTACCTTAGCGGACTTTTAAAAACCTTATTGCCCTATTGTACATCCTACAAATGACTCACCCTTGTGATTGTAGTATAAAGCATTGTATGAAATATGATCTGATTTGCAAAGGGAAGACATTTTATGAAAAAAGTATTTCTTTAGATAACTTAAAATTTCTAAAAAATTATTGATTTTTTTTTTTACAAGAGGTTGTAGGGACACTGCAGATAATACAACATTCTATTATATAGTCTATTTAAATAGATTGTTAATTTATAGTACTAATCTGACTTTGAGTATTATTTATTTATTGTAAAGATTTTATTTATTTATTTGACAGAGAGACACAGCGAGAGAGGGAACACAAACAGGGGGAGTGGGAGAGGGAGAAGCAGGCTTCCCGCCGAGCAGGGAGCCCAACTCGGGGCTCGATCCCAGGACCCTGGGACCATGACCTGAGCCGAAGGCAGACGCTTAACGACTGAGCCACCCAGGCGCCCCTGAGTATTTATTTTTTGTCAAGCACTGAGATTCACAGTAAAAATATAGTACCTTAACTAGTTGTAAAAAAGGAATGTGCTACTAGAGCAATCAGACATTGGCAGTGATTAGTAAATGTGGCACTCTTAAATGTCTTATGATAAATTTGGTAGACATGTAGCATCTAAGTGGTTAGTGTATTTAACTTAAGAGGTTGAGGGGACTTTAAGTTTCAATAATAAAAGGAGTTAGGGCTAAGGAAAAAACACAAGTTAGAGGAAGAAAGAAAAAAGAGGTCAGTTAATAGAGAACACTAGAGAAAAAAATAGGATCAAAGACAAGAATTCAATTAACTTTTATGACAACAAAGCCTTTCCTCTGAGGAAGAAGAAATTAGGCGCTCCAGTTTGTTCTTTATTTTTGGGACACTTAGTTTGCTTTGTTATGTATGACCTTTATAAGCAAGATACACAAAGAATTTATAAGATGACACTGACTTTGTTCTACAGTTAGTAATTTGCTAATAAATTTCTAGTTTTATATAGAAACTTGCATGACTGTGAGGGGACTATTTCAAGAGCTGTAGTTTATATTAAGAAAATTTTAATGCATTATGGTGAGAATGTTATTGGATTATTGTCAAATTACTTGTTAGATTTTCTGTTTTTCTAAATATAGTGTATGCTGTAGGTATGTTTTATTTAATATATATTTTTATGGAATATAAGAATTTTGAAGGAATTTAATTCATGATCATAGGACTTTTTTTTTTAAAGATGTTATTTACTTATTAGAGAGAGAGAGAATGCACATGCGCATGAGCAAGGGTAGAGCAGAGAGGGATGAGCAGACTTCCACGCTCAACGTGGAGCCTGATGAGGGGCTCGATCCCACTACCTTGAGATCATGACCTGAACTGAAATCAAGAGTCGGATGCCCAACCCACTGAGCCACCTAGGTGCCTCATGATCATAGGACTCTTGAGGGAAGGTCAGGAAAGGCATTCGTTTTCAGTATACCAACACTTTCCTATGGGTGTATTAGTGTCGTTATACTTACAGAATCATTTCAAAACTTGTTGCCATGGTTGTATCTGTACTTCTAGTAGGCAAGAGAGGTAGCAACCTGCGTGGACTCTTGTCTTTGGTGAACAGTTGTAGAGGAAGTCTCTACAGACATTGAGGGGAGATTTTGAAGTACCGTTTATTGCTACTGAAAGTAGGCCTTTTGCCATATTTGGCACACATGTCTGATTATCAGTGCTTATTCTGGAAAATAATCGCCTTCCTTATTCCTAAAGAAAATAAACTAAATCTTAATGAAAATTACCACTTAAAATATCTTCAAACTAATTCAGCCATTTCTCTTATACTCACTGAGTTCCTTCTATGCTCCACACACTGTGCTTGTTGTTTGTAGGGAAAGGGTAAACGTCAAAGGAAAGTAAAATTGGCCCAGTGCCTGAACTTCTGGAGCATATACTTTTAATAACAGATGCTAAATTTTGTGCTTGGAAATATAGGCTATGGAAGAAACATGTAGGAAAGGCCGGGTAAGCAAAGGTCAGATCATGCTTGGTCCTCATAATGCTAAGACAGAGAGTGACTATTAGAAAAACCAGAAGGTTTTTATCAAGACCCGAAGGAGATAGCAAGGATGTCAACAACAGTACTAATTTCTGTAGTTATGACTTTGCATATTTGTATGTGACAGCATTTTTTTCATGGAAGCTTTAACATGGATTATTATGTCATTAGGAGTTTGAGCATCTCTCTCTTAAAATTAGAAAGTGGTTTCATTTATCCCTGTAATGTGTATACTGTAAAGGAGTGCAAGTGTAACATTTGTAGTATTTTTTTTTAAACTTCTTTGTGATAGATTATATAATCAGTTTAGTTTTAGATCGAGAAAATAAGATTAAGAAGTTTTTAGATTTTTTATGGGGTTGAATTTAAATCAGGAGTTACTGCTTTTAAAGTACTTTGGCCAAGGGCGCGTGGGTGGCTCAGTCATTAAGCATCTGCCTTCGGCTCAGGTCATGATCCCAGGGTCCTGGGATCGAGTCCCACATTGGGCTCCCTGCTCGGCGGAAAACCTGCTTCTCCCTCTCCCACTCCCCCTGCTTGTGTTCCTGCTTGTGTTCCTGCTCTCGCTGTCTCCCTCTGTCAAATAAATAAATAAATAAAATCTTTAAAAAAAAAAATAAAGTACTTTGGCCAAAAGGGTGATTCTTTAATTATTAGAAAGTAAAATTACTTTTGGTTTCCTATTATTTCATTTACATAAATTTACTTTAGTTTCAGTTCATGATTTAAAGACCTATGAACAACAAAGTGTTCTTAATCATCAAACTATAGAAAACAAAAATTCTAAAAAACTACATCAGGTTATTAGTTTTGCAGAGATAAATGGAAAAAAAATCCCCATACATCTAGGGCTTGTTCTAATTTATATTAAATAGCAAGCAAAAGCACATGTCATCTCCGCTGTGAAATATTTATTAGTTTTATGATTACTTTTTTATTTTCTCGGCTTTTACTTCACAACATATAGATTGAGGCTTTTTTAACTTTTTTTTTTAACCCTGTATTCTCATTGTGTGTATTTGTATATGTAATTACTCATGTTAATAAACACTGTTTGAGGACCTGTTGTATTCTAAATTAATTCAACAAATGAGCATAACTTAATCCCGTCTGTCACTGAGTCCCCATTCACCCTAGAATGGGAGATAGTTATACTGTGTGATAAGATAATAGAGATGGAGGAAGATAAAATAGTAACACTAAGAAGGGAGAGAATGGTTACTTATCGTCACATTGAGTGTTGTGTCAGGGAAGCTTTCACAGACTAGGCGGAGCTAAGGTAAGATTTAAAGAATAAATGGGCATTTCTTTGACTAGATAGAGAAGGGTATTTCAGCAGAGAGAGCTGCATATGCTAGAGCACTAACAATGAAACAGCATCACAAGTTCAGAGAACTGCACTTGGTTTCTTGCTGATGAAAAGGACATTAGGTGGAGAGAGTCACGAGTATGATCTGGAAAGACTTAAGGCTGGCAGAAGAGTTGGCCTTGGAGGACTGTTCAGGATTTTCTAATAGAGTAATGAGGTGGTTAATTTTGCAAGTGTGCGAAAGACGAGATTCTGAAGTAGTGAAATCTTTCGGAGGTTATATAGTAATTGAACCAATAGCGCTGTTGAAGAGAAGAGGGTAGAGTTGGCAGGTTATGTGGCCATTTGTATAGAGGGTATAGGAAAAGAATAACTTAAACGTCTCTCTTTGGTTTTTGGTTTTGGTTTTTATATTAATGTGTGTGTGGGTGCACACATGTTGGGGAATGATGTAGGAAGACTTACTATCAAATACTTAGTTTTACCCAGTTTTTAAATTTTGAAATAACTTCAGGGGCGCCTGGGTGGCTCAGTCGTTAAGCGTCTGCCTTTGGCTCCAGTCATGGTCCCAGGGTCCTGGGATCGAGCCCCACATTGGGCTCCCTGCTCGGTGGGAGGCCTGCTTCTCCCTCTCCCACTCCCCCTGCTTGTGTTCCCTCTCTCACTATGTCTCTATCTGTCAGATAAATAAATAAAATCTTTAAAAATAAATAAATTTTGAAATAACTTCAGACATACAGAAAAACTGCAAAATAATTCAAAGAATTCTGTGTACTCTTTAGCCCAAATTCACCAAATGTTGACTTTTTATCACATTTGCTTTTTATAAAGCAATGAATATATATTTTTTCTGAGCCATTTGAGAGCAATTGCAGATATTATGTCCTTTTACCCCTCAGTACTTCAGAGTGCACGCCCAAAAACCAAGGATATTTTCTTATATAACCACAGTACTGTAATCAAAATCAGGAAATTAACATTGATACAACAGTCTACTGGTTTTATTCAAATTTTGCTGAATTTTATAACTTCCTTTTGAGTAAATAAGAAACTTTTTTTTTTCCTGGCATAGGTTCCAGTCTAGGATCGTGTATTATTTTCACATGTCATACCTTTTAGATCTTTAATTTAGAACACTTCCTTGGTCTTTCTCTGTGTTTCACGATAGGACATTTTTGAAGAATATATGTCAGTTGTTTTGTAGAAATATTGCACCATTTGGATCTTTCTGATGTTTCCTCTTGATTAGATTTAGGTTATACAGTTTTGGCTGGAATACTACAGAAGTGTATCTGTATATCTTATCTGGAGGCCCATGGTATTGTCGTTCCATTACTGGTGATATAAATTATCGTGTGGATATGGTGGTGTCTTCCATGTTTCCCCACTGTAAACTTACCCCCCCCCCCTTTGTAACTAATAAGTATCTTTAGGGGAGACGCCTTGAGAATCTCTAAATATTTTATTTTTCATAAATTTTTTACCCATGAGTTTTACCATACAATGATAATTCTTACCTGAATTATTCTGTGTCCTTCTAACATGTACCTATAAATCTTGGAGCACTTTATATTCTGGCAACAAGATTTTCCAGAGTCATCTTATATTTTCTCTACCTGGCCTTGGAATATGCCATTTTTTCAAGGATTCCTGATTTTTTTAATGGGAATAGCATTTAGAAATCGTGATCCAGGCACCTGTGCTCATTGCTACTGAGATGTTATTGATTTTAGGACTTTGTATTAGGGCTCTCCAGAGAAACAGAACCAGTAGGACATATGCATAAGGAGATTTATCATAAAAAATTGGCTCATGTGACTGGAGGCTTAAGGCCTAGCCTGCTGAGTAGGGTGGCTGTCTCTGGAGACCAAGGGAGAAGGATGATCCAGTTCAAAAGCCATCAGGCAGGAAGAGCTGATGTTGCAGATTAAGTCCGAAGGCAGTCTATTAGGGAATTCTGTCCTGTTAGGGAAGGGCCAGTCTATTTGTTTTATTCAGGCCTTCAGCTGATTGGATGAGGTCACCCACAACACAGAGGGCAATCTGCTTTATGATTAAAATGTTAATCTCGTCAAAAACAACCTTGCAGAAACATTCAGAATAATATTTAATCAAATAGCTGGGCACTCTGTGGCCTAGTCAAATTGACACATAAAATTAATCATCAGAACCTTCTCAGTGGACAGAGCTAAGGAACATGTACACACACCTCTATATCTAAATGTTTTAAAAGCTGTGATTACATATTAATTTTTTGTATTCCAGCCATCATTATGGGGTTCATTCTAGACTCCCTCCCCCCTTCCGTATTTGTAACTCCATTTGACAGTGAGAAGTCTGACTCTCATTACTTATTTATTTGCTCAATCCCAGAAAACACAGAAAGTAATTCAGAATTGCTAATCCTTAACACTGTAAAACCAAACAAACTCATTTATTGGAGTTCAGTATTTATTTACAGTTTTGTTTTGTTTTGTTTACAGCCTGAGAAGAGTATGTAGTAAAAATACTATGTTCGGAAGTTATTTGGGTTAGTTCTTCCCCTCCTTCCCCCATTTAGTGTAGTATGTTTGTCATTTGAAATACTATTAGAGACTTTTTTTTCTTTTTGATTTCTATTTTGGGGTTTATTTTTCCTCTCATCCTTGTTGATCTTGTTATATTTTTTTGAGTATGTGAAACATTAGCATGGTTCCAAAAGTCAGAACTACACAGAATCATCTCTTCTCCTTTTGAACCTCCCATGTTTGGCACCCAATCTCCTGTTTTCTGTAGGCAACTACTCTAGTTTCTCATTTATCCTTTGTTTCTCTTTGCACAGAATGAACAGATAAATGTATATATTCTTTTTTCTCTTTATTACATAAGAAGTAACACACTGCAGACCTTATTTTGCACTACTTTTTTCACTTAACAGTGTGTGCTGCATATCCATGTTATTTCATAGAGATCTTCATTCTTTTTTAGAGCTACATAGTACTCCATTGTGTGGATATATCAATTCTTTATTAAACTGTTACCTCTGGGGGTGCCTGGGTGGCTCAGTCGTTAAGCGTCTGCCTTCCGCTCTGGTCATGATCCCAGGGTCTTGGGATCGAGCCCCGCATCGGGCTCCCTGTTCGGCGGGAAGCCTGCTTCTTCCTCTCCCACTCCCCCTGCTTGTGTTCCCTCTCTTGCTGTGTATCTCTCTGTCAAATAAACATGTCTTTTAAAAAAATTAACTATTACCTCTGGACGTGCAGGTTGTTTGCAATTGTATTTTCCAATTCTGTATGTACTGTAGTGAATAATCTTGTGTAACATATTTTTATATTTTTGAAAGCATCTCTTTCCCCTTACTCTTTATTTTGCATATTTGTGCTTTCTCTTTTTTTTCTGGATTAATCTTGTCTATTTTCTTAATTTAAAAATTCCCCAAGATTTCAATTTATGAAATAGATATACTTTTTTTTTCTAATTCTCTGCCTCATTAATTCTTTTTTTATCTACCATTTCCATCCTTGTGTTTTCCTTTGGTTTACTGTGTTCATTTTGAACTAGGAACTTACTGTTTTTACTGTTGATATAAATGTTCACAGTTTCAGATTTTCCTCTTTTCAGTGCATTAGATGTATCATTTCATATTATTTTTTGAAAATCTAATTTTGGTTTTACTCAAGAATTGTTTAGTAGTAGAAACTTTTAAAATTTTGTGTGTGTGTTTTTTTAAGATTTTATTTACTTATTTGAAAGAGAGAGACACAGTGAGAGAGGGAACACAAGCAGGGGGAGTGGGAGAGGGAGAAGCAGGCTTCCCGCCGAGCAGGGAGTCCGATGCGGGGCTCGATCCCTCATGACCTGAGCCGAAGGCAGACGGTTAATGACTGAGCCCCCCAGGCGCCCCAGAAAGTTTTGAAATTTTGAATTTAATACCCTGATTGTTTTTGGTTTTGTTAGTAATGTCCAATTTTTTTTTTTTTAAGATTTTATTTATTTATTTGACAGAGAGAGACACAGTGAGAGAGGGAACACAAGCAGGGGCAGTGGGAGAGGGAGAAGCAGGTTTCCCACTGAGCGGGGAGCCCAATGTGGGGCTCTATCCCAGGGCCCTGGGATCATGACCTGAGCTGAAGGCAGACGCTTAATGACTGAGCCATCCAGGCGCCCCAGTAATGTCCAGTTTTATTAGAATTGTGATCAGTGTTTATATCATGAAATATACGTTGCTTTCTTTAAGACCTACAATAGGATCACTTTTTTTTTTTTTTTTTTGGTGGTCAGTATTCATGTCCACTTCAGAAGGAGGTAGAGTTTTTATTATCAGGCTGTAAAATTTGATACATACCTGTAAGAGCTACCTTATTTATGTTATATAAGTTGTTTATATTCTCAGTAATTGTTATATTTTAAGTTAACTTCCTGTGTGTGTGTGTTGTTCTCATATATTATTAAGGTGGTTTTTCTGTATCTTTGTGTGCCTGTAGTTTCAGCTTTGTAAAGGAAGTTGTTTTTTTTTTTTAAAGATTTTATTTATTCATTTGACAGAGAGAGACAGAGTGAGAGAGGAAACACAAGTGGGGGAGTGGGAGAGGGAGAAGCAGACTTCCCGCGGAGCAGGGAGCCCGCCGCGGGGCTTGATCCCAGGACTCTGGGATCATGACTGAGCTGAAGGCAGATGCTTAATGACCGAGCCACCCAGGTGCCCAGAGAAGTTTTTTTTTTATTATTATTATGTTAATCACCATGCATTACATCATTAGTTTTTGATGTGGTGTTCCACGATTCAGTGTTGCGTAGAACACCCAGTGCTCCATGTAGAACGTGCCCTCCTTAATACCCATCAAGGCTAATCGATCCCCCCACCCCCCTCCCTTCTAGAACCCTCAGTTTGTTTCTCAGAATCCATTGTCTCTCATGGTTCGTCTCCCCCTCCAATCTATCCCCCTTCATTCTTCCCCTCCTGCTATCTTCTTCATCTTGTTTTTTTAACATATAATGTATTATTTGTTTCAGAGGTACAGGTCTCTGATTCATCAGTCTTACACAATTCACAGCGCTCACCATAGCACGTACCCTCCCCAATGTCTATCACCCAGCCACCCCATCCTTCCCACCCCCACCACTCCAACAACCCTATTTGTTTCCTGAGATTAAGAATTCCTCATATCAGTGAGGTCATATGATATATGTCTTTCTCTGATTGATTTATTTCGCTCAGCATAATACCCTCCAGTTCCATCCACGTTGTTGCAAATGGCAAGATTTCATTCCCCTGATGGCTGCATAATATTCCATTGTATATATATACCACATCTTCTTTATCCATTCATCTGTCGATGGACATCTTGGCTCTTTCCACAGTCAGTTAAGCGTCCGACTTTTGGTTTCAGCTCAGGTTGTGGGATTGAGCCCCATATAGGGCTCTGCACTCAGTGTGGAGTCTGTTTGAGATTCTTTCCCTCTGCTCCTCCCCTCTGCTTGCGCTCTCTCTCTCTCTCAAATAAATAAATGAAATCTTAAAGAAAGAAAGAAATATTTGCTAGCAAAAAAAACTTCTTTTTGACTGTCTAGAGGAATCCGAGAGTTTCCTCTATGGTTCTTTCGTGAATTTTACAGGTCAGATAAATCTGCTCAGTGAGATGTGGGTGCTAGAATCAGGAGCCATCTAAATATTGCAAGAAAGAGCTAGGAGCTAGAAAGTATAGATATCTTAAAAGTGAGAAAGTGAGTTAGTTGGAAGAGGAGATAATGGTGAATATTATAATAAAAGTGAAGATATAATTCAGAAAGTGGAAAAATGTTCATGTTATATTTAGTGATTTTTTCCCAAGTGTTGAAATATAATGAAAACTCACTTAGGCTCTAAAGATAGTAAAGTTAAATAAGCCAGTTCTAAAAGCCAGAAGTTAGAATGGGTTGTAGCATAAAGAAGACTTTATAAAGTGCCTCTCTCCATTCATGATCCTGATGGGCCAGGTCCCAAGATGTTTCAGTAAAGGTTCCTGAACTATGTAATTTAATATTCTGCTCAAAGTAAATGCATGCTCTATTCATAGTGCTTTGTCAAGTTTAAGATTACGTAAGCTTGTTTTCTTACTCTTTCTCTTGTTTCCTAATTATTCTGCCCAGTGACTCCTAAATGAGAAAGCCATGGTGGGATCAGGAGAAGTGAGTTAATTCAGCAAATATTGTGCATTGGTCAAATCCAACACATACTTTAGATTTCAGAAATAACCTTTTTGGTTCTTTTGACTATGTAGCTAAAATAAATTGTTATTAAATTTGGAACTGTGCTTTTCATTGTTGAAATGTGTTACATGCGAAACCTATGGACTCTGTTATAGGGTTAAACAATATGATATTTAATATCATATTAAAGATCTGCCTGTCTTTGACCAGCCACTGCTGTTCACACATTACAGTGAATGCCTATTGTGGACATACGCTTTTCTTAGTAATTTATTCACTTAAAAAAGAGTATGATAGGGTGATGGTGGTAGAGGGAGGGGGAGACTGCTGAGGAAATGACCCCAGTCACAAAGTAAGAAAGACCTGAAGAGACCAGGAACAAAAGTTCTCCAGTGCCAACAAAGCAGCAGAAGCAAGGATTCTGCTTTCCTGCCTGCTTTTATCTTCTGGTTCTGCGGGTCTCCTCCTCTTCAGCAGTTTTACATGAGGATCAAATACTCAGATCTTTCTCCATAAAGGGTTTTAGAATATGATGATGAATATGTGAATATTTTAAGATTATGTGTAGTCTATTTTCTGTGTCGTCTTGATTTTGAAATGAAATATTACTAAATGCAAAAATTTTTTAAAGGATTGTAGCTTCCTCTTTTTATGGTATTGGCATGTTAAATTGAGTCTTTTTAATTTTATTGTAGGCATTTTCAGACATACAAAAACAGAGAATAGTAAAATGAACCACTGTTTATGTATCCTCTGCTTTCAACAGTTATCAACACATGGCCAGTTTTGTTCCATGTATGCCCCCCCATTATTGACATAAATCCCAGACATATTTCATTTGCAAATATTGAAGTATGTTATTAGAAGAGATTCTTTTTTTTTCTTTTTTTAAAGAATTTATTTATTTGAGAGAATGAGAGACAGAGAGCACAAGAGGGAGGAGGGTCAGAGGGAGAAGCAGACTCCCCGCTGAGCAGGGAACCTGATGTGGGACTCCAGGATCATGACCTGAGCCAAAGGCAGTCGCTTAACCAACTGAGCCACCCAGGCACCCTTAGAAGAGATTCTTAGCAAATATAACCTTCATGTCATTATATTTTAAAAATGAGCAGTTCTGTTTGAGAGCTGTTAAAGACCTTTATTCATATTATAATAAAGGTTACTACATTAAACAAGAGCATGAGAAGTAATGTACTTAGGCCTTGGACCCAGCCTTAGGTTTAAATGCTAGTTTTGCTATTTGTGAGCTACATGACTTTGGGCAGGGTAACCTCTCTTCATCTCACTAAGCCTAGTTTCCTCAGTTGTTAAATGGTGAAAACACTACTTCTAACAGGGTTGTTGTGAGTTAGAAATGAAGCAATGAATGCAAAGTGATTAGGATACTGCTTTACAGAACATTCTAGTAATGTTACTCATTGTTATTTTTATTTGAAGGTATAAGGAAATACATAGGCAACTAATTTAAGATTCTACCTTTCAGGATAGGTGTTATTTTAAAGTGACTTGCATTCAATTTTAAGCCTTTGATATTTAGGGACTACAGAAGTGTCTTAGTATTGGTTTTGTTCAAAGGCACATTTTATACTTTTCTCAAAAGCAGTCTTGATTTGTTTTAAAACATGATACCATTGAAAGGAATAATTATTTAACCTTTAATCAAACCTTGGATGTCTTTATGTGTGTTGGTATGAAAACTTTGAGATACCCTAAGAGGTAAGACATTAATTTATAAATCTCTCCTTGTAGGTTAAAAGTAAAAAGCAAATCTCAGTCCCCTTTTTAGTACCAATTTATTTAGGGTGATAGGAAGTTTGGGTATCTGTGAACATAAAAGTGGTATCAATATTATTGCTTATACTCTTCTTTCTTCTCTCTGTTTAATCCACTTAATCTTTATTCTTACTGTTTGACCCAGCCAGAATATACAGTGTTGAACAAAATTTGTCTCTGCAGCTAAAATTCTTTCATAGCAATGTGTTTTATTTATAGTGGAAGTTGGGGATAAATTGCTCAGCATATTCAATTCATTTTACAGACTTCCTGGAACATACTGCTTACCTATTTAGTATTTATTTTTTAATACTTAAACTGTGTATTATTTTCATCCAGATTTCCCTAATCTACAAAATGGGCAATTCTGTTTATGTTTTAAGTTATTTTTTGACAGCTTTATTGAGATAAAATTTACATGCCATAGAATTCATCCATTTTAAGTGTACAGTTCAGTGATTTTTTTTTTTGTAGATTTGTGGAATTATCACCACAATTTGATTTTACACTTTCATCTGTGAAGAAAGAATCCTCATGCCCATTACCAGTAATTCCCCATACTTACTCCAGCCCTAGGCAACCACTAATTTACTTTTCTGTCTCTATGAATTTGCCAACTTTGGATATTTCATATAAATGGAATCATGTAATATATGACCTTTTGTGTTTGGCTTCTTTCACTTAGTATATTTTTAAGGTTCATTTATGTTATACCATGTATATTACTTTATTCCTTTTTCTTGCCAATTATCCATTATATGGATGTACCACATTTTGTTTATCCATTCAGAATAGATGTGTGTTTCCATGTCTTGAGTGTTATGAATAGTACTGCTATGAACATTTATGTGTTTTTGTGGGGATGTATTTATTTATTTAAAAAATTATTAACATGTATGAAATAATGGTTCTCTGCTATTTGTGTTTTTATTTATTTATTTATTTTTTAAGATTTATTTATTTGAGAGAGAGAGACAGAGCACAAGCAGCAGGGAGGGGCAGAGGGAGAGGGAGAAGCAGGCTTCCCGCTGAGCAGGGAGCCTGATGTGGGGCTCGATCCCAGGACCCTGGGATCATTACTGGAGCTGAAGGCAGACACTTAACCAACTGAGCCATCCAGGTGCCCCTATTTGTGTGTTTTTAATTTAGATTTTATTTTGTGATAATATAGTGGAGAGAAGCACTGTGCAGGGTTTTAGGGTTTCATGAAATTGGGGTTAATGTTATTTGCTGTGCAGCCTTACGAGGGTAAATGTATGTCCTCTAGATCTCCGTTTCTGCTCTAGAGCGGATGTTTGTGTCCCTCCCCAAAATTCATATGTTGAAAACTAATCCCCATTGTGATGGTATTTGGAGGTGGGCCTTGGGAGGTGATTAGTGTGCTCTTATAAAAGAGACCCCAGAATGCTCCCTTGCCCTTCCCACGATGCGAGGACACGCGTAGAGGATGGACCTCTTGTGGGTCAGGAAGTGGGCCTTCACCAGACACCTCCATATTGATCTTGGACTTCTCAACCTCCGGAAATGTTAGAAATAAATTTGTTATTTATAAGATACCCACTTTATGGTATTTTGTTGTAGCAGCCTGACCAGAACCATGAGAAATAAATTTCTCTTGGTATTTTTGTTATAGCAGCCCAAATAGACTAAGACAGTTTCCTTATCAATATAATGAAAAAGTTGGAGTAGATGCTGTCTGTGATTCTTAGTCTGTGATTTATAAATCTGTTAATTTCTGTATGATCTTGGGGAAATTCTCTTTGCCTCACTTTTCTCATCAGAAAAAATGGGGTTGCTAACAAAATAGTATGTTGTTGTGAGGATGAAATAATATTCTTGAGCATAAGAAAATGCCAGGATGTATTGAGTTACTTAAAATAAAGTTGTGGCCATTTTAGTGTGTTGGACCAAAAAAGCCTTAGGAGGGAATGCTTTGGCTGTGGCCTTGGAGAATCAGTGGTAGTAAATCAGTAATTAGTGGAGGAAGGAAAATTTACCTGCTAATAATAGATTTATTGAGTGCCTACCATCCTGGAGTATATTAAATACTATACATATATTAGCTTACCGAATTCTCAGTCCTGTGAGTTAGTTCAAGGATTTTGCTTGTAAGAGAAATTAAAGTAATTGCCTAAGCCACTAGTTAGTAAATGGCTGCTTTGGAGTCACACCTTGTCTCCAAGGCCATGATCTTTTTTTACCACTGCACTATACTGCCCTTTAGAAAGAACAGCTCTTTGGAACAGAATCCCATGGCAAAGAAGTTTTCAGTGGGGGAGGTCTTTGCTTGGGGAAAGGTAGCTAATATTATTAACAGTCCTTATGAGGTATAAAAGAGGTGATCATTTTATGAATAGTTTTTCATGTGTCTTATATTACTTTGTTCCATTGATGGTGAGGTGACATTTTAGTGAACAAGTTAAAGGATTTGCAGTATGTTCAATATTGCTTTTGTGTTTTGTAGTTTAACAAAAAATACAGTATACATTTTTTTTTAAATGAGATTTTTAGTATGATGGAAAATAACTCTTTTACGTGTTCCACTGGCTTCTTCTGCCGGGTAATACTGTAATTCCATTTTTGAGTAGTTTTCCATTGTATTAGTTAACTTAAACACTTCTAAACATTTTTTAGTATGATTTTTTACTTTTTTTCCAGTGTGGTGTTTGGTATGTGCCTTATATTGATATTATATAAACAAAAAAATGTGATAGTGCCAAAATCTCAGTTCGTGTTATATGTATATTTCAGTTGAACAGAAGTTCTCTTGTGAATGTGTGGTAACCAACATATAAACAATTGGATACTAAAAATTAATTTTTATGCCAATTCTTTGGAATTAGGAATCTGATGATACATTGAACCTTTGTTCAAATCCATTAGACTGTTAATATCTGGGATAGATACTGGATTTTGTCTGAGATCAGCTCAGTGAAAGTCATGTATGTCTTTGCCAAGGATAGAGGAAGAACACGTCTTTCTAGGGTAAAGGTTAGGAGAGAAGAGGTTTGGTGATTACCCAGAGAAATTCTGAGATGAAGAGAAGGGCAGGAGATCTATAGCAGGTGAAGAGGGATTGGAATCTAGAAATGAGAGTTTGTAAAGTTATTATGGCTGGACGTGCTTCTTCCTCTGGTGATGGAGGGAGACCTACCCAGCCAGGTGAACTCAATGGGCATATTCATTGCCCTGGAGAAGGAAGTGGTCCAGGCTTCTTGGAGCTCAGGAAGACTGACTGAGATGCAGAAACCATGCAGGTAGAGAGCTCATCTGAGAGCTTTGGAAACATATAAAGAGGCTTTAGCCATGGGATTCTCTATAGCTGGGGATGCCAGAAATACCTTTACCTTCCTAGAATTCTTCAAGCCTGATTCACTTTGCTAAAACAATATTCCCTTTTCTTGCTCTTCCTCACTTTTGGTGAAGAAGCAGCCAAACTCCTGAGAATTTATCACTACACAGACAAGAAGAACCAAAGATTTGAAAAATTTATACAGTTGAGGAATTTTTATAGTTGGACTTTCAAAATATGGAGGTTTGCATCTGCTAGGGGTTTGGTAGAATAGCTAGAGTTGTGGAGAAATCCTTAAGGAACGGACTTCCCTATGTTTCTGAGCCAGTGTCACTGGCTCCTTTTGAAAGGGACAGGGCAAGAAGGGTGGTGTAGGAGTAGTTGCTTGTATTGTTTTTGAGGAGAGTAAAGTGGTGTCCTATTATTACCATTAACAGTAGACTTGAATTTTTGAAGTTTAATTACAGTATAGGACTTTTAATGTCCCACTGAACTTAATACAGAATTTTTTTCTGTCTTTTGAGGTAGATTATTGATATTTTCATAGCAAACTCAAAATATTTCTCTTTCTAACCTCTCTTCCTTTCTCCCTCCCTTTCTTCCTTTCTCCCTCCCTTACTGAATAACCAAGTCCTGATGCATTTGTAAAAATGATACTATTCAATGATATTTTAGCTTTTAGTTTTATTTAGAGAAATTATAGTTTTGGCTAGATGTGTATTGTGGTGAAAGTTAACCATTATTTTATCACTTTTATTTAAAATCTGTTCAAAAGGATTGTTCTTTCATTTAGAATTGTCAATATTATTGTAAAACCAGATTAATAATCATACACTGGCATAATGAAAAATTACATAAATTTTCAACTCTTGATCTGCTTCACTGTTGTAAAGTTGGATAATGTTTATTTCTGCATAATTTTATATATGGCTATGTAGAGTGATGAACCCAGTTAGATAGTATCTATATATGCGCTTGTTTTCATCTCCAAGATTGCTTTTACTTCATAACAACAGTTGAAGGTATTTCTAATCAGAATTTAAGGACAGCTGTAGTATTTCTTCTGGAAGTGCAGGCTAAGGAGCCAGCATTCTGATTTTGTTCATTGCCATTATGTGTCTACATGATGTAGACTTATTAGAGATGATTTAGTTAGCCTTAGGCTATCCTAATGGGTTTTCACTGGTTGTTAAAGCTCTTTGAAGAATCTAACTACATTTTCCAAATAAACTGGTTGATTTATACCTATTGAGAGAGGAGTTCCAGTGCACCCACTCATATCATCAATTACAATCTGTTAGGAAGTGTAATTTGCCCAGTCTTGATTAAAAGGCTTGCAATTCTCTTTTTCCTTATGCTCAGCACATCCTCTGCTGCCCTCTAATGGCTGCCCATAGGTAGTACCATTGATGTCCATCTAACCACCATCACGGACCTGCCTTTCTCTAGCATCCAGCAGTTCATGTACCTGCTGGATCTGTGGGAGACTGTCCCAGTAGAAAGAAACTGGGAGGACTGCTTTGAAGGAAAAGCATGCACATATGATCCTATGATTGCCCCACACTTGGAATAATGTTAGGATTTGTAGGGTGTTTGTTTCATATATTTCTTCATTTGTTTATACATTCATTTATTAGATTTTTTTGAATGCCAGTTCTGTCTAGCACCTAACATTGCCTAGATCTGTTAGGTGCTTATTATAGTTTTGTTAAATAAGGAATGAATGAGTGAGTAAATACAAAGATAAATCAGAAATGATCTCTGGCCTTGGGGAGACAAGATACCAATTTACCTATTTGGCTGTCCCAATGTTCCTCTAGAATGCTCCAGGATCTTGGGAGAGATGTTCAGAGTAGAAGATGGATACAAATATTAGTTGAAACTTAGTCTCCTTTACATATCTAGTTCACAGAATTTGTCATCTCTAATTGTAAAGATCTGTTACTTATTTATTTATTTTCCCACTTGTATGATGTACTTAGAGTAGTGAAATTCATAGAGACAGAGAAGAGAATGGTTGCAGGTGGGGAAGGTGGGTTGGGGCACGGGAAAATGAAGAGTTGTTTAATGGGAACAGAGTTTCAGTTTTGCAAGGTGAAAAAAGTTCTGGAGTTGGATGGAGTGATGATTGCACAACAGTGTGAATGTACTTTATAAGGGCTCTAAAACCTCTGTTTTAGGTAGGATTATTTTGCAGCCAGGAGTGGTAATAATTGACTTCAGTGTTTCTTGCTTTTTTTTTTTTTAAAGATTTTATTTATTTATTCATGAGAGACAGGAAGAGAGAGAGAGAGAGAAGCAGAGGGAGAAGCAGGCTCCCAAGGAGCGGGGAGCCTGATGCGGGACTCGATCCCAGGACTCCAGGATCATGACCTGAGCTGAAGGCAGACGCTTAACCATCTGAGCCACCCAGGCGCCCTGTTTCTTGCTTTTGGTTGAAGATAACGTGCAGTCATGGTTGCACATTTTTCTATATATTCACTTGATTCCAAGGCATCTCATCTGCTTTAAACTCTGACTTTCTGCCTCTTTTATATTTATAAATATAATTTATAATATTTATATTATTATTTATATTATATAATTTATATATATAATGTATATAATTAAATATAATTTATATTATATAAAATATTATAATTTATAATAATAAATTGTAACAAAATGGGTCATTTTAAATGACCATATATGAAATATGACATGTTTTTGTTTAGCATGTTGTGAATTGTTTAATTCTTCCTTTTTTTTTATTTTTTTTAAGATTCTATTTATTTGACAGCGAGACACAGCGAGAGAGGGAACACAAGCAGAGGGAGTGGGAGAGGGAGAAGCAGGCTTCCTGCCGAGCAGGGAGCCTGATGCGGGGCTCAGTCCCAGGACCCCGGGATCATGACCTGACCCGAAGGCAGATGCTTAATGACTGAGCCACCCAGGCGCCCCTAATTCTTCCATTTCTTAACTTGCTTCATGTAGCAAGTTTTTAAGAAAATTACTTTCCTTGCTTTATTAATTAATTAATATCAGGTAAATATTCATCATTGGCTTCTTTTCTTGTTTGAGAATATGATCCACTCAAATATATTTCGGTTGAATAAGCTTCTTGTGAATAATAATGGTTTGTCTCTATCTTACTGGAGAAGAGCATGACCTTTGTATTATGTGACATTTTATTGTGGTGATGGTAGTGGATGGTTGTATTTTGCAAGATTTTCCTTTATTTTTGTGTTTTGTACATTTTGTGAGATATAGGAGATAACCAGAGATAGGTAAATTTTTTTATGGCTGTGCTAATGAGTTGAAAAATCTAAAGCAAATAACTTTGGGAAAACTATTTAATTGGAACTAGTAGTACAGTAATCATTTTTCATTACCCATCTCTTTTGTGATGGCAATGAAAGATTGGTGGAAAGGAGACTCTGGAAGGGTAAACATCACAGCTTTCTTTTTTTTAAATTTTTTTATTTTTTAAAGTTTTTTTTTTAGAGAGACTGAGTGCAAGTGGGGGGAGAGGCAGAGGGCGTGAGAGAATCTTTTAAAAAATTTTTTTATTTAAATTCAATTTAGGTAATATATACTGTATTATTAGTTTCAGGGGTAGACTTTAGTGATTCATCAGTTGCCTACAACTCCCAGTGCTCACCACCTCAAGTGCCCTCCTTAATGCTCATTGCTCAGTTACCCCATCCCCCACGTGGCCACCTTCCCTCCAGCAACCCTCAGTTTGTTAACTACAATTAGAGTTTCTTATGGTTTTCCTCTCTCTCTGTTTATTTTATTTATTTATTTTCCTTCCCTTCCCCTCTGTTAATCTATTTTGTTTCTTAAATTCCACATGAGTGAATTCACGTGGTATTTGTCTTTCTTTGACTGACTTCACTTAGCATAATACCCTCTAGTTCTGTCCATGTCATTGCAAATGGCAAGATTTCATTCTTTTTGATGACTGCGTAATATTCCATTTGTGTGTGTGTGTGTGTGTGTGTGTGTGTGTGTGTGTGTGTAAATATACATATATACACACACACATACCACATCTTCTTTATCCATTCATGTGCCGATGGACATTGGGCTCTTTCTGTAGTTTGGCTATCGTGGACATTGCTGCTATACGCATTGGGGTACATGTGCTGCTTTGAATCACTGTGTTTGTATCCTTTGGATAAATACCTAGTAGTTCAATTGCTGGGTCATATGGTAGTTCTGTTTTTAACTTTTGGAGGAAACTCCATACTGTTTTCCAGAGTGGCTGTACCAGTTTGCATTCCCATTAACAGTGTAAGAGCGTTCCCCTTATTCTGCATCCTCACCAACATCTGTTGTTTCCTGACTTACTAATTTTAGCCATTCTGACTGGAGTGAGGCAGTATCACATTGTGGTTTTGATTTGTATTTCCCTGATGCTGAGTGATGTTGAGCATTTTTTCACGTGTCTGTTAGCCATAAGAGAGAGAATCTTAAGCAGGCTCCACACCCAGTGTGGAGCCTGCTGCGGGGCATGATCTCATGACCTGAGCCAAAATCAAGTGTCAGGCACTTAACCGACTGAGCTACCCGGGTAGGTGCCTCAGCAGCTTTCATTTCTTGGCTGCTTTACATTTTATCCATGAGGTCATTTGAAATGGCCTATATTTCTCATTAAGCTACTTTTTCATCACTTTCAACATATTCTTAAAAAAAAAAGGCTTATTAAAAAAAATCTTAGTATTTTGTCATGCTGGGATGGTTCTGTAAAGTAATGGAAAGTTTGGATAAAACATCCATCTCTCAGGAGACAGTGACAAAAAAGTAAGATTGCTTCTGGATATCATAGTGTGTCAAGGTAAATCTAGACTGGAGACTGAGACCATCTATCTTTTTCATTTTAAGTATATGGGAATAATACAATGGTGAAAAATTTGGCATTGTCGGTATACAATCAATAACAACTTGCAAAGCTTGGATAACACAGATACTACATTAAGGGTCAGCTGCAGTCATCATTTCTTATGCCTTGTGGGATCTTAGGAATTCCAGATGGTCTTTTCTCTTGGGTACTGGTTAATTGGGTTTTAGTGTGGCAGTGGTTTAAACCTTAGTATTGATGGACACTTTCATTCAGAATAAATGGCAAAAGATTAAAAAAAAAAGCATTAAATGATTGCAGACACCATCTACTAAACTCTGAATTACGGTTTTGTTTCCTATACCAAGCAAGTTTCTCTGTTGACTAAATGAGAAGGATATTCTAGCTAACTTAAGTAGGAAAGGGATTTATTGGAAGGATGTTATATAGCTCACAGAATTGATAATAAGGATGGAGAAATAGGCTCAGAAAATAGGAAGGAACCAAAGGCAATTGAGAATTGGTCTGTGCTCATGCCAAAGGAAAAGTTTAATTAGAAAGCCAGTTCTGTTTCTATGATTAAGTTGTTCCTGTATCTGTATTACCCCTTCAAGGTTGAAATTCCTTTGTGGCAGCATCCCATTGACAACCTAGAGCAGCACTTCTCTTGTTTCCAGCTTATAGGGCGGTGTCTTAGGTCAAAACTTTTTATAACAATTCTTATAACACTTGCCATTTGCACTGTTGATTGTTGAAGCAATGGTAGGCAAAAGTTACGGTGCCTTAGCATGGATTAAGGCAATAGCACATATATATATCTCATATATATATATATATATATATATATATATATATATATATGAGATGTACGTATTTGTGTGTGTATATATATCATATATGTATAATATGTATGATATGTATATATTTGTGTATGTATGTATATTATATATATAACATATAAATTTTGTGTATAGTTTAGAGCTCCATCTTGTTCATTTGGCCAGATGTCACTGGATATTTTCAGAGCTGTTTTATCAGCAAGTTGATAATGTAGTGATAATGTAGTGTGAGAATATCATTACTGGAATATATTGCCTGGGTATGAATCCTAACTTCCCCACTTAACTAGCTGTGAGATGCTGGGCAACATTTAACCTGTCTAAGCTCCAGTTAATTCTTCTGTAAAATGGGGATGATAATGATAGTTAGAAATAGCATGAGGATTAAATAAGTTAATACAAATAAATAATTTAGAACAATGTATGGCTTATAATAAATATTTAGTAAATGTTAATTTTCATTATTATAATTGTTGGGGAGGAAAAAATTTTCTCTGCCTTTGAAGGTTCTTTAGTCTAAGAATTTTTTTTTTTAAAGCTTTTATTTATTTATTTGAGAGAAAGAGAGCACAAGCGGGGAAGTGGCAGAGAAAGACGGAGAAGCAGGCTCCCTGATGAACAGGGAGCCGGATTTGGGGCTTGATCCCAGGACCCTGGTATCATGACCTGAACAAAGGCAGATGCTTAACTGACTGAGCCACCCAAGCGCCCCGGAGCTGGTCTGAGAATTAAATTAACATGAGACAGATTGACAGGAGAAAATCAAATTAATTACCTATAGGGAATCCACATAATTATGAGATTCTAAAGACAGCCAGGCAAAATGAGGTATATATGTCATCCTGAACTTAGGAGAAAGGGGTAGGAAAGCAATTCACAGGAAGATGAAAAAGAGTAAATGTTCGGTAAACAAATGTTGGGCCCTGTAGAAACAATAGGAACAATAAGTTATAGAGAGGACTTTAATCAGAGATCAAAGTTTGCTTAAGTTCTTCCCTGTCTACTGCTCTGAGTTCATATTATAATGTGGTTTTCTATAGTGATAGCTCTCTTCCTGGAGCAGGCCCTTTAATCTAAGTTCTTTTAAGCATTTAGGGGAAGGTCAGAGTTTCTGTGTCTTTTGGGCCTTGATTATTTTTGTTTTTAGCTCAAAATAATCTGAATATCCAAGTGGCATATCTGGGGACAACTAATTCACTCTGAACCCCCACATTGTCATGTTTTCAAATCTGGTCTCTGACAAGGTGGTCACAAGAGAAGGGACCATAGATATGAATCTGAGCTGTTTGGTTTTTGTAGAGCTGGTTAACTGATTCATCAGGTTAAGATATTGATCTGGAAGTATGAACTACTGGTTTTATTTTATTTATTATTATTATTTGTTTATTAAGATTTATTTATTTGACAGAGAGCAAGAGAGGGAACACAGCAGGGGGAGTAGGAGAGGGAGAAGCAGGCTACCTGCTGATCAGGGAGCCTGATGCAGGGCTCGATCCCAGGACCCTGGGATCATGACCTGAGCCAAAGGCAGACGCTTAACGACTGAGCCACCCAGGCACCCCTATTACTATTTTTTAAGATTTTATATACCTGAGATAGAGTGAGAAAGAGTGAGAGAGCACAAGTTGTGGGGAGGGGCAGAGGGAGAGGAAGAAGCAGGCTCTCCACTGAGCGGGGAGCCTGCTGTGGGGCTCCATCCCAGGATCCTGAGATCATGACTGGAGCCAAAGGCAGACACTCAACTGACTGAGCCATCCAGGTGCTCTTGCTACTGGTTTTAGATTTAAAATGTATAATGTGAGCTTTTCCATCATGTTTCCTACTAGTTGTATGTCAGCCGGTGCCAATGTAGAACAAAAATGAACAAATTGCAAACAAATATTCAAGAATAAAACTTGAGAAAAACATATCCTACTTAGTTTGATAGTGATTTTTTCTTTGCAGACAGGTACAAATAATGGTGATTTTTTTTTTTTTTTGGTATATACAGAAGCTGTAAAATAATATATTTCTTTAAGTATTTAATCTTGTTTAGTCATTATTTGACAGATATGAAGACCACATCTTTTGTTAATATCTGAGTTTTTTTCCTTAAAAGACTTTTTTTTTTTTTTTTAGGGCAGGGCTATGACTTGAGTTTTTAGCTCCAGCTGATAACACAGTATCTGAAATGGGATACGTTCATAGCTAATTTTTGCTGAATAAGTAATATATTTTCATGTGGAGTCACATCTTCTACTCTGCTTGAAAATTATTTTCAAAAGAGTATGCTTTGTGGTGACTATAGTTTATAATACTTTACTGCATATTTGAAATTGCTAAGAGAGTAGGTCTTAAAAGTTGTCATAAAAAATTTTGTAACTATGGTGAGGGATGTTAACTAGACTTACTGTGATCACTTTGCAATATATGCAAATAGTGAATCATATTGTACACATGTCAGTTATATCTCAATTAAAAAAGGAGGCTGTTAAAAAAAAGTATGGCTTCACTAAATACAGCGCAAATTCATGGGGTATTGCAAGGAGCTGTCACAGTATATTGCAATGGTGGGTGGATGTGAGGTGGGATGGGGAAAGGAAGGATAAAATGTGCTGGAGAATACTCTCTCAGACATGCAGCTGAGTATAGGTGGATGATATAATTGAACCTTTGATTTTTTTGTTTTGTTTTGTTTTAAATGTCCTGCTCTCCTCAAAATCCTGTTTTATTAGTATACTGGCTAAGCCTCCAGATGCCTACACTGTTAAAGCCTCCAGATGCCTGCACAAGACAGGAAACTGTCTTGTCCTTAGGCCTTGCTGTCTGGATAGTCTTTATTGTATTTTGTATTTAGGCATAACCCCTGGCTGTGGCCAAGTGAACACTAGAAAACTAAACCAAGAAGAGTTAATTATAGCTTGATAGGAAGAGATCATCAGCTGGGTTAATCAAATTTTTCCCTGGAGATTTAAAAAAAATTCAGAATGTGGAGAGATGGAGACATCTGTGGGGACAAAAATTGAAACAGTGTATTAGGAAATATATTGAGGTAAACATGATAAGATGTGTTACCATGTGATATGGAGAAGCAAAAATATGAGAAATTAGAGATAGCCATTTAATAATAGTGGAACCGAAAGAGACAGATATTTGGAATTAAGCTGTATAATTAATAAGGAGAGCAATAGAGAAAGATTGCCTCTTTGAGTAATTGATTCAATCCTTTATTTAACAATAATTTATTGAATTACTTACTGCTATGTACCAGACACTGTTCTACCCCAAGAGTACTGCTCCGGAAAAGAGTTAAGCCAGTGGGGCGCCTGGCTGGCTCAGTCGGTAGAGCATGTGCCTCTTGATCTGAGGGTCCTGAGTTAGACTCCCATGTTGGGTGTGGAGCCTACTTAAAAAAACAAAACAAAACAATAACAAACAAAAACAGTTAAGCTAGTGATTCTCAACTGGCTGTGATTTTTGCCTACCAGATAATATTTGGCAATGTTTAGAGACATTTTGGTTGTCACAGCTTGAAAGGGGGTGCTATTTGTATTCTAATGAGTAGAGGCCAGGGATGCTGCTAAATGCAATGCACAGAATAATTCTTAAAAAAATAAATAAATAATCTGACTCAAAATGTCAGTAATGCTGAAATTGAGACCCCCTGGGATAAGCCATCATAAGTATGTATTGCACAGAATAATTATTATCTTGTAGTTAACATTTAACTTTCTTTGTTTTCAGAAGTGAGGAAGTTTACTGGAGTAAAATGGAGGCCTCAGTAATATTACCCATCCTGAAGAAAAAACTTGCGTTCCTTTCAGGTATGCTTTCTTCTTAAAATTGGAAGTGTTTGATGTATAGCTTTGTTTAAACTTTTTTCTTTGATAAGTTTGACAGAAATGCATTTTTCTGTGAAGGTTTCATTTCAGAGACCTCTTTTAATCAAAATGGATAGCTGTGTGAGCCACCTTCATCACTGTTGGTACTTGGCAGGCCAGTATTTATTCTGTAATTGATTAAAATGACCTGTACAAGGTAGACATCATATCTTTTTATATAAAAATGAAATTATATGGGCCAAGAATAATTGACTAACCAGCACCTAAATAATTGTTTTTGAAATATGAATTGGTTTTTGTGATATCCTGCATCCTAGCTTTCATCTTCCATCTTCCTGTGAGATAGTTTCAGTGCACTTGTGGGAGTTAGGAAATATCAGTTACATGGTTTTCACTCTTTACTGTTCGAACTGGGTTATACAGGCTTGAATTTATCTCTGATTATTAACCTAAAGTATGTATCAGCTAAGAATCAAAGAGAAGCTGCAAGATACTTTATTAGTGTGAGAGCAGGGACCTGGTACATTGGGTATAGCAATTTTCTGGAATTAAGGATCATTGAGTAAATTTGCACATGCTTTGGAATAGGTACTCTGGCCTGCCTGTTTAGGGGTACTTGGACTTTTTTTATCTTGCTTTTTATTTCTTTTTTTCTTTAGATCCTATCATAATTGTCTTGATCATTAAGCTACCAACATCCTTTTTTAAAAGTATATTGTATCTCTCTTTGTTTTTATTTTATTTTATTCTAAAGATTTTTATTTATTTGAGAAAGAATGATAGAGAGCATGAGAGGGGGAAGGGTCAGAGGGAGAAGCAGACTCCCTGCTGAGCAGGGAGCCCGATGCATGACTCTATCCCGGGACTCCAGGGTCATGACCTGAGCCAAAGGCAGTTGCTTAACCAACTGAACCACCCAGGCACCCTTGTATCTCTCTTTGAATTGGTATGTTTTTCTAGTGTAGCTTATAAAGGATAAGATATTGAATTCCACTAGTATTCTTGTTTCCTTATTTAATGTATTTCCTTTTTTAAAATACAACTTCTTTCCTTACCAGTTGACACTTACGTTTTCTCCATTCTTTTCTGTTATTAATGGTGTTACAGGAAACGTTCTTATTCATCGTTCGTGTGCTTTGTACAAGTTCAGCAGTATAAATTCCCATAAGTGGAGCTGTTAAAGAGAATTTACATTTAAATTTGTGTTAGGTTTTGTTGGATTACCCTCTAAGAATATTGTTTCAATTTCTGTTTCTCCCACCAGTGTAAGAAAATGTCTGTTTGCCCACACTGTTGCCAAGAGTGGATATTATTATTCTTCGGTAATCTTTATCAGTGACATTTTTACATCTTTATGACACTTATCTATGTGCAGCATTTCACTCTGTTGGCCATATTTACTTTTTTAAAAAAGATTTTATTTATTTATTTACAGAGAGGGTGTGGGCGTGTGCAAGGGCGGCGGGGAGAGAATCCTTGAGCAGACTCCCCGTTGAACATGGAGCCAGTCTTGGGCTTGATCTCAGGACCCTGAGTTCATGACCTGAGCTGAAACCAAGAGTCAGTTGCTTAACTGACTGAGCCACCCAGGCGCCCCAGCCATATCTATCTTGAAGCTCTTTTTTTCTCTTGGCTTCTGCCCTCTTTTTCATTTACTCTAGTAATTATTTTATTGTTCCTTGGTGAAAGCTGAGGACATGAGGTTAAATGTAGTCCTGAATGTTAGAACTGTCCTCTGAAGACAAGTCCACAGTGGGTCAGAATGCTGCAGTTCAGGTATGAACCTTTTTGCACATTTGGTTTAATGCAGGCATAAAGCTTAGCAATTTTTGAGGAGCAAATGAAATTTCCCCTAGCCCACCCTTCTTGACTTTCTCTATTGACTATTAATTATTTCAATGAATAATTTTCACCTTTTTTTAGTAATAGAGAAAAACTTTTCAAACCAAAATCATTTGGGGGGTTCAGCTTGAAAACTATGGGTGCAATCCATTTATTGAGAGAGAGAGAATGAGAGAGAGCATGAGACGGAGGAGAGTCAGAGGGAGAAGCAGACTCCCCGCCGAGCAGGGAGCCCGATGTGGGACTCGATCCCAGGACTCCAGGATCATGACCTGAGCCGAAGGCAGCCTCCCAACCAGCTGAGCCACCCAGGCGCCCGGTGCAATCCATTTAAAAAAAATAAAACCTGAACAAAAACCATGAGTAGTTGAAGTCACTATTGATTACCTATTAAGTTCAACCATTCGAAATTTTATTTATTCAGATTAAACAAACTGGTTGGATATTATTAATTTATATGGTTAATCTAATAAAAGAAAATCATTTGTGGTTGGTCCATCATGAATTGCCCTCATGTCACTCATAGTAGTTGTTTTTTCACTTCACAGCTTTCGGTTTTTAGTGATAGATTTCTAGAGATCATACAGAATTTTTACCTTTAATATTTGCTGTTTTTTAAGCTTCTAAAATTGCCGTAAATGTCAGTTGTGTCAGAGAATGGACTTCAGTGTCATAGTCAGTCACATGGGGAACTTTCAAAGAAGATATGTGTGTATAAAAGTATTAGTTAGATTTTAATGCTTATGGGAGATTGAAGAGGGCTTGAGCATCCACGAAATGCGAGTATGTTCCAGTGCCTGGCTTTTAGGCTTCTACAGCCAGGTCCCATGTGCTCTTTTTAGCTGGGCAGGTCTTTGTCTTTCTTGCCTTGTGAATATAAGTCCTGTCTGACCTCTGTGAGTTCACTCAGATCATTGCTCATCACAGAATACTCTAATACTCTTTTAACTTGGTTTATAAATTCTACCCATTTTTTTAAGTCTTAACTTTTCTACAAAGCTTTTCACCTTTATCACAGCTCTTATCATTTTCTCATTTTTCTAAATCCTTTTTTGTAATACTTTATATGTATACAACACACCCTAGAAGATAAACTCATATTTCATAACTTATTTCTTAGGATGTAAAGCCTTTCTTCCTGGGTTGACTGGAAATTTACTTTACTTGTAAATGCTTACAGTGCCAGGTGTACAGTAGGTGCTCGATGAATTGATCACATTAAGAAGCAGCCTAAATGGAAGAAAATTAAACAAAATGATAATTGCTGTGTTTAAGTGAAGATTTCATGGGTGAATTTTTTTCTCTTATTCTTTCTAAATTTGGTATAATTTTGCTATATTACTCTACACAGTTATAATACATAAAATAAGCAGCTATTAGATAGTTCTTTTTACTTATATCTTAAATACTATTTGTTTTAGTAACATTGGACCCAAACATATTTATTTAGTGCTTTAATATCTATTACATGTTGTATTTATATCTTTTTTTTTTCTAATAGGAGGAAAGGACAGACGGAGTGGCCTCATTCTGACAATTCCATTATGCCTGGAACAGACAAATATGGATGAGCTGAGTGTTACCTTAGACTACCTACTCAGCATTCCAAGGTGACTCTAAAGGTGTCTTTTTAAAAATCTTGATATGTTGTCATTCATTTACTAATGTTTCCTGTTATTAAGATGTATGTTGCTATGTCACCTGCTTTTATTAGTGAAATTATAATTAAAAACACTAGAATCAATCATTTCTGATATAACAGCAGATAAAAGAATTATTGTATGCTCTTAAGGCACTGGATAATGTGATACAGATTTCCAAAATGTATGCACTGTCAACTTTTAAGGAACACAAAGACAGAGCATCTCTGTACCATGCAACTTGAGAAAACATAGAGAAGTGAATTTAGTAGAAAGCGTCTTTTATTTAAATAACTATTTCACTATATAGATATAAACCTGTAGGTTTTAATATACTGAGTAAAGGCTATTAGGAATTCAAAGCATTTTTATTTTAAAAAATGGAAAAAATGTTTATGTTTTAATTGAAGATCTTGGATTTTGTATTTCTTGGGTGAAGACAAAACAAACTTTTCTTGTTGCTTGAGCCTCCCTATCACTTCAGCAACAAAAATAAGCTCCCTCCCCAATTTCCTCTTCCATATGTGATACTTGGAGGCTAAAGTCTTACTGCATGTTAGAATCATCTGGAGATTTTTTTTTTCAAAATTCTTATGCTCTCACTGGGTGTTATGCACAAACAATGAATCATGGAACACTACATCAAAAACTAATGATGTAATGTATGGTGATTAACATAACAATAAAAAAATTTAAAGATTAATAAAAAAAAATTCTTATGCTCTCCAGAGATTCTGATTGAGTTGCTCTTGGGAGGTCTGCTCATCAGATGTTTTTTTAAAAAAATCTTTTAATGGGGTGCCTGGCTGGCTCAGTTGGTGGAGCATATAACTCTTGATCTTGGGGTTGTGAGTTCAAGCCCCACACTGGGTGTAGAAATTACTTAAAATCTTTAAAAAAAAATCCTTCGGGTTTCTGGGTGCCTCAGTTGGTTAAACGTCTGACTTTTGATTTTGGCTTGGGTCATAATCTTGGGTCCTGGGATCAAGCCCTCTGTCGGGCTTCCCGTTCAATGTGGAGTCTGCTTGGGATTCTCTTTCTCTTTCTCCCTCTGGCCACCCCCACCCCCCTGCTCATGTTCTCACTCTCTCTAATAAGTGAATAAAATCTTTAAAAAAAAAAGTCCTTTATAATCCTTTAAGCTTCCCAGGTAATTCTTATTTGCAGTCAGATTTGCAGTCTGCTATAATAAAGAATGCGAATGAGGACAGACCTTTTTGTTTGTAAAATATAGAGGTGGTTTTGGAACAAAACTCTCTCTTATTTAATGCTCTTGAGGTCCAGATAATGAATTTTAAACATTTTAGTCAGAACAGTTCTTTGTATTCTTCCTGTATTTGCATTACTGATAAAATGGATTATTTCGTTTTAAACCACCTTGCAGAGTTATAGGGTTAAAACTATATTTTAGAACCACTGACTTTAAATCATACCTGCTTCCAATATTGACCTGTAATTTAATGATTCTCTTGCTGATTGTTTTTTTCTGTATTGGGGAAATAGAGGTCTTCAAGTGAGAATTTCCAATTTTTTTTTTACTTTCTGGGAAGGAAAGTTAGCAAAACTGACAGTGTGCTGTGTTAGTATTGAATAACCTTCCTAATCCTTTGAGCTGAATGCTAGTTTGTATCATTCACCATTAGATAACAAACTATTTCTAGGTAAATGATACCAGCTAGACATACAGCTAACAAATTCTGAAAAAGTATGCATGATTCATAGATTGTTACATGTGATTAGTGAACTTAGGGCCATCTGAACCAACTGCCTTATGTAGGTGAGGGAATTGAGACTCAAGTTATAGTTACTTGCCCAGGATTATACAGCTAGTTAGTAGTAGAGCTGGGACTAGAATCTGTCATTGCTAACACCAATCCAGAGCTCTTCATATTTCAAATGAATAGATTTTAGTATAGTTGAATCTTAGGTGAGGTGAGGTTCTGAAGTTGGAATGTACTGCACAAATTAGTGATAGAATTATCCATGAAAAATGCCTAAGCAGGGATTAGAGGTTAGAGACTTACAGACTTTTTTCATGAACATGCTAGGTTTTCCTCTAGTGACACTGGAGGAATATGTCATTGAGGCTAAGTTCCAGAAGACACATTCAGCTTGTGGTTAAGTTTGTATTAAAAAAATGCATGCTTATGGGGTGCCTGGGTGGCTCAGTCTCTTCAGGTCTTCTGCCTGTTTTTTAATCATATTACTTTTTTTTCATGTTGAGTTGTAGAAGTTATTTGTATATTTTTGATATTAATCCCTTATTGGATATATCACTTGCAAATAGCTTCTCCTAGGTTGCCTTTTTGTTTTGTTGATGATTTCCTTTGCTGTGCAAAAGCTTTTTATTTTGGCATAGTCCCAGTAGTTTTTGCTCTTGTTTCCCTCGTCTGAGAAGACATATCCATAAGTATGTTGCTAAAGCCAATGTACAAGATTATTTTTTAAATTTCTCTTTCTTCTATGTTGTTATTGTATAGAAAAGCAACCAATTTCTTTGTATCTTACAACTTTACTGATTTCATTTATTACTTCAAATAGTTTTTTGGTGGCATCCTTAGAGTTTTCTGTATATGACATCTTCAGATAATGACAGTTTTACTTCTTTCTTAACAGTTTGGGTATCTTTTATTTCTTTTTCTTGTTTGCTGACTTCCAGTACTATGCTGAACAAAAGTGGTGAGAGTAGACATCCTTGTCTTGTTCCTGATCTTAAAGGAAATGCTTTCCATTTTTCACCAT
The DNA here is from genome assembly GCF_009762305.2 of Zalophus californianus. NCBI lineage: Eukaryota > Metazoa > Chordata > Mammalia > Carnivora > Otariidae > Zalophus > Zalophus californianus. Next base: position 141,865,569 of record NC_045597.1, on the reverse strand, counting down.
TGAGTATGATGTTAGCTGTGAGTTTTTCTTATATGGCCTTTATTATGTTGAGGTATGTTCCCTCCCTCTAAATCCACTTTGTTGATAATGTTTATCATGAACAGATGTTGTGTTTTGTCAGATGCTTTTTCTGCATCTATTGACATAATCATGCAGTTTTTATCCTTTCTCTTGTTAATGTCATGGTATGACATCGATTGATTTGCAAATATCAAACTGTCCTTTCATCCCTGGAATAAATCTTACTTGGTCATGGTGAATAATCCTTCTACTGTATTATTAAATGTGCTTTGCTTATATTTTGTTGAGGATTTTTGCATCCACAGTCTTTAGGTATATTGGCCTGTATTTTTCTTTTTCTGTATTATCTTTGTCTGGTTTTGGTATCAGGATAATGTTGGCCTTACAGAATGAATTTGGAAGTTTCCCTTCCTCTTCTATTTTTTAGAATAGTTTGATAAGAATGGGTATTAACTCCTTAGATATTTGGTTGAATTTACCTGCGAAGCCATCTTGTCCTGGACTTTTGTTTGGGAGTTTTTTGATTACCAATTCAATTTTGTTACTAGTAATCAGTGTGTCCATATTTTCTGTTTCTTCCTGATGCAGTTTTAGAAGATTGTTTCTAGGAGTTGATCCATTTCATCTAGGTTGTTTAATTTGTTGGCATATAATTTTTTATAGCATTATCTCCTAATTCTTCATATTTCTGTGGTGTCAGTTGTCCTCCTTTATCCTTTCTGATTTTATTTATTTCAGTTCCCTTTTTTTGTTGATTAGTCCAGCTAAAGGTTTATCAGTTTTATCTTTTTAAAGAATCAGCTCTTCATTTCTTTGACCTTTTCTAATTTTTTTATAGTCTCTATTTATTTCCACCCTCATCTTTATCATTTCCTTCCTTCTGACATTGGGTTTTATTTGTTCTTTTTCTGGTTCCTTTAGGTGTAAGATTAGATTGTTTATTTGAGATTTTTCATGTTTCTTGAGGTAGGTTTGTATCATTAAGAACTTCCGTTTTAGAACTGCTTTTGCTGCATCCCAAAGATTTTGTACTGTTGTGTTTTTGTTTTATTTGTCTTCATGTATTTTTTTATTTTCTCTGATTTCTTTATTGACCCATTGGTTGTTTAGTAGCATGTTGGCTTCCGTGTGTTTGTGTTTTTTCTAGTTTTTTTCTTATAATTGATTTCTAGTTTCATACTGTTGTGGTAGGAAAAGATGCTTTATATGTCAGTCTTCTTAAATTTATTGAGACTTGTTTTGTGACCTAACATGTGATCTATCCTGGAGAATGTTCCTTGTGCATTTGAAAAGAATATGTATTCTGCTGTTTTTGGATGGATTGTTCTGTATATATTTTTTAGGTGCATCTGGCCTAATGTGTCATTGTTTCCTTGTTGGTAATTATATTCAGATGATCTATCCACTGATGTAAGTGGGTTATTAAAGTCCTCTACTATTATTGCATCACTGTCAGTTTCTCCCTTTATGTCTGTTAAAATTTGTTATATGTACTTAGATGCTCTTATGTTGGGTGCCTAGATGTTTATAATTGTTACGTTCTCTTGTTGAATGGATCCTTTTATCATTATGTAATGGCCAGTGTTGTCTCTCGCTACAGTCTTTCTTTTAAAGTCTATTTTGTCTGGGCGCCTGGGTGGCTCAGATGGTTAAGCATCTGCCTTTGGCTCTCCTGGGATCGAGTTCTGCATTGGGCTCCCTGCTCTGTGGGGAGCCTGCTTTTCCCTCTGCCTCTGCCTCTCTCTCTCTCTCTCTCTCTCTCTGACGCTCATGAATAAATAAATAAAACATTTAAAAATAAATAAATAAATAAAGTCTATTTTGTCTGTTGTAAGTATTGCTATCCCAGCTTTTTTTTCTTTTTTGCTTCCTTCTGCCTGGAATATCCTTTTCCATCCTTTTACTTTCAGTCTGTATGTGTCTAGGTCAGAAGTGAGTCTTTCGTAGGCAGCTTTTTTTTTTTTTAATCAATTTAGTCACCCAGTGTCTTTTGATTAGAGCATTTAGTCAATTTATATTTAGAGTAATTTTGATAGGTATATACTTAATTGCCATTTTGTTAATTGTTTTCTGGTTGTTTTTGTAGTTCTTGTCTGTTCCTTTCTTCTCCTGCTCTCTTGTGATTTGATGGCTTTCTGTAGTATTCTGCTTGGAATCCTTTCTCTTTATTCTTTTGTTTATCTATTATAGGTTTTTGATTTGTGGTTATCATTAAGTTTATATGTAACATCCCGTATGTATAGCAGTCTATGTTGATAGTTGCTTAAGTTAGAACACATTCTAAAAGCGCTAAATTTTTACTACTCCCCCATATTTTATGTGTATGATGTCATATTTTATATCTGTTTATTTTGTGTATCCCTTGGAATTTTTGTGGATATAATTGATTTTACTACTTTTGTGCTTTAATCTTGATACTGGCTTTGTAAGTAATTAATCTACTAGTTTTACTATATGTTTACTTTTACCTGTGAACTTTTCTCATAATTTTCTTCTAGTTATGCTGTCTTGTTTTCAACTTAAAGAATGCCCTTTGACATTTCTCATAAGACTGTTTTGGTGGTGATGAACTCCTTTAACTTTTGTTTGTCTGGGAAACTCTTTATCTTTCAATTCTAAGTGATAGTCTTGCTAGGTAGGGTATTCTTGGTTGTAGGTTCTTTTTTTTCCTTTCAGCACTTGAAATATATCATGCCACTCCCTTCTGGACTATGTAACTACTAGTATTCTATATGTTCAGAATTTATAAAAAAAAAATCTAACTATGGACATTTTTCTTCAAAGAAAATCTGACACAGAAGCCAAATTTATAAAACAGATAGAAATGGAGGTCCACAGCTGTTTCTGCTCATTATCATCTTCCCTTCTCAAACTCCACTTCCATTGTATTGCCCCGTCCCTCACTTTGAAGGAGCCTTCTTGGAGCTTATGGGACTCTGCAGAGCAATTAGAAGATAATTTGACTATGAGTCTAACACCCTTAATTGATCATGGATTTGTCTTCTTAGATTTTGGAAGGTTCAGTATAGTCTGTGAGAGTGTGACTGGGATGGCCCCCCCTTTATTTAATATTATTTTAATAATATTAATAATTTTTTTTTTAATGGGACTTGCTTCCAAGGAAGTTTGAGCCTGCACCTTCCCTTTTCCTCCTTAAGAAATGTACTTTTAGCAATGGGGTTATAATTGTATTGACCTTAGAGTTACTTCAGAGTACTGTGGTTAAGTGCTTTGAACATGATTTTTGTGTTGTTTTGTTTTTAATTTTTAGATTTTTTTTTTTTTTTAGAGAGGGAGAGCAAGGATGGGCTGGAGAGGGGCAGAGGGAAAGAGAGAATCTTAAGCAGACTCCACACGCAGCACAGAATCTGACACAGGACTTGACCTGGACTGAAATCAAGAGTCAGACACTTAACTGACTGAGCCACCCCAGTGCCCCTTAACATGCTTTATGCTCCTTTTTTTTTTTTAAGATTTTATTTATTTATTTGACACAGAGAGAGTGAGAGACCGAGAGCAAGTACAAGCAGGGGGAATGGCAGGCAGGGGAGAAGCAGGCTTCCCTCTGAGCATGGAGCCGGATGTGGGACTCGATCCCAGAACCCTGAGATCATGACCTGAGCTGAAGGCAGCCGCTTAACCGACTGAGCCACCCAGACACCCAAATTTTTATTTTTACATTTATTATTTGTCTTACTTTTTTTAAATTTCAAAAGCATATATTGTTTCCCTAGTAACATTAAATAATGTAATGTCTATCTATGAATATAAAGTAGGCAGTAAGTGATTCTGAACTCCTTGAGGGGAGAACTATAATTTGTATTTTTCATAGCTCAGTGTACTACCTCATTCTTAGTCGGTGGTCAGTATAGCTTATGGGTATAGGTTTCTGCTTTTTATTTTACTAGTTCAGTTTCTCAAATGTGGGCTGACTGGACCTAGTAACTGACCATTCTCAGAACAGGTTACATTTTTTGGAAAAGCAAATAAGCATACTGAAGTTGGTGGCTCAGTAGAAACTATTTTGATGGATAAGAAGTTTGTCTAGGCTGGTCTTACTTTCCTTTTTAGAACTTTAGATTCAAATGGACCTGAGGATTTACTTATGGATGATGATTGGGAGGCATATATGAAAAGAATATCTTATACTTAAGGAAGTAACAAATAACGTTAAGTCTTACAATTCTCATAACAAACTTATGAGTACAGTCATCATTATCCCTGTCTTGTGTATGAGGGATCTGAGACGGAAAGAATGGGCAATTTAGGTATCTTGAGCAAGAGCATGTGGTAGATCAGGGCTAGAGGGGGTTTTAGAACCTGGCAGTTGGGCTGCTAGCCTGTGTTTCTACTTTTGCTTTGCGTCCATCTGTGGTATAATCACAGAGCAATATCTATTGATAAGTGTTAGTATTTATTCACATTTAACCCAAACCTATCACAGTTGATAATTAACATGTGAAATAATACAGTATTATAAAAGAAATATTGAAAACTTTTTTATTTGTCTTAACACTTTCTTTCAACAGTATATCAGTATATACAGGCAAGTCTTGGAGATAATTGCAGGTTCAATTCTAGACCACTGCAATGAAGTGAATATCACAGAAAAGCCATATTTGCATTTACTTCCTCCACTGAAGTCTTGAATCCCTAAGTCATTCGTGAGGGTTGGAATCAACTTCTCCCAAACTTCTGTTAATATTGATATTTTGATCGCTTCCCATAAATCATTGAATGTTCTTAATAGCATCTAGAATGGTGAATCCTTTCCAGAAGGCTTTCAATTTATTTTGCCCAGATCCATCAGAAGAATCACTATCTTTGGCAGCTATAGATTAATGAAATAATCTCAAATAATAAGACTTGAAAGTCAGAATTACTCCTTGACCCATGGGCTGCAGAATGGATGTCGTGTTAGCAAGCATGAAAACAACATTAATCTCACTGTACATCTCCATTAGAGCTCTTAGTTGACCAGACGCATTGTCAATGAGCAGTAATAGTTTAAAAGGTAAGGTATCTTTTTTTTTTTCTGAGTAGTAGGTTTCTATAGTGAGCTTAAACCTTTTCAGTTTAAACCATGTGTAAACAGATATAGTTTCATCCAGAGTTTATTGTTTCATTTGTAGAGTATAGGCAGGGTAGATTTAGCATAATCCTTTTTTATTTTTTAATTTTTTTTAAGTTGTCTCCATGCCCACTGGGGCTTGAACTCATGACTCTGAGATCAAGACCTGAGCTGATATCAAGAGTCAGTCGCCTGACTGAGCCACCCAGGTGCCCTGATTTATCATAATTCTGAAGGGCCCTAGGATTGTTGGAATGGTAAATGAGCATTGGCTTCGATTTAGTCACCAGCTGCATTAGCCTCTGACAAGAGAGTCAGTCTGTCCTTTTAAGTTTTTTTTTTAAGATTTATTTAATTATTTTAGAGAGAGAGAGTGCACATGAGAGAGCATGCCCCTTGGTGGGGGCGGACAGAGGGAGAGGGAGAGAGAGTTTTTCTTAAGCAGACTCTGTGCTGATTATGGAGCCAGACATGGGGCTCAATCTCACGACCCTGTGATCACAACCTGAGCCAAAGCCAAGAGTCAGACACTTACCTGACTGTGCCACCCAGGTGCCCCTTTCCTTTGAAGTTTTGAAGCCAGGCATTGACTTCTCCTCTCTAGCTGTACAAGTTCTAGATGGCATATTTTTCCAATAGAAGGTTGTTTGTCTACATTGAAAATCTGTTGTAGAGTGTAGCCACTTCCAGTAATGATCCTAGCTAGATGTTTTGGTGGAGAGCTTCTGCAGCTTCTATATCAGCACTTGCTGCTTTACCTTGCACTTTTACATTATAGAGACAGCTTTCCGTAAGCCTCATGAACCAACCTCTGCTAGCTTCAGACTTTCTCCTGCAGCTTCCTCACCTCTCTCAGCCTTCCTAGAATTGAAGAGAGTTAGGGCCTTGCTCTGGATTAGGCTTTGACTTAAGGGAATATTGTGGCTGGTTTGGTTTTCTATCCAGACCACTCAGACTCTCTCCATATCAGCAATAGGAATGTTTTGCTTTCTTATCGTTCATTTGTTCACAGGAGTAGCACTTTTAATTTCCTTCCATAAATATTTCCTTTGTATTTACAACTTGGCTGACTAGTGCAGGAAACCTAGCTTTTAGCCTGTGTTAGCTTTCTTTATGCTTTCCTCACTAAGCTTAATCATTTTTAGCTTTTGTTTCAGAGTAAAAGACATGAGACTCTTCATTTCACTTGAACACTGAGAAGCCACTGAAGGGTTATGAATTGGCCTGATTTCAGTATTATTATGTCTCAGGGACTAGGGAGGCCCAAAGACAGGGAGAGAGGGGGCAACAACCAGTAGGTAGAACAGTCAGAACACATAACACTTAGTAAGTTCTCCGTCTTACATGGGTATGGATTGTGGCACCCCAAAAGAATTATAATAGGAACATCAAAGATCACAGATCACCATAACACGTATAATAATTTGAAGTTTGAAATATAACAGGAATTACTAAAATGTGACACAGAGACATAAAGTGAGCAAATGCTGTTGGGAAAATGCCGCCTATAGAGTTGATGGACGCAGGGTTGCCACAGACCTTCAATTTGTAGAAAATGTAGTATCTGTGAAGTGCAGTAAAGCGAAGTACAATAAAAATAAAATACCTGTATTTAAAATCTGTATTTTTCTAGCTTAAAGGGAACTTGTTGATCATCCAATTGTAGAATCATGGAACATCATCAGGATTGGAAAGTACATTAACAATCATCTAGGCTAACCACCTTCTCCATTCTTAAATTTTTTCTAGAAATATGCCAAGTACTTGCCCAGATTAATCTTGATTAGATTACTATTGATTCTGTAATGATTCAAAATCTACAAAAGTTACCTTTCCATCTTTTTCAAGTTTTGATTTTTTTTAAAATTCAAACTTGGATCTTAAGTCAGTCCTTCCTGATTGTAGAAAAACTCATTTATGTTACAGAATAAACATTAGAATGCAGAGGTTTAATAATTTGCCAAAAATCACATAGACATTAAGATCATAAGTCTTTAGTCACTCAGTAAATATGTGAGACCCTATAATGAGCTCCTCATTGTTCCAGGTGCTGAGGAAATGGGTGAACAAAGGAGACCCAGTCCCCGCCTTTATTATGCACCTTATGCGTAATGATCCAACGAATATTACAAATAAATTCACAGTATACTGGATGTTCATGAATGCTATAAAGACAAAGCATGAAAAGAGTTAAGAGAGATGACACGTGTGGCAATATTTTACAAAATGATAGGATGATGTTTTACCAGAGATAATGGAAGTGAGGGGCAAGCCATACCTATATCTAATGGAAGAGCGTTTAAGAAAGAGCATTTATGACAGAGAGAGCAGTTAGTGCAAAGACCCTGAGGCAGGAGCAGGCTCAGCACATTGTGAGATCAGCTAGGAGGTAGTATGGTGGGAGCAGTTTCAGAGAGGTCCAGAGTTCTAGAACTGTGGTCAGATGAGAGAGGCCAGAATCAGATCTTAGAGGACCTGGTAGGCCATGGTAAAGGCTTCAGTTCTGAAGGAGAAGGAAAGCCATTGTTGCTTTCTGACTAGGGAGTGATGTGCACCATCTAACATTTTTTTTTTTTTTAAGATTTTATTTATTTCTTTCACAGAGAGACACAGCGAGAGAGGGAACCCAAGCAAAGGGAGTGGGAGAGGGAGAAGCAGGCTTCCCATGGAGCAGGGAGCCCGATGCGGGGCTCAATCCCAGGACCCTGGGATCATGACCTGAGCCGAAGGCAGACACTTAACGACTGAGCCACCCAGCCCCCCCTCCCTCTAACATTTCTAAAGGCCGTCTCTGTTTAACGCACCGTGCTAAAAGCTGCCAGGATATCAGTAAGATAACATCCTCGCTTTCTGGAAGCATGTTATCTAATGAAGATAAATTGTAAACAAGTAATTACAATAAAAACATAAGTGAAATTAGTTGCCATAATATAAGTGTAAGCAGAGCTGTATGAGTGGAAAAGAAGGAAGCCTTAGTTATAATCAAAGAAATTAGTGAAGAGCTACAATGTACTGAACCCGAGAAATCCATTGACAGTCTGTTTCTAATCAAAGTGAGTGGGCTTGTTAAGGAGCCTCTCCTCTTTTAATAGTAGTTTTAAACTCAGCCACCTCACCCTCGAAAGGCTCTAATGGGGGAGGAACAAGGAGAATAGGTGTTAATAGATTTTTTTGTTATTGTTCTTTAGATGTAATTATAAACATGTTAAGAGCAATAGGAGTTTATTAATACTAGTACTGCAGCTCCTCTAACATACTCTTTTATAAAGGACAGAACATGCTTCTAAATTAAATATGTTAAAAAATATTTGAGGGGCGCCTGGGTGGCGAAGTCTTGATTAAGCGTCTTCCTTTGGCTCAGGTCGTGATCCCAGGGTCCTGGGATCCCAGGGTCCTCCCTCTGCCTGCTCCCCCTGCTTGTGTTCTCTCTCTCTGTCAAATAAACAAATAAAATCTTTAAAAAAATACTTGAAACTATCATTCCACTTACAGGAATGAAGTAAAAAAAAAGTAAAACAGTCATTTCATGTAGTTGAAAGATCATTTGGTCTTGCAGTTTTCAAATAGTATCTCTCAGTTGTATGTATTTTCATTATCTTAGTAAAATGTGAGAAAATTATGATTAAGGCTATTTTTAAGTCCCCTAAAAGATAAATTTAGAGTACTTTATGCCCTTAAGATCACTTCAGATGGTATTTGCAAGCTTCATTATTTTCTTTCTCTTAATATATGGATTAGAGTGTGCTTTGAAATAAAATGTGTTATTTGTGTAAAACTTCTTTAACAAAATGGTCGTGTAACCTGTATCTCTGAGAAGCAGATGCCAATTGAGAAGAAAGTACCAAATTATGGGGATGGCACACTTCTCTTGGCTGTAGTACCAGAAAGGGAAGCCTTCTACTGGACAACTCTGTGTGTCTTATCTTCCCCTCCTGCAAATTTCCATAAGGCATTGGTAGAGATCCTGAGTTGCTTTTACTTCTCTGAAGACCACTCAATAGCCAGCTACCTTACCTAGGTTGGTCTCTTTTGATGAGGTATCCTTACCTAAGTTACTTGTATCCTACCTAAGTTATAGTGGTCTTCCTAGATGTCTTGTTGGTGAGGAACTCCAAGAATTTCCTCCTTACCTGATCCTACAGCTTGCAATTAGATGTCAGATTTGCTTCCCCAAGCAAGTCTTTATATGCTCTTGCTAAACCAAAGTGATCATTGTATTGCCTCACATTCCCCCCACCAAAGAATACTTAGTCCTTTATTTTAAAATGCAAAATCCAAAAATAGAGTACTTCAGCATTTTTTTATTGAGTTATAATTCACATACTTTAAACATCAACTTTTTAAATTGTACAATTTAGTGGTTTTCAGTATATTGACAAGGTTGTGTGACTATTACACACTCTTCATCCATTAGGCCAAAACGAAATGCTGCATTCATTAGCAGTCACTCCCCATTCTCTTCTCCTCCTAGCCCTTGGCAGCTACTGATCTGTATGATCTGTCTCGGTGTATTTGTTTATTCTGGACATTTCATATAAATGTAATCGTACAATAGGGCTTTTGCCTCTGACTTCTTTCACTTAGCGTAATGTTTTCAAGGTTTATCCATGTTGTAGCATGTATAAGTGCTTTTTTTTTTTTAAGATTTTATTTATGGGGTGCCTGGGTGGCTCAGTCGTTAAGCGTCTGCCTTCTGCTCAGGTCATGATCCCAGGATCCTGGGATTGAGCCCTGCATCGGGCTCCCAGCTCAGTGGGGAGCCTGCTTCTCGCTCTCCCACTCCCTCTGCTTGTGTTCCCTCTCTTGCTGTCTCTCTCTGTCAAATAAATAAATAAACAAAATCTTTAAAAAAAAAGGATTGAAAAAAAAAGATTTTATTTATTTATGTGAGAGAGAAAGATCCACAGCAGGAGCACGGAGGAGGGGGAGAAGCAGACTCCCTGCTGAGCAGGGAGCCTGCCATGGGGTTCAGTCCCAGGACCCTGAGATGACCTGAGCTGAAGGCAGACACTTAACTGACTGAGACTCCCAGCGCCCTAGTACTTCATTCAGTTTTATAGTGAATAATATTCCATTATATATAGATTACCATATTTTGTTTTTCTCTTCATCATTGATGGACATTTGAGTTGTTTCTACTTTTGGCTGTTAGGAATTATGCTGCTGTGAACATTTGTGTGCATGTTTTTTGTATGAACATATATTTCAGTTTGTCTCATCTTTTGAACAGTTCCCTTTTTCTTTGGAAGCTCAGCTTCTGTCCCTGCCTACAGAGGCCCCTGTTCTTATAAATCTTTAGCAGTACCATCCTCATACTTGTAACTTTACTGTTCCTTGGTAGATTTAGACATCACTTCTCCAAGAACCACCCCCTTGAGGCTGATGTGAAAACTTGGAGGAAGTAAGGCAGGATTAGTAAAATCCCCAGGATTGTTGGATTTAAATCTTAGGAAAGGGTTTGCTGATTACCTTTCCTATAAGGTATGCGATTGATAGAACTTTGAGTGTGGAGAGGTTTCACTACCAAATCCTTGCTCTGCTAAGTAAAACTGCTGTTTCTTCTGTATTGGAGAGAGAGCAGTTGAGATCCGTGCATTGAATTCATTTTATAAGTAAAAAAAATAATAATCATAAAGCAGCTATGGAGTTTGATCTTTAGCATGGAGTTTTTAGTGTAGTTGTTGTATTTTACTAGGGTAGGCTTCTGGGAAGTGTTTAGTTAATACTTGAATAATTGAATGTAATATGTAGTAATAACATATTCTAACACTCAAGATAATATTTGCTGGTCAAGGAACCGAGAATGCAAAGGTGAGGGGGGTGTATGTTCAGACATGGTGTATTCAAGTTTTCAACGACTAGGTAGACCAAGTACTATCTCATTTCATTAAATTTTCCCAAAAAATCCCAAGAAATCCATTTCCAAAGGTTTAGTAATAGCTTACTTTATTTTCTACCTGTCTTTTTTTTTTTTTTTAAGATTTTATTTATTTGAGAGAGAGTGAAAGTGAGAGAGATCACAGAGGGAGAGGGAGAAGCAGACTCACCACTGAACAGAGAGCCCAATGGGGAGCTCGATCCCAGGACCCCGGGATCATGACCTGAGCCGAAGGCAGATGTCTAACCAACTGAGCTACCCAGGCGCCCCTATTTTCTACCTGTTTTAAGCTATCACTTCTACTTCTGGCAGGAAGGAGAGGCAAGAAGTCTGTATGCATTTGGCAGTCATTAGTTACATACTTCACTGGAATCCCATTTTATAAATGAAGAAATTGAAAGGCTCTTGAGACTGAATGTTGCTCTGATTTCTTCTCTTTTTAAGACATTGACTTCCTGTACCTTTAGAGTAATTTTCTTGACAAATTAGTTTGTAAATTGTCAGTGCTTCCTAAAATGAGAAAAATCAAATTTCTTGAAGAAACTGAAAGGATACCCTGAAGAATTTTATTAATGACAGTGTAAACCAAACCAAGTGAGATTAATGCTGTTCCATATATGATTAAGCTTTAGACTTTATTTAGGATTATAAAGAATAAAGTATGAAGCCTGTTTTAATACTTTATATTTTGTTTGTTTGTTTCAGTGAAAAGTGTAAGGCTAGAGGATTTACCGTGATTGTGGATGGCAGAAAATCACAGTGGAATGTGGTGAAAACAGTAGTCTTAATGCTACAGGTAATTTTGTTTTTGACTATTAGGAAATGGCTTTATTTTATAGCAACAGATAAAGTGATAATGGCAGATGCATTTCACTTATTTCACTGTGCCCAAAATTCTCAGCAGTGACTGAGTTCTGAAATGCACACTACTGGATTTTTTTAAAATTCAGTTCTTAGAGGTTTGACTTTGAATAGTAAAATAAATTTCAGACCTATTCAAAAGATTTGTAAATGATCAAAAATAGTATGTCATGTTTAAATAATTTAGTAAGTAGGCCAGTGAGTCCAAAAGTGTGAGATATTGTTGGACTTACCTGGGAGCTTCTGCATGCTGTGATATCTGCATCATCCCCTGTCTGTTCTGTTACTGTAGGTAGGGAGCAGGACTGGGTAAATCTAGTCTGGAAAAGCTTCTCATGTGGTTCTGAGCAGTCATTTCCTTCTGTTCCTTACTTTCCTCTAAAAAGTACCAGGATTTATGGTACTCTTATTTCTCATCCAGAAGAAATGTACTTGACAGCTGTGTCCTTGGGAACTTTAGCAGCCCACAAACGAGCATTTAATAAACAGCTGCAGTTGCAAAGTCTTTGGTCTGATACTAGTCTTTGTGTTTCCTTGTGTTCCTCACAGAAAGATTTCATGATCTTTCCTTGTACTAGGTACCTAACTAGTAAACTTTGCTTTATTATAAGGGTATTGAGGATGTTGTGATCTGAAATGGAAAAATAAAACATTCGAGTGATTTAAAGGCGGCAGATTGCTCTAATGTATCTGGGTTTCCTTAGAAAGGCTTTAAGAGAGTGTAGAAGTTAAGTGAGTTAAATAAAAAAGATTATCTAATTTAGATGAAAAAAGTGAAAAGGGCATTCCTAGCAGGGACATTGGCTTTAGTGATAGCTCAGAAGTGAAGCAAACATAATGAAGGGAGTTGATGGCAGGTCAGTTTGGGGAAAATAGAAGTTGACAGTTATAGGGGATACAGAACATTCAGTTAGGTAAATATCAGTGATATTGAAAGAAAGATCAAGACTTTTAAATTAATTGGGAAATAATTAGTAGCTGGTTTTGGGTTCTGTGGAAAGTATAATTTCGAATTTTATTTTATTTTATTTCATTTTTATTTATTTTTTTAAAGATTTTATTTATTTATTTGAGAGAGAGAGAGAGAGAGCACAAGCAGGAGTGGCAGAGGCAGAGGAAGAAGCAGACTCCCCGCTGAGTAGGGAGCCCTGTGCTGGCTCCATCCCAGGACCCTGAGATCATGACCCAAGCTGAAGGCAGACATTTAACTGACTGAGCCACGCAGGAATTTTAAATGATAACTAAGAAGAATGATTCTTTTTTTTTTTTTTAAGATTTTATTTATTTATTTGATAGAGAGAGACACAGCGAGAGAGGGAACACAAGCAGAAGGAGTGGGAGAGGGAGAAGCAGGCTTCCCGCAGAGCAGGGAGCCCGATGTGGGACTCGATCCCAGGACCCTGGGATCATGACCTGAGCAGAAGGCAGACACTTAACCACTGAGCCACCTAGGTACCCCAAGAAGAATGATTCTTAATGTTTTATTTTTTATTTGGGATTATTAGGAAAAAGGGATTTGGGGGATAGGAACTAGTAATTTTAGTGCTTAATATGGTTCGGGTAGTGTACTAAACTTCCTATAAATTAATCTCATTTAATTTTCTCCTCACAAACTTTGGAAGCAGGTTCTATTATCTCAGAAGATCAGCTGAGGCTCAGAGATTTCATTAATTAATTTTTAAAAAAGATTTTTATTTGAGAGAGAGAGAAGTAGACTCCCCACTGAGCAGGGAGCCTGATGCGGGGCTGGATCCCAGGACCCTGAGATCATGACCTGAGCCGAAGGCAGATGCTTAACTGACTGAGCCACCCAGGCACCCCGAGGCTCAAAGATTTTAAATGAACTTAACCAGGTTGTTGTAATGAACATGGGAAAGAGCTGCAGTTGGAACTTAACATGGCCTAACCCCCAAGTCTTGGCTTTATCCAGGGTATATTTACCAGTGGGGGTTTTGGAGGTGGTCCCCAAATTATCCACCCATTACCTCCTTCTTAAATATGTGGCCTAAACCTTTATCATTAGAATCACTCCTTTGGGTTGGAAAGGATATCAGTTTTTTAAGGGAGTACAGATTGGTATCCCATCACTTTTTCTGTCAGATATATTCCCAGCACTTTTATATCCCAACCCTGAAGATGAACTCTTCTTGGTAAAAGTTGTTAAAATAACTATTAGGTGAGAACTCCATTAATTATGACCTTGTGTTCTTCCTTTCATCCTGTCATTCAACTGTGTCACAGATGACTTGTTTGGGACTTGCTGTATGAACTGGCCTTTGATCAGTGGCAGTTTTGAAGAACAGTCAGTGGATGATTTAATCCCCTCTTGTGATTTTTTTTCTGATAGATATTTTAACAACTTTTGGATTTATTAATAGTTAATTTTTCAGAAGTTGCAATGGCCTTTTGTTTACTCCTAGTCAGACAGTTTTGACATAAAAAATCATTCATTGCTTTTATTTTAAAAGGTACTAGTACCAGTTATTTGGGATCCCAGAGCTTAGTGGTGGCTTTGTTTATAACTGATATTCTCTAAAATGAGTGGTTTGGCTTTTCTTGTTTCTCACAACTTCAATATTCAGTGATTTTGAAGTAATAGTCTTCCACAAGTCAATATATAAGTAAACCTCAATCTAACCTAAATTTCCCAGCCTCTAGGATAACTTTTGATACCTTTGAATTTATTTATCTTATTCATAGCCCAGTCATTGCGGGGGGGCACCAGATTTGTTACGTGCCCAAAATTGTGCTTAAATTGAAAGATTTGTTTTCTTCTAATTAATAGTAATTAATTATAACCATATTTATTAGTATTCAGTTGTGCCGTTTATGGTCTTGAATGGTATTTGACCCCTAGTTTGTAAATAAAGATTTATTGGAACTCAACTATGCGCATTCATTTATATGTTTTATAACTGCTTTCATACTGCCATGACAGACTTGAAGTAGTTGCGGTAGAGACTGCATATCCTGCAAAGCCTAATATTTACTATCTACACCTTCAGAAAGAATTCACTTATTCCTGGTGTAGAACGTTTAAAATGGTGTGGTAGAACTTTAGAGTCAGACCTGGTTTCTGTTTTAGCACCATCAGTTAACAACTCTGTTATATTGGACAAGTTTCTTTAGTTCTTTGAAACTTGGTTTGCTTTTCTATAAAATTGGGAGAATGAGATCTACTTGTTAATGTGAATTCATTTATTCAACAGTTATTTATGGAGTGTTTTCTATATGCCAGGCACTGTCATAGGCTGGAGATATAGGAGTGACATGATAGATAAGGTAATTGCCATTGGGAAGCTAATGTTCTACTTAAGGAGTCAGACAGTAACTAGGCAAATTACTAAATAATGTAACAACAGATAGTGATAAATGTTATGAAGAAAAATACAGTAGTAAAAGGAGATTGAGTCAGATGGTGCTACTTTAGATAGGGTAGTCAGGGACGTTCTCTCTAAAAAGGGAATGTTTGAGTAGAATCTTAATGGTGGGAGCGTTCTTCCTAGGTGTATAGGGCAACAAACACTCCCCACAGAGGAAACATCAAGGGCATAAGCCTCAGGTGGAAACAGACTTATTATAGTCCAGGAACAGCTTGAAGCTTAGTATGGCTGTGGTAGGGGAGTGAGCTGAGAGGGGAGGGGTGTGAGGTGAGGTCTGAGGGTCAGTGGGGGGCTGAGCTTGGAGGGCTTTCTAGGCCTTGGTAAGGAGTTTGAATTTTGCTGTGAGCATGAGAAAATGTGAAGAAAGAAGGGAGGCCTGTTAAGAGGATATTTTAAAAAGCTGACTAGTTTGGGGATGTAAGCAATGTGGGTGGTAGAAATGGATAGATTTAAGATCTAATTTAAAGATAGACTGTATGGGGTTTGCTGGTAAAATATACATGGAATATTTTATTAACTCAGTAAATGTTAACTTCCATTCTTCTTTAGGTAATATGAATAACCATATCTAGTAAATGTGAAATTGTATTTGTCAGAGATAAGCTTGTCCTTTTCTTCAAGTTAATAACCAAGCAGAATCAGGGCTTCTTTGTATAATGGCCAGTAAGAAATTTATTTTGTGAGAAAATTGATTTTATATTATTTGAAGAAATTCTCCAAGATGATTGTGTTAGAAAAAAATTTTTTCATATACTAGAAAAACCAAATGTAATAGTTGGCCAATTAAAAATTGTCTTGTAGTTTAATCTGAATATATCCCTATTAGAGAGATTCAGTAAAACACAAAAATAATTCACATGTACTGCATATATTACATTGTATATTTGAAATCTTTACTGAATCAACTTGTCTTTCCAAGTATTTCTTTATTGCCATGTATGGTTTTGAAGTTTGGAGTATTTCTTATTATTTTAATTCTTTTCCAAAGGTCTCTTAATTCTCAGCCCAACCATGAAACCTAGTAATTTATAACTTTAATAAATTGTTCATTTTACACGTATAATTTATAATTTTTTTTTGTATTTTATAGAATGTTGTTCCAGCTGAGGTGTCCCTTGTTTGTGTAGTGAAGCCTGATGAATTCTGGGATAAGAAAGTAACACATTTTTGTTTTTGGAAAGAAAAGGATAGACTTGGCTTTGAGGTAAATACACTATAAAAAAGCAGAAATGTGTTGTATCTTTAAAAATAGCATTTTGCAAAAAAAAAAAATAAAGTAAAAAGCATTTTGCTGGTATTTTGTTTGCTCATCGTTGGATACTAAGCTGTGCTTATGCAGTGATGAGTCAGTGCCTGAGCAATGATGAGTATGTCACTGACATTCAGATACTTGTGGAATAAATTATGATTCTTTGTCAAAGACCACAATTCTTTCTTGTTTTCATTTGTATCACTCTTTATAAACTTTGAGTAAGTAGACCTTTTTATTTAAAAAAAAAAAAAGTATTGCATTACCAAGAGGACATTTAGCTAATACTAGGAAATCCTGGACATTTTGAAGTTGGAGTCTATTTTGTGTGATATGTCATAATTATTTTTAGTATCTGGTTTGGTTTTGATCCATGAAAAAAGTTATCTATCTATTGACGTTATTCTCTTCATTTGTCTTGTGTAAAAATACATCTTATTGTAGATCAGAAAGAAGTCCCAGATGGAATACAAATTTAAACAGTTCTGTCATATTTTTCCTGCCACCCCTGTTAAAAGTTTTTTTTTTTTGATACTGTATCTGGTTCTGAAGTGTACCTTGCTTGACATTAGTAGAGTTAGTTCAGCTTTCTTTTGACTAGTGTTTGCATGTTGTATCTTTTTCCATATTACCTATTTACCTATCATCTGTTTTCCTATCTATTTCTTTATATTTAAAGTGGATTTCTTAAGAGTATCCTTAGGTCTTGCTTTCATATCTATTCTGACAATCTGTCCTTTACAGTGTTTTGTAAGACCGTTTATATTTAATTATTGATACAGGTGGATTAAATCTATCATCTTGCTAGATTTTATGTACTTTTTGGTTCTTTTTTTTGCCTTTTGGATTATTTTTTATGATTACATTTTATTTCCATTATGGTTTATATCCCTTATTAATTTTTTTTGTGTGCGCATGCCATAAGTTTACAGTATACATCTTTAATTAGTGTACTGTTATCTTCAAATAATATGCCACTTAATATGTAGTAGAAATTACTTAAAACAGTATATATCCAGTACTTCCCATTATTGTCATACATTTTACTTTTACTATTCTGTAAACACACAATAGATGGCTACTGTTTTTGCCATTGATAGTTTATTTACAGCAATTAAAATAATAAAAAAATGAATTTCATCTTTCTTTATGCCACTTCTGGTGTTACTCATTTCTTTTTGGAGATTCATCTTTTTGTTTGATATATTCCTTCTGCCTGAAGGATTTTCTTTAACATATCTTGCAGTGCAGGTCTGTTGGCATTGAATTTTTTTAGCTTTTGTTTTCCTGAAAAAAACCTATTGTTTCTATTATGGTTTCAAAAGATATTTTCAGTGGGTATGGAATTTTGTTTCATTATTTCTTTTAGCACATTAAGTATATCACACCATTGACTTGTCATTCCTATAGCTTCTGAGGAGAGTTCTATTATTTATATCCTTGGTCTGCTGTGTGCCATATATCTTTTTTCCCTGTTGGCCACCTTTAAGATTTTCACTTTATTTCTGGGTTTTCAGCATTTTTATTATATAATGTATATATGTATTTTATTTGGTATTTGTTCTCTTTGATCTCTGCATTTGTTGGATCTCTGGTTTGATGTCTGCCATCAATTTTGGATATTTTCAAATATTTTCTTTGCCCATTTTCTTTTTATATTTCTTCTAGAATTCCAATTGTATATATGTTAGACTGTTTGAAAATTTTTCACCATTCTGGGTTGGTGTTCTGTTTTATTTATTTTTTAAGTGTTTTATCTCTTTGTGTTTTAGTTTGGTCCATTTAGTTTTGATCCATTTTGAAGTTTACCATTTGTTTCTTTGTCTTTATTGAGTTTGTTAATGACCTGTTTGTTGTAAACTTACTTATCTATGTTACCATGTTTTTGGTTTGTAATATTTCTTTTTTTCCCTAATTTTTTATTTTTTTAAATTAACATATAATGTTTGTTTCAAGGGGACAGGTCTGTGATTCATCAGTCTTACACAACACCCAGCGCTCACCACAACACATAGCCACCCCAGTGTCCATCACCCAGCCTCCTCATCCCCTGACCCGCCTCCACTCCAGCAACCCTCAGTTTGTTTCCTATGATTAGGAGTCTCTTACAGTTTGTCTTCCTCTCTGGTTTTGTCTTCATTTTTTCCTCTCTTCCGTTATGATCTTCTTCCTTGTTACTTAAATTCCACATATCAGTGAGATCATATGATGATTGCCTTTCTCTGATTGACTTATTTTGCTTAGCATAATCCCCTCTAGTTCCATCACGTTGTTGCAAATGGCAAGATTTCATTTTTTTGATGGCTGCATAATATTCCATTGTATATATCTACCACATCTTCTTTATCCATTCATCTGTTGATGGGCATCTGGGCTCTTTCCATAGTTTCGCTATTGTGGACATTGCAGCTATAAACATTGGGGTGTAGGTGCCTCTTTGGATTACTACATTTGTATCTTTGGGGTAAATAACCAGTAGTGCAGTTGCTGGGTCGTAGGGTAGCTCTATTTTCAACTTTTTTGAGGAACCTCCATACTGTTCTCCAGAGTGCCTGCACCAGCTTGCATTCCTGGTTTGTAACATTTCTGTTTGATTCTTCCTTATAGTTTCTATCTCTGCTGAAATTCCCCATCTGTTTTTGCATGTTGTCTTGCAGTTTTTCCGTGAGAACCTTTAGCATGTGTTACATTATCTTAAATTCCCTACCTGATACTTCCGCTCTCTGGGTCTGTCTTACTCTAGTTATATCGTTTCCTTTGTTTCCTGACAGTGGGTTGTTTTCTTGGTTTTTGCATGTCTTGTTATTTTTTGTTGCATGTTGGACATCTTGTTTAGGATAGCAAAGACTGAGGTAAATAGTATTGCGCCTACACATGGGCCCACCTTGGTTTTTGCTAGGCTTTTAGTAGAGCAGGAGAATTAGCCGAGCCAGGAGTTGAATTGACTTGGGCTTTTGCTGTTGCTGTTATTTTCTTCAGTGCACCACAGGCTTCAGATTCCTCTAGAGCTACTTATGTTGAAGATGGTGCTAACTTGCCAGAGACTGTTTTGTTTTTTTTTTTTCCAATGTTTATCCCACCCTCAACTATAGGTCTTTCCCTTGCACCTTGCCTCAGAAAAGATCTTTTTCCACTATTGACTCTCCATTAGCAAAAGACTGCTGTTCCTTGTTATTCATTGTTTGTCAGAGGGACATTTTCTGTTGTTCTGATTCAACCTCAGTCTTAGGCAGGCTTTGTGATGCTGGGTCTAGGGAATAGGGCCCTCTATCCCAGATTTAGGAGGCCTGTGATAGCCTGGGCTCATAATATATTCTTGTCTCTACTAGGATAGAGGGCTTTTCTTTTCCTTCCCTCTAGCAACAGTGGGGCTGTATTTGTGCTCTAAGGTCATCTGGGTTTGCTGCTTTTCCCTCAGGACATGAAAGTTTTTATTCTCTGGAGGAGACAGAGTTGAAGAATCTGGGCCATCCTTCAGCTTCATGCCACTCCAGTAGTGGCGGCTGTTTGCTTCCCCCAGGCCTGTACTCTGAGAGAGGCTGTTTTGGAGTTTCTTCTCTTTACTATCCCAGTCTTTCTCATGATTCCCAGAGGTCTATGGAGAAGAGCCCGTGAGTGACTGAATTCTTCTTGTGTCCGTGCTTCCCAGGGGTTCTGTACTTTTGAATTAGTTCACATTTGGCCTTTAGCAGTTCGTTAAAAATGTTAGCTGAATTCTTACCTGGCTTGTATCATGGCTGGCATTTTTCCCAGGTAAGCAAGTGCTCCAGCCCCATCTTTTCTTGAAGACACTGGTCTATCCTTAGATTTCAGGTTAGTTGGTTGTCCTGTTAACTCTCATGGGTTCCAGAAAAATTGTTGTTTTTCAGATTAACTTGCATCATTTTGGTGGTGGTGGTGGTGGTGTAAGTGTTGGAGCATTGTTCTTTCCAGCCTTCTACATCCTAAGCAGAAACAAGTTGCACTTTTCCTCCTGCTTTTATCTTACACACTTTTGTCATTGGTTGACTTGACTGTGACGTAGACTTAGTGAAAAGCTGTGCCAACATTGTAGGGGTGGGCAGCCTAGGCTGCTGGGTTCCATTAGGAAAGGTGTTACCTGATAGTTGAATGGGAAACTGCATCCCAAGGAGGAGAAACAAAAGTATAGTGAGGGAAGAGAGTAAAGTTTCAAAGCAGGAGGCCTGAATGTTGCCATGGTTGAGTAACTTCTGACTGGTAGGGAGGTCTGCTGTTCATGCCAGGGGCGCACAGGAGGTGTTGCTCTGAGAGAAAGCAAAATGAGCAGAGGCCAGTGGTATAGAAACTAAAGCTGCGAACACTCAGTAGGAGAAAAGATCCCTTTTATGAAGAGCCCATCACATCCTGCTTTAAGCATAGGCATCTGCTTAGAAAAGCTTTGCCTTGTTGGGTCTCATGCTATATGAATTCATAGTGACTAAACACCTTGCATCTTAGAGGGTAAAATAGAAGACAGATTTCCTGTCTGCTTAGATCTAATGTCATAGATTCATGTTTAAAACTCAACTGTGAAAGTTTCTTTGATCACCATATTATTTTCTTTTAGACATTGAAGAGATTCAGCTAGAATATTTTCCCAAGTAAATAAGCGCTAGGCACTTATTAAAAAGCCTAATATCCTAATGAGATGAGAGCAAGTAATTTCAAATGCTGGCTAATACACTGACAAACATATTCAGCTTTAAGGTGCAGTTCACAGCCATTTTTGATACTTAGAGCTATATATAATTAAATTCGATGTAGATGTTTGTTTAATTAAAAATTATTTTCCTTGGTGTTATTTGGATCATTTGAGCTGTTGTAATTAAGCTTGTGTTTTGGTATATATTCTGAATATTTTTATTTTTTATTTTAAATTTTTTTATTTGACAGAGAGGTGAGAGAGAGCACAAATTGGGGGGGAGGGGCAAAGGGAGAGGGAGAAGTAGACTGAGCAGGAAGCCCAACACAGGGCTCCATCCCAGGGCCCTGGGATGATGACCTGAGCTGAAGGCAGACACTTAACCAACTGAGCCACCCAGGCACCCCTATATTCTAAATATTTTTAAAGTATAACTTTGTTATAAATACTGGTGTTCCTATAAGCAAGAGTATGTTTTACTTTATAGAATTATCCATAAGAAAGATTTATTACCAGATGTCGACAACATTCATCAAATAAACACGTAGTAGTTTTAATGACACCTTGTTCTTCCAGCATGATTTCACATTTCCTTGCTCATCATCTTTCCTGAATTTTTTCTTCTAGATAACTTTCTTCCTGTTCACTTCTCTGATGTTTTCCATTAGCTATTGAATATTCTTCTCTTGTTGCTCACCTAAATATTTCCTTATGTATTGTCTTATCGCTGAAATAGGTATCTACCTGTCCAGTTTCCCTTTTAGCAATTCAGAGATTCATGTACTTTTGTCCTTCAGCAGCATTATACCTAGTGGCTTTGAATGCTTTTGTTGCTTAGATGATAGTATCTATAGTCTATCAAATGACAAGATAAAATTGAAGTAGTACTGGTATTAATCTTATCCTCAAATTGGGAGACTAATAATCAAAAGGATCTCTACTTTATTCTTTATTGTCATTCGTGAGAGTAAAAGTGTTATTTACTGGCGATGATAATCAGCCACCATTCTAAATTGTTTTCTTATCTCTTCTTAATACTGCATTTGATTCTGGTTTTTATTTTTTATTTTTTGTTTTTATTTTTTGAGGCCTAACAGATGTTAGGCTCCAAGACCAAAGATTTCCTTCATGCTCTTCTGTCAGTGCCTCTGGCTCCATGTATTATGACTCTTCCCAGTTTTTGCAGGAAGCTGTTTTCCCTTAGTGAAAAAAATATTACCCAGCTGACAAATAACAAGCAGACATACACATTGAAATAATATGTATATACACACATATACACACACGAATCTGTAGTAAGCATGCAAAGACATAAAGACGTTTTTAATTCACATCTTGCACCCACATTCTTAGCATTAAGTAAGATGAAATATGAAACATCTGAGTGCCTGCAGAGTGAGAGGTTCTGTGTTAGGTTCTTTGGGAATGTTTTATTAGGAAAGGATAAGTGTTCTAGTTACAGATGGAATAGTGACCATAAAGGAGAAACAAGTTTTAAATCTTTCTAAAAGTTAGATTTTAGACTAAAAACCCTTCACAAATGTTTTGGTTAAATGGCAAGTATCTTTCTCTTCAAACTTGCTGAGCAATGGTATGTACTAGTTAATAAAATATTGTGGTTTAGTCATTTAATTTGTCTTATCTTAATCTAACATATATA
This sequence comes from Zalophus californianus, assembly GCF_009762305.2. Classification (NCBI taxonomy): domain Eukaryota; kingdom Metazoa; phylum Chordata; class Mammalia; order Carnivora; family Otariidae; genus Zalophus; species Zalophus californianus. Next base: position 141,842,804 of record NC_045597.1, on the reverse strand, counting down.
AAATAGAGGAAAAAGTTGTATTCACTGTTAAAAAATTTTATGGTTTTTACTTCCTTTGAAAGGACTTGGCAAAGGTTTGAAAAACTTTATGTAGGTAGTGATCTTTTTTATTTAACTTTTTATAGTTCCACTGTTTTATTCTGGCTCCCTTTGTGCTTGTTTTCTAGGTTTCAGATTTCCTTGGAGGTAGATCTGAAGTATAGGTTCCTGCTTAAAATGATAGCTACTTTGAATGTAATTGATTAATCTTTTCTTCAAGAATTTAATGGTACTGATACATATTAGAATATTCATGGAAATGGAGAGTCAAAAATACTTCAGAATTATTTAGCAATTAAATTAGATAAGAGTCGGAATATGATCTCTACCACAATCTTGAATAGATAAAGCATATGTTATAGTGTAATTTTCATAAAAGTAAAAACATGACTCTCATGTAAATATAAAATAAACACAAATCAAACATATGCAGCTCATTATCTAATGAGGTTATTAGTCATTTGTGAGGTGCCATTCAAAGAGCTTTTGAGGAATTTAGGATTTTTATAGACAGGTAAGATTGCCGAGTTAGATACAGAACTGGTTAATGTCCTTCAGATCCAAAAATTCTAAAGTTTGAGGTTGTTTTATTTCATAGACAGAAATTGATCAGTTTCACTGGTCATAAATTATTTGCATTTTTTTCTGAGCAAAATCTATAAGTTGACCTCCGTCCCTGGTTAGTCTCTGGGAAGTGAGTCAAAGGTACAGGCCTAGCATTGCATGCAGGAACAATATCTTTTGCCCATTCCTAAGATTTAGATAGATTTTCTAACACATGAATCTCATTTCATCAAAATTATTATTTAGCATATGATGACGTCTTTCGGTACTCTAAAACTTATGGTAAAAAAGGTAGTATATAGTACGATTAAATGATATTTGAACTTTCATTTATGAACAATAAAAGATTTTCTATACTTTCAAAGAGTCTACCAGACCAGACTTGCAAACCTTTTCTCATTTATAGTTGCTTAAAAAGAAATGAAAAATTATAAAAATAAACTAGCTGATTTTTTTTTTTTTTTTTTTAAAGAGGGACACAGAGGGGCAGAGGGAGAAGGGGAGAGAATATTAAAGCAGGTTCCATGCCCAGCGTGGAGTCCCAATGCAAGGCTTGATGTCACAACCCTTAGATCATGACCTGAGCCAAAACCAAGAGTTGGATGCTTAACCTACTGAACCACGTAGGTGCCCCAAATCAGCCGATTTTTTTAAAGTACAGAAGTTGAAATTTCAAAAATTAGGTTATGAAAATAATTACCCCCTCTGTTTTTGAAGATCTAATATCATTTTCTTTCTCTCTTTCTTTCTTTCTTTCTCTTTCTTTCTTTTTCTTTTTCTCTCTTTCTTTCTTTTTCTTTCTCTCTCTCTTTCTCTCTTTCCTTCCTTCCTTCCTTCCTTCCTTCCTTCCTTCCTTCCTTCCTTCCTTCCTTCCTTCCTTCCTTCCTTCCTTTCTTTCTTTCTTTCTTTCTTTCTTTCTTTCTTTCTTTCTTTCTTTCTTTCTTTCTTTCTTTTTCTTTCTTTTTAAGATTTTATTAATTTATTTGAGTGAGGGAGAAAATGAGCAGTGGAGAGGGACAGAGGGAGAAACAGATTCCCCGTAAGCAGGGAGCCCAACGTGGGGCTTGATCCCAGGACTCTGGGATCATGACCTGAGCCAAAGGCAGATGCTTAACTGACTGAGCCACTCAGGTGCCCCTGAAGATATAATACCGTTTTTCATCTTAATTTATATGAAGTCTTAAAATTGAACATGAAAGTAGATAATTTTATAAATGACTCAACTCTTTGTCTTACATAACTGCTTTAAAGGTTTATTTATTTGAGAGAGAGAGCAGGGGTAGGAGGGTGAAAGAATCTCAAGCAGACTCTGTGCTGAGTGCAGAGCCTGACGTGGGTCTTGTTCTCATGACCCTGAGACCACGACCTGAGCCGAAACCAAGAGTCAGATGCTTAACTGTCTAAGCTACCCAGGTGTCCCTGTCGTAACTATTTTAAAATGAAAGATCATGAATGCCATTTGTTAGATGCCAAAAGTCAAAATTGGTCTTTTTTACTTTGTTATTTAAAATGGTTTAATCGGGCGTCTGGGTGGCTCAGTGGTTGAGCGACTGCCTTTGGCTCAGGTCATGATCCTGGAGTCCCAGGATCGAGTTCCGTCCGCATCAGGCTTCCTGCTCAGCAGGGAGTCTGCTTCTCCCTCTGACCCTCCCCCCTCTCATGTGCTCTCTCTCTCTCTCTCTCAAATAAATAAATAAAATCTTTAAAAAAAATAAAATGGTTTAATGAAGTTCAATTCAGTATTTTTAAATATTAATAATTTAGTAAATCCTTTCTTAAAACAAGCTCATTATATACTACTTCTATGTTATACTCTGGGAAAAAGGATAAAATAGAATGCTATGGAGAGTGTTCATGAGATTTTCATAACTTTTTGGAAAATATTACCAGTGAGCCAGTCTTAAGAAATGCTCAGTACTTTAGGAATATGTATTGTTTTAAATATTTTTTTTTGAGAAATGAAATCTTGAGTTTGTGGTACCATCTTTTCCCGAGGTCAGGGATTGTTTGATTTTTTTTTTTAAAGATTTTATTTATTTATTTGACAGAGAGAGACCCAGCGAGAGAGGGAACACAGCAGGGAGAGTGGGAGAGGGAGAAGCAGGCTTCCCGCGGAGCAGGGAGCCATATGTGGGGCTCCATCCCAGGACCCTGGGATCAAGACCTGAGCCAAAGGCAGAGCTTAACCATCTGAGCCACCCAGGCGCCCCGGGATTGTTTGATTTTTTTTTTTTAAAGATTTTATTTATTTATTTGAGAGAGAGAGAATGAGAGCACGAGAGGAAAGAGGGTCAGAGGGAGAAGCAGACTCCCCGCTGAGCAGGGAGCCCGATGTGGGACTTGATCCTGGGACTCCAGGATCATGACCTGAGCTGAAGGCAGTCACTTAACCAACTGAGCCACCCAGGCACCCTGGATTGTTTGATTTTTAAGGAGGTTTGCTTTTAAGGTGGAATATAGTTTTTCTAACAATCACTTGATTAGAATAGGTGATACTGTTAGTGTGTATATATATATGAAAGAAAGTTCTGCAGGAAATAATAAAGTACTGTAGTATGTTTAAATTAATATTCTTTTTTTTTTTAAAGATTTTATTTATTTAACAGAGAGAGACACAGCGAGAGAGAGAACACAAGCAGGGGGAGTGGGAGAGGGAGAAACAGGCTTCCCACCAAGCAGGGAGCCTGATGCGGGGCTCGATCCCAAGACCCTGGGATCATGACCTGAGCCGAAGGCAGACGCTTAACGACTGAGCCACCCAGGCACCCCTTAAATTAATATTCTAATACAATAATGCACATTTGGTTCTTTGTAATTTTGAATGTTTTTGCTCTGGTTTACAGTGTTATTTCTTACTCATTAAATAGTCACTTAAGATTTTCACAACTTTGTAGTTTTGGAAAATATTTCCATAGAATATTTAGCAATTATGGCATTATTTTCATGTTTTCATATTAAGAATGATAGGGTGAAAGGGATTAGGCATAAGTGATGTTTTGGACCTTTATTTTCTAATTTTGCTTTTAATTTTGGTGATGATTATTTTTGGGGAGGACTGGACTTTTTTTTTTTTAATTTGATTATCTTTTTTTTTTCCTTCTTTTTCCGCTTTTTGTTGCCAGGAAATAAAACATTTTCCATAAGATAAAATGACCCTGATTTTGCATTGCTTCATATTTAAACTTTTAAAAAGGTTGGCTGTTTTAGTTGTCTCTTTCAAAACTGTTAATAGAAAGGACACATAAGAAATCTTACCAGTATCTTGTAACTTGAGGAGCTGTAATAAATAGTTTAGAGAAAATCACTTAGTGTGGGATTCCAAATTTGTTTCACCACATTGACTTCGATATGTGTCAGTTTTCTCTCTTTCTCTTTTTTTTTAATGTAGGTTATTTACTTTCTAATCTGTTTCTGTGCTTTTCCAACTTCCAGAAATCTTCTCTACAATTTCCTTTCTCAGCACTCCAATTTTACTTCAGGCCTACACCCTGCCCTTCCACCCCCAGAAAAACAGTTTCTTTTATTTGTGCATTTGATTTTGCTCTTTTTGTGAAATCACATTTCTCTGTGATGCTTGCCAGCGCTGGAGTGGAGTTGAATTGTTTGTTCATTGAAACTTCGTTGGTCATCTTAGAGACAGTTGTAATTTATACCCCGCATTCTGGCAAATGGTGTCATTTTCCAAAGGCAAATGGATATTTAATTCACCTTTGCAAACAGAGCGTACTTAAGCTATGCATGCGTTGGGAGGAGGGCTTTTCTTTCCTTTTATGGATGCCACTCCTGACTCACTTCAAAATGGTGATACTTAGATATTTGGCATTTCATACAGAAAAATTCTTTCCTACTACTGCAAACTCTTCTTAATTTTTCCTTTATTCTATTTGAACATTATCTAACAAAATGAAATCAGTTATTGGTGTTTTGCCAGCTTCCTCTGCACTTCTAGCCCTCACCCTCTTTAAAGATGAAATTCTTTCAGTGGAAACATATTTCATCACAGTGGATAGTTCCTTAGGTTGTTAATTTTAAGTGGTTGTGATTTTCAGTCGGCTGATTGTTCAAACTGTTATTTAGCTTTGAGATACCTTTGATGTTGATACAGCCCTATATATCTACATGGCAGTTCTATTTTCACTTTTAACAGCCATTAGTGACTTTTATAATATAGATTGTACAAAATATTTTCTAATGATAAGGTGAGTTTTATGCAGGTGTCTATAATTGTGATATTCCCTTGTTTATTGTCTGTTTTGCATAAGTAAAAATATAATAGTAAGCCAACTTTTTTCTTTACGAATTATATGTCCTAAGAGAGGGTATATTCTTAAGTATATTTTATGTCATAAAAGAGTAAATCCGTACTATTTGCATTTAAGTTGATTTTAGGAGTAAAGGTTTTAAAAGAAATATTCGGATACAAGTAAACTTTTGCTACATATAACTGAAAAATTGCAAATTTTCCCTTTGACTTATTAAACTTGAAATCTGTTACCAAGGACTTTAATGTATTTAGGTACTACAAAATATATATTTCTACATTCTTGTTTATAATATTTATTTTAACATCTTTTTTTTTTTTGTGAGACCAGTGTGTGTAAAAAGTGACAAATGCTCTTCATTGGGCAAGATAAGTCATATATTAGAGAGAATGGCCCAAATTAAATGTATAGGATGACAACTCATTAGAATCCTCTTAGGAGCTTAAAGGGACATCATAGATAGTTTAATGCAGGTGCCTTCTTTGACAGTTTGGAGAAATAACTGGGGTGATTTCATTTAGGTTGACTTCTTACAAGGTTAGTGAATTTGTGGCAGAGCTAGGGCACAAACCTGGAGTAATTGGCTCCTAGTTTAGTATCCTTTGAGTTATAACGGTGTTTAACCTAAGACAGGAATTTGGAAATCATTTGGCATATTCTAGTAAAACCTTTGTCCCTCTGTGCTATTACATCAAGGGGACGACAACATTTAGATTTAGAGTATTTTTAACAAAGGCTGTAGAAATAAACCAGAAAACTTTAATCTACTTCTTTTTGTGAAAGCACTGCACAACTCTCTCTGGAATACTGCAGAAATAAAAAGCTCATTTCCTTTGTAGAAACATATCTTATTTATCCTTCTATTCTCAGCACTAGAACACATAGCTTCTACTAATAATACTTCTAATAAATAAATTTAACTCCTATTAAATAATGAATGTTGAACAAATGAATAACACATCATTAAAAGTTAAATTATAAGGGACATGATAGATTTTTCAAGAGATATTTTTCAGTGCTTAAGTAGACTGTTGTGCCAAAGAAGGCACAGTAGAAGAGCAGAGATGTCATTCATTATATTTTACATTCATTATGTTTTCTATTCAGTTGTCTTTTCAGGAGAGAGTGTTCTGGGAATATCTTTTCAGATGTGAATTGGTGCTCAATTTAGCAAAGTAGTTTATTTCCTCATAGAGTAAATACATGTTTCTGTTTCATTGTTGGTGTATGTCTAGTTAATAGATTGCTAGGCACTTTGGAGAAAGGAAAAGGCTCTCCCTAGGAGCCGACTTTGTGGACGTGCCTGCCTAGATCCCAGAAGGACTTGCTGGCAGATGAGATCGTTCCTGTGGCCTGACTCCACTTACAGTGACAGTTTAACGTCATGCCTGTCTCTGAGAACTAGTCCAAATAAGCTACATTGCAACAAGAGGATAAAGCTGTCTGTGACAAGTTTTTCAATAAAAGAATAATATTTTTCTGTTCTTTTTATTCTAAGATGCTTATTTTAAAAAAATGTTAAGATGTTTACTTTAATTAGCTCTTATTGTTACCTAAATAGTAAAACAGTGAAATTGAGATATGCTAAAGTCATACAAGAGAGATTACATTAATTGCCATTTACGCATAATATAGTTTGCTGTTACTAAACTAACCAAAAATGTAATTTGATATTCTGTATCTTTTCTTTTACTTTTTAAATGGGAAAAAAAGGCATATAACCCCCCTCAGCTTTTCTGTTACTACCATCTTTAGATTTTCCTTTGTTCTCCCTGTAACCTCCCTGAGTGCTGCCAAAGAGAAGTTACTTTCTTGAGTTGGCGCTTGAGATCTCATCGTGCCCCTTCTGTTACTTGTTCCCTTCTCTTGATTCTTTCTTGATTCTGTTTTCAGTTTTTTAATATAGTATTTGGTACATATTCTTAAAAATGTGTATATATACAAAACAATACTAAAACAAACACTTGAATACCCATGACCCAACCTAAGAACCGAAATAGCCATACCTTGAAATAAAGGCATTTATTTGTATTTATCCATCCTTTGTTCATTTTCTTATTGTGTGTGTGTGTGTGTACGCGCATATTAAAAACTTAAATGTGAAAGACAAAATCTTCAGAAGAAAATAGGGAGTGTTTATCTTTTATTTTTTTATATTTATATCTCTACAGTTGCCATTTAAATATATTATTTATTACTAAATATTGTATTAGTTTCACTTGTTTTTAAGCTTTTTAAAAATGGTATGATTTTAATGTTCACTGACCTGCTTTTCTCTCTCATTGTAGGTAGGTTCATGCATATTGTTACAGTAGATGTAGTTGATTCATTCTCATTGCTAAAGTTATTCTTCTGTGTGAATAAAAACAATCCACTTATTCTCTTGTTGATGGACATTTGGGTTGTTTCCATTCTTTTGCCATTATGAATGATATACTACAAACATTCTTGTACATGTCTCCTGATAAAACATGTATGAGGTTTTCTCTGTTTGCAGCTTATCCAGGCATAGGTTATACAAATGTTCAGATTTTTAGGATAATGCCAAACTGCTTTCCAAAAAAGCATTTAATTTATATATCCACTTGTAGTGTCTAAAATTTTCACTGCTAATACTTCATATTTGCAAGTCGTATGGTCTTTTCTCAGATTGTCCTTGGGTATCAATGTTAGTCTCATAAAATGAGCTGGGAGTGTTCCCTGCATTTCTGTTCTCTGGAAGCATTTATTTAAGATTGAAATGATCTGGGGGCACCTGAGTGGCTCAGTTGGTTAAGGATCTGTGTTCAGCTCCTGTCATGATCCCAGGGTCCTGGGATCAAGCCCCACATCGGGCTTCCCGCTCAGCGGGGAGTCTGCTTCTCCCTCTACTTCTGCTACTGCCCCTGCTTGTGCTCTCTGTCAGATAAATAAATAAAATCTTAAAAAAAATATATATATATATAACATATAACATATATATATATAAACATATATATATGTATCACTTAAAAAAGATTGAAATGATCTGTTCTTTGATTTTTAAAACTTACTTATAAACTGGCTGGGCATATTCTTTCTGAAAAGATTCATTTAAAAGAGTTTATATATATATGTATATATATATATGTATGTTAGGTTTTTAGTATTTTTATTATAATTATGAACACATAAAAAAGTAAACAAAATATTACAGTTAACTCCAAGCATTCCTGTACCCAATTCCAGCATCTATCAAACCATGGTCCATCCAGCCCCATTCTTACCTTATCCACTTCCCTCAAAGAAGACTGGGGATATTATTATAGTGAAGGAAATTGAAGACATTTGAATTTATTTGTAAATATTTTACTATGTGTCTCGAAAACATAAAGATTCTTTTAAAAAAGTATAACCCAATACCATTATTATACCTTAAAAGAAACAATTCCTTTTAATGTCAAAGAGCTAGTTGTTTTCAAATTTATAATTATTTAATATCATAAAAGGATTGAGCTATATATAAAATGTATAAATAATATATTTTAAAACTTACTTATAAATTTATATATAAATTATGCATATACACAGATTGATTGATTTGAATCAGGATCCAAATAGTATTGACATATTGTGATTGGTTGAGATCCCTTTCCAAGTAGATAGAATATTTTCAACTAGTGCCTTTGAAATATACCAAGGCTTTCTTTATGCCCTGATACATAGTCAAGTTTTTAAATATTTAATGCTTGCTTGAAAAGGATATGTAATTCTCTTATTATTGGTTGTGGGATCCTATATTTAAATCATTAAATAAAGCTTTTTAATATTAATTTTTCTTTCTCCTTTCTTATGTATTTTTTTTTCTTGAAGAGACCAGGTTGTTGTTTGTCTTACAGTTTTTCATTGCAGCAAGCATCTGTGTGGTGTGGTTTAACATATTCTGCTGCCTTTTTGAATCTGTATTTCTATAAATTGATAGTTGGATTTAGACAGTTGATTAGATTCATGTTTAATTTTCTTTTCCAAGGTCATTCGTTAGGGGTAATGTGTTCCTTGATCATGAAACTCAATAATGGTTATCTTTTTTGTGATGCTAGTGGCCCTTTATGTTTAGTGCCTGGATTTATTAAAGATTTAAAATGGTAATGTTCTAGTTCTATTCTTTTTTCATTCACTAGCTGGAACACATCAATAATGAGAAACTTACCTTCATTGTTTGTTTACCCAGTGGTACAGTTTGTATATGAAAGGTGAGATGAATGCCTATTTCCCTACATTTGCTAGCTTTCAATAAAGTAAATTTATTCCCCAGTATAGTCCAGTGATGATCGTTTCTTTTGTATCAGTATGAGCTCATTGAATTCAACATACTTAATGTTTCAAAATACGGCATTTATTATTTTTATTGATATGCAAATTTTTCCATCTTTGGCCATTGGAAGCCTTTTCAAGCTTTTTGGCACAACCCAAGTAATCTTTTTTTTTTTTTAAGATTTTATTTATTTATTTGACAGAGAGACACAGCAAGAGCAGGAACACAAGCAGGGGGAGTGGGAGAGGGAGAAGCAGGCTTCCCGCTGAGCAGGGAGCCCGATGTGGGACTCCATCCCAGGACCCTGGGATCATGACCTGAGCCGAAGGCAGACGCTTAACGACTGAGCCACCCAGGCGCCCCCCAAGTAATCTTTGATACCTCTGTTGAAACCTGGGTTAGAAGATGGTCTAAGCTCATCATGAATGTTCCTAGCCCCAAGATCTGGAATTGGCCATTTCTCCAAGGAGCCCTGATTCCCTTTAGAGGGAAATGGTATTTGGAGTAACAGTCTGGATGCTAGAGGTGTGCGTTTCTACAGAACTGGTCATCCTTTCTAAACTTGTCAGTGGTCAGAACTAGATTTGTGTATGAGAATAGTGTGTGTATTTTTATTTAAGATGAAATACATCATGAGTTTAAATGGATACTTCCAACTCAAATTGAAGAGCATAATGGTAACTTATCCCCTGTTACATCTTCCTTCTCAAGAATTTCATTTCTCAAGGATCTCAGGAATGGCAGAATTAGAATGTCTTATATTAATCATTTGCTTTCTTCCTCATCAAATGATCTCAGAATAACAATACTAAATTATCACTAAGGGTATGATTACTGAAAATGGAGTCTAGTGATTACTTCATTGGTTGTAAGTGTTTTGTTTTTTCTTATGCCAATTTTGATAAATGATTTCTTATAGGAATTTGTCCATTTCTTCTAAATTTGCATCGTTATTGACAAGATTTTTCTGTGTCCGTATTATCTTTTAAACCACTGCTGGCAATGTAGCTGTGTTCTTTTCACTCTTACTATTATTTATTTGTGCTTTTCTTTATCGTCTCAGAAATTTGTCAATTTTATTTTAGTTTTTTTGGGGGGAAAACTTTTGGCTTTATTTCTTATTTTTTTACCTTCTTCCATTTTCTTTGGATGTATTCTGTTCTCCCACTATTCCCTCACCCCAACTTAAGTAGGTCACTTAATTCATTATTCATTACCCTTTCTTTTTTAATATAAATGTTTAAGGCTTTTAGTTTGGACTTAATGTGTTATTATCAGTAGCAGTTTGTTATAAAGTTTATTATGCTGGATCCATTTTTCGTTGATAGTTTTATGAACTTTTGATACCATGTTTTTGTTATCTTACTAAGATGATTTATCCTTCCCCCCCCTTTAGCAAAGCAGTTTGCAGTTTTGGTAATTTCCCCTCAATTAGTGTTTATATTATAACTTCATATGTGGTATGGATGTACCCAGTTTTGCATATTGGGAATGTTTCTGAATTTTTCTTTTCCTTCTTTCTTTCTCTAGTAGTTTGCCCACAAGTCCTTATGTTGTTTTTGTTGTTGTCTTTTTTCTTAAATTTTTTAAAAAGTGAGATTTATTGAGCAGTAATGTACATGTAGTTATGAGATTTGACCAACAGATATAGATATAAATCCTTCCTCACAGTCATGATACCAAAGAATTCCATCATCCCCCAAAACTTTGCACATGCCACTTTGTAGGCTTCCCTTCCAGCTTTCTCTCTATGGTGCTGTCTTTTCTTTGTTTTCAGAGTAGGTAATTTTTCTGTGACCTTGGCTCTCAGAGAAAGTTCCACAGAAGTTAAAATTTTCTGGCTTTTGTTATTGTTAGGATGTGAATGGTGCTCTTTCCAGCCATACACATTAAACATGTTTTACTAGCACATTTTGGGTGGGGGGGGATTAAAATGTCCATGTATCATTTTTGCATTAGTATTACCATTTGAGTATCTTTCTCTCACACATATATTTTCTTTTATATTCCTGTATATCCTCATTGAAGTTTTATTTAGTGCATGATCTCTTAGGTCATTCTATAATTTATACTTAAAATATTTTAAAGTTCAGTGTTAAAAGATTCTCACCTTAATATGTGAATTTCAAGTTTATGAATTCCTGACCTCCCTGCTTTTTAGTTCTGATTTTCAAATTAAATATTAGTATATGTTATCCTGAGTTTTACTCTAATGTTACAGGACATGTTTTGTTAATATATAATCAAAAAATTTTATAGAAACTTTAAAGTGTATACTTTTTTTTTGTTTTTTTTTTTTAAAGATTTTTATTTATTTATTCGAGAGAGAGAATGAGAGATAGAGAGCTTGAGAGGGAAGAGGGTCAGAGGGAGAAGCAGACTCCCCGCCAAGCAGGGAGCCCGATGCGGGACTCGATCCCGGGACTCCAGGATCATGACCTGAGCCGAAGGCAGTTGCTTAACCAACTGAGCCACCCAGGCGCCCTAAAGTGTATACTTTTTTGATTGCCAGATTTATTATTATTTGTGCTTATCATCTTATTATAATTAGCTAATTTTAAGGCTAATTTTTTTTGCTGACTACATTGTATCAAAGGAACTGATTTTTATTACCAAGAAGTTATTAATATTGATAAAATTTTGAAAATATTTCATCTCAGCTATGTCTCATTTTTTAAAATGTATTATATATGGTTTATAATAGCTTATTAGCAGATATCCACAATTTTTAATTGATTTTAAATGCTTCTATTAATGTATTAAATCTTGTATTAATTAAATACATGATAATATATCATCATTTTGGAAACAGTATTGCATATTTTAACCTGATTTTACCTCCTTATTGCTTTCATGGCCATTAACATTGGCTTACTAAATGATTCTTTTTACTTTTATAGGTTATTTTAGTGTCTGCCAATAAATTGACTCGTTACATAGAACCATGCCAGTTAACAGAAGATTTTGGTGGGAGTCTCACCTATGATCACATGGACTGGTTAAATAAGAGACTGGTTGGTATATTACAGTGAGATAAAATTGTTATTACATACAAATAAGACATATTTTGGTAACGTTATCATTTTAATTAACTAACATGTAGATTGTTCTTTGTTAGAAAAATAAAATATAGTGCATACCACATGATAGCATAATGCTTGAAGGCAAATACTCTGCAGTTAGACTCATAGTGTTTGCTTTTGCTATTGTCATTTGTAGCAGTATTTCTAGTCAAAATTGTGAATATTTTAGTTGAATGACAGAGTAGTACAATTTCCTAAGAGGTAATCTAGTTGATGTACCATTTTCAGAGAGGATATTTAAATATCAGTTTGAGTTGAAGAGCAGTGTGACAGGTTAAGGTTTTCATTTCTGAAAATGTATCTTTGGCCAGATTGAAGTCAACTCCTCTGCATGCTGTGGCATTGTTTAATCGAACTGCTGGGGACTAAAAGAACTACTTCTATTAACTCCGCTTAGATTACAATTTTTCTTTGAATGACATGGGAGTTGGGGGCACTAACCCTCCGCAGAGTTGAAAATCTGTATGTAACTTCTGACTTCCCAAAAACATGTTCAAGAGTCAACTGTATAAGCTTAACTTTATTGAAGAATAATAAACTTGGATATTTCAGAATGGATAACCAATTTCCATCATATTTGGACAGTTATATCAGGCAAATGAGTGTCCCTTTTATTATAAACAGACTTGCCCAAGTCCCTTTTTAGAAATATTTTAAGAAGCCATGTTAAAGTTATAACTAGTTTATTTTTATGCTACATGCTTATATGTAAAACTCTTTAGTATATGCAACCAGTGTGGATTAGTGATAGAAAAACATAAAGAAATGTTCTGTAACTGGAATTAGAAGATTAATACTGGTCTAAATCATGTTCATGTAGTTTAAACTTACTAGTGCAGATGTTTCTTCATAAAACACAGGAATAAAAATAAACTTGTCTGAGGAATAAAAATAATTTCTTATCCTATTTAAATTTAAAAAATTTCTTATCCATTGAAACTATTCATTGTTCTGGAAGGGGGGTTTTGTCTTCTGTCCTTTAAGTTGTGCCCTGGTGGTTGAATTGTACTAAGTGACATCAAGAGAGGAAAAGGGAATTCTGCCTGGCTAATTGTATTCTGCTTAACTGAAAATCCTTATGTAAACATTAACTTTTAAGATTATTCTTAATATGTTAACAAAATCTCATATTGTAGGTTTTTGAGAAGTTTACAAAAGAATCTACATCATTACTGGATGAACTTGCTTTGATTAACAATGGAAGTGATAAAGGCAATCAGCAAGAGAAAGAAAGGTAGGTGGCTGGTGTCTTGGGAGTTATACCTTTGCAAAGCTATGATGAACCTGATGAAGAATATCTCTATTAATGGAAGCTAAAAGAAGTAAGGTGTAAGCAATTCTCCAGTCAAAATTGACATATAAAAGTTGAATTAAATTTATTAATTCATGAGAATTTGCTTTACATGTAAAATTTCTTGATTTGAATCAAAGTTTCTCTACAAAAGACTTTTTGATGAATAAAATGCATTTACCTTAAAAATTCATTTGCAAGAACACATTTTCAAAATGAAACCATTTTCTTTTTAGAGTTCTGTTTTGCTTGTGAAGACTATGGAAGAGGTTGCAGCTTGAAATAAAATTATAACCGTATTTAAATACCTCTTAAATGCCTACCTTCTAGAACTCCTAGGTCCTTATAAAATATGTGGTATCTGTGAGTTCAACTTGGAGAATTTAGTGTTTATGACACTGGTTGAAGTAATTGTTCAGTTGTATTATCTAAATGTAACTATTTAGATTTATCATTTTAACAGATTCCATTCAACTTTACAAGCTTAACAATTTTCATTTTTTTGTTGGTAAGCCAAATCCTTCTCCCCAGGTTAAAAGCTCCTTAGGAAGCAAATTAATCCTTTCTCGTCTCTCAACAAAGTGGTTACTAGAACAGTAATTTTTCATTAGGAAATTTGAAAGGATCAACACTCATCCTTGCCTACGTCTTTTGAATCAGACCTTAAAAATATAATGGAACCTTGATAAAATGCATCTTGTTATTCCTTGAATACAAATATAGTTACATACCAGTTTATAATAAGGTGAGAGGGATATGAGAAGGTCAGAGTTAAACACCAAATCTTGACTAAAGCAAAGTGAAAATGTGAAAACAAATGGTTTGAGTGGAAATCGAGTTACAGTCACAGGAAGCACTTAGGAACATTATTGTCCTGTAGATACCATATAAAAATATAAAATGTAAAATTTTGACATGCACGTAAATATGTGTATAGATAACTCATACACTCTATGCTATGGTTTAAGAATTGAAAACGTCACACAAGTTGGTTGACAAAAATTAGCCAAACATCTTGCTTTCTGAGTAGCCCAGCAGAGTAAGTTTGATGCTTCTTTTTTTTTTTTTAATTTTTTATTGTTATGTTAATCACCATATATTACATCATTAGTTTTTGGTGCAGTGTTCCATGATTCATTGTTTGTTCATAACACCCAGTGCTCCATGCAGAACGTGCCCTCCTCAATACCCATCACCAGGCTAACCCATCCCCCTACCCCCCTCCCCTCTAGAACCCTCAGTTTGTTTTTCAGAGTCCATCATCTCTCATGGTTCGTCTCCCCCTCTGACATACTCCCCTTTTCTTCCTCTCCTGTTATCTTCTTCTTTTTCTTTTTTCTTAAAATATGTTGCGTTATTTGTTTCAGAAGTACAGAACTGTGATTCAACAGTCTTGCACAATTCACAGTGCTCACCGTAGCACATACCCTCCCCAATGTCTATCACCCAGCCACCCCATGCCTCCCACCCCCAACCACTCCAGTAACACTCAGTTTCTTTCCTGAGATTAAGAATTCCTCATATCAGTGAGGTCATGTGATACATGTCTTTCTCTGATTGACTTATTTCACTCAGCATAACACCCTCCAGTTCCATCCACGTCGTTGCAAATGGCAAGATCTCATTCCTTTTGATGGCTGCATAATATTCCATTGTGTATATATACCACATCTTCTTTATCCATTCATCTGTTGATGGCCATCTTGGCTCTTTCCACAGTTTGGCTATGGTGGACATTGCTGCTATAAACATTGGGGTACACGTACCCCTTCGGGTCCCTACATTTGTATCTTTGTGGTAAATACCCAGTAGTGCAATTGCTGGATCGAACGGTAGCTCTAATTTCAACTGTTTGAGGAACCTCCATACTGTTTTCCAGAGTGGCTGCACCAGCTTGCATTCCCACCAACAGTGTAGGAGGGTTCCCCTTTCTCCACATCCCCGCCAACATCTGTCGTTCCCTGACTTGTTAATTTTAGCCATTCTGACGGGTGTGAGGTGGTATCTCATTGAGGTTTTGATTTGGATTTCCCTGATGCCGAGCGATGTTGAGCACTTTTTCATGTGTCTGTTGGCCATTTGGATGTCTTCTTTGGAGAAATGTCTGTTCATGTCTTCTGCCCATTTCTTGATTGGATTATTTGTTCTTTGGGTGTTGAGTTTGAGAAGTTCTTTATAGATTTTGGATACTAGCCCTTTATCTGATATGTCATTTGCAAATATTTTCTCCCATTCCGTCGGTTGTCTTTTGGTTTTGTGGACTGTTTCTTTTGCTGTGCAAAAGCTTTTTATCTTGATGAAATCCCAATAGTTATTTTTGCCCTGGCTTCCCGTGCCTTTGGCGATGTTTCTAGGAAGAAGTTGCTGCAGCTAAGGTCGAAAAGGTTGCTACCTGTGTTCTCCTTTAGGATTTTCATGGACTCCTGTCTCACGTTTAGGTCTTTCAACCATTTGGAGTCTATTTTTGTGTGTGGTGTAAGGAAATGGTCCAGTTTCATTCTTCTGCATGTGGCTGTCCAATTTTCCCAACACCATTTGTTGAAGAGACTGTCTCTTTTCCATTGGACATTCTTTCCTGCTTTGTCAAAGATAAGTTGACCATAGAGTTGAGGGTCCATTTCTGGGCTCTCGATTCTGTTCCATTGATCTATGTGTCTGTTTTTGTGCCAGTACCATACTGTCTTGATGATGACAGCTTTGTAATAGAGCTGGAAGTCCGGAATTGTGATGCCGCCAGCTTTGCTTTTCTTTTTCAGTATTCCTCTGGGTATTCTGGGTCTCTTCTGGTTCCATACAAATTTTAGGATTATTTGTTCCATTTCTTTGAAAAAAGTGGATAGTATTTTGATGGGGATTGCATTGAATGTGTAGATTGCTCTAGGTAGCATTGACATCTTCACAATGTTGATTCTCCCAATCCATGAGCATGGAACGTTTTTCCATTTCTTTGTGTCTTCTTCAATTTCTTTCATGAGTATTTTATAGTTTTCTGAGTACAGATCCTTTGCCTCTTTGGTTAGATTTATTCCTAGGTATCTAATTGTTTTGGGTGCAATTGTAAATGGGATCGACTCCTTGATTTGTCTCTCTTCTGTCTAGTTGTTGGTGTATAGGAATGCCACTGATTTCTGTGCATTGATTTTATATCCTGCTACTTTACTGAATTCCTGTATGAGTTCTAGCAGTTTTGGGGTGGAGTCTTTTGGGTTTTCCACATACAGTATCATATCATCTGCAAAGAGTGAGAGTTTGACTTCCTCTTTGCCGATTTGGATGCCTTTGATTTCTTTTTGTTGTCTGATTGCTGTGGCTAGGACTTCTAATACTATGTTGAATAGCAGTGGTGAGAGTGGACATCCCTGCCGCGTTCCTGACCTTAGGGGAAAAGCTCTCAGCCTTTCCCCATTGAGAATGATATTCGCTGTAGGTTTTTCATAGATGGCTTTTATGATATTGAGGTCTGTACCCTCTATCCCTATACTCTGAAGAGTTTTGATCAAGAAAGGATGTTGTACTTTGTCAAATGCTTTTTCTGCATCTATTGAGAGGATCATATGATTCTTGCTCTTTCTTTTGTTAATGTATTGTATCACGTTGATTGATTTGCAGATGTTGAACCAGCCTTGCAGCCCAGGAATAAATCCCACTTGGTCCTGGTGAATAATCCTTTTAATGTACTGTTGGATCCTATTGGCTAGTATTTTGGTGAGAATTTTTGCATCCATGTTCATCAAGGATACTGGTCTGTAATTCTCTTTTTTGATGGGGTCTTTGTCTGGTTTTGGGATCAAGGTAATGCTGGCCTCATAAAATGAGTTTGGAAGTTTCCCTTCCATTTCTATTTTTTGGAACAGTTTCAGGAGAATAGGTATTAATTCTTCTTGAAATGTCTGATAGAATTCCCCTGGGAAGCCATCTGGCCCTGGGCTTTTGTTTCTTGGGAGATTTTTGATGACTGTTTCAATTTCCTTAGTGGTTATAGGTCTGTTCAGGTTTTCTATTTCTTCCTGGTTCAATTTTGGTAGTTGATACATCTCTAGGAATGCACCCATTTCTTCCAGGTTATCTAATTTGCTGGCATAGAGTTGCTCATAATATGTTCTTATAATTGTTTGTATTTCTTTGGTGTTGGTTGTGATCTCTCCTCTTTCATTCATGATTTTGTTGATTTGGGTCATTTCTCTTTTCTTTTTGATCAGTCTGGCCAGGGGTTTATCAATCTTGTTAATTCTTTCAAAGAACCAACTCCTAGTTTCGTTGATCTGTTCTACTCTTCTTTTGGTTTTCTAGTTCATTGATTTCTGCTCTGATCTTTATGATTTCTCTTCTCCTGCTGGGTTTAGGCTTTATTTGCTGTTCTTTCTCCAGCTCCTTTAGGTGTAGGGTTAGGTTGTGTATTTGAGACCTTTCTTGTTTCTTTAGAAAGGCTTGTATTGCTATATACTTTCCTCTCAGGCCTGCCTTTGCTGTATCCCAAAGATTTTGAACAGTTGTGTTTTCATTTTCATTGGTTTCCATGAATTTTTTTAATTCTTCTTTAATTTCTTGGTTGACCCATTCATTCTTTAGTAGGATGCTCTTTAGCCTCCATGTATTTGAGTTCTTTCCGACTTTCCTCTTGTGGTTGAGTTCTAGTTTCAAAGCACTGTGGTCTGAGAATATGCAGGGAATGATCCCAATCTTTTGGTACCGATTGAGACCTGATTTGTGACCTAGGATGTGATCAATTCTGGAGAATGTTCCATGGGCACTAGAGAAGAATGTGTATTCCTTTGCTTTGGGATGGAATGTTCTGAATATGTCTGTGAAGTCCATTTGGTCCAGTGTGTCATTTAAAGCCTTTATTTCCTTGTTGATCTTTTGCTTAGATGATCTGTCCATTTCAGTCAGGGGGGTGTTAAAGTCCCCCACTATTATTGTATTGTTGTCAATGTGTTTCTTTGCTTCTGTTATTAATTGCCTTATATAATTGGCTGCTCCCATGTTTGGGGCATAGGTATTTACAATTGTTAGATCTTCTTGTTGGATAGACCCTTTAAGTAGGATATAGTGTCCTTCCTCATCTCTTATTACAGTCTTTGGTTTAAAATCTAATTTGTCTGATATAAGGATTGCCACCCCAGCTTTCTTTTGGTGTCCATTAGCATGGTAAATGGTTTTCCACCCCCTCACTTTCAATCTGGGGGTGTCTTTGGGTCTAAAATGAGTCTCTTGCAGACAGCATATTGATGGGTCTTGGTTTTTAATCCAATCTGATAGCCTGTGTCTTTTGATTGGGGCATTGAGCCCATTTACATTCAGGGTAACTATTGAAAGGTATGAATTTAGTGCCATTGTATTACCTGTAAGGTGACTGTTAACTGTCTATTGTCTGTGTTCGTTTCTGCTCTTTGCTGCTTTTAGGTTCTCTCTTTGCTTAGAGGACCCCTCTCAATATTTCTTGGAGGGCTGGTTTCGTGTTTGCAAATTCCTTTAGTTTTTGTTTGTTTTGGAAGCTTTTTATCTCTCCTTCTATTTTCAATGATAGCCTAGCTGGATATAGTATTCTTGGCTGCATATTTTTCTCATTTAGTGCTCTGAAGATATCTTGCCAGTCCTTTCTGGCCTGCCAGGTCTCTGTGGATAGGTCTGTTGCCAATCTAACGTTTGTACCATTGTAGGTTACATATCTCTTCTCCCGAGCTGCTTTCAGGATTTTCTCTTTGTCTCTGAGACTCGTAAGTTTTACTATTAGATGTCGGGGTGTTGACCTATTATTATTGATTTTGAGAGGGGTTCTCTGTGCCTCCTGGATTTTAATGCCTGTTTCCTTCCTCACATTAGGGAAGTTCTCTGCTATAATTTGCTCCAATATACCTTCTGCCCCTCTCTCTCTCTCTTCTTCTTCTGGGATCCCAATTATTCTAATGTTGTTTCGTCTTATCATATCATTTATCTCTCGAATTCTGCCCTCGTGATCCTGTAGTTGTTTCTCTCTCTTTTTCTCAGCCTCTTTATTTTCCATCATTTGGTCTTCTATATCGCTGATTCTCTCTTCTGCCTCATTTATCCTAGCAGTTAGTGCCCCCATTTTTGATTGCACCTCATCAATAGCCTTTTTGATTTCTATTTGGTTAGATTTTAGTTCTTTTATTTCTCCAGAAAGGGTTTCTCTAATAACTTCCACGCTTTTTTCAAGCCCAGCTAGTATCTTTAAAGTCATGATTCTGAACTCTAGGTCCGACATCGTACTAATGTCCGTATTGAGTAGGTCCCTGGCTGACGGTACTACCTCTTGTTCTTTTTGCTGAGATGATTTCTTTCGTCTTGTCATTTTGTCCAGAGGAGAATAGATGAATGAGAGAACAAAATGCTAACAGGTTTACAACGTCCCCAATAAATATACTCTATACAAATCAGAAAAGACCTGAAACCAGGGAAAAAGAAAGGGAAAGAAAGAAAAAAGAAAGAGAAAAAGAAAAAAAAAAGATAAAAACAAAAACAAAACAATACAAAAAAGGCAGAATATGATCAAATATGATCAGGCTAGTGCATAGATCAGTGCCACACACTAGATTTTGGGCGTATTTTGGTCTGTTAGAAAAAAGTGCGTCCTAAAATTTTAAAGGAAGAAAGACATATATGTACAAAATAAGGGTTGATACACTGAAGGGATGGAAGATGACTGTAAAGTTGAAAATTATAAAAGATTTTATAAAAGGACTTGGTAAGATAAGTTGTTTGAAAAAAGAAAGAAGATTTAAGAAAAAAAAAAAAGGGAGAGAATGTGATCAGGCAGGAGACTAGAACAAAGCCATACACTAGTGATTTAGGGTATATTTTTCTTCTGTTAGAAGAAACTGTACCTCAAAATTTTAAAGAGAGAACAACTTATATATATATGCCAAAAATAAGGGTAACTACTATGAAGGGATAAAATATGACTAAAAATGAAAAATAAAAAATGTTTTTTTTTTTTTAAAAAAAGGGATTTATAAGATGTTGGTTGAAAAGGGGAAAAAGAAAAATTAAAAAAAAAACAGTCAACAAAAATTAACTTAGATGAAATAATGAATCATGGTAAAAAAAAAAAAATCCATGAATCTATGTGCAGTATTCCCCTAGCGCTGGAGTTCTCCTGTTCTCCTTGATCGATCAACTTGGTCTTGGCTTGCTGGCTGTTTGTGCTGATCTTCTGGGGGAGGGGCCTGTTGCTGTGGTTTCCAAATGTCTTTGCTGGAGGCGGAATTGCCCCGCCCTTGTCGGTCCGGGCTAAGGAAGCTGCTCTGATTTGCTCTCAGGAGCTTTTGTTCCCTGCAAGCTCTCGGTACAGCTTTGGAGGACCAGGGCAGAAATGGTGGCGTCCCAATCTCCACTCGGAGGAGCTGAGAACTCGGGGCCCCGCTCCTCAGTGTGCCCCCAGAGAAAAGCAGTCACTCCTGTGTCCCCGGTCTCTGGCCGCACTCCGTGCTCACCGGGCCTGTGACCGAGCGTTTCTATCTCTGGCACCCGACCCCGCGCGGAGTCTCCAAACCCAGCAGATCCCTGCAGTGCGTTCCCGCACCGCTCCTCCCCGGGAAGGAAGGGGAGCCTCCCCAGATTTGCTGCTTGTTGGGTCCCTGCTGGGGGAGCCGAGCCCCGACTGGGCCGCAGATCACAGTTTATGGCAACCCCGAGCTGAGAGCCCGCGACTCTGCTCCGTATCTGCAGCCGGCTTCCCTGCTCTGATACCTTGGAGCTCTGGCGCACTCAGGCACCCCCAGTCTCTCTGTGACCCCAAGGGTCCTGAGACCACACTGTCCCGGGAGGATTCCACCCCCCCCCCCCCCCCCTCCCCCGCTTAGCCACTGCAGCGACGTCCCTCCGCCGAGCCGACTTCTAAAAGGTCCGATTTTGTGCTCCGCGGCTCTATCACTTGCCAGAAGCGGCTGGCGGAGGCCCCTCCCCCGCCGTCTATCCTCCCGAATATCGCCTCGGATTCACTTCTCCGCACGCCCTACCTTCCAGTAAGTGGTCACTTCTCTGTTCAGATAGTTGTTGCTACTGTCCTGTTCGATCTCCTGTTGAGTTCGTAGGTGTTCAGAATGGTTTGATCGCTATTCAGCTGAATTCCTGAGACCAGACGAAATCTAGGTCTCCTACTCCTCCGCCATCTTGCTCCACCTCAAGTTTGATGCTTCTTAAGGTCATTTTCCTCAGGAAAGACGTCCTAAGAGGGTCCCTGTAGAAAATTAGTTCATGGTCATAGCCTAATGCTGTTTATCATGTTTCCCTCTCTCAGAATGACTGTGAACATTTACAGATTACAGGTCTGAGAAAGCATTGCAGTAAAGAAACATGTTTCCTGTACTTACATGCCGGCGGGGCCCCTTTTTCTCCATCTAATAATATCTTGTTCAGTGTTTTGGGAAACACTTTGGGAAATGCTGGTTTGCATGACTACATGAAGTATCAAATAAAATCTTGTATTTGCCAGTTCCTCCCCAAGGAACTCAAGTGTTATTACTTAGTCTCTTTTAAATCCTAGATAATAAAGTCCCTCCACTTGAAATTTTCATCACCTTTTTAATGTCATTACTCCAGAAGCATCCAGGCTACACAAGAGGCGAGGTTCCAGATGAATCGACAAAAGTGAAAGATTTAGAGCAGGACCGGTCAGTTACAGCAGCAAGGTCCTAGGCTTTGATTTGCCATGTGCTTTATCTTTCCTTCGTCTTCTACTTCCCATATGTGTTTAAAAAAATACAGAGCATGGTCCAACTGCAAATGAAACACAGTACAGGGAAGAGAGTACAACTGCGTGGGGATGCACATGCACATGAATATCAGAGACTATTTGTAGCTCTCAAAGTTTGCTATAGATAAGTAACGCTTAATTGGAGGATGGCTCCATGCATTTTTAATGTTAACATTTCTGGGTTATTATATAGTTACACATTTAATTTTGGAATAAATATGCAGTGGGAAAATACTAAAATGGATTCCTTCAATATATTTGAAATAATACTATAATAATAATAAACTGTGATTTTCACATAGTTTTTTTTTTTTTTTTTTTGGCTACTAGTGTTTAATTATCTCTAATTGGTTTCTTAATGCTTAAGGGCATTAGCCTGGTAGAATAGTGTGCTTCAGATTTCCATACCATATGCTCCTGTTTTGATGCACATACATAAAGGATTTTCTTTGTATAGATAAAAATACAGTTTTTAAAAATTATTCTTGTGGTGTTTGGCAGGTCTGTGGATTTAAACTTTCTTCCATCAGTTGATCCTGAAACAGTTCTTCAGACAGGTAAGATAAAAAAAAGTGTTTATCATTGATAATCATAATCCATTAAACCAATCATATATTGATTGGTTCATGAAATAAAAATTGATTAAACATGTATTACGTGGTAGAAACTCAAGGGGACTTTTAAAATTGGTCTTTGGTTTAACCTAACAGTGTGTTAATACACTTTACAGTATTTTTGGAAAGTATTAATAATGATAAACTGTTAAATTATTTCTCCCTTGAAATACTTGTATTTATTTCAATTCAAAGAATTCTGAATATTTTCATTGTATTGATTCCATTGTACTGTTTTCAGAATGATATTGATCTTACTTCCTTAGAGAACAAAGAAATAATTGTAATCTATGAATTCCTACATGTTGAGCAGGTACAGTGGACTGTCAGTAAAAATATGGCTTGCTCTAGGTTTAAAATTTAATTCCATGGTTATATTTAACATTTCGAAAGCTACTGAAGCCCATGAATTAAGAAGTTTTTTAAATTTGTACTTTGAAATTAACTTTATATGCCACTAAGTTCTTTTTTTAGATGCTATTGACTCTTAGAATAGGGATAAAAAGAGAGTATAGAAATAGAGAGGTTTAGAACGATTTTGGGTATTTTTTAGAAATTGGAATTACCTTCAAATCATGATAAAAATTCTGTTTCTAAATATTGAAAGCCACTTAACTTTAGGACATTTTTCTGAATAAAGATGAAGAGAATTTAAGTATCTGCATATGTTTTTGGTCCTTAAGTAATAATTGGAATAGTATTATCCTGGAAAAACAGTTTGTGATTTATTCACTTTTAAAATTCCAGTTTTAGATGTTGCATATTCTGCAATTTTAATTTCTCATGCATGAATGGATTTTCTTACATGAGTTTGCTATATGAATAACATTGAAGTTCTTACACTAGTGTAGTCCCTCATGATTCAGTTAATATTTTGTAGAGATTCCTTAAATAGAGACTATTTAAATTTTATTTCATACCAGTAATAAAGCTTTCTCCCTTTAATCATACACTGTTACACTGTCAACTTTTGTTTTAGATGGTATGATTAAGGGTATGGATTAATACTGAAATCCTGCAACATCCTGCTTAGTATTGATTAGTACCATCAAATTAAACATACTAGTTAGTACCATACTAGACAGAAATCCCAGAGTGTAATTGTGCTCTACAGGGAAAGAGGATTGGTTGGCACAATTTCCTAAATAATGAATCCACCAATAACAAGAATGTGATGACAGATAGATAAAGAATAAAAATATGCCATATATTTACTAACTAGTGTAGCATATATAGTATATACATTCATGATATATATGATATATAGCATTTAAATATACTGTGTAGTTATGTACTAAAATATGCTATTTCCTATTTATTTCTATATATATTTAAAAATTGCATTTCAGTAATTATGACCTAGTAGATAGTTAGGCAGACATATAGGCAGATAGGTTCTAAAAATAAGGGACTAAAATTGAGATTGAGAAGTAAGAATTGTATTTCTTTATGGATATTAATTATAAGTGTCTTTCATTCGTAAAGGGCATGAATTGTTGTCCGAATTACAGCAGCGTCGATTTAATGGCTCAGATGGAGGGGTCTCATGGTCTCCTATGGATGATGAACTACTGGCCCAGCCACAGGTCATGAAATTATTAGATTCACTGCGAGAACAGTATACTCGCTACCAGGAAGTTTGTAGGCAACGTAGTAAGCGTACACAGTTAGAGGAGATTCAGCAGAAGGTGATGCAGGTAGGTGTCTGATTTGACTGTATTTAACTTTTAAAAATCCTAAATGTTAGGGTTTTTAAAAAATACTTTCTACTGTATGACTGATTTTATACTAAGCCTTGTTATACTGTATAGAGAACCTGAGTCCTATCAAAACAGACTAAAACTATTTTATGTACATTTTTACAAATAGTATTTTCATTAAAACTAGATTATTTCTACAGTGATGACATTGAGCATTCATCTCACTCTATCATTATGAACTTTAAAAGTAACTAGTTGGAAAATGTCATCTGTGGTCTGTGTATTCTTGCAATAAAATTTCATTATTGATAACTGATTTATTCTTAATTTCTAATAACTTGTTAGGTTTTTTTTTAATTTAGGCATTATGAAGAGTTTTTCTTCCCTAGCAAAATGATGACATATAATATAAGGAATTTTAATATTAAATTTCATTATTTTTTGATGCTGATAGAAACCTTTAATGTATTTAATACTTAGGAAGTTTCAGTTCGTTTGAGAGTTGATTTTTATAAAAAGAGTAGGCTAAAAATACTAAAGCTCAATACTAGGACATTTCTGTTACTTAGACCACATTCTGATTTTCCTCTGTTGCATTAAGAAATAAATATTAAATATTTTACTTAAATCCAGCAGTGAAATGTAGAAGACATTGTCCTAGGTTTTCTATAGAATATAAAGGTAGATTTGGTTTTTGCTATCATTAAGCTAAGGGGATAAAGTTCTAAGTGTTAAAGGGGATGACAGAAGTGTTGTGGGCATCTATAGGAGGGATTATTCCCCCGGCTGCAGGTAATCTAGGAAGATTTAGCAGAGGAGGTAGTAGTTGAACTTTTTCTCCAAGAATGTGTAAAGATTTCAACAGGCACCTCTTTTTAAGTTTTAAAGAAGAATTGGCATTTTATGCAGAAGAAAGAACAGCATAAATAAACACTAGCAGCATGAAATCCTAAGCTCTTTAAGGCACCATGGGAAGTTTTTGGTTTGAATTATAAAGTATGGTCAGCAAGTATGATCTAAATCCCAGTTCCTCCACTTACTGTGATCGTGGTCACTTTATTCGCCCATCTGCGCCTCAGTGGACTTCTTTTTTAACATCTCTCTCTTTCCCTTCCTCCCTTCTTTCATTAATCGAAACAAGGGTAACAAGACCTCTTTTGAAAGGTTTGTTGAAAGAATCCAGTGCTTGATTAATGGTATCTATTTATTTTCTTTGTACTAGGCTCTAGTCAATCAGTCTGGTCCCGTTGTTGGCTAGCTTTTCCTATAAAATAGGGCCAAATAGTAAATGTTTAGGCTTTGTGGACTGTACAGTTCTTACAGCTATGGCTGTTAAGCTCTGGTGTTGTAGTGTGTAGACATCATATAAACAAATGTGTGTGGCTGTGCTAAAATAAAATTTTATTTGCAAAAATAATGGGTAGTCAGAATTGGCCTACAGGCAGTAGTTTGCTGACCCCTGACTAGAACATCAGGGTGTTAGAGTGGAAAAGGCTTCAAAGGAAGGAAGAAGTTGGATCATGGAAGATCTTGAATTCCAGGCAAAAAGATTTAGTCTTTTCATGATAGCCACATATACACTAAAGATTTCTAAGCATACATTAATTGTAGATAACTTTTTCTTTGTAATATATTTATAAGTTATAGATGGTATTAAACCCAGGTAAACTTCAGCCAAGTAGCTTGAGAGTTTCTTTGAAAACCATAAATATAGAATAGCATAGTGATATACAAGTCATTTACATGATCTAGGTCCACCTTTTTCTACTATTTCCAAGTTGTTTACTTTCTCAGGAAGGAAATGTAACTTCTCAGTGCCCTAGCTTCCTCCTCAGTAAACTGAGGATGACAACAACAACAATAATAATAATACCTACTTAATAGGGCTGCTACAAAGATTAAAGAAAATAATGTTTATAAAATATTTAGTGCTTAGCATAATAATTAGCATAAATAATGTCTGTTATTTGCTCACTCATTCAAAAAATGAATGTCTACAATGTGACTTTGGGCTAGGTAGAATATAATGGTAAGAATAATCTACGATCCCACTTTTATGGTGCATGATTACATAATTACACAAATAGTTGTAAAATTGCAGTGGTGCCAAATCCCAAGAAGAAAAGTGGTGGAGTAAGGGTAAGAAGAAAATATCAGAGGGGAGCCTGGTGGTTCAGTCGTTAAGCTCCTGCCTTCGGCTCAGGTCATGGTCCCAGGGTCCTGGGATCGAGCCCCACATTGGGCTCCCTGCTCCCTCTCCCACTCCCCATGCTTGTGTTTCCTCTCTCACTGTCTCTCTCTCAAATAAATAAATAAAAGCTTTAAAAAAATAAAAAAGAAAATATCAGAGATGAATCATTTTTCTGACTTGCAAGACTTGATGGGTGGTCTTCTTGGTCAGTTAGGAAACACTGGACAGGATTTGGGTTTAGGTGTGGGTGGAAAAGGGTATGGAGAATCATGAGTTTGGTTTTAGACATGTTGAATTTTTTTTAATTTAAATTTTAGGTAATGAAGATACAGTGCAGTTTTGGTTTATGGAGTACAATTCAGTGATTCATCTCTTATATACAACACCCAGTGCTCATCACAACAAGGTCCCTCCTTAATACCCATCCCCCATCTAGCCCATCCCCCACCCACTTCCTCCATCAACCTTTAGTTTGTTCTTTATTGTTAAGAGTCTCTTATGGTTGTTTGTCTTTCTCCTCCCCCAATTCCCATATGTTCATCTCTTTTGTTTCTTTTTTTTCCATTAAATTTTTTTATTGTTATGTCAATCACAATACATTACATCATTAGTTTGTGATGTAGTGTTCCATGATTCATTGTTTGTGCATAACACTCAGTGCTCCACACAGAACGTGCCCTCTTTAATACCCATCACCAGGCTAACGCATCCCCCCACCCCCCTCCCCTCTGGAACCCTCAGTTTGTTTTTCAGAGTCCATCCTCTCTCATGGTTCGTCTCCCCTTCCGATTTCCCCTCCTTCATTCTTCCCCTCCTGCTAACTACTTCTTTTTTTTTCCTTAACATATGTTGCATTATTTGTTTCAGAGGTACAGATCTATGATTCAACAGTTTTGCACAATTCACAGTGCTCACCATAGCACATACCCTCCCCAATGTCTATCACCCAGCCACCCCACCCCTCCCACCCCACCCCCACTCCAGCAACCCTCAGTTTGTTTCGTGAGATTAAGAATTCCTCATATCAGTGAGGTCATATGATACATGTCTTTCTCTGATTGACTTTTCACTCAGCATAACACCCTCCAGTTCCATCCATGTTGTTGAGAATGCCAAGATCTCATTCCTTTTGATGGCTGCATAATATTCCATTATATATATATATATACCACATCTTTATCCACTCATCTGTCGATGGACATCTTGGCTCTTTCCACAGGTTGGCTATTGTGGACATTGCTGCTATAAACATCGGGGTGCACATACCCCTTCGGATCCCTATGTTTGTATCTTTGGGGTAAATACCCAGTAGTGCAATTGCTGGACCGTATGGTAGCTCTATTTTCAACTTTTTGAGGAACCTCCATACTGTTTTCCAGAGTGGCTGCACCAGCTTGCATTCCCACCAACAGTGTAGGAGGGTTCCCCTTTCTCCGCATCCTCACCAACATCTGTCGTTTCCTGACTTGTTAATTTTAGCCATTCTAACTGGTGTGAGGTGGTATCTCATTGAGGTTTTGATTTGGATTTCCCTGATGCCGAGCGATGTTGAGCACTTTTTCATGTATCTGTTGGCCATTTGGATGTCTTCTTTGGAAAAATGTCTGTTCATGTCTTCTGCCCATTTCTCGATTGGATTATTTGTTCTTTGGGTGTTGAGTTTGAGAAGTTCTTTATAGATTTTGGATACTAGCCCTTTATCTGATATGTCATTTGCATATATCTTCTCCCATTCTGTCGGTTGTCTTTTGGTTTTGTTGACTGTTTCTTTTGCTGTGCAAAAGCTTTTTATCTTGATGAAATCCCAATAGTTATTTTTGCCCTGGCTTCCCTTGCCTTTGGCGATGTTTCTAGGAAGAAGTTGCTGTGGCTGAGGTCGAAGAGGTTGCTGCCTGTGTTCTCCTTTAGGATTTTGATGGACTCCTGTCTCACATTGAGGTCTTTCATCCGTTTGGAGTCTATTTTTGTGTGTGGTGTAAGGAAATGGTCCAGTTTCATTCTTCTACATGTGGCTGTCCAATTTTTCCAACACCATTTGTTGAAGAGACTGTCTCTTTTCCATTGGACATTCTTACCTGCTTTGTCAAAAATTAGTTGACCATAGAGTTGAGAGTCCATTTCTGGCCTCTCGATTCTGTTCCATTGATCCATGTGTCTGTTTTTGTGCCAGTACCATACTATCTTGATGATGACAGCTTTGTAACAGAGCTGGAAGTCCAGAATTGTGATGCTGCCAGCTTTGCTTTTCTTTTTCAACATTCCTCTGGCTATTCAGGGTCTTTTCTGGTTCCATACAAATTTAAGGATTATTTGTCCCATTTCTTTGAAAAGAGTGAATGGTATTTTTTTATTTTTTTAAGAATTTTATTTATTTGACAGAGAGAGACACAGCGAGAGAGGGAACACAAGCAGGGGGAGTGGGAGAGGGAGAAGCAGGCTTCCCGCGGAGCAGGGAGCCCGACACAGGGCTCGATCACAGGACCCTGGGATCATGACTTGAGCCGAAGGCAGACGCTTAACGACTGAGCCACCCAGTCGCCCCAAGTAGATGGTATTTTGATGGGGATTGTATTGAATGTGTAGATTGCTTTAGGTAGCATTGACATCTTCACAGTATTTGTTCTTCCGATCCATGAGCATGGAACGTTTTTCCATTTCTTTGTGTCTTCCTCAATTTCTTTCATGAGTATTTTATAGTTTTCTGAGTACAGATCCTTTGCCTCTTTGGTTAGATTTATTCCTAGGTATCTTATGATTTTGGGTGCAATTGTAAATGGGATCGACTCCTTAATTTCTCTCTCTTCTGTCTTGTTGTTGGTGTATAGGAATGCCACTGATTTCTGTGCATTGATTTTATATCCTGCCACTTTACTGAATTCCTGTATGAGTTCTAGCAGTTTTGAGGTGGAGTCTTTTGGGTTTTCCACATACAGTATCATATCATCTGCAAACAGTGAGAGTTTGACTTCTTCCTTGCTGATTTCGATGCCTTTGATTTCTTTTTGTTGTCTGATTGCTGTGGCTAGGACTTCTAATACTATGTTGAATAGCTGTGGTGATAGTGGACATCCCTGCCACGTTCCTGACCTTAGGGGGGAAAGCTCTCAGTTTTTCCCCATTGAGAATGATATTCACTGTAGGTTTTTCATAGCTGGCTTTTATGATATTGAGGTAGGTACCCTCTATCCCTATACTCTGAAGAGTTTTGATCAAGAAAGGATGCTGTACTTTGTCAAATGCTTTTTCTGCATCTATTGAGAGGATCATATGATTCTTGTTCTTTCTTTTTTTAATGTATTGTATCACGTTGATTGATTTACGGATGTTGAACCAACCTTGCAGCCCAGGGATAAATCCCACTTGGTCGTGGTGAATAATCCCTTTAATGTACTGTTGGATCCTATTGGCTAGTATTTTGGTGAGAATTTTTGCATCCATGTTCATCAAGGATATTGGTCTGTAACTCTCCTTTTTGATGGGGGTCTTTGTCTGGTTTGGGGATCAAGGTAATTATGGCCTCATAAAACGAGTTTGGAAGTTTTCCCTCTATTTCTATTTTTTGGAACAGTTTCAGAAGAATAGGTATTAATTCTTCTTTAAATGTTTGGTAGAATTCCCCTGGGAAGCCATCTGGCCTTGGGCTTTGTTTGTTGGGAGATTTTTGATGACTGCTTCAATTTCCTTAGTGGTTATCGGTCTGTTCAGGTTTTCTATTTCGTCCTGGTTCAGTTTTGGTAGTTGATACATCTCTAGGCATGCATCCATTTCTTCCAGGTTATCTACTTTGCTGCCATATAGTTGATCATAATATGTTCTTATAATTGTTTGTATTTCTTTGGTGTTGGTTGTGATCGCTCCTCTTTCATGATATTCTTGATTTGGGTCATTTCTCTTTTCCTTTTGATAAGTCTGGCAAGGGGTTTATCAGTCTTGTTAATTCTTTCAAAGAACCAGCTCCTTGTTTCGTTGATCTGTTTTACTGTTCTTTTGGTTTCTATTTCATTGATTTCTGCGCTGATCTTTATTATTTCTCTTTTGCTGCGTTTAGGCTTTATTTGCTTTTTTTTCTCTAGCTCCTTTAGATGTAAGGTTAGGTTGTGTATTTGAAACCTTTCTTGTTTCTTAAGAAAGGGTTGTATTGCTATATACTTTCCTCTCAGGACTGCCTTTGCTGTATCCCAAAGACTTTTGAACAGTTGTGTTTTCATTTTCATTGGTTTCCAGGAATTTTTTTAATTCTTCTTTAATTTCCTGGTTGACCCATTCATTCTTTAGTAGGATGCTCTTTAGCCTCCATGTATTTGAGTTCTTTCCGACTTTCCTCTTGTGATTGAGTTCTAGTTTCAAAGCACTGTGGTCTGAAAATATGCAGGGAATAATCCCAATCTTTTGGTACCGGTTGAGACCTGATTTGTGACCTAGGATGTGATCTATTCTGTTGAATGTTCCATGGGCACTAGAGAAGAATGTGTATTCTGTTGCTTTGGGATGGACTCTTCTGAATATGTGAAGTCCATTTAGTCCAGTGTGTCATTTAAAGTCTTTATTTCCTTGTTGATCCTTTGCTTAGATGATCTGTCCATTTCAGTCAGGGGGTGTTAAAGCCCCCCACTCTTATTGTATTTTTGTCAGTGTGTTTCTTTGCTTTTGTTATTAATTGGCTTATATAATTGGCTGCTCCCGTGTTAGAGGCATAGATATTTAAAATTGATAGATCTTCTTGTTGGATAGACCCTTTAAGTAGGATATAGTGTCCTTCCTCATCTCTTATTACAGTCTTTGGTTTAAAATCTAATTTGTATGATATAAGGATTGCCACCCCAGCTTCCTTTTGGTGTCCACTAGCATGGTAAATGGTTTTCCACCCCCTCACTTTCAATCTGGGGATGTCTTTGGGTCTAAAATGGGTCTCTTGCAGACAGGATATCGATGGGTCTTGTTTTTAAATCCATTCTGATAGCCTGTGTCTTTTGATTGGGACATTTATCCCATTTACACTCAGGGTAAATATTGAAAGATATGAATTTAGTGCCATTGTATTGCCTCTAAGGTGACCGTTATTGTATATTGTCTGTGTTCCTTTCTGGTTTATGCTGCTTTTAGGCTCTCTTTTTGCTTAGAGGACCCCTTTCAATATTTCTTGTAGGGCTGGTTTCATGTTTGCAAATTCCTTTAGTTTTTGTTTGTCCTGGAAGCTTTTTATCTCTCCTTCAATTTTCAATGACAGCCTAGCTGGATATAGTATTCTTGGCTGCATATTTTTCTCATTTAGTGATCTGAATATATCATGTCAGTCCTTTCTGGCCTGCCAGGTCTCTGTGGATAGGTCTGTTGCCAGTCTAATGTTTCTACCATTATAGGTTACATATCTCTTCTCCCGAGCTGCTTTCAGGATTTTCTCTTTGTCTCTGAGACTCGTAAGTTTTACTTTTAGATGTTGGGGTGTTGACCTATTTTTATTGATTTTGAGAGGGGTTCTCTGTGCCTCCTGGATTTTGATGCCTGTTTCCTTCCCCACATGAGGGAAGTTCTTTGTTATAATTTGCTCCAATATACCTTCTGCCCCTCTCTCTCCTTCTTCTGGGATCCCAATTATTCTAATGTTTCGTCTTATCATATTGCTTATCTCTTGAAATTTGCCCTCGTGATCCAGTATTTGTTTATCTCTCTTTTTCTCAGCTTCTTTATTTTCCATCATTTGGTCTTCTGTATCGCTAATTCTCTCTTCTGCCTCATTTATCCTAGCAGTTAGTGCCCCCATTTTTTATTGCACCTCATTAATAGCCTTTTTGATTTCTACTTGGTTAGATTTTAGTTCTTTTATTTCTCCAGGAATGGTTTCTCTAATAACTTCCATGCTTTTTTCAAGCCCAGCTAGTATCTTTAAAATCATGATTCTGAACTCTAGGTCCGACATTTTACTAATGTCCATATTGAGTAGGTTCCTGGCAGTCGGTACTACCTCTTGTTCTTTTTGTTGAGGTGATTTTTTCCGTCTTGTCATTTTGTCTAAAGGAGAATAGATGAATGAGAGAACAAACTGCTAACAGGGTAAGAACGTCCCCAGAAAGCGTACTGTAAACAAATCAGAAAAGACCTGAAACCAGGGGAAAAGAAAGGGGAAGAAAGAAAAAAGAAAGAGAAAAAAGAAAAAGATAAAAAACAAAACCAGAACAAAACAAAAAAAACAGAATATGATCAAATATGATCAGGCTGCTGCATAGATCAGTGCCACACACTAGATTTTGGGTGTATTTTGGTCTGTTAGAAAAAAGTGCCTCCCAAAATTTTAAAGAAAGAAAAACTTATATATGTACCAAAATAAGAGTTAATACGATGAAGGGATGGAATGTGACTGTAAAGATGAAAACTATAAAAAATTTTATAAAAGGAATTGATAAGAAGTTGTTTGAAAAAAGAAAGAAGAGGATTTAAGAAAAAAAAGAAGAGAATGTGATCAGGCAGGAGACTAGAACAAAGCCATACACTAGAGATTTAGGGTATATTTTGATCTGTTAGAAGAAATTGTATCTCAAAATTTTAAAGAGAGAACAACTTATATATATGTATATGCCAAAAATAAGGGTAACTACTATGAAGGGATAGAATATGACTCTAAAAATGAAAAATAAAACTTTTTTAATAAAGGGATTGATAAGATGTTTGAAAAAGGGAAAAGAAAAATAAAAAAAATTAAAAAAATTAACTTTGAAAGACTAAAGAATCATGGTAAAAAAGCCGTGAATTCTATGTGCAGTATTCCCGTATCCCTGGAGTTCTGCCCTTTTCATTGATTGGTAAACTTGGTCTTGGCTGGCTATTCTTGCTGACCTTCTGGAGAAGGGGCCTGTTGTCGTGGTTTCCAAATACCTTTGCCGGAGGCAGAATTGCCCCACCCTTGCTGGTCCGGGCTAAGTAATTTGCTCGGGTTTGCTCTGGGGAGCTTTTGTTTCCTGCAAGCTTTCGGTACAGCTTTGGAGGACGAGAGTGGAAATGGCGGCCTCCCAATCTCCACCCTGGAGGAGCCGAGAACTCGGGGCCCCCTTCCTCAGTGAGCCCCCAGAGAAAATCAGTTGGTCATTCCCATCTGCCCGGTCTCCGGCCACCCTCCGTGCTCACCCGGCCGGTGACCCAGTGTTTCTATCTCAGGCACCCGACTGGTGTGGAGTCTTCAAACCCAGCAGATCCCTGCGGTGCGCTCCCGCGCCGCTCCTCCGGGGGAGGAAAGGGAGTCTCCTCAGATCTGCTGCTTGTTGGGTCCCTGCTAGAGGAGCAGTGGCCAGAGTGTGCCATGGATCATGGTTTATGGCAACCCGGAGCTGAGAGCCCGTGCCTTGGCTCCGTCTCTGCAGCCGGCTTCCCCGCTCCGATACCCAGGAGCTCTGCCGCACTCAGGTACCCCCGGTCTTTTTGTGACTCCATGGGTCCTGAGACCACCCTGTCCCGTGAGGTTTCCACCCCCCCCCCCCCACTTAGTCACTGGAGCGATGTCCCTCAGCGGAGCAGACTTCTGAAAGTTCCAATTTTGTGCTCCGTGGCTCTATCACTTGACAGAAGCGGCCGAGGGAGACCCCCTCCCTCACCGTCTATCCTCCTGAATATTGCCTCGGATTCACTTCTCCGCACGTCCTACCTTCCAGAAAGTGGTCGCTTTTCTGTTCAGAGAGTTGTTGCTATTCTTTTCTTCGATCTCCTTTTGAGTTCGTAGGTGTTCAGAATGGTTTGATCCCTATCCAGCTGAATTCCTGGGAGCAGACGAAATCCAGGTCTCCTACTCCTTCACCATCTTGCTCTCTGATCACCCATCTGTTTTGTTTCTTAAATTCCACATATGAGTGAGATCATATGGTACTTTTCTCTGACTGACTTCTTTCACTTAACGTAATACACTCTAGTTCCATCCATGTCATTGCAAAGGAGAAGATTTCATTCTTTTTGATGACTGAGTAATATTCCAGTGTGTGTGTGTATACACATACCACATCTTTTTTTTAAGATTTTTATTTCAGAGAGCAGAGAGAGAGAGAGAGTGCACACAAGCGGCGGTGGGGTAGGAGCAGGGAGGGGTGGAGGGAGAGGAAGAAACAGACTCCCTGCTGAGAGCCCTGGGATCATGGTCTAAGCCAAAGGCAGACACTTAACCGAACTTAGCCACCCAGGCACCCCTATACTACATCGTCTTTATCCATTCATCTGTCGATGGACATTTGGGCTCTCTTCATAGTTTGGCTATTGTTGATAGTGCTGCTATAAACATTGGGGTGCATGTACCCCTTCAGATTACTATGTTTGTATCCTTTGGGTAAATACCTAGTAGGGCAGTTGCTGGGTCATAAGGTTGTTCTATTTTTAACTTTTTGAGGAACCTCCATACTGTACTCCAGAGTGGCTACACCAGTTTGCATTCCCACCAACAGTGCAAGGGGGTTCCCCTTTCTCTGCATTCTTGCCAACACGTGTTGTTTCTTGTGTTGTTAATTTTAGCCATCCTGACAGGTGTGAGATGGTATCTCATCATGGTTTTGATTTGTATTTCCCTGATGATCAGTGATGTTGAGCGTCTTTTCATGTGTCTGTTAGCCATCTAAATGTCTTTTTTGGAGAAGTGCCTATTCATGTCTTCTGCCCATTTCTTGATAGGATTATTTGTTCTTTGGGTATTGAGTTTGATAAGTTCTTTGTAGATTTTGGGAACTAACCCTTTATCAGATATGTTATTTGCAAATATCTTCTCCCATTCTGTAGACCACCTTTTAGTTTTGTTGTTTCCTTTGCCACATAGAAGCCTTTTATCTTGATGAAGTCCCAATAGTTCTTTTTTGCTTTTGTTTCCTTGCCTGTGGTGATGTATCTAGTAAGAAGTTTCTACGTCTGAGGTTAAAGAAGTTTCTGCCTGTGTTCTCCTCTAGGATTTTGATGGTTTCCTGGGTCACATTAAGGTTTTTCATCCATTTTGACTATATTTTTGTGTTTGCTGTAAGAAAATGGTCCAGTTTCATTCTTCTGCATGTTGTTTAGACATGTTGAATTTGAGGTGACTTTGAGACACTAAGAGAAAATATGGAAGGGTAGTCCCAAACAGGTCCAGAAATCGGAGAAGTCTGGGCTGGTGACATCATATATGAATGGCAATTAAAAGCATTGATGTGGGTGAGAATTGACCAAGGAAAGTCCTGAGAGTAGGTGAAAAGAGGGCTTTTTAACTGAACTTTGAGAAATTCTAGCATTTAATGACAAGATAGAGGAGGATACTCCTGAAAAGAAGACAGTGAAGGATTGGCCAGAGATTGAGGAGAAAAGTGTGAAGAGTTCTTTGTCATGGAAGCCAGGCGAAGCATTTCAGGATGGAGTTGGGAACCCTGTAGAATGCTGCTGAAAGATCAAATAAGAGAATAACTTAACATGTCCATTAGAATGTACAAGATCGAGGTCACTGAGCATAGAGTGGCAGGGCTGGAATTATATTGGAGTGAATTTGGAATGACATTGAAGTGTGGTGAAGGAGACACCGAGTATAGACAGCTCGTTGAGAATTTGTCTCTGAAGGAAAGATGAGAAATAGTGATGCCTAGAAGTGGCAGAAAAGGGTGGTATTAGTTTGCTAAGGCTGCTGTAATCAAGTACCATAGCCTGGGTGGCTTAAACAACAGAAACTTATTTTTCCATGGTTTTGAAGGCCAGAAGTCTAAGATTATGGTGTTAGCAAGGTTGATTCCTTCTGAAGGCATTGAGGAAAGAATCTGTCCCAGATTCTTGGCTTGTTGATGCTCCATCTTATTTCTGTATCTTTACAGTATCTTTCCTCTGTACCTTTCTGTGTCCACATTTCCTCTCCTTTTAAGGACACCAGTCATATTATGGTCCACTCTAACAACCTCATTTTTAAAATTAATTAATTTATTTATTATTTTCAACCTCAATCTAATTGCCTCTTAAAAGAAAGACCCTATCTTCAGATAAATAGGACTACATTCTGAAGTACTGAGGCTTAGCACTTCAACCTACGGATTTGGGGGAGGACAACACAGCAGCCCACAACAGGGGTCAGATATAATTTTGTTCTCTTTTTCTTTTTAAAGTAATATTGAAAACTCTCAGAGGTTTAAAGACCAGTGGGAAGTATCTATTTGGAAGGAGGGGTTGAATATACAGGAGAGAAAGGAAATTTAGTACTATCAAGTTCCTCACAAGGTGGAAGTGAATCACTTCCAAAGGACAGTGTTGAAGGGATTAGTGTTAGCATGGAACAGGGAGAACTCCATCGTAACAGGAGGAATGATGGGTAGGGTGTGTCCAGAGGTGTCTCCATGTGTAAGTCAGACGTGAAGATGAAGGGGTTCCTATGTGGTGTGTTCTTTTTTTCTATAAAGTAAGAGAAAAGGTCATCTTCTTAGTGGTACAGGTTTGAGGGTGAGGTGGGTGGTGGTGGTTGAGGAAGATGAGGTTAAAGTTAAGAGAGGATTCAGTGTTTTCTTTGTGGGGATCGGACGTGTAAAATACCACAGAAATGTAGTTGTATTTTTAGGTAGTGTTGATCTTGGATTTATGGTGGAAACTTTCTGGCATGTGTGACCTTATCAATTCATGGCTGGATGTTGAAGTGCAGGCATGGAGAATGTGGGTGATGGGATTCATCCAGCATTTGTGCCTTGCAACATGGGATCAGTGAGTATGGTTAAAAAAAAAAGTGGCAAAGGAGTTAATGGCAAATGCATTTTTGAAATGATGGACCAGCTCAGTTGGATAAAGAAACTAGAGAAAGGAGAAAGGAGATGATAATGATGATATTTATGATGTTGATGATGGTAACAAGATTATTGTTAAAAACAAATAACCTTTATTGAAATTCATTGTCTTTGAGTGTTACACGTTAGTTGGTTAGAACATTAATCTTCATCATATAATAATGGTTCCTGCCCTTTCTTTTTCACAGGTCAC
Source organism: Zalophus californianus (assembly GCF_009762305.2). Classification (NCBI taxonomy): domain Eukaryota; kingdom Metazoa; phylum Chordata; class Mammalia; order Carnivora; family Otariidae; genus Zalophus; species Zalophus californianus. The sequence goes on along the minus strand of NC_045597.1, from coordinate 141,805,133 downwards.
ATTTTAGGCAAAGATCTATTTTCCCTTGCCAGAATGATTACTTAAATTTAGCTATATACTAAATGTGTATTGATCATGTCAGCATCCACAGGGCATAAACTGCACTGTCTTTAATCTTGCAAATTTGGGGAAAATGAAAAAAACTTGTTTATATAAAGATAATCATAAAGTTGACTATCAGGACTTACGTTAAATTAGTGAAAACTGAATTTTTCCAAATTTCTTCTTTACTGTCTTATCACTGAAAGCATAATGAAAGAGAAATCAGGGGCATCTGGGTGGCTCAGTCAGTTAGGCATCTGACGCTTGATTTTGGCTCAGGTCATGATCCCAGGATCCTGGGATAGAGCCCCGAGTTGGGCTCTCTGCTCAGTGGGGAGTCTTCTTGAGGATTCTCTCTCCTTCTCCATCTGCTCCTGCTCTCTGCTCGCATTTTCTCTCTCTTTCTCTCAAAGAAATAAATCTTTAAAAAAGAAAAGAAATCAATAGCTCTAATAGATAAGCTATATGATAAGTAATAACCATTAAAATTATCATTTATTTCCCATTTATTCCCAGTTTAAATCAGTGGCATTAGAGTTCATGTGGTATGCAGAGGTTCTCCATGCTGCTGCTGTTACATTTAAAAATTAGATTTTCATGGACTTCTAGGTGGGAGACAATGCTACTTCTTTGAAATATGCTGTCATTATTTTCATTATTTACTGTGGCAGTAATTACAGCCAGCATTACAGATGTTATTTCTAGAATCATCCATGTGCTTTTCTGCCTTTGTACAAAGGAATCATAGATGCAAAATAGGATACACTCTGAGTTGAGTAAGGATACAGCTGGAGGCTGTGCTTCCAGTTGCCCCAATTCTTTCTTCAGGTCAGACGCTTGACATTTGCTTAACATGCCCTTTTGCCTAGTTTGACCCCACATTCTTCCAGGTATTCTCTCATGAAGTCTTTAGGAATCAGCCTGGCTAGGTATGTTGTATAGTCACATGCATTTTTGGCCTCTATAGATATTTGTCATGGTAGATTTTAAGAGCACATCTCCAAGGTTATACTTTTTGCATATAAATGTAGCCATTTGAGGGGTCACATTGATATGGATTGGGCACGAAACTGCTTTTGCAGTAAGTTAATATTCACATTGACTGAGCAAGATGTCCTGATTAAAATTAAGTTTTATAACCTAGTTTGGCAAACTATCATCATTAATGCATTTAAATAGACTTGTTTACTGGGGCGTCAGCTTCAATTTGCATCATTTTTATTAGAAATAGTCATACATTTACTGTGTCTACATTACTGATGTTGCACACTAAGAAAAATTACTTTCAGCATACATTAAAACTGTATGTGTACTTGACTATGAAACTGGTTTTTTGCACCAAGAGTATGTCTTTGCTTTATTGAAAATTTATTTTTTAAATTTATGGCTCATTGAAAGTTCCATGCTAATGAGTTTTTTTTCCCCAGGTATCATGATTTATATTAACCTGCTTCTTTTGTTTGTAGAATATTCTGAAGTCAAAGCTTAAATGTTTAAATAATATTTTAGGTTTTAAAAAATAAAATATAACATAATATGATATTAATTAGTTAAAAACTTTTGAGATGCTTTTATTCCATCCTTAGTTTTAGAATTTAGATATTTCTAGTGAAATTTATATTATTTAAAATACTTAAAAGCTGGTGCGCCTGGTGGTGCAGTCCGTTAAGTGTCTGACTCTTGGTTTTCTGCTCAGCTTGTGACCTCAGGGTTGTGAGATGTCGGGCTCCATGTTAAGCCAGAGTCTGCTTAAGACTTTCTCTCCCTCACCCTCTGCTCCTCCCCTGCACACTGCTGTGCTCTGTCTCTCAAGTATGTAAATCAGTAAATCTTTAAAAGAAATAAAATACTTAAAAGCCATTGTATATTTGTCTTTATATCTGTATTCGTAATAAATAGCAATAAATGAGACTTGAGTTCCATAAAGGAAATGGAAAATGATTTCAAAATGTTTACATAAGCTTCCTTAAACTTATACTTTTTATTTCCATTTTTCCCCCCAAAGATTTTATTTATTTGAGAGACAGAGAGAGAAAGAGAGAGAAAGTATGAGCCAAGGTGGGGCAGAGGGAGAGGGAGAAGGAGATTCCCCACTGAGCGAGAAGGGACTCAATTCCAGGATCCCGAGATCACAACCTGAGCCAAAGGCAGATGCTTAACTGACTGAGCCACCCAGGAGCCCTCACTTTTTATTTCCATTTTAAAATATGTTAAAACAGTTCCGAGACTTCCTTAAGAAACCCAGGGATCTTACTGTAAAATGCAGATGTGAGAAACTTTATGCAGAGTGAATGGACACACATCAGTAAGAGAAAGGATGAAAACCAAATGGTCATTTCAGTAGATGCAGAAAAAGCATTTGACAAAGTACAACATCCATTCATGATAAAAATCCTCAACAAAGTAGGTCTAGAGGGAATATACCTTAACATAATGAAGGCCACATACTAAAAACCCACAACCAACATCTTACTCAAGTATGTGTGCTTTTACCCTAAGATCAGGAACCCCTATGGTCCAACAATCATACTCCTGGGTATTTATCCAAAGAATATGCAAATGCTAATTCAAAGCGATATATACACACCTATGTTGATTACAGCTTTATTTACAAGAGCCCAAATGTACATCAACTGATGAATGTATAAAGGTGTGGTTTATAGATATACACAATATAATACTCATCCATCAAAAAGAATGAACTCTTGCCATTTGCAATGACATGGGTGGAGCTAGAGAGTATAATGCTAAGCGAAATAAGTCAGTCAGAGAAAGACAAATACCATATGATTTCACTGGTATGTGGAATTTAAGAAACAAAACAAATGACCAAAGGAGAAAAAAGCAAGTCAAGAAACAGACTTTTAACTGTAGAGAACAAAACTGATGGTTACCAGAGGTGGGTGGGGGAGTGAAAAAGGTGGTGGGAATTAAGGGGTACACTTACCATGATGAGCAGTGAATAATGTATAGAATTGTTGAATCACTATATTGTACACTTGAAACTAATATAACACTGCATGTTAACTATACTGGAATTAAAATGAAAAACTTAATAGAGTGAATAGACAGGAGTTATACTTTTTTCTTCAGAAAAGTAGGAAAAGCAAAGAGGCTAACAAATACTAATATTTATCTACTGTGCTAAGTGTCTTACATATAATGACCGGTATAATCCTCACAGCACCTTTGTATGGTAGGTAGCATTGATACCATTTTAAAGATGGACAGACCAAAGTCTTTGAACTGGTAGGAGCAGAACCAGAATTTGGAATTGGGACTCATGCCCAGTGCTTTCTCATGATTGTGAAAGTGATACTTTCCACAGACTAACAGAAACAGGATTCTACTACTCTGCCCCTCCAAAGATAGCTAATACAAAAGATTATAGGGGAAGAGTAGGGATGTTGAGGAGCCAACCCTTGTATTCCAAAGAGCACTTGACAACAAGGGGTTGCAGATGAACTTCGGACTGTGAAAACAGTTTAGCCAAGAAAATTAAAGCACTTAAGTCTATTCCAGTGAATCCAAAATAATACTTTGACATTTTTTTTGTTTTTAAGATTTTGCACTCTATTATTAAAACCTTGTAAAGAGAAAGTGGAAGCTGAGAATATATTAATAGTTAAGAAAGTAGAAAATAAGTGGGCAAAGAACATGAGATTTCAGTAAGCAAACATTTGCAATATATTTGATCTGCTAATATTTAAAAATATACCTGGAGAGATTTCTGTTTTTCAATTTGGAGGAAGTTTTTTAAAAGCAGTAGTCAGTTTGTATACTAAACAGAGGTTATTCTCAGTTAAAACTTTCATTACTCGGATGTTCATATAGAAAAAGGTGTTTTAGGGAACAATTTTATAATGTATACTAACATTACATTGTCATTGAATTCAAGATCTCTACTGAAAATCTTTCCTAGGAAAACAATACAGAATTAGAGAAAAAAAATACTACATAGGAACTTCTGTCTCTATATATATCCTAAGTTTACATTTATGGTGTGTGTGTGTATTTGTATATATGTGCTTGTGTGTATATATATATATTGTACATATATATAGTAGCTATTGTATATATACAAAAGTATATGTATATTTATGAATATATATATGTATATAGGTTGGTTGATTAGTTGGTTAGACAGATAGGGTGGGAGGAAGGCGGGCAGGGTCGGCTTTCTTAAAAAAGAGGTTTGCAACTATTGTAAATTATACCTAGCCACATAGAAAATCATTATAGTTTTATAGTGTAATGTTAAGTGAAAAACACAGGATAGAAATTGCTTGTACTCATAAGAATTGGCTGGAGCACTTAAATCTGGAGTAACATGAAAGTGCAATGCATGTGAAAAAATAATTGAAAGAAATACACATGATTTTTCCCTATGGTGTGGTACTTTTATATAACTATTAAAAATTCTGTGAACTATTAGATTTTTATTTGTTTATTTATTTTAAAGATGTTATTTATTTGACAGAGAAAGACACAGCGAGAGAGGGAACACAAGCAGTGGGAGTGGGAGAGGGAGAAGCAGGCTTCCCGCAGAGCAGGGAGCCCGATGTGGGGCTCGATCCCAGGACCCTGGGACCATGACCTGAGCTGAAGGCAGACGCTTAACGACTGAGCCACCCAGGCGCCCTTCTTTTTTTTTTTTTTAAAGATCTTATTTACTTATTTGACAGAGAGAGACGCAGCGAGAGAGGGAACACAAGCAGGGGGAGTGGGAGAGGGAGAAGCAGACTTTCCGCGGAACAGGGAGCCCGATGTGGGGCTCGATCCCAGGACCCCGGGACCATGACCTGAGCCGAAGGCAGACGCTTAATGACTGATCCACCTAGGCACCCCAACTATTAGATTTTTAGAGGAATATATTTTAACCTGATAGTAACGGAAATTCAGCATGGGGCTGTAATACTTTGTTATAAAATTCTGAGCTAAGCCTGTCTATCCACAGGGTTGTAGTATTCTACGGACACACCCTCATTCACTTCTTAGGAGCTTTCCTAAGTTTACATTTAGGGCATAACCATACATCTGCTGTTGAATTCCTAATTCTAATTCCCCTAGATCTGTCCCATATGGATCTCATCACCTTATGCCTGAACTGTTAGACTGCTTCAAAGACCTGGCAGAAGAAAAATGCCCAGTGCTGCTCTGGCAAACCATAGTTCCTCACCTTACACCCTACTGAGTGGTGCCAGTGGGACCTCAGATGGTCTGTGGGTCTGCATGTTTTAGTTCATCCTAAGACCCCTAGGGGGTGTTGCAATAGTATAATTCTACAGTTAGTTTGTCATTTTTAAAGTGACAAAAGTAGCATTCATAATAGTTAATTACTTAATTCGTTTAGTTTTATCAGTACTTTGAGAAGAACATTTGACTAGGAGTCCGGACACATGGCTTTTAGTCCTAGGTTTTTAATACTGGATTATATTACCTTGGGCAAGTCAGTTAATCTCTGAAATTCAATTTTCTTAAGTGTTAGATAAGAAATTTGACCAATGTCATTTCCGATGTCCCTTCCAACGCAAAATCCTATAGTTCTCTTATTTTCTTATCATCATAAGTTAATTTTTAATCCTCTTTTATGGGAGCATTCCAGATTTCTTTTAGCCTGACAGATGATCAGATAGCTGAAAGCCTAAGGTGCTACAGTGTACATTCTTTCAAATTTTGCTTTTGGAAAAGTTGTCAGATTATAGCCACGTAGTTCAAAAAGAAACATTTATTGCCTTTACAATAGAATTTAAAGAATTTAAATTAAAAATACTTGAGGAACTGGGGTGCCTGGGTGGCTCAGTCGGTTAAGCGTCTGCCTTCAACTCAAATCATGTTCCGGGGTCCTGAGATCGAGCCCCATCGTTGGGCCCCATATCATTGGGCTCCCTGCTCAGCGGGGAGCCTGCTTCTCCCTCTGCCTGCTGCTTCCCCTGCTTATGCTCTCTCTCTGTCAAGTAAATAAAAATAAAAATTAAAAACTAAAAAATATATTTGAGGAACTTTGGGAGGAGAAAACAGTGAATGTTTGAAGAACTTTTGATTATTTTAAGATTTTGGTCTCAACTTTTATAGGTTGTGAACTGGCTTGAAGGGCCTGGATCAGAACAGCTACGAGCCCAGTGGGGGATTGGAGACTCCATCCGGGCCTCCCAGGCCCTACAGCAGAAACATGAAGAGATTGAGAGCCAGCACAGTGTGAGTGCTTTTCCTCTACAAGTTACAGTGCTGTTATTACTGTGCGTAATGAGTAGCGAGTGGGGTGCTAAGGGATAAGTTGCTATAAACTTTGGTATAGGGACATAAAGTGTAGTATGTTTAATATTTAAAGGCCATAAAGTACATTTTGACCATTTAGTATGTATTTATTGGAAGTTTGGTTTTGCTTTTGGCTCCAAAACAGTTTAATTACATATTTTTATAGAAATAAAATTCATGTGAAACTTTAAAAATTACCATGACAGAATAAAGAGTGATAGTACAAAAATAGAACCTTCGTCTGTAGTCCTGAGACAGAAATTATGATCCTTAAATCCTCAGAGGGAGGCCTGGGATGTCCCTGCTTTATTAGGGCTTGTATAGTACAATTAACACCTGAGAATAGTTGCAGAACTGTTGCGTTAATCACAACTGATGGAGAGTGAGTGTAGAGGGTGCAGGATATCTCTCCATTCTTTGTGTGTTTAGGGGCTGCTACTTGTAACTGTGAAGGGGATGATCAAACAAATCTGTTATAAAATTAGAAAATAATCTATAGGCAGATTATAGATAATAATCGTTCAAGAGGGCTTAAAATTTAGCAACTTGTATCTGGAGGAAGTTGATATATGTTGATAAGCTCTTGCTTTGTTAAAGTTAACTCTTCATTATTGAGAAAGTGATAATCCACTTTGTGGATCAATTCATTCATCCTTTTTCTCCCCCAAGTCATATTATTTCTGATGATAATTTAAATAGGTTGACTAGAAAAGTGGAAAAAGAAACAAATTCATTAATTTCTACCTCCTTAGATTATCTGGCTTAAAAAATTGATCAGTTTATACACACACACACACACACACACACGGCATTCAACCTTGCATATAATATGAAGAATAAAACATCTTTCCCATAAATAAGTAATAAAAGAAGCTAGCCTTCCCCTCCAAAAAAAAAAAAAAAAAAAAAAAACACCAAGTGATCAGAAGACACTGTGATTGGATTTATGTGTTAATTGGGGGGGAAAAAAATCACGTGTTCAGGGATGAATATAACATGCGTCATCCTGATCACTAGGATCTAAATGCACAATAATAGAGAACTGAAAAAAATTGATCAATAATAATTTAAACTCTGGACCCAGATGAGATTTATGGATTATGTGAACATCTAATTTTTTCTTTTCCCTTTAACTTCCCCAGTTGAAGTGGTAATTAAAAGTTGGATGGTATTAATAAATGTATATTTTAACTAAATGAGATTAAAGAATAAATGTTGAATCTGCTTTTCTCAGGAATAAATTTGAATTGTTGACCAGGTATCATTTACTCTTTACTAAAGATGTATTTTAACAATATCTGACATTATTTTTCTCTTTAATACATACCATTCTGTTTAGTTCCTTATATTGTTTTCTTTGTAATTTCCCCAAATCAGCTTTAATAATTGCAGTATTGGCAGATAAAATATACACTGTACTCTATAGGACTTTTAAGATAGCTGAGAGAATAATATAGAAGAGGTTTCACAAGATTTGGATTTGGAATCTTCTAAAGATAGTGCATATATTGCCTGCAATTTTCCTAATTAGTACTTGTAAGAGAGTGATTGATTGATAGGGAAGGAAAAGGGCAAAGGGAGAGGGAGAGAGAATCTTAACGCAGGCTCCATGCCCACTGCAGAGCCCCATGCGCTGCTTGATCTCACAACCCTGAGATATGACCTGAGCCGAGATCAAGAGTTGGGTATTTAACTGACTGAGTCACCCGAGCACCCCAGTACTTGTAAGAGATTAAAAATGAAATCCTGTAATTTAAAAAAAATCTGTATATTTTATTCATTTCACAGGGTCCAACATAATGTTTTTTCCTTTTATGCTAAAAAAAAAAACTGAATAATTTGTATTTAATTTATAACCCCTGTTCTGAGGTTATAATCTTTTAATGTTCTTGGTACTTATTTTTTTATTTTAATTTTATTTATGTTTTTAGAGAGGGAAGGGAGGGACAGAGGGAAAAGGAGAGAGAGAATTTTTTTTTAAGATTTTAAGGGGCACCTGGGTGGCTCAGTTGGTTAAGTGTCTGCCTTTGGCTCAGGTCATGATCCCAGGGTCCTGGAATCGAGCCCCATGTCAGGCTCTGCTCAGTGGGGAGCCTGCTTCTCCCTCTCCCTCTGCCTGCCTCTTTCTCTCTCTCTGTGTCAAATGAATTTTTAAAAACTTTAAAGATTTTGGGGCGCTGGGGGGCTCAGTCGTTAAGCGTCTGCCTTCGGCTCAGGTCAGGATCCCAGGGTCCTGGGATCGAGCCCCCCATCGGGCTCCCTGCTCCACGGGGAGCCTGCTTCTCCCTCTCCCACTCCCCCTGCTTGTGTTCCTGCTCTCGTTGTGTCTTTCTCTGTCAAAAAATAAATAAAATCTTAAAAAAAATTAAAAAATTAAAAAAGATCTCTAAAGATTTTATTTATTTGAGAGAGAACACGTGCACACGTCACACAAGGAGGGCGGAGGGGGCAGAGGGAGAGGACCTCAAGCAGACTCCGTGCTCAGCCTACCACAGGGCTCCATCTCATGACCCTGAGATCATGACCTGAACCAAAACCGAGAGTTGGAGTTTAAGCCACTGAGCCACCCAGGCGCCCCTCTTGGTACTTTTTTTTTTTTTTTTTTAAGATTTTATTTATTTATCTGAGAGAGAGCACATGAGAGGGGGGAGGGTCAGAGGGAGAAGCAGACTCCCTGCTGAGCAGGGAGCCCGATGTGGGACTCGATCCCGGGACTCCAGGATCATGACCTGAGCCGAAGGCAGACGCCCAACCGACTGAGCCACCCAGGCACCTGATACTTTTTAAATAACTTAATTCCGTTGGTATTTTTGATATTGACTGTAACTTACTTGAACCCTGTGGATTGTTCTGGAGCATGTTACTATAGGATAACTATATCCTATAATTTGTACCCTTTTTGGTTCTTCTTTTTTTTTTTAATTGTATTTATTTATTTGTCAGAGAGAGAATGAGAGAGAGAGAGAGAGAGAGAGAGAGAACGCACACAAGCATACACAAGTAGGGGAGTGGAGGCCGAGGGAGAAGCAGGCTCCACACTGAGCAAGGACCCTGATGTGGGTGGGACTCAGTCCCAGGACCCTGGGATCATGACCTGAGCTGAAGGCAGACACTTAATCATCTGAGCCACCCAGGCATCCCACCCTTTTTGGTTCTTGAAAACAGTATTTGCTATAAAACATTCTAGACTTTATCCAGAGGATTTAGTTATGAAAGTATCCCCGAAGTCCTTTAAATAAAGATATGTGACACATGAGGGTCCTAAAGACAGGATTTATCTATATTTTACAATTTTTTAAAGATATCAAGAGGAGTAATTATACTTTGAAGTTGGATTATATACCTATTATAAAGAAGTTCACAGAAGGAATTGAAAAGCATATTTTTTTTATTTTTATTTTTTTATAAGCTCAGATATTAGGGACTAAAATCTTTTTTTTTATTATGTTATGTTAATCCCCATACATTACATCATTAGTTTTTGATGTAGTGTTCCATGATTCGTTGTTTGCGTATAACATGCAGTGCTCCATGCAGTGTGTGCCCTCTTTAATACCCATCACCAGGCTAACCCATTCCCCTACCCCCTCCCCTCTAGAACCCTCAGTTTGTTTCTCAGAGTCCATAGTGTCTCATGGTTCGTCTCCCCCTCCAATTCCCCACCTTCATTTTTCCCTTCCTGCTATATTCTTTTTTTTTTTAACATATAATGTATTATTTGTTTCAGAGGTACAGAAAAGCACATTTTATGTTGCATATAGTATGGATGAAATTACAAATTGTATACATAGAGATTCTTGTGTTTAGATTTTTGTTTTTGTATTTTTATTGATAAAGTTTACAACTGTTTATTTTACTTATTTTTAAAAATTTTTTTTTATTTACTTGAGAGATCAAGAGAGAGAGACTGCACAAGCAGGGGTGCGGCAGATGGAGAGGGAGAAGCAGGCTTCCTGCCGAGCAGGGAGCCCCATGCCGGGCTCGATCCCAGGACCCTGAGATCATGACCTGAGCCGAAGGCAGACGCTTAACGACTGAGCCACCCAGACGCCCCAACCATCACCTTATTTTTATACATGAACAAACTGAGAGGGAACATTTTTCAATCACTGGATAGCTGGACAAGTGTTAAAACACCAGTCTCTTCATACTCATGAAATTCTTTTTCCCCTCTCTATATCTCTGTATTTCTCTCTCTCTCTCCCTTTCTGTATTTTTCTCTGTCTCTGTCAGTTTGTCTGTCTCACTCGCTTACTAGCTCGCTCTCAGAGAAAGCTAAATTTCATGGATGTGCTTAAGATAACAGAATTTTTTTCATTCCTATTCTCTTAATACTTGAGGACATATGCACATATATTGATGTTTGCGTTCAGGGACATAGTGCTCAAAGAAAAGAAACATTGATGACTTACGGATTTCATTTCTTTAAATGATGTATGTTAGTTTCAAAATTGGAAGGTGGGGACAAATTGGATGGGAATGTAGAAGAAACAGAATTGGTCATGAGTTGATAGTTACTGAAGATGGATGGCACAAGGGGTTCATTATACTGTTCTTTCCACTTTTGAATAGTTTGAAATTTTTCATTCTGCAAGGTTTACAAATGAGAATTGCATTGTTTTAATCAGTAGGTGGCACTACATTGTCACCTTGAGAATAGGTTGATGCAGGATGAGTATATTAGCTTATGATGTTCTAATATTTTATTAAAAGCTTTCTTTTCTCTTTGTAAATAAGAGTCAACACTTTAAAGCATATGTTGGAGTTGTTCAGGTCTTAATGAAGTTATGACAAATTTCTAGTGTATTGATTGCTTAATAGGGGTAGAAATTAACATACCATTTTGTATTAAATCACTCTGTCAAGTATTAAATTTTAGATTCTTCATAAAAGCATAATTCATAAAACTAAAAAACCCAAATTTATTAGAATATTTAGTATTAATATACAGAAAATGAAAATCTTACTAATTGTAGTTCTTTGTCAAGGAGTGTCAAAAAGTTTGTTTTTTTAATACGAGGTAAGCACAACAAAAAATATCAAGGTATAAGAAAATGATTATACTTAAAATACATTTTAAAGTGTTTTAGTTCAGTAATCTTATTTTATCTTTTGAGTTGAGGTAGGTGTTATTAGGAAAAACACATCATAGGAATGTGCAGAAGTATAAATCTCTGAAGCTTTAGGATTCCATTCGTATCTCCCATCTCACAATGTTGACTTTTGGTCTTTAAAGTGAACACTGTTATGTTGTGCCCAGTAGTAAGCAGCGAAACAGACGTACATGAAGAATGATCACCTATCTCATTGGACATACTAGCCTTAATTAAGTGAGCTGGCAGTGTTTCTTTCCTCCTAGATTGAGATTCCTGTTTCTTGGTTTAAGCATAAATACCCATTACTTCACCAGCTGTGCATCACCACCAGTTCCCGCATGATTCCAGTGTCAATCCTGATGACTACCTCTGTCCTAGTATGTGAGCATTCAAGCTCATCTTACCTACCATCTAATTCTAAATTACATGTCTTGGAATTGATTTTTTTTTTCTGTGCAGTTAAATGTTCGTAAAAGGTAGGTCACAGGATGGCCAAAACTGAACTGAATGCAGCCTGTTCGCCTAAGGTTCTATAAATTTTATATTCTCCTATTTCCTAGGAAGAAACATTTTGATTAATTTGAAGAGAGAGAGAGTGTGTGTGTGTGTGTCTCTGTGCATGCCAGATTTTTTTTCCCTGACATCTCAGGGGGACCGATTATTTCTTTAGGACAACCTCAGTTCCTAATGTGAGTTTCTTTAATTTAAAGTGTTAATTTCAAGAAAAATACTAGTTCTTAAATTGTTTGCATCCTTGTCCTGGTTACTAGGGCCTTTATTTTACAGATAGGTTCAGATTAGGAAAAAATCAACTCTAGGATGGTTGTTCTTAAACCTTAGTGGTCCTAGGAGTCACCTGAAGTGATTGTTAAACTGCCTGTTGCAGAGCCATATGCCCACAGACCCTGATTTAGTAGATCAGGGGTGGAGCTTAGGTATTTTTAGTAAGCACCCCTGGTAATATGATATAGATAGTCCTCACTGTAAAACATAGTGACCCAGGATGCTAATCCTTTAGTCTGCTATTTTTCTCTGAATCATGACTGTTACTTCTTCAAAGAATCGGATCTATTTGTTTAGAGCATTAACTGAATTTACAAGTACTTTGGGAAGACTATGAAATCCCTTTCTATTTTAGAACACTACTGTGATATTTTTCTCAAGTTGTATTTTCTGCTTTAAACCCATCTCCATTAACCTTTATAATCACTCTGTGGTTTCAAAAGTATTTTACAGATAGTATTATGTGATTAATTTATACAATAACCAATAAGATAGATAAGACAGATAATATCATTACTGTTGTACAGAACAGGGTTTCTCAATCTTGGCCCTATGATACTTTGGGCCAGATAGATCTTTGGTGTAGGGGCTGTCCTGTGCATTATAGGGTAATTTAGCTGCATCACTGGCCTCTGCCCACTAGATGCATCAGCATTGTGCCCTCCCAGTTGTGACAGCCAAAAATGTCTCTGGATGTTGCAAAATGTTCCCTCTGAAGCAAAATAGCCCCCAGTTGAAAATAACTGCTATAAAGAAACAGGTTCTGAGAGATAAGTCACTTAATGAAGATGACACCCTTTGTAAGGAGAAAAGACCTTGAGTTCGTCTTTCACATCCATTGTTCTTTTCTCTGCATCTGACTACATTGTCTGTATAATAATATTCAGAGATTTCATAGTAGTTCAAGCAATAAAACAATATGACAAATTAAAGAAACCCAAGTTTTAGGTACAGGGCACAAAAGTAGAACACATTTAGAGCAGTACCTGTTACCTACTTAATTTAATGTCAGCTAATCTACAATGTCTGACATAAAGTGTTTTATATGTTCATTCAGTACATGTTAACTGAGCACCTACTAAATGTCACATGTTGTTCTAGGCTCTTGGGATATTACCACTGTCTTATAATATGGAACTTAAATTCATATTGGGAAAGAGGGAGTGGAGAGCAGGTAAGGCAAGGCTTTTAGGAAAGGCCTCTCTGAGGAGATCACATTTAATCAGAAACCTTGATATGAAGGAGTAATTCAAGCAAAAGGCAGCTCAGATTGAGGACACAGAAGTAAAAACACTGCAGGTTGGAGCTTACTTGCCATTGTAAAGAAACAGCAGGTATGTTGGTGGTGTTGCAGTGCAGTGAGCAAGGTAAGGAGTCACACAAAACAATGTTTCTGAGGGAGTCAGGGGCCAAATCATGTCCATTTAGCCCACAAAAGGGAGTTGACATTTATTTTTTTTAAAAAAATTTTATTTGTCAGAGGGAGAGACAGAGCACAAGCTGCTGGGGGGAGCGGCAGGCAGAGGGAAGAAGCAGACTCCCCGATGAGCAGGGAACCCAACGTGGGGCTCGATCCCAGGACCCTGGGATCATGACCTGAGCTGAAGGCAGATGCTTAACTGACTGAGCCACCCAGGCACCCCTTGACATTTATTTTAAATGTTACATGAAATCATTGGAGGGATTTTTGAGCAGAGCACATTTATGTTTTTAAAAGGTCTCTGGCTACCATATGGAAAATAAGGACTAGGGACAAACAGCAAAACAGGAAGACAGGAGACTAATAGAATGAAGGCAGTAGATGTAATGAGAAGTTGTCAGATTCCTGAGGTTGAGCCAGGAAGACTCACTCTTGGAAAAATCAGGTGTTTGGCTTTAGCCACTCTTAAGTTGGGGAAGACTGGGAGAGAAGCAGCTTGGGAGCTACAGAATTAGTAGCTTTGGGGACAGGTTAAATTTTAGATGTCTAATACTCATCCAAGTGGAGATAGTGAGTAGACACTTGGGTATTACTGTTGGGTTCAGGGAAGGGGACAAGGTGAGGATATTAATGTGGGAATTATCAGCATATAGATATTATTTAAAGGCATGAGACTAGATGAACTCATCCAAGCCCAAAGAGTATTGATTCAGAAGAAAAGAGCCTTTGGAAAGCTGAGCACCAGGTCACTCCTACTAAATTTAGAGGTCAAGAAGCAGAAGGAGGGCCAGCAGAGCTGTTGTGTTTGAGGGAAGAATAGAAAAAGGCATTTCAAGGAGGAAGTGGTTACCTTTGTGAAATGCAACTGAAAGGCCCAAATAAGGTAAAGACTGAGAATTTGCTAAGAGCAGGAAAGACAAAATCCTGATTAGAATGGGTTAAAAAGAGAATGGGGAATAGAAGATAGAATTTGTATAGGGTACTCCTTTAAGGGATGGTCTTGGTCTTGAGTTTTTTTTTTTTAATTGAAGTTTAATTTATATATAGTAATATATATTACATAAAATACACATCTTAAGTGTATATTTTGTTTTTTAATATAAGATACTGCAGCTTATTTGTATGCTGGTGGAAATAATCCAATTGAAAAGAATGAATTGATGATGCGAGGGAGAAGATAAGTGCAAGGGCAAGGCCTTGTGTAGGCAACAGAGCACAGAGATAGCGCAAGTGACGTGGCTGCCCGAGAAATGGGGACAGTTCATCTGCTCTTTTAGTGGGGAGGGCAAAGCATAGGGCTGCAGAAAGAGGGAGGGTCATAGATTTGTTGGTGAGAAGATGAGAGAGTTCTCTTCTGATTGCTTCCTATTGAATTAAGTTAGATTTTTGGCTGAGAATGAAGAGGGGGAAAGGGAGTTGGAGATTTAAGTAGTGAAGTAAGCCAATAATCATGAGAGAGTGGGAAAATGAATTGACTAGAGAAACGTAATAGGATTGCTGAAGGCCTATTTGAGGTTATTTATATAGACTTTATATATTTTTATGTGGAGAGAGTCTATATATTTATATGTACTATAACTTTAAAAAGACAGCTGTTTGCATCGTTGTTATCCAGCCATGTTGCTTCTCTGGTGTAGGTATACAGTAGGCAGAGAAACTAGGTCTGGGGTCTTGATAGGTGGATTGGATGGAAGGAAGAGAGCAGGGCATGAGCATGGGTTGTGCTCTCGGAGGTGATTATAGCTCTGACCAAAGACAGAAGTGAGGGCGTGAGACTCTTCAGTGCTGCACTGTGAAGCAGCAGGTCAGTGGATTGGGCAGTCTCATAGGGTTGGAGGAGTGGTGAGTGTCCTAAAGGGTGTGAATGAGAGAGTCAGTTGCTGGGGGCTGGAGAATGAGATTCTTAAAGATTTGGGAGGTGTATGGTAATACATGATTGTGACAAGAATTTACGTGTGTTGGAGTAGGTAGCTGAGATAGGGTGGGGACAGGATGGTTGCAAGTGAGAGAGGGAATCGGGCAGAGTTAGGAGTGCTGTGTGGGGGTGTACATGGTGGGGGTCGGTGGGAAGGCTGGCCCAAAGAGGAGGGCCGTGACCTTTGTCAAACTCCCCGGAAGAGGGTGCTTAATGGGAAAGGCTTGGAAGGATGTCATCCGGCAGCATGCACTTTAAAGGAGATGTGGGTCTTGAGAGAAAGGGAGAAGAAATGGTCTGGTAATAATTTTCTCTGAGGATGGACAGGTTTCAGGTAGAACAAGAAAGGAAAGGAAACATTTCGAGACCAGGATGAAGCTATACACGATAGATATTGACGTTGACAAGAGTGAGTTCTGGGGGTCATGTGCAAGGATTTGGGGGTTGGGGACTTCTCATCCTCACTTTAAGTAATTTTGCCTTACAAAATTACCATATATGTTACTTAGTTTATCTGGAGGAATTATAAAATGTAATGTAGTTCTTCAGGAGCCAATTTGATCCTTAATTTACAACATGTCTGTTACAGGAATGGTTTGCAGTGTATGTGGAACTTAATCAGCAAATTGCAGCGCTCTTAAATGCTGGGGATGAGGAAGATCTTGTAGAACTGAAGTCACTGCAGCAACAACTTAGTGATGTTTGCTATCGACAGGCCAGTCAGCTGGAATTTAGGCAGAATCTCTTACAAGCAGCTCTTGAATTTCATGGTGTTGCCCAAGATGTAAGTGTCTACTCTGATTGCTTTTCTGTTCTTCAAATGATCTGAACACTTATCTGCACATAATTTTTGCAGGTTTGCATGTCTCCTAATTATTTTTCTGGAACAATAAAATAATTTACTCGTGGGGAGATGATAAAAGTCTTTGATTTTTTTTTAATTTTCATTTTTAAGTCATTTTGCATGCATCTAAACCTTTTTTGTCTAAATAGTGTTCCAACCTAGTAGATGTATTTCATTTTGATTGTTTCTCTGTTTATGCTTTATAACATAGATTGAAATGGAAGTTTCAGTACTTTCTTATATTCTGCTGACCTGGATGTAAATCTTTGTTTTCCTGGTGCATGCATCTGTTTGTTCTGTCTTTTCGGATAACATGTATTCTAATTATTAGTCCTTGTCTTTTAACAGCATAGTCTTTTTCAAGTGTAATTGTGATAACCTCATTAGATATAAACCTCATTAATCATTAAACACTTTAGATGCTGATTACATCAGGGTTATCTCTTTGGTGTCCCTCTGCTTTAGTTGTCTCAGCAGTTGGATGGCTTATTAGGGATGTTGTGCGTAGATGTAGCACCAGCTGATGGAGCATCGATTCAGCAGACTTTAAAACTGCTTGAAGAGAAGCTGAAAAGTGTTGGTAAGCAGATTTTAAAAATGCTGAAACATAAGGGTTCTTTTTTTAGAAATATCATTACTGTTAGACAAGTCAACTTATACTGAACTAATTATAATTATTTATAGGAAACACAGGAAAAATTAGTATAAAATAGGTTTTATTCCCTTGAAGGGTGTAATACATGCTAAAATTTTTATTTTTCATTGATGGTCAGTCACCCTTCCTTCATTGGGCCTTTAGCCTTTCTTCTTCATCCAGCTATATCTACAGGTGCTATGTCTTGCATATACTCTGAACAGTTATTTGTAGTGCATGCATAAGGTGTAATTAGCTGTGAAGTGTTCTGTGATAAATCCTGTATGCCCCAAACTGTGTTTTATGCAATGATTTTTGTTGTTGCTATATCCTAACCTTGTGAATAAATAGTTGGTTTGGTTCTGTGCATTTGTTTCTCCAAATTGGGAATATTGCCAAGGTTACCTACTCTCCCAAGGGGAGGATGATCCCATTTCACTTGACACCAAGGCCTTTTACATTTTACTACAGTAGGAAGGAAATACAGTGAATTTCCTTAGGTCATGACTGGAGAGGAGATAGTGGATGTACAAATGGGAATGGAGGGTTGTTCCGGGTAGGATAGGAGGGCAAAGGGGAATGGAGGCGAGGAAGCAGAAACCTAAGACAGTTTTAGTAGAAAGTGGTGACATGTGATTGAACCAGATTAATTAATTATTGAAAAGGATTTGAGGGAATTTGAAAAATCATGTTTGTATGGGTATTTTACTTGTTAGCAGCCTTTGTTATTTTAACACATAGGCATAATATGTATCTTGTAATTAATTTGCCAAATGCAATTTATTTCAAAGCATCAGAAGTTTTCTAGAGCCATACTTCTCCTTTAAAAAAGAAAAGAAGAATTCCTGTGTGCTTGTCTGGTTTGGAATACTATAAATCTATCCTAAATATTGCTTTTCATTAGGTGTAAGCTGGAAGATGCCTGAATCAAAATATTCAGCATCCTTTTTCAGTGATAATGCATTGCTTGAATGCTTTGAAGTTTTGTAACTCTTATACGTTATTTTTAACAAAATATTTGCCTTGTTCTAAAAATTGGACTACATAAAAGCACAAAGGAAACAAATTGAAAAATATTAGTAACCAAAATAGAAATTTTCACACTTTCTTCCTGCTTTCAGTTTTCAAAAATAATTATCATCAATGGAAATTAACCTTTTGGAAATTCTCTTTAGGCAGAATTTGGCTTGAGAAGGGAGCTCAATTTAAACCACATATAAAGGGGTTTATTGCTTGAAGTGTTCAGAGAACCCCATCCCAAGATAGTTTAATGTACAAAGCTGTGATGCTTGGAATCCAAGTACAATATCTGCTGAGAGGATTTACTTGAGGGAGGGAAAGCACCTCCTTTGTTTTAGAGATTAAATCTAGGAACTTTTGTTTTAGATGTAGGATTACAAGGTTTGCGTGAAAAAGGTCAAGGACTTCTGGATCAGATCTCCAATCAGGCATCCTGGGCCTATGGAAAGGATGTAACCATTGAAAATAAAGAAAATGTGGACCACATACAAGGAGTGATGGAAGATATGCAGCTTAGGAAACAAAGGCAAAGTTTGACTGTTAATGTTAATTTTTGCTAAAGTAACATAATAAAATGAGAAGTGATATAATTTGTTTTCCATACAAAATAGAAGTTGTAACCTGTTAATATAGTAGGCATGTAGTAGGTTTTGGTGAATGTAATTATTGTATATAATTGTACTAACAAATAATGACAATTTGTTCAACTAATACTTCTCCCCTTTTTAATTTTAATTCAGTGGTAAAATTTCAGTTGCACCCAAGTACTTTGCATTCCATGTCTCCAGTATAGCCTATGACTCTTTCATCTTTTAAGAAAACGGTTTTTCTCCTTTTTCTCCTTTTTGGAGAATTTTGCCTTTCCATTTTCATTTGGTTTAGAGTTGCTATTAAATGTGTCATCTACATAGATCAGTTTCTTCATCTAAACTTCTGACTCACAAATTGTCACACATTCTTTGTACTCATCTTTGCTCTGAAAGGATTAGACAATAGACTCTGGGTAAGAGGCTATTTAGTTTTATTTTGTATAGAGGCCGGAATTTAAAGGATTCTTTGAAAATTCAATTTGCAGTAGCAACTGAGAGAGCATTACAAAGTAAAGGATTAAATTAATATACGAAAGTATATACAGTGTAGCATGGTTGTATGAAATTTTTGCACACTTAGGAATTTTAAGGTATCAACAAAACCTCACAAACTATCTCTACGTCACAGAGAAAATACTCATTAGGCAGAAATTCCTTCAGCCTCACATGCAAACTTAACCCATTTCATTATTTTATTCTAATCACAAAGGATGCTATAGCTCTGTTCTTAATAAGCCAAGTTTACCCTCATGTCTTCCCTGTCTACTCTCATTCTCTACTCTGATCTCTGCCTCTCATTTAAATGCTTAAGTCTCTCATTTAAAAAAAATTACACACATGCGTATACTTTCCTCTTCAACCCTCTGTCTTCTAGCCCTAGAATTCTCCTTTCTGACAGCTAAGTCATTTGAAGGTCTAATCTACACTCATACTATTTATACTAATAGAGGTTGAAGTCTGGAATTGTGATGCCACCACCTTTGGTGTTCTTCAACACCCTTTGGCTGTTTGGGGTCTTTTCTGTTCCATATAAATTTTAGGATTATTTGTTCCAGCTCTGTGAAAAATGTTGATGGTATTTTGATAGGGATTGCTTTGAATGTATAGATTGCTCTAGGTAGCATAGACATTTTAACAATCTTTGTTCTTACAATCTATGAACATGGGATGTTTTTCCATTTCTTTGTGTCTTCCTCAGTTTCTTTCATGAGAAACAGACCCTTTGCCTCTTTGGTTAGGTTTATTCCTAGGTGTCTTATTGTTTTTGGTGCAATTGTAAATGGGATTGACTCCTTATTTTCTCTTTCTTCTGTCTCATTGTTAGTGTATAGAAATGCAGCTGATTTCTGTGCATTGGTTTTATATCCTGCCACTTTGCTGAATTCCTATATGAGTTCTAGCAATTTGGGGGTGGAGTCTTTTAGGTTTTCCACATAGAGTATCTGTCATCTGCAAAGAGAGTTTGAGGGCGCCTGGGTGGCTCAGTCGTTAAGCGTCTGCTTTCGGCTCAGGTCATGATCCCAGGGTCCTGGGATCGAGTCCCACATCGGGCTCCCTGCTCAGCGGGAAGCCTGCTTCTCCCTCTCCCACTCCCCCTGTTTGTGTTCCTGCTCTCGCTATGTCTCTCTCTGTCAAATAAATAAATAAAATATTAAAAAAAAAAAAGTGAGAGTTTGACTTCTTCTTTGCCAGTTTGGATGCCTTTTATTTCTTTTTGTTGTCTGATTGCTGAGGCTGGGACTTCTAGTACTGTGTTGAACAACAGTGGTGAGAGCGGACATCCCAGCTGTGTTCCTGACCTTAGGGGAAAAGCTCTCAGTTTTTTCCCATTTAGGGTGATATTCACTATGGGTTTTTCATATATGGCTTTTATAATATTGAAGTGTGTTCCCTCTATCCCTACACTGTGAAGAGTTTTAATCAAGAAAGGATGCTGTACTTTGTCAAATGCTTTTTCTGCATCTATTGAGAGGATCATCTGGTTCTTAGCCTTTTTTTTAATTAATGTATTGTATCACGTTGATTGATTGTGGATGTTGAGCCACCCTTGCAGCCCAGGAATAAATCCCACTTGGTTGTGGTGAATGATCCTTTTATTTTAATTTTTTTAAAAGATTTTATTTATTTATTTTTGAGAGAGAGCAAGCGAGCATGAGCTGGGGGATAGGCAGATGGAGAGGGAGAGGTAGACTCCCCACTGAGCAGGGAGCCCAATGAGGGGCTCAATCCCAGGACCTTGGGATCATGATCTGAGCCAAAGGCAGACGCTTAACTGACTGAGCCACCCAGGTGCCCCGGAATGATCCTTTTACTGTACATTTGGATCCTACTGGCTGGTATCTTGGTGAGAATTTTGGCATCCATGTTCATCAGGGATATTAGTCTGTAATTCTCCTTTTTGGTGGGGTCTTTGGTTTGGGGATCAAGGTAATGCTGGCCTCATAGAAAGAGTTTGGAAGTTTTCCTTCCATTTCTATTTTTTGAAATAGCTTCAGAAGAATAGGCATTCTTCTTTAAATGTTTGGTAGAATTCCCCTGGAAAGCCATCCAGCTCTGGACTCTTGTTTGTTGGGAGATTTTTGATTACTGCTTCAGTTTCCTTGCTGGTTATGGGTGCGTTCAGGTTTTCTATTTCTTCCTGTTTCAGTTTTGGTAGTTTATTATACGTTTCTAGGAATGCATCCATTTCTTCGAGATTTCCTAATTTGTTGGCATATATGTTCTTATAATTGTATTTCTTTGGTGTTGGTGTGGTCTCTCTTCTTTCATTCATGATTTTATTCATTTGGGTCTTTTTTCTTTTTGATAAGTCTCTTCTGTTGGGTTTAGGTTTTATTTGCTGTTCTTTCTCTAGCTCTTTAGGTATAAAGTTAGGTTGTATATTTGAGTCCTTTCTTGTTTCTTGAGAAAGGCTTGTATTACTATATATTTCTCTCTTAGGACCACCTTTGCTGCATTCCAAAGGTTTTAAACAGTTGTGTTTTCATTTTCATTTGTTTCCATGAATTTTTTGAATTCTTTAATTTCCTGATTGACACATTCATTCTTTAATAGAATGCTCTTTAACCTCCATGTATTTGAGTTCTTTCTAAATTTCCTCTTGTAACTAAGTTCAAGTTTCAAAGCATTGTGGTCTGAAAATATGCAGGGAATAACCCCAGTCTTGGTACCATTTGAGACCTGATTGGTGACCCAGTATGTGATCTGTTCTGGGGAATGTTCCATGTGCACTCGAGAAGAATGTATATTCTGTTGCTTTAGGATGGAATGCTCTGAATATATCTTTTAAGTCCATCTGGTCCAGTGTGTCATTCAAAGCCCTTGTTTCCTTGTTGATCTTCTGTTTAGATGATCTGTCCATTGCAGTGAGTGGACTGTTGAAGTCCCCTACTATTATTGTATTATTATCTATGTGTTTCTTTAATTTTGTTATTGGTTTATATAATTGGCTTCTCCCAAATTAGGAGCATAAATACTTAGGATTGTTAGATCTTCTTGTTGGATAGACCCTTTAATTATATAGTATCCTTCCTCATAACTTTTTTTATTTCCCTGGAGCATCATCCTCAAAATGAGTATTTGAGAAACTTTGTATGTTTATCTTCGAAGCTTGTTTAATGCTAACTGGCAACAGAGATTTCTTTGGGTTTTAGTGTACTACTTCATGCTTTGCTTCAGTATTTCCCAGAATCCATTCTGTCCTCAAGAGGGTTTGTAGTTAGGTGTCTTTCAGGTATTTTGAAGTTTTGAAGTATTTTGATGTAACATAGATATCCTTAAAATTCTTACAAATCAATACAAAGTAGTTGAAGTCTCCATGGTATATAGGATTAAGTATTTTAATATACTACAAAACATGTGTGCCAGATGATGTTAAAATAGTTATTAATGAAACTGAAATGATGTTCTACCTTTATGTTTGGGTTTATTAGATGTGAAGACATGGTAGATGTGCGAAGGTTAAAGATGCTTCAGATGGTACAGTTGTTTAAATGTGAAGAAGATGCTGCCCAGGTAAAAGATCAATCAGGCACATGATGTAGTTGTCTTCTCTTAAAAGATTGATTTCACCTAACTGTAAAAAAAAGTGTACTTTTCATGGTTCTTAGAAAGTAAATGGATTAAGTCAAATTCTAGGTTACCTTATTAAAATAATAAAGTGTTTTTTTACTTCCAGTTATTTTACTGGTCTCATTTGACTTACCTTCTCAATGAAATCCTCTATTGAATGAGAAATTGGGATTATTTATTATTTATGTTACATATATTATACATGCTAGGATTAAGGCTGGTATAGCACATTGCTTTTTTAACTTGCAAGAGGGTTTTTCAACTAGATGAGCCATATGCTGTCTTTGTGTAGTTAGCATCAGAGAACATCATTTCACCTTGACCTAGAGGAACTTTATGATTTTAAATAGTAACATAAATCTGTAATTAGATTCCACTAAGATCCATAATATATAAACACATGATCTTTTTTTTTATTTAAATTCAGTTAATTAACATATAGTGTATTATTAGTTTCAGAGGTAGATTTCAGTGATTTTCTGTAATACTCAGTGCTTGGACATTAAGGAGAATACTTGATCTATTAATATAAATCATGTGCTATTAATTTTAAAAAAGTCCTCTTTAATATATCTTGTCCTTAGATCTTAAAAATTTTGAGGGGGAGGAAAAGTCATTAATTCATATAGCTTTCATTAAATGAAATAAGCTATTAAGAACTTAGGTTATAACTAATAGATTAATCATATGGTAGTAATTTTTCTTTTTATAAATATGGTGTTTTGATATAAGAAGAGTTATGGATCCAGCTTCACTGTTCTCTATTTTTATTTAGGCAGTAGAATGGCTAAGTGAACTTCTGGATGCCCTGCTTAAGACCCACATCAGATTGGGTGATGATGCTCAGGAAACGAAAGTTTTACTGGAAAAGCATAGAAAATTTGTTGATGTTGCACAGGTGCAGAACTGGTTATCTTCCTTTTCTACAAGCTCAGTGTTTGAATAGCTTTCTGCATGATTATAATGTAACTTAACCCTCCAAGTCCAAGAAGGTTAGTTATGTTATTCCAGAAATATCACAGAACTAAGAAAATGTCAGCTGGTGCATCAAAGTAGCCTGCATAAACTTGAGAGGGTTTATGTTTTCCTGAATACAGGTTCTGTATGCTCCCTCTGATTTATGTTTTATATTATGCCATTTTTTAGGCAATCCAACTGTTAATTCACGAAAGTTAATAAGAAATATGTTAATATCAGTATAGTAGAAACCCCAGTTTGTGTATCTCACCAGTGTTAGTTTAACAATACAGATTTTGTGTGTGTGTGAAAAGTATCATAATTTATTTTCCCTAATAATTGAGTTCTCAGTGAACAATTGTGGTTTCCTGTATGGGATAAAAAGTGACCTATAAAGAGCCCATCTTCACCCATTTGTTTTGGCTAATGAATGATCAGAGATTCTTTTTGGCCTGTGAAATTGACAAGAATGAGATGGGGAAAAAAAGAAGAGAGCAAAGCCTAATAAGAAAGAAAAAATTCAAAGTATTGCTTCCCCATCCTTTTTTATTACTGCAGTTAATTTGTAGTAGTAAGTGCCAGTGGAGTCATTCAGTATTGATTTCCAGTAGTGTTACTTATTTGCAATCACAATCCTTCACACTTTCCCGTCTCTCTTTTCAGAATTCTTTTACTATAATTTCATGTTTACTTTTTTTTTTAGAGCACTTATGACTATGGAAGACAGTTGCTACAGGCCACAGTTGTGTTGTGTCAGTCTCTGCGCTGCACATCTCGGTCATCTGGAGACACACTTCCTCGACTGAACAGAGTATGGAAACAATTTACAATAGCATCTGAAGAGAGAGTGCATAGGCTGGAAATGGCTATTGCATTTCACTCAAATGCTGAAAAGGTTCGCTTTTTTAAAAGTGTAGTCTCAGTAGTATTTATTGTGTATGTTTAAAATGTATTAATTTTAAGATTATAATTATGTGATTAGCCTGTGTTTTTTTCCAACTTATATTAATCCCATTGTTTAAAGTTTGTTTAGATACCATATATTGTCTTAGAGAGTTCAGATCAAATTCTCGGGTAGTATAATCCATACCAGTGCTGGCTTACTATGGTTGGAGAAATCTAAAATCATCTAAGAGTTGTCTTTCAATAGGGTTTCTCTTATTACCAAACCTGACCCCCAGAATGAGCTATCTTTAGGGTGTCACAACTCCCATCACTTCCATTATGCAAGGAAAGGACATTTTGCTTCTGCAACTAATTGTCATAAATTTTTTAAAAGGGCACTTTGTAATTTTATAAGGTTTAAAGTAGAGACTACCCAGCTAAAAATAATGAGAATAAAGATGAAAATAAAACCTTTTTTTCATGTGTTATCTTTAAAGATTTATTCTAGAATTTATTTAATGAATTCATTAGTCCCGGAAACCAAAAATGTAGTATGTAGGGTTATTGGGCAAATTTTCAGTAGAGCCCTTTTCTTAACCCTGCACAGAGAAAATTTATAGCACCCAATCCTTACATTTCCACTCTGAAGAGGAGCTTTGTTACGTAGTTAGCTTTGTTTTGATCTCTCAGAATGGAAGTTTCTGTGTAGGGGATGTTCAATACAATATGAAATGTGAGAAACTGAAGATGTAAATGTGATATAGCCTAGTCTGTAGAACAGAAGAGATGTGACCAGGAATCTCAGGAATTGGGCAGTGTTCTAATGTACTTCTGTTGGAAAGTGTTTATAGTTAACTCTTGCTGAGCTGGTCACTGAACTCCATAGGTCAGTGTTTTGGTTGGTTTAAAATAGGCATAACAATGATGAAGGTGAAAGCATATAAAATGGTTTAAACTTGTTTATCTACTGATTGTTTCATTTTTTTTAAAAGATTTTATTTATTAGAGAGAGAGCATGCATAAGCAGGGGGAGGGGCAGAGGGAAAGGGAGAAGCAGACTCCCCACTGAGCAGGGAGCCCGACTCGGGGCTCAATCCCAGGACCCTGAGATCATGACCTGAGCCGAAGGCAGATGCTTAACTGACTGAGCCACCCAGGTACCCCTACTGATTGTTTTAATGGAAAGTTTTTATTGAAGTATATTAACACAGAAAAGTGTACAGATCATAAATGTTTGTTGAATTCGGTCTTTTCAATGAATTTTCACAAAGTGAGCATGCCTGTGAAATCAGCGCACTATTTGAACAACGGAACATTACCAGCACCCCAGAAGTTCTGCCACCCTCTTTTAATCACATTGTTCCTGCTGCCCCTGCCTCCTGTCCAAGGGTGACTACTGGCCCAATTTCTAACACTACTGATAACTTTTTAAGATACTGCTTTCAAAATGTATATGTAAGGCCACTCCGGAAAACAGTATGGAGTTTCCTCAAAAAGTTAAAAATAGAACTACCCTTAAATCCAGCAATCCCACTATAAGGGATTTATCCAAAGAACACAAAAATACTAATTCAAAGTGACGTATGTACCCTGATGTTGATAACAGCATTATCTACAGTAACCCAAGTTATGGAAGCAGCCCAAGCAGCCCATAATATACACAATGGAATATTATTCAGCTATAAAAAAATGAAATCTTGCCATTTGGCCACCACATGTATGGAACTAGAAGGTATTATGCTAAGTGAAATAAGTCAGAGAAAGATAAATACCATATGATTTTACTCATGTGGAATTTAAGAAACAAAACAAATGAGCAAAGGGGAAAAAAAGAGGCAAACCAAGAAACAGACTTAACTATAGAGAACAGAGATGTTATCAGAGGGGAGGTGAGTGGGCGATGGGTTAAAAGGTGATGGGATTAAGGAGGGCACTTGTTGTGAGCCTATGTCAGTGATGAATCACTGTGTTGTACACCTGAAACTAATTAAACTGTATGTTAACTGACTGGAATTTAAGTAAAAACTTAAAATGTATCTGCAAGGAGATTTTAAGATCTAGACTTTTTTATGAGGCCATATAAGAATGTAAATGGTTGAGAGTTTTTTTGCATAGAATTTTTTTTTTTTAAAGATTTTATTTATTTGACAGAGAGACAGCGAGAGAGGGAACACAAGCAGGGGCAGTGGGAGAGGGAGAAGCAGGTTTCCCGCTGAGCGGGGAGCCCGATGTGGGGCTCGATTCCAGGACCCTGGGATCACGACCTGAGCCGAAGGCAGACGCTTAACGACTGAGCCACCCAGGCCCCCTTTTTGCATAGAATATTAATGTTCCTTTTTCTTCTGTTACATGGCCTTTGTCATGCTTATAATTAGCACAATTTAAGGTTCTTTACTACTCAAACGTTTGTAAAGCTTTTTGTTATCAGATACTATTTTCTTCTTTATTGCGTTTTGTTTTATACCGGTAAGCATAATCATAATAACTATAAGCAACTTATAGAGTATAATGATTGGGAAAATATTTAAGTTGAATCTAGAATTTTATATAAAGTTATTTATGAGTAATGCTGAAATAAACATTAGATTAAGTATAATGCAAAAATAGTTGCAAAAATAAATACTTCTTTTTCTTCTCCCTTCCCCACATTTTGCAGTTTTTTTCTTATAATCTAGTGTGTATCTTGGACTTATAGCACATCTCAATTTGGACTAGCCACCTTTCAAGTGTTCACTAGGCTTGCTACTATATTGACTAGTGTGGGTCAATACCTATAGACTTATAGCTATTATGAATTATAGCAGTTTCATTCTTCCTCTCCTCCCCTTGTTAAATTTAAATGGTAATAGTTAAGGAAAATAGTATTTTATCAAGGACTGTAGAACTTCCTGTATTTGAATTATAACCTTATCAGTTTACATCAGGTAAGTCAGCAGATCAGTTTTTAAGATAACTGTAAAGTGCCTATATAGGTCATCCCATCAGTTATGTGTTTGTACTCTGAGTATGTGTTGTTTTGGATTTATATTTTCTTTCATTTTTGACAGCTGTAAGCTTTTTGAAGTCAAATTGTGTATCTCAGTCACATCCGAAGCTGCTAAATAAACATTTAGTACAATAAATAATGAATGAAGGAATATTTCTTAAGCACAGTTTGAACTTACTTTCTGAATAGTAGTCTAGTATTATTTTTTTCTTGGAAATCACTATAGACTTTTTGTACTCCAATTATATATTATTAGTAAGGATTATGTATTTCATTTTATTTGAGTTTTTTGAGCCAACTTCACCAGTAATCAATCTTGTACAATGGTGTACATGGAGATGCTAAGAACAAAACAAAAATACCTTCAATCTACTGAATTCACATGAACTTGATTGCCTTTCTATATCTCTTGATTGATGTTGCCATTTTATTTGTTGCAGATTTTGCAAGACTGTCCAGAAGAGCCTGAAGCTATTAATGATGAGGAGCAATTTGATGAAATTGAAGCAGTTGGGAAATCACTTTTGGATAGATTAACTGTTCCTGTAGTTTATCCTGATGGGTATGGTGCATGTTCTTATAATTTTGTCTTTTTATTGGTGAGGTGAGGTCTTAAAGTGAATCATCAAGAGAGGAAAATCTATTTTTTAAAAAGCCAAGTAAATTAGCTTTGGTTCACATCTTCAGTTCCACAATAAATTGGTTTGTAATGAAAAGAAATACAAACTGAGCTCTTAGCAACAGTAGCAGTTGGTACTTGCTGCTGTCAAATATGGTGCTTCTTGACAGCTTGTTGTAGAAGGTTGATATCCTGGGTTCTAGCCTTGGCTCTGATGGTAGGAAGTAGGATGCCTCTGGGCTTCATCTGGGGCAGGGAAGGGGAGTGCTGGGGTGTAATGTTTAGTGAGCTTATAATATATCAGACATCAAGTTAAACACTTCACCTCATTATTTTTGACCAAACAGTGCTAGACCAGTATGATTATTCCTGATTTACAGATGTAGAAACCTGAAGCTCAGAAAGATTATGTGAGGTGCTCAGGATTTCACAGCTTCTAAGTAGAATTGGGATACAGTCTCAGGTTGGTCCAACTCTGAACACATTCTCTTTTCTCTATGCTATATGGGGTCTGAATTCCTTCATTTGTAAAATGATGGGGTCCTGATTCCCACATTCCTTTCCATTTCAAAAGTTAATAATAAAATAAGAAGTAATCTCATGCAAATAAATGGGCCAGTAAATGAATCTGAAGGAGCTTCATCCCTGAGGATCTCAATCTCAGTGAAAATAATTTAGAGGTAATCCAGAGGATATTTAATTCAGATGACAGAGAAACCAGTCATTTGATGCATCTATCCTTACTCTGTAGTATAGTGTAATGGATAGGATTGTGGACTCTGGAATCAGATTTCTTGGGTTTAAATCTCAACTCCACCACTTACTAGCTGTAACACCTTGGGCAAGCCACTCAGCCTTTTTGTGCCTCAATTCCATCATCTAAAAATAGGGACATATTATTCATACCTTTTCAGGTTACAGGGGCAGGGGAATTACATGAGCTAAATGTATATAAATTACTTAAAACGAATCTGGCACAGGGGTGCCTGGGTGGCTCATTTGGTTGAGTGTCATACTCTTCGTTTCGGCTCAGGTCATGATCTCCGGGGTTGTGGGATCCAGCCCAAAGTCTGGCTCTGTGCTGGGCGCAGAGCCTGCTCGAGATTCTCTCACTGCCCCTCCTCCCACTTGTACTCTCTCTCTATAATAAATAAAATCTTAAAAAAAAGAAAAAACAACAAAAAAAACCCCAATCTGACACATAATAAGTGCCACTACTACTATGTCATGAACCTCAAATGATTATTTGGAATTGATTTTGGGAAGATACAATTTTATTCCCTTGAAAGAATGTAATTCATAGTCTGCATTTAGATAATCTTTGGTCATAGCCAAAATTGAACCATCAGAAGTAGCCTAAATTCATATTAGATATCTGCAGTGTATAAAAGAATAAAATCTAAAAATTTATAAATTTGGCTTGTAACAATATAAGAGGGGTGCCTTCTGGTTGTTCCATTCTAGGGAGTCCCCACCCCCATTTCTATGCTTCATAACCAGTTGTTAACACCATCTCCATTCTACTCAGGTCAGCCTAGGAGCATCTATAACAAGTATTTTTGCTGGGAGTTCTCCTCCTGTGTTCTACAAATAGTCCATATAGCATTTCCTCATGTTTTTAAGATTGAGGAATAAGTTAGTACTGTATATTCAGATTTCACACCACCACCTTTAATTTTTGGAATTGTTATTCTGTTCCATTTATATGATAACCTGTTGATGCTATATAAAGTTTGACAGCAAGCTTATTCAGATTTATCTTGTGTAATATTGTCCTGGAAAAATAAAAGAAATTATCTGATCTCTCTGGATTCATTGCTTGAAGACACTGGTTCAAATGTTGGTTTTCCCACTGTGTGATCCTAGTTAAGTCATTTAATTTTCTAGGCCTTAGTTTTCTGATCTTAAAAAATACAGAGCTTAACCAGATAATTTTAAGAACTCTTCTAGCTCTAAAAGGTTCTGTGACTCTGAATACAGTATCTTTTCAAGTAGGATAACATTAAATGATTTTATCTGTTAAAGTTCCAAATGATGCCTTAACATTAATCAGATATTTTACTTGGCAGCTATATTAGACATTTGGTGTACATAGCCCTTATCCTTGAAGAACACATACAAATTTTATATTTGTGTATGCTTATGCACCCAGAACTGAAAAGCAGAGTATCTCCAATGTTGCATTGTTTCCTTTATTGTTTCATTGTTTGGTTGCATTTTTGATCTGTTGAGATTATCATAAGTACATATGATACGACATTTAATACCACTAGTGTTTTTCTCTCAACATGTCTTAATATATTTTATGCCATTTAAAAATGTTTCTCCCACTGAATTACTACTCAAAGATAAGCAGTATGGTCTGCAAGTGAACTAATGCCATATCATGTATATAATATTTATGGTAATCTTTGCTCCCTTTTGCATTTGCTGTGGTCAGTGGATTTCTCTTAATCTGATTATGGTTTTTCTGTTTGTTTCGATTTTTAGAACTGAACAATATTTTGGGAGTCCAAGTGACATGGCTTCCACTGCAGAACACATCAGAGACAGGATGAAACTGGTTAGTCTCAAAAGGCAGCAGCTGAGACATCCCGAAATGATGACCACAGAGAGCTAATAGCTACCAGCTTCCCACAAATCTGCAGTTCATAATCCCCCCCGCATGTCGTTGGCATACTACAGCATTAGCCGCAATACATTAAGATACATTTCACAGCCAGGATAAGCCTCATTTTTTTCCGTTTTACATTTCTTTCTACATGTTAACACCTTGCAACTACCAAGGCATCATTATTTAACTTGCTTTGAGACCATAGACTCCAAGTATCTTAAAAGAAGGAACTGTAAACATTGCACTGAAAACTTGCTTTAAAGCTTTACCTGACCTGTCAATTTGTAGATGAACAACTGATAATAAGCTTTGAATGGTGCTAATAAGAGTTTAGGAATTCTCTATATAAAAAATGGTTGACCTTCCTCCCCAGGTGATGTGGTAAATGTAGACTATAGTTAAATCGTTATTAGTAGACAGTGGTGTACTCAAAAAATTTACTTTGTAATTCTTCAAAATTGATTATTTTTATTGTGTCAGTATGAAGAAAACCTTCAGATCTTTGATATATTCATTAAAAGACATTTTCCTATTTGTATTGATAATGTATTAAAAGTTGTTTGTGCTTAATAAAAGGCTTCTTTTAAACATCTTATTTAATATGGTGGTTATATCCTATTTCCAGACATGAGTGCCTTATTTCAAAGGGCATTCTTAGGATTGTGAGGATGGTTTAATATTTGTTTTTTCATGTTGGTTGCATGTGTTTTAGCCAGGAAATTCATATGTAAGCATGTGTATGTAATAAGCATGTTTAATTATGAAAAATAATTGTGAAGAGCAATTTAGATCTTAACTTAAAAATAATGGAATACTATTTCTAATTGTTCTCTTCTTCAAGTTGAAAAATATCCAAATTATTAACTACCCTGAAGATATTTTGTCTTTGGGGAGGAGGGTTGGGGAAGAAGGCATACATAATTACTTAAGTGTAATCCTTTATATCAGAGGAATCTTTCTGGAATGAAAATAGCAAATGTTAATAAAATTTAATTTCTCATGATAGACTAGAAGCAAAATTCTGAAGCAGTCTAATAAAAATTGTACAACTCTTTTAGAAATAAAATTTATAAAATGTTAATGCTTTTAAGTTTATATTAAGTTTAAATGGTAAAGTACATATTTTTTGTGTTTTTATTTCAGAAAATGTTTTTAAAAAAAATTAAGAATTTTTTAGTCTGTGATCAATACAAAATTATGCAAAGAATTGTATGCTGGTTCCTTTCTCGTGTCCACAAAAATGTTCATGTATCCTCCAATGCAAAAAACTTCTGCTGAACTTGCTGGTTTCTCCAGCCTTCTTCACTGTCAGACCTCTTGGAGAAATCCATATCCATTCCCCCTGCATCCTCATTGCTCACTGTTCACCACCTTGCAGTCTGGTTTTACATAGCCACTTCAGTGAAACTCTTCTCAGTGGACTCTCAGTTACTGAATTGATGAATTGTTTCTTTTGGTATGCATTCCTTATCTTTCTCTGTCTCTGCAACATTTACACCATTGAGCAACCTTTCCTAGACGGTGTCTTGTCCCTTGAAGATGTCATCCTCTGCCATAACTGTTGAGTGCAGTCACATAACTCTTGATTAAAGTGTATCTACTAAAATGCACTCTCAGATTCTGTCTTCAGAATGCTTCTGGAGGGATCTCATCCTTGGGGTTTCTATTTTATCCCAGTGTATTGTGTTCCATATCTGGTCCGAAATTTCAGACCCATACTTTCAACTACCTACTTAACATTACAGCCTAGTTGAAGTCATCCTATTTTTCACTTTTCTTCTCTCTGACCAATTTTGGTTAATTTTTTTCTAGTCAAACATGCCAGAAAATCTGGGAGCAACACCTGATTGCTCCCATTGTTCTTATGCTGCCACTGCTTCTGAGAACATTCTGGAAATTCCTTCTATATTTGATATCTTCTCAGTCTTTTAGGACTTCTGAGTGTGAACTTTTGTGATTCTTCATTTCAGTTTTCATAATGGTGCTAACCACATGCTACAATTGTTTATTGATGTCTCTGCCTGCTACATTATAATCTCTGTTGAGGGAAGGGATCTTGTGGGACTCTCCTGTTCCCAGCCTTTTGCTCATAGTTGCTTACTTCCTCTGTATGTGAATGGTCTGTTGTAGGCATTAGTAATAATTCCCTGTTTTTTAGTCTGAAGTGTGTTTTAAATATATTTCCTAAAATTATGACTGACTCATCAGGAAGTCATTTGGTATTTTAGATACTTACATATTAGGTAATATAGATATTTAACTACACTCAATATCTATTTTGAATTTCAGAATAGTAAGAATGTTTTTATTAAGACTTTGCTAGAAAGGAACTGCACTGTAAGTAATGGGACTCTTAGTTTTATCATCAGCTTGACTACTTATTGTCCAGTGAGTTAATTTTTAATATGCCTTAAGCTATCCAGCCTACAGCAAGAGTAAAATAAGGCATCATCTGGAAATGTTATTTGTAATTTGAGGATTTCAGATGAAACTGAATATGCTTTTGACAGAATACTGTTGCTCTTCATTTGTAAATTCGCTGCTACTTTTAAATATGTATATCTGTATGTATACATACAGTGATGACTGAAAACCCAACAATGCCCTAATGTGTTTTTTTTCATAGCATTAGAGTTTACTTAGAGTACATGTGAAGGAAGTGACTGCAGTCTGTTTGAAAGCATGAGTTCTTTGTACATCATGAATTAATGTTGGCCCACAAATGGAAAAAGAACCATCATTTCTATCTGCCATTATTGGTATATGCCACAACTTTCTACATTACTTTAGCTCATCTCAGGGAATTCTTGAAGTGTTAATTGGGCTAGTTTTATTTTGTTTTTTATTTCGTTCTTGTTTGGGGGATTTTTTTTTCCTCTTGCCTTCTTACTGTATATTTGTTCCTTTTTAAGCTCAGTATATAACAGTTTTGACGTCTGTTCTTCATACGTCTGGCCCAGCAGAGTTAAGATGCAAAGATGGTAACTTTATTTCAGATAAAATTAACTTCATTCCAATCCTCATTGTTGTCCACCTTATTCTGCTAGGATGACTCATTGATAATGGTGATGAAACTGCTCAGTCCGCCAGCCAGGATGTTGATGGCAGGTCTAGGCTTCATTACTGTGTAGAAGTTTGGATACTACTCTCACTCTGTAGGCATTTAAATTGGCTAGCGCTCCTGAGTGTTAACTAGTATTAATGTGTTGTTTCATTACCTGTCAGTTGAAATATGGGGTGTGCTGTTTAGTTTGTTGTTATTGTTGGTGGCATACTCTTTAAAGTGAACATGATGATTACATTCTGATAGTGCTGAGCAAACCATACTCTCTGTTGTAAACCTGTTGT
Organism: Zalophus californianus; assembly: GCF_009762305.2. Classification (NCBI taxonomy): domain Eukaryota; kingdom Metazoa; phylum Chordata; class Mammalia; order Carnivora; family Otariidae; genus Zalophus; species Zalophus californianus. The sequence continues at coordinate 141,771,051 of NC_045597.1, read as the reverse complement.
AACCAATGGCATTATTGTGAGATTAGCTGAACATAACTCACTGTAGGGCCTACAGTTGGAGGAAGAACTCAGAATTCTCTACTACATTTAAGTTCCTTGCCAGAGAGATTGGATATTGCTGTGTACTCTTCCCATCCTCACAGGACCATAGTAAAAAACTGTGGTTCCTAAGAACTAAACATGCTGTGGTTGCTGAAGTCCTCCACATCTTGAACTTATTGAAAATGGTATGGGAAACTAACATCAGTAAATATCATCAGTGACAAGAGTTACGTGGTTGAGATATCTTTGGTTAAACCCCCAAAGGAAAAATTCCCTAGAATTAAGAAGATAGGCTAGAACATACCTGACCAGTTACCTAATTAGTAAACTTATCAGTGTTAACTTTCAGTTCTGAAAATAAACAGCTTCAGTTGGAAGTGGAAAATATACTTCTGGTATGGAGGGCAACAAATACCTCGATGAGGCAAAATTAAGTATTGATTTAACATCTAACATTATGTGTCTTCAGTGTATGCTATAGAAATGTCTAGGTTTAGCTAAGAAGCATAAATAATGGCAAGCATAATAAAGATCATAAAAAAGCCAAAGTAAGAACTGTAGTGAATATAATGGAAAGAGTTTGGAGTTTGAATATCTGACTCAAAATCTGGCTTTGCCATTTACTGACCTTTGTAAAAAATGACTAAACTTCTCTGGGTTTGTAAATACAATCATATTTAAGAACGTGTTGAAAACTACAATATTATCCAAAGTGGAAGGAATTATTATAATTATCTTTTCAGAATAGAAAATAGAACATTCTTTAATGTCACTCTTGTCTCAGATGACGAGCATAGGGTCATGGGGGAAATGGCACTGTGCTCACCTCTCTGAGCTCCATTTCCCGTACATTCAGAATTACATACTGGAAATACTAAGGGTGGAGTCGGTGAGCTCATTAGTAAATAAGACTTTTAAATCTGACAGATTAACTCTTTTATGGCAGGATGATAGACCAGCGAGATGGAAGACAAGTGAGGAGTATCTTCTACTTTGAGGGTGACAGGACATGACACAGTGCCATTAATAAATAAGTAAGTAAAAGTCATACTTAGAGTGGATCTCAGAGAGTCAGCACCAGCTGGTGGAAACAACAAAAGCACAAAGCTGTTAAAAGTATCCTAATAATTAACAAGCATGACTTGAGACTACATTAGTACTGTTACGGTTAGAGAAGAGCAATCTTGATAAACTTGAGCAGTGATAATAACAAAGACTGTTCCTGTAATAGACGGCTAGAACTAGGGATGCTCTGTGAAATAGCATAAATACAGGGGAATGTTTTAAGACTGAAAAAGGTTTGTAGATATGATCCTAAATGACTGCAGTGTTTTAAAGCAAACTTGAAAACTTTACAACACTAATCTATGTGCTTCAAGAAAAGCAGAGCCTGTACTAGAACATGAAGCACTTAGAGATCAAAGGAAAGCCAGAACTGTGACTAAATATTTTGAAAGCAATGAGTAAAATTTTTAAAGATTATTTTTTAGAGAACCCTTATGAGGTGCTATATATATATATATATATATATATATATATATATATATATATATATAATCCCTATATAGTTATATAGAAATTCTTAGCAAATAACTGAAGATAGTTACCAGCCACTAAATAATAAGCACAGTGTTGTTAATGGATTTTAAGTCAGCCATGTGGAAAACTGACAAAGGACGATTGAAGTCTGAAGCCAGTCTTAGTGAATCTCAAGGAGTCACCTTAGAAGTATTTACAAGTAACATGCCATCACTTTAGGTTGCCCCCAAATGAGTCCCTCCTTGGAGAGACAGGATAATTCAGATGTCCTTCCACTCAGAACATAGGGGTCTGTGCAGTATGATCAAACCTCACCTCGTGTTTTGGGTCTACACATCTTTTATTATAGTTGCCGTAGTTCTTTAGAAGTCAGGTAAAAATTTCTGTGCTTGATGTTTCTCTTAAGAATGTTTCTTCATCTTAGCTCTTACATTAGTCTACACAGCCAACAAATTTGTTGAAAATATATGATCAATCTGTGTATTTTTTAAAGGTGTGAGGGGATCAAAATGTAACTGACAGTTTTGAGCCAGTATAGATTTGAGAGCTGATTGGTCACCTCACACTCAGGAATATCTTCTCACAAGCTCTTAAGTTTCTAAATTGATACTAGTCAGAAGAATTTGATAATTATCTTGCCATGAGATCAATAATGTAATTCTCAGTGGCATTATTTGGTAAGTGTTGCACCCTGGAATTTTTCTTCCAACATTTTATAAAAATTTTAAAACATATTAAAAAAGTTAAAATTTGACAGTGTATCAATCACCTGGATGCTAGTTAGCATTAACTCTGCTTGCATTATCACATATCCATCCATCAATTCATCCAGTTGCAGGCATCTTCACTTTTCCTACTAATAACTGCAGCATACATACCATTGAAACTCAGTATGTGCTTACCACATTTTTTATGTAAAATTAGCATACAATGAAGTGCATAAATCTTAAGTGTGCATCTCGTCGTGTTGCAAAATGCATACAGTGCTATCAAAATATAAAATGTTATCAGAAAATTCCCCTTTGGCCCTTTCTAGTCAATCCTTGACCCCACTCCACCCTCCCAAAGGCAACCACTGTTCTTTTGTCTACCAGAATCAAATTTATCTGTTCAAATTACTAGATCTTTATGTAAATAGAGCCACACAGCATGTACGCTTTCTAGAAGCCTCTTCACTTATCATGGTTTGGAAATATATCCATGTTGTTAGGTGTTTTAGTAGTTCATTCCTTTTTATTGCTGAGTGGTATTCCATTATATGACTATATTGCAGTTTATCCATTTTCCTATTTATGAATACCTGGGCTGTGTCCAGCATTAGTAGTTATAAATAAAGCTGCTATGGTTATTCTTAATGTAAGTCTTGTGTGAAAATAGGCTTTTATTTCTCTTGGGTGAATACCTAGGATTAGAATTTCTGTGTCATAAGGTAGTTTTAAAAGAAACTGCTATACCTTTTCCAATGTGGTTATACTGTGTCCTGGATTTTCGCTATATTTTGGATGTGTAGAAAGGTGTAAACTATTTTTATGATTGCTATTTGAAATATTAGAAGTGGGTTTGTGATAGAAATGGCATTGTTAATGGTTGGCAGTTGGTGTTCTTTGAGGAAAGAAATACCTGTCTGCCCAAAACAGCTCCCCAACAGGTTCCTATGCCTGAAATTTTAGCATTCGTTTCACTTCTTGAAGGATTAAAGCATTTTCCAAGCATGGTGATGTGTTAGCTAGAAGAAACAGCACTGGTTTGTTTATTTTACTAACTTTTGCCACCCGTTTTCAGTAGGTGAAATAAGACCAATTAAACAGAAAAGATTATTTCTGTTCAGTTGGGGTAGAAGGGGTAATCAAAAATGTGTACTACTAGTCTGTTCTGAGTACAGCAACGTGAGAGAGAACCATCTGGATGGGAAAGCCCCCCAATTGGTGGTCAAGAAACCAGAAAACAGGGTGGGAAGAATTCTACCTCACAGTTGTGATAGGGGATAGCTATGTTTTTGCAGGACATTTTAGGCTTTACAAATCATATTTTCTGTGTTGTCTTTTTGTTTAGTACCACCTAGCTATAGTTATTTCACACTCTAGTGACTTTCTTATTTGCTGTGTTTTACCCTTCCTGCCTGTTATATTACATATAGCAGTTACTTGTATAAGCCTGTAAAATTATAATCATATGTATGTTTCTAATGCTTGTGTTCAGAGATATTTATGTATGGTTCATCCAATCTTTCTTATTCAATTTTTAAGGGCTGGGATATTTGGCCTCTACTGTAAATCCCTATAATGTTCCACACATTGTAAATGCAATAAAGATGTTAAGAACTATTAATAATGGCAGCATATTTTGATATGTATTTCTTTGATATGTTATCACTTTGGACAGTAAGTTTGGTTTCTCTTAATAAAGATCATTCGTAAAATCTAGGGAGAATTAAGTCATACTGGTTCCTATAACATAATCTGATGAATTCTGCATCTTTGAATCTATTTGAATTATGTTCTCTAAAGCTTTAAATTTTTTCTAATATTATTTTCTAAAATGTTTGATTAAAACAAAATGTGACTTCTTTATTCTGAAATCTGGAGTCCTGGAAGACAGAGGCTAAATACCCTTTCCCTTGTGCTTCTCATTCTCTGTCAGTAGCCCCCCATCCCACCCACAGGTTTGGAACAGAAATTCAGGGTTTCCTTTAAATCCTGCATTGCCTGAAACTGTTAGGTTCTTACCACAATAGGTAGTGGTTAAATACCCTTTTGATCCTACCAAGTCCATTTTTAAGACTTAAAAGGTGAAATGTATTTGGAGTGGGGGAAAGCATATTAGAACAAATTTAGCTAAATTTAAAATAACAAAATTAATCATACTATGCTATAAATAATAGCAGCTCCAGAATGGCTACCAGGAATTTAGAATTGCCAAAATTGGAAATCGGCAAGCCTTATACTTGTCCAATGAAGTTAAGTACATTTGGGTGACAGTTCAACATACAAGCAAAATATGTGTATAAAAAAGAATGTACCTTTATTTTCAATAGACATTTTTCATTTTACTGGTTGCAGTATTCACCCACATCTTTTAGATTTCCCATTAGACACTTAGTGTATCCACAAGGCTGTTCCACCTAATGTGTAAAATCAACCCAAAAAGTATTCTGATAATCATAAACTCTTTTTTAAAAAAATATTTATTTGACACACAGAGAGCAAGCAGGGGGAGCAGCAGAGGGAGAGGGAGAAGCAGGCTCTCTGGTCTGCAGGGAGCCCAATGTGGGGCTTGATCCGAAAACCCAGGGATCATGACCCGAGCCGAAGGCAGACGCTTAACTGACTAAGCCACCCAGATGCCCCAATAATCATAAACTCTTAGGTGAAAATCAGAATGAGCACAAGAAATACCCAGTTTTTGCCAGGTCCGGAAGGAAGAGAATTACCGTGATACAGAAGTCAAAAAGTATCTAATGAAAAATAAATGGAAAAACTGGAAAAGAAGTGAACAATAAGCATAAAAACTCATTTGTGACCGTGATTAAATAAAATGTAATGGTTAACAAACCATACCCCCTTATTAAATAGTCTTGTACTACAACAGATCATAACTTAGCTATCTTTGGAAGTTTATCTTCCACTTTGATTATTTAATGAAAAGGGTCTAGTCTTGAAAAGATTTAGTTATAAATGTTTATAAGAAAAAACTGAAAACACAAATGTTTTAATGTATCCTGTAAGAATATTATACCATTGAAAATGTTATAGAACTTTATAGAAGTAGGTAGAAGTCTATTAAAAAGATATTCATGATACATTGTTGAGTGAAAAGCAGTTTCCCAAACTAGGAGTATTATGATCCATTTTTAAAGAAAAAAAGCTATTTTTAGAACTTTAGTAATTACCTTTGGGATATGGAATTAATAGAGCATTATAATTTTCTTACATTTTATTTTCTAATTTTTCTATTAAAATAGGTGTTTTAAAAGTACTTCTAATATAAAATGCCTACCAAGTATATTCTTATCCCGAAATAACTGTTGCAACAAGAATTCTCAAGATGAAATAAGAATATATAAGAAAATCTGGGGGAGTATAATTTAAAAAGTATAAATCAATGTAACTTTTTATTTTCAAAATGTTACAGAAAGTGAATCTCAATGAAGTCGTAAATGTGAAATACGGAGAATATAACATGGTTTAAATACCTCATGAAAACAATGTGCACTGAAATTTGTTTACATCTCTCTCTTCAGGTCTATTTCAAACATTATTTTGTGTAAGACAAAACTACATTTTAAGAGTGGACAAGCAAAGAAAATACTCTTAATGAGAGTTCAGTTACAACTCTTTCGTTATAGGTTGATACTAATGAAGCCATACCAGTTTTGGAAAGGTTAAATCCCTCAATCCCAGGATGAGGGTTCCTCCAAACCCCTAAAGATAAGTAATCTTGCCAATGTCTATTCTTAGTAAAAATGAAGAGTGGGAGACAACATGAATGAGTCAATAGCAACACTTAGCACTTAGCATTCCTGTCTTTCTATCCATTTTATTCTTGTATCGACAACACTCTCAGAATTAGACTATTAGCTCTACCAGTTGTCTACACGGTTGAATCTATGGGGAAGTGCTGTATTGATGGCAGGATCAGGCTTTCCTAGACTCTTCTGTTAGGAAATTTTCCCATCAAAAACAATGATTAAAATGCAGTTTGGCCCACTTTAGCTACATTGTGGATTAACCAAGCTACTCTGTAGGGTGACCTAGACGTTTAGTTAGTATTGGCACCTGGGTGGCTCAGTTGGTTAAGCTACTGCCTTCAGCTCAGGTCATGATCCTGGAGTCCCGGGATTGAGTCCCACATCGGGCTCCCTGCTCAGCGGGGAGTCTGCTTCTCCCTCTGACCCTCTTCCCTCTCGTGCTCTCTATCTCTCATTCTCTCTCTCAAATAAATAAATAAAATCTTTAAAAAAAAATTACTGTATGTTGCAAGTTGTGAACAATTGACTTGCCTACCAATAGATTTTTAGAACATGTCCCATTCAGTTGTTGGAGACTGCTTTTGTTCTTTTTTTTCTTAAGATTTTATTTATTAATTTGAGAGAGAGAGAGTGAGCAAGGGGAGGAGCAGAGAGAGAGAGGGACAAGCAGACTCCACACCAAGCACAGAGCCCCACAATGGGGCTCAATCTCACGACCCTGAGATCATGACCTGAGCTTAAATCAAGAGTCCAGTGCTTAACCGACTGAGCCACCCAGGCACCCCGAGACTGCTTTTGTTCTAAGAAAATATTTAGAGCTCATAGACCACAAAGATATTTCTTTGGTACTTAGGACATGAACATAGATTTAGCTTCAAGGGAAGAACATAGTTACATTGTAGACATGTAGTTTGAACTAGAATATGTGTTCTAGATCAGTAATTATAAAATCTGACTGTGCCTATAAATTAAATGGAGATGTTACTAAAATGCAGATTCTGATTCAATAAGTTGGGTAGGACCTGAGGTTCTGCATTTCCAACAAGTTTCCCGATGCTGATGATAACACCAGTCTACAGACCACTTGGGATTGCAAGATTCTAGAATATATTTTATAAAAATTTAATATATGAACTTTTCAAAGTCGTTGATCATCTTTCAAATTATCTGATTTCTGTAATTTAAATCAAAGAATGCAGAGGTGGCATTTTGGGGAAGTATGTTACATCCAGAGGCCACGGAAATCAAATATATTTATTAAATCAACAGGTTCAGGAAAATAAGCACATTCCATATGTGGTAAATTTTAGTAAACTCAAAACAGTGAAGCCTGAACTGAAATTTCTACTATCTCATGACTGAGTGATGATTATGGTCCACTGTGCCTTTTTGCTTTATTATTTAAAATTCTGTTTCTGGGAGGCTCAGTGAGTTAAGTGTCTGATTCTTGATTATGGCTCAGGTCATGATCTCAGGGTTGTGAGATTGAGCCCCACATCCAGCTCCATACTGGACATGGAGCCTGCTTAAGATTCTCTCCCTCTCCCTCTGCCTAATCTCTCTTTCTCTCCCACTCTCAAAAAAAAAAAAATTCTGTTTAAAGTTAAGAAAGAAGTATAGCTATTGTTTTTAAAAAGTACCCTAGAAAATAGAGAAAAATATAGAAAGCAAAAACTGTCCATAATTCATCAACATAGAAAATACAGTTAATATTTGATGCATTTCATTTATATTTTACCTAACAAGATTATACTAGCATTCAACTTTATTTCCTGATTTTTATGGTCACTGTATCATAAATTTTTTCCTTTATTTAATCTCTTTTTTTTCTTTAATGCAAGCCAATGGCTGTGTTAATAGTCAACAAATAGATAAGCATGATTTAACCCTTACACTATTAGGCAAAACATTTCATTCTCTTTCTTTTTGGTCTTTCTTAATGCTGTGATAAGCAATGCTAATATGAACATCTTTCTACTTAATTGTGACAGCATCTGTCCTCAAGATTGATTCCTGAAATAGGAAATATTGTATTGGAATTTATCCATATTTTAATAGTTGAATTGCTTTCCAGAAGGTTAGGCAAAGTTATGTTTCCATCAAAAGCTAGAGTGCTCATTTCATGACAGTCTTTCCAGCTTGAAGTGTTATTTATAAAAAGTTTTTGCAAATTTTAAACAAAAGCAGTTTATTTTATATTTCTTAACTGCCAGGGAGGCTGAAAATAATTTAGTAATTTAGTATTATTCATTGTGTTTCCACTTGGTAAACTTATCTGCTATTATTTTTGTGTACTTCTCCCTTGGAGTCTTAGCATTTTTTCTTATTTGTCTGTAGAAGTTCTTTATATAATAAGCATGATAATCCTTTATCACACTTATAGCAGTACTGTTCCTAGTTTATTATTTAAAATCAATTTAACATAGTGTATTATTATTTCATAGGTAGAATTTAGTGATTCATTAGTTGCATATTTTTATTTTTATGTGAATTTTGGTCATGTTAATATGTTCATTTTTATGATGAAATCTATTAACCAGTCCTCTTTTTTATTTCTTTCATTGCCTTAATGCTTAGAAAAACCCTCCTTTAGCTTAAGTTTTGTTCCTCTTGTGCAGTTTTATTTTTACTTTTAATTCTTAAATCCAGAAGCCGTTTTAGTGTGTAATGTGAGGTGATCTGATAGGTTTTTTTCAAATATCAAAATGTTCTCAACATTACTTAATGAATAATCTGTCCCATTGATTTTTTATACTTCTTTGAAAATATATTGAATTCCTGGGCCTCCTAGGCCTGCTTCTGGGCCAGCTATTCTGTTCTGTTAATTGGTGTGTCTATTCTTTTGCCACTACCACACTACTTTTAGTAGTGCTTTTAAAATAAAGCAAAAAAAAAAAAATAGCATTGTGTAGAAGCAGCTCTTTCCTACTGAAATAATTTTTTTTTGGTTGCATAAGTGAATAAAGAAAACTCCATGGATAAACATGGAATCCAGCAGTTTTAGGGGAGTAAAGAAAAAAGGTTACATGCTTACAGATGGTTAAAACAAAGGAAAGGGGAAGTGAAGAAGCAGTAGCTGTGGAGTGTATTACTTGAATGGGCACAGTAGCCAACATGGAGAGCCAGAACAAGACTATGCAGAATGCAGAAAATGAAAAGTACAAGAGAAAAGAACAAAACAGGAAAACAAAAAAATGGAGAGGAAGGGGACAATGGAGGAACAACATGAGGATTTACTATAAGAGAATAATGATATGAATAGTATTACATTCACAGAGCTTTTTACAATAGTATTTCTGCAAATATATAAAGTATATAGTGTATTTACATATAAAATACAAGTACACAAGGCTCAACCCATGGAATCAACAAAGACATACAACAAAATGATATATCAACATTAATAACAGATGAAATAGACAGAGACAGGAACCTAGTTCCTCAGAGTAGCAGACCACAACCAATTCTCTCTTAGAGTCGGCCTGATGATCAAGAGAATTCACAAGTATAGAGCTTACTTAGACATACCTGAAATTTTTTTTTTTTAAGATTTTGTTTATTTATTTGACAGAGAGACACAGAGAGAGAGAGGGAACACAAGCAAGGGCAGAGGGAGAGGGAGAAACAGGCTTCCTGCCGAGCAGGGAGCCCGACGCGGGGCTTGATCCCAGTACCCAGGGATCATGACCTGAGCTGAAGGCAGACGCTTAATGACTGAGCCACCCACGCACCCCGACATACCTGAAATTGTTAATAAATGTTTAATTTTTCAGTTTGGTAAATTTGTTTATAATTCTACATCTATTCAGAATTGAATTTACTTTAGGCAGTGTGACACAGACAGCAAAATACAGGCTTCAGAGTTACACAAGCTTTGGCTCTACATTCTAGATCAGTGGTTAAGAGTCCTGTTTTTGGTTTCGGGTTGGCATGGATGAGCCATATTAACTTTGTAATTCTGGATAAGTTATTTACTGTATCTAGGTCAATTTCCTCAGTAAAATGAAATTAATAGTAAATACCTCAGTGTTTTTCCAGTCATTATATGAGATTATCAAATCTTTGGGAGGATAGCTGGCACATGATCAGTGTTGTATATTGCATTTTTTTCTGTGAGCTTCCTAGACTGCAAGGTCCTTGAGGGCAAAGACCCTGTGTGTCTTCCCTGATGTTTCCCTGGTACCTAAATCAATACCCAGAACATCAGAAATGCTCAGTAAGTATCTGTTGACAAAAAATATTCACATGGAATCTAATATACCATCAAATTTCTGTTCTGTTTTGTTTTTAACCCATTTGATCCTTTTTGGGCTTTTCCTTAAGAGTTACAAGTATGATAGGAGAGGAAAGAGTAGACAAGACCACAAGTTTGCTTTTTGAAGGTTCACTCTCCAAATGTAAAAACATCCGTTCTTGTCAAGAGTCCTAAATGCAGTGTCATCTAGAAGAGACCACACTTCAAGTCATTATCAACTAAAACATTAGGTAAGAGACAGCTCCCTGGTGGGGACTGGTTAACAACCAGGTAAGGAAAAGAGTGGATGGCACTGAGGCAGGGGGCTCATGGCAGGTGGTGTGCACCCTGGCAGAGAAGACCAAGAGGAAACAGAGTGTGAGGATACAAAAACAGACTTCTATCTTGTAATTCTCCATAAGCTCGTCTGTCTGTTTTATTCTGCAAATTTTGCAAATCCAAATGTAGTTAGAAGATAGAATTCTGTGGAGAGATTCTAAATAAAATGCATACTACTCTTTATCCTGGAGCATACATTCTAAACCAAAGAGCTTCCTTGCAGTTCCTTGGTCTCAAGGTTTTGTTTTTGAAGAAATGAATTTGAATTTATCCTTAGGTTTGACAGAAATGTACCTTGGCTTCAGCCACATTACTTATCCAAGCCTCCTGATAGCCATGAAGAAGAAAATTAAGAAAACTAACCAAATATTACACATCCCAGATGTCCTCAAGGCTTACCAGTCTGTAGATGCCAATTATGGGGAGGGGTATCACATAGCAGTAGTAACTCAGATTTTCTCTTTAGCTGTATTATTTGTTTACATGTTCTACTACCTGTTTGACTTGGCCTGTTTGGACCCTCAGCCAAATCTACGCACGATCCATTGGTTACTGATGATATGGCCAAATCACCCTCCCATTCTGTCCAGGTACCTATCAGTCAAGGTAGACAAAAGTGATTTTAAAAGTAAAAAGAAGAATCTCCTGAACAACCAATGAGTCAAAGAAGAAATCAAAAGGGAAATGAAAAAAATATCCTGAAACAAATGAAAGTAGAAACACAACATATCAAAATCTATAGAATGCTGCAAAAGCAGTCCAAGACGACATTTATAGCAATAAATGCACAGATTAAGAGAAAGGAAAGATCTCAGATCTTGAACAACCTAGTTTTAAGGAACTAAAAAAAGAATTAAACCCAAAGTTAAGAGAAAGAAGAAAATAGCAAAGATCAGAACAGAAATAAATAAGAGGCCAGAAAACAATAGAAAAGATCAACAAAACTAAGAGCTCTTTTTAAAAAAAAGATAAACAAAACTGACAAATCTTTGGCTAGATTAAGGAAAAAAGAAGACTCGAAATCAAGTGAGAGAAGAGACATTACTACTGATACCACAGGTATACAAAAGATCGTAAAGACTACTCTGAGCAACTATATACCAACAAACTGGATAATCTAGAAGAAATGGATACATTTCTGGAAACAGAATGTACCAAGACTGAATCATGAAGAAATAAAAAATCTGAACAGTCAATAACAAGTAAACAGATTGAATCAGTAATCAAAAACCTCCAACAAGGAAAATTCTAGGAGCAAATGGCTTCACTGGTAAATTCTACCAAACTTTTAAGGAGGAATTAACACCAATCCTTTTTAAACTCTTCCAAAATGTCGAGGGTGAGGGAATAGTTTCAAACTCATTCTATAAGGCTAGCATCACTCTAATACCACAGACAGATATATAAGATTATAAGACTATAGGCCAACATTCCCGATGAATACCGATGCAAAAATTCTTAACAGAGTATTAGCAAACTGAATTCAACAGCACATTAGAAGGATCATATATCATGATCAAGTGAGATTTATCTCTTGGGAATCAAGGATGGTTCAACATATCAAATCAATACATGTGATACATTGCTTTACTAGAATGAAAGGTAAAAATGATATGATCATCTCAGTAGATGCAGAAAAGGCATTTGGAAAACCACAACATCCTTTCATGATAAAAAGTCTCAACTAATTGGGTATAGAAGGAAAATACCTTAATATAATAAAGACCATATATGGCAAACCCACAGCTAACATCATATGCAACAGTGAAGGGTTGAAAACTTTTCCTTTAATATCAGAAACAAGACAAAGGTTCCCACTCTCACCACTCTCATTCAACATAGTACTAGAGCATTGAGTCAAGAAAAAGAAATAAAAGGTATCCAAATCAGAAAGAAAGAAGTAAAATTGTCTTTGTTTGTAGATGATATGATCTTATATATATATAAAAAAGAAACCCCTAAAGACTACCAAAAAAAAAACCTGTTAGAACTGATCAATGAGGGTGCCTGGGTGGCTCAGACTGTTAAGCGTCTGCCTTTGGCTCAGGTCATAATCCCATGGTCCTGGGATCGAGGCCTGCATCAGGCTCCCTTCTCAACAGGGAGTCTGCTTCTCTCTCTGTCCCTACTGCCCCCCACTTGTGCTCTCTCTCTCTCTCAAAAATAAATAAAATCTTAAAAAAAAAGAACTAATCAATGAATTCAGTAAAGTTGCAGTGTATAAGCTCAACATACAGAAATCAGTTGTGTTTCTAAACACTAAAGACAAAATACCTAAAAAAGAAAATTCCATTTATAATAGCATCAAAAACAATAAAACAGGAACAATTTTAACCAAGGAAGTGAAAGATCTATACTCTCAAAACTACAAGACTTTGATGAAAGACATTGAAGAAGACACAAACAAGTAGAGAGATATCCCATATTCATGGATTGGAAGAATATTATTAAAATGTTCATACTACCCAAAGTCATCTATAGATGTAATACAATCCCTATCAAAATTCCAATGGCATTTTTCACAAAAATACAAAATCTTAAAATTCATATAACCCCAAAAATTCCAAATAGTCAAAACAATCCTGAGGAAGAAAAGCATCACACTTCCTGATTTCAAATTATCATACAAAGCTATAGTAATTAAAAGAGTATGGCACTATCATAAGACACATAGACCAATGGAACAGATTTGAGACCCAGAAGTAAACCACCATCTATGTGGTCAACTAATACTTAACAAGGAAACTAAAAAGACTCAACAGGGAAAGAACAGTCTTTTCAATAAATGGTGTTGGGAAAAATGGATAACCACATGCAGAAAAATGAAATTGGACCTTATCTTACCCCATGCACAAAAATTAACTCATAGTTGGCTGTAGACTTAAACATAAGACCTGAGACGATAAAACTCCTAGAAGAAAGCATAGGGAAAAAGCTCCTTGACATTTGTCTTAGCAATGATTTTTGGATATAACAGCAAAAGCACAAGCAACAGAAGAAAAAATAAATAAGTGGGACTACATCAAACTTTTAGCTTTTTATTTTTATTTTTTTGTGTTTTTTTATTATGTTAATCACCATACATCATTAGTTTTTTATGTAGTGTGGGACTACATCAAACTTTTAAAAAGCTTCTGCACAGCAAAACAACAACAACAACAACAATCAACAAAATGAAAAGACAACATACGGAATGGGAGAAAATATTAGTAAAGCATATATCTATCTGAAAAGTGGTTAATATTCAAATATATAGCCAAAACAAACAAACTAAAAACAACCCACAATCATACAACTCAATAGCAAAAAAAATAATCCACTTAAAAAATAGGTAGAGGAACTGAATAGACATTTTTACAAAGAAGGCATACAGATAAATAATCGGTACATGAAGAGATGTTCACCACTACTAATTGTAAGAGAAATGCAAATCAAAGCAATGAGATATCACCTCACACCTATTAGAATGGCTGTCATCAAAAAGACAATAGATAACAAGAGCTGGCAAGGATGTTGAGAAAAGAGAATCCTTGTGCACTGTTGGTGGGAATGCAAATTGGTGCAGCCAATATGGAGGTTTCTTTAAAAATTAAAAATAGAGGCACCATATAATCCAGCAATCCCACTTCTGGATATATATCCAAAGGAAATGAAAACAGAATCTTGAAGAGATGTCTGTACTCCCATGTTTATTGCAGCATTATTCACAATTGCCAAGCTATGAAAACAAAGTGTCTGTCAATGGAAGAATGGATAAAGAAATGATATAAATATAATGGAATATTATTTAGCCATAAAAAAGAAGGAAATCCTGCCATTTGTGAGAACATGTTTGGACCTCAAGGGCATTATGCTAAATGAAATAAGTCAGAGCAAGATAAATACTGTATGATCTCACATGTGGAATCTAAAAAAAGCCAAACTCATAGGAACAGAATAGAACGGTGTTTACCAGGGGCTGGGAGATCAGAGTAATAGGGAGATGTTGGTCAAACTTCCAAACTAATTTGGAGTACAACTTCCAATTAGAAGATAAGTTCTCAGGATTTAATGCACAGCATGGTAATTACAGTTAATACTGTATTACATAAGTGAAAGTTGCTAAGGGTGTACATCTTAAATAATCTCACTGTAGGGGTGCCTGGTTGGCTCAGTTGGTTAAGCGTCCAATTCTTGATATTGGTTCAGGTCATGAAGGTTGTGAGATCAAGCCCCACCTCAGGCTCTGCATGTGGAGCCTACTTGGGATTCTCTCTCTCCCTCTCCCTCTGCCCCTCACCCCCAATCTCCCACTCTAAAAAATATATATATACATTTATTAAAATGTTAATATAATATATATTATATATGTGTGATGGAGATGCTAGCTAATGCTACAGTGGTAATTGTTCTGCAGTCAACACATTGTACAGCTTAAACTTACACAATGTCCTATGTCAATTATATCTCAATAAAGCTGAAAAATAAATAATTGGAACACTAATATTTCTAAGTCTAAAGTTTGTGATGCCTCAAAGTATCTTCAATTATCTCCATGAGAATTTAAACGTTTTTTTAAACACCTTTAAAAACCCGATTAATATTACAACACAGTTTAGTATATGATATACCATGGGCAAAAAGGGGGAAGTAATGGATTAGTCATTTCACAGATTAAACCAGAGTGTAGTAACTTAAAGAAAGTTGGAAATCATTACATTAAAATATGAATTGAAAAAGTGGAAAGGTGAAGATTAGTGGATTCAGATATTCAGGGAGTCACTCAATGTTTAAACATAGTCCTATATGCCTCTACACTTTATATATATTAAATATATGTATATTGAAATATATATCAATTAATATAAATAAATATAAAATATAAGTGAAATAGATATAAAATGTAATATATAAATTATAAATATATATTATATATAAGTATTTATAAAAATAATATATAAATAATAGTAATCTGATAAAATGGCAAAATAAATAAATATAGATTGAATATTCAACATAGCAGCAAATTTCAAAATGAATGCTAGATATAGCTACTTCCTTTCTCCATGGATTTTTTTTCTTAAATACCAGTGAAGTACATGGAAAAAATGAAAATCCACGGAACCCATATATCTTATTTTGAATATTTATATTTAAACATACCTCTGTATAGTATGGAGAAACTAGGAATCTGAGAAGTTAAAAGTCCATGAAATAAATTTTAAGCAGACATTTGTACAGCAGTTGCTTTTTTTTTTTTTAAGTTTTATTTATGTGACAGAGAGAAAGAGAGAGACAGCCTAAGCAGGGGGAGCGGCAGGCAGGGGAAGAAGCAGGTTCCCGGCTGAGCAGGGAGCCCAGTGTGGGACTCGATCCCAGGACATTGGGGTCATGACCTGAGCCAAAGGCAGACGCTTAACTGATTGAGCCACCCAGGCACCCCCAGCAGATGTTTTTATTTCATGTTTGAAGTATAGGAAAAATGAACATCAATGCATAATTTATACAAATGCTTATAAAATTACTGAACAATCCTATAGTGAATGTTACTAGAAGAATTGACTTCCATTCTTCTATGTATAAATTCCTTAATAATGTAATTTCATTTTAACAACCAAAAAAAAAAAAAAAAAAGAACGATGACATAAATCCAAAGCAGCTTTATTATGATGCTGTTAATTTACATCCATGTATAAAACTATTCTGCATTGTGATTGCTCGCATTGATTTGGGAAATTCTTATTTTTTCTTCTTTTTTTAGAGATGGGGGAGAGGGGCAGAGTGAGAGGGAGAGAGAGAATCCCAAGCAGGCTTGCTAGGCTTGATCTCACAACCCCCAGATCATGACTTGAGCCAAAATCAAGAGTCGGATTCTTAACTGACTGAACGACCTAGGCGCCTCTGAATTGGGAAGTTCTTTAAGAGGGTTTTTGTCATTTCCAAGGCATTAGGCTTGGTATATTTTCTATGTTATAAAAGATTTGTCAAAGTGCTTCATGTGTGTATTTTATCTCTAATGGGGAAAACTGGGAACAGAAATGGAGTTTTGTACGTCCATTGTTGACTTCTAAGAGGGCTTGCTGTAAGGTTCTGACTCAGGGCTCTGTCCAGGAAGTGCTCAACTGTGTGAACTAGCTGAGTGAAGGGAGTGTGCGGACATCTGAATAATTTTTGACTTCACATTAGGATAGAAGAACTTACTCTCTGTGGTATTGGAGCAAGAGACTAAGAGGGAAGTGGCTGGGCTGTAGACTCACTTGGTTCATAAACTTGAATAAGCCACTGATCTTTTGCCTCGGTTCTCCAACTCCTATGACAGAAGTGCAAGGTTCCTGAGGGGCCCAGCCAGATTCAGTGGTTACAAGTTTTACAAATCTAAAGGAATTTGATGAGGATGGTCCTAATTAAGGACATCAGGGTCTATGCACAGCAGGTGCTCAGCAAACATTTGTGGTGAGGCCATCGGCTCATCCTGATAGCAGGAGCTTAAGGCAGGGACAAGCCAGAGGCAGAATCTAAACTCTACATAAAGTAAATTGACTTTGCTTTTGAAATCCTTCCTTTATGAGTGTGGAATTTGTGATAGGAAACTGGTTTGCTTAGGGTGGTGTGAGTTGTGTGGGGTGTGGCACAAATGAGCTGCTACTTTTGTTTCCATTTTTGACTTCCAGGTTTCTGTGAGTTTCTCTCATCTTGTTTCCTGTTTTTCCTAAAAGCTGAAGTATATGAATATCTTTTTTCCTGCAGGTGTTAGTAACTTTATCCTTCCGGACATTCTCAGCAATCATTGCCTTTCATGTTGGATTCGATGACTTGGGTGAGTGATGTATTAACAAAAATGGAGATTCTCATAGCAAGGGACTTCTGTCTGAACACTGGTATGAGGCATTCTCACTTGGAGTGAGGATGCAGATCTTAAAGTCCATACAATAAAGTTTTAGAAACTCAGTTAAGTTTTTAAAAAAATAATCTACAGTAGAATTTTGTTAAAACTGGATTTGTCATTAACTGATGCCAACAAATTGTCGGTAAATTATGAAACATCACCCCATATAACTGAGAAAGCCCATTGTAACACTACTTAAAAGTCTTATTGTACATAATATACATATCTGCATACATATGTATATTATTATATATGTAATATATATATTTACATTCATTTCTTAATGTTTTCATGTTTCTTACTAAATCCTCATATTTTAAAAATAAACTTTTTTTCTTTTTAACTCTTTACATACTTCCTGCTTAGAATCCATGGATAATACCATCCTTTGTTGGGTATTTGATTTTCATGTCCTTGGGTTTTACATTATATTATTTTTCTTTCCTTGGCAAAAATTCTTACTGCTTGGAGAAGTGACAGCTCACCCTCAGTGTCACTGCTGGCTTCCCAGCATCTGGAAGGACTTCTGCTCTTCAGGCCTCCCTGGGGATTACTCTGGGCTGGAAATTCTCAGCCTCAAGTAGAGTTTAGCAACAGTTAGGAAAAACAAAAGAAATTGTATTTTCCAAAATCAAGTTGACTAAGACTCCTATCTTTTCATATAACCACCCACTGTTCTGAAGGGTAACTCTTAGGACACTTGATTGTGTTAAAAGGAATTGTATCAGAGAAAGAACCCTGCTACATTGGGAGCCTAAGAACACAGCTCAACATGGGTAGGAAGTCTTGTGACTTAAAATTTAAAAAATAAACATTGCACATGAAAACTTTTCAGTGATTTTTTTTTTAACATTTTCTGGCTTGAAATGTTATATACAGCTCTCTTTTTCAAAAAAAGGTTTTCCCAAATCAGTAATAGCCACATGTTTACTGTTCATTTTAACTAAAGCCTACATATATATTGGACAGTTTTCCAGGTCATACATTGCTCTATATAGAGAATTTTCAAGAAAAGATGTACATAAGTATTGATATTTTGCACATCATTTTTGGTATACTATGCTTAATAATAATAATAATACAGTCACCTTTGATCTTTGACCAAGTTTTCTTTGGACTTGCCTAAGTTTTGTTTTATTTTCCATACCATTTGTAGAAAGGGCATTTGCTGGATATAGAAGTTGCTTGTTTATAATTCTTCCAGGTCTTACAGAGAAACTAGGGATTTATGTCATTAAACTTGTTTAATTGTAAGGAAATCTATGGAAGTTCATGTATAGATAAACTGTCAAAAGGAGCATGATAGTTTGGATATGCTATTCTTCTGAAGTGAAACTTAGATAACCATAAAGAATCATCTCAAAGGAGCATTGTGTTGTTATTTGTGGGTTGGGTACTATGGAGTTCCTCCTACTTCCTGCTTTCACTTTGACTCCTATGGCCTCTTCTCCATGAAGAGGTTTTTTGTTGTTGTTTTTGGTTTTTTTTTTATTTTGTTTTTGTTTTTTAACAATGTTAAGTCAAACAATGTCATTCCTTCTTTGAAACCTGCAATAATATCCCATCTCACTCAGTAGGAAATCCAGTCCTTACTTTGGCTTAACAGCAAGGTAGTCACAAAATTTATTGTCCAAATGGGATTCTTGAGAGTGAAAGGACCCTTAAGAGAAATTATACTGGGGCAGCAGATGAAAACCATGAATGCCCCAAGCAAACCAGGATACAGAAGCACCTCCCTAGAAAGTCCTATATGAACTAGCCACCACTACCTCTCAGGGCTCATGTTCCATCAGAGTCCTTTTCTCTCAAGCCTTACTAAGCTCCAGCTATACTGACCTACTGGATGCTTTTCAAATATAACATAAGCATGCCCTGCCCCAGATGCCTGGAATGTTCTTCCCTGAGATATCTGTCTTGCTCTTTTCAATTTAATTCTGGTCTGTAACCATATCTCATCTACTTTTAGAGACAACTTTTCTGATTCCCTTCTGAAATAGTATGCCTCTTCCCTGTTCACTCTCTCCTCCTTACCTTGCCTTATTTTTTTTTCATAGCACTTATTATATTCTGACATAATCATATATGTGCTTTTTACTTCCTGTTTGGTGTTGTCCCCTCCACCAGGAGGCAAGCTCCATCAGTGCATGAACTTTGTGTATTGTTTTGTGCCTGGTATCTAGAGTAGTGTCTGACACTTAGTAGGTATTTAATCATACTCGATGAATGAACAAGTGAATACATGCATGAAAGAATGAGCTGATGGCTAGAATGGAGGCTGTTTTAGGGGGAAAGAACAATTTCCATCTACTTATAGATGGAAATTAAGTGAGAATGCTTATAATCTAAAATAAACTAGAAGTACCAGGAGGAGTATTAAAGAATATAAAGAATGACGTAGGAAAAATTTTGGCTAAAGTCAGTGTTAAAGATGGTATTCTAGACATGATGACTCACTGAAATGTTTTTACCATCTGATTATAATAAAATAATTTCTTCCCTGGTAATGCATATTTTATGTCTTTCCAATATATTTAATCCATTTGGGTTGCTGAGCATGTGTTTTAATTCACCTTAATTTTAAAAATTTATTTCAAAATTTTTGGCACTTACTAGATTTAGGAAATCCCTTAACAGATATTGTTGTCATCTTAGAAACAATAATATATGACTATCAGAATACCACCTATGTACCATTGTTTTAAGTGTTTTACAAATATTATCTTATTTAATCCTCCCGCAAAACATATATGATGTAGGTATTCCCATTATCCCCAATTTGCAATGAGGAAACTGAGGCACAGAGAGACTAAGGCAGTGGGACTTCAGAACCCATGCTCCTACCCCATTGCCTTTGTCATATTGTGTGATTTATTTTGTTGTTGTTTTGTGATCATAATCAAGTTTATTATTCCTGTTAATCTCTGTATTCCATAGAAATACCCTGAAAATATCCCCTGATTTCTCTGGCAAATGCTAAATATGTGATTCAATCTACTAAACTACTACTGGTTGTTATTCCCCTAGCTTTAATCATAGTGTATTTTTAGGTTGGTTGATTATTTTATTGCTTATAATCTGTCTTTTCTCATTGGAATATTACCTTTTCAAGGGTAGAGACCTCTGTTTCATTCACTGCTATATTTCTAATGCATAAGTGCCTGGTATATAGCAAATGCTCAATAACTATTGGTTGCATGAATAAATACTGACTGAATGAATTGTATTAAAAGTGTATTTTTTCTATATGTAATGTGATTTAATCAGTCAGCCAATATTTATAAGCATCAATTCTGTGCCTAGTGTGGTGTTCTGTCTATGGCACTTGTAAATAGCAGGTCCTCTTCCAAGCACTTTACATAAGCAACTCTTTTAATCTCTCCAATAACCCTACAAGGTGGTCTGAAAAGATCCCCCAAAATGGTAAGACATGACTCCTTTCCATATGGAGCTACAAATCTAGTTGAGAAATAATACTAATGGAAATGAAATAGTTAGAAAACAAAGCAAGTTTGTAATATAAACATATAATTATTAAATTTTGACAATAGTCAAATTTTAGAAAAAAGGAATATAGGCAGGTGTTTCAACTTTTAAAAGGAGTTGGTCATTCATCTTGGTCATAGATGAAGGGAGGAATTCGGATAGATGAAGGGAGGAAGGGGATGATACTTCTGCAAAGAACAACTAAATTAAGGTAGAGACCAAGGATGATCCTTGGGGCCCGGTAATAATGGTGTATGTCACTGAGCAGGTAGGAGGGGCAGGCCGTAGATAGCTTTGAAACCTAGGCAGAAAGGTTTGGACAGGAGGTGGTGGGCATCAGTAAATCACTGCTTTTGTGTAATTTATATAGTCAGGAAAATAAGTCTTCTAGCCATATGTGGATTAAATGGAATAGAGTATAAAGCACTTGTCCCAGTTCTTGGCATGTAATAACTATCACTAAATGGTAGCTATTATTATTACTGCTAATAATAATAATAGCAGAGAAAGTTTTGCCTTGAATTTTTAACCTGGATAAATAGACTCATTCTGGTTTGTTTGTTTGTTTGTTTGTTTTAAGTCAGGTCTACCTAATTTGTCTTTCTAAAGCTTAACTAATGATAGTATATTGATTAAGACAAACAACTGGGATTCCCTATGAAGAAATGGGCAGATCCCACATATACTCCAGTAAAGAAAATATGTTGTTTTAATGTCATACCCATAGACAGAGCTAAAAAATAATCACACAAGGGTGCCTGGGTGGCTCAGTAGGTTAAGAGTGTGACTTGATTTTGGTTTGAAGTCTTGATCTTGGGATCCAGGGATCAAGCCCTTCCTCGGGATCCACACTCAGTGGGGAGTTTGCTTGTCCCTCTCCCTCTACTCCTCCCCCTGCTCGTGCTCTCTCTCAAATAGATAAATAAAATCTTAAAAAAAAAAAGCACATGATAAAGTTTCCAAACTACTAGCTACCTATACTTTATTAAAATGTGCCATTGCCACAATGAAAAACAGTGTGATGTTTCCTCAAAAAATTAAAAATAAAATTACTATATGACACAGTGATTCCATTTCTGGGTATATACACAAAAGAATTAAAAGCAGGATCCCAGATAATTTGCACACCTGTGTTCATAGCAGCATTATTCACAATAGCTAAAATATGGAAGCAGTACAAGTGTCCATAGATGGATGAATGGATATGCAAAATGTGGTGTGTACACACACACACACACACACACACACACACACACACAATGGAATATTAGTCAACCTTAAAAAGGGAAGAAATTCTGACAGATGCTGCAACATGGATGAACCTCAAAGACATTATGTTAAGTTCAATGAGCCAGTCACAGAAAGATAAATACTGTATGATCCCATTTATATGAAATACTTAGAATAGTCAAAATCATAGAGACAGAAAGCAGAATGGTGGTTGCCAGGGGTTTGGGGGAGGAGGGATAGGAGAACTATGGTTTAATGGGTATAGATTTTCAGTTTTACAAGATTAAAAGAGTTATGAAGATAGGTGGGTATAATGGTTGCACAACATAATTAATGTGTTTAATATCTTTGAACTGTACGCTTAAGAATAGTTAAGATGGTAAATTTCATGTTATATGTATTTTACCATAATAAAAAAAATTGGGGCAAAGAGGTGCTATTTGCAACTCTACAGAATCCAGTTATAGCTTTTTGATATATCCCCATGGAAGATACTTCACTAAAATTCAGCTCGTATAAAAACAGGCATTTCCCAGAGGGATAAACAAAGAAGGCATAATAACCTTTGCAAGATCCTCCATAAACTTCAAAGGATAGGAGAATGCCTGTAAGGTTTTTTGTTTTGTTTTGTTGTTTTGGGTTTTTTGTTTGTTTGGTTGGTTTTTTGTTTTGTTTTGTGATGATAGGGGAGGTGGAGTATAAGCAAACTGTATCTCAAAAAACTTTAAAAAAAATCCATCTAATTATAGTGTACCAATTTTCTTAGTACAATATATTTCATACTAACTATTCTCCAAATTGTTTTCCAGAGTTAACAGTGCAACTTATAATTAAATATTATGCTAGATGAAGAAACATAGGCCAAAGTTCAAAATGAGCTATATGTGGATAGAGAGATCTGAACAACAGAGCTTCTGTAGGGGAAAGGACTAAAAAGTTGAAAAGACAGCAAGGGACGGGGAGAAAAAAAGTGATTCAAGCCTTTTAAAGGTTTCAAAGCCAAGAATTTAAATTCAAAAGTATTAGTCCGAAATCACTTAAATTCATGTATGCAGTTTGCATTATTGTCCATGTCTCCCAAAGTAGAAAACAGTTTCTTTACGCAACACCCCAGGCCTGCTCCATCTAATTAACAGAGAAAGGTCATCTGCACACAGGAAGGCACTACCTTTGCTGCTGAAGAGCTGGATTAATCTTTTAACAAAGTCTTAAATATTTCTAATTGCCTTTGCCCTTAAATCTTGGTATTCATCAGACTTTCAGCCATATTTTCTGTCCTCTTCCTTGGTGTGGACCTGCAGTGCCACACATTCCAGCCTGCCCTCCACACCCTTTGCACAATCATCCATCCTAAGTGGGGCTTTATGGACAGAACAAATTTTTTCCTAGCCATCGTCTTTGCAGCCTTGTGACAGAGGTCCCTTTGCCTCTTGAAGGTTTATATACCACTATGACACTATGACACTATGGCACACACTTCCTTTTTTTTTCTTTTTTAGACACACACTCAGTTTCTAACAGTAAGATTAACTTGGAGTAAAAAATGCACTGTGTATTTTGGGTGCAGGTCACTGTTTGCTGTTCTGGTTGGCAATGTACACAATGATTTAAGCAATACTCCTTTGGGCATTTTAGTTTAGGGTGTGGCTATTATGTGACACAGCTGTCAACTCTTGGTTTGTTCTTGAGGGCAATTAGCAGAAAACTGGTTTTTCTGTTTTGGTTTGTTTGGACTAACTACTTGCTCAAGCAGAAGGAGCTTGCCTTCAACACTGAGGCAAACTCAACAAGGAGGCCAGGTAGGTTCTCCATCTCTGCCATGAAATGAAACCATTTATGATATTTTCTACATCCTGGTATCTCTTGATATCTACTCTTCTGAGCTTGCTCCAACCTCTCCCTTCATGGCATCAGATAAAGTTTGTGGGTCCCAGGAACTGGGATCCAGGCATGGTTTCCATCTTGCTGGCCAGCGGGCAGATGCTGAGACCAGAGACCTGGGTAGTAGCTATATAGCTGCAGAGCAGCCATGACATATTCTGGGAAACAAAAATAATTGCTGAACATCAAAGTGTATGTGAAAGCACTTTTCCCTCTTTGACTCAAGAATATTATCATGAACCTTAGCAAAACAAAGCAATGGTGCTAATTCAGTCTTCTGAACATTAGGCTTGAACCTGAACATGCTTTTGAAATGAGTTAAGGGTTTAAACAGTGAGTGGACTAGTTTAACTCTTGTTTATTGCTTTATCCTCCATTCTGGCTTTGTCCCAGAGGTTTCCATTGGCTCTAGCAGTTTTAGAGTCAGTCTCTCTGATGTATTTGCATCTGACCTCTGACCTAAACTGCAGTGTTATTTTCAGCTGTTCTTTGACAGGGAATCCAACAGCTGCTGTTTAATACCACAGACAGCTTGTGACACGTGCTGGGTTTCTAGCAAGAGGATTAATCTGATGATCTTGGGCTCTGATTTGAAGCTGTCTGTAATTTTCCTGCATAATGGGTGGAGAAGAATAAAAATGAAACCTGAAGTACATTGTTATCCTTTTTAAAAAATTCAGTAAAATATACAGTGTTAACCCTTAATTAAACAAACAAACAAAAAAACCATTTTGTTGCTGCAATTAAAAGGTAATAACAAGGTAATTACTTCCTGGTAGTTGTGATAATTGAATTTGAAAATGCTAGTGAGTGGAGTAAGTAATCACAAAGAAATCCTGAAATGGTAGATATCGATAATTGCTCACTGAAATATTTTTTAAATGTCCCTAAGAAATCTGAAGCTCTGAGAAAATGTGACCATGCCACATAAACTTAACAAAAGGCAATAAGTTTTAGAAAAGGGAATTAATCTAAAATTATAAGCAACTTTGTGGCTTAATTCCAAAATACATACTAGAACTTATTATTTTTTTTAAAGATTTTATTTATTTATTTGACAGAGAGAGACACAGCGAGAGACGGAACACAAGCAGAGGGAGTGGGGGAGGGAGAAGCAGGCTTCCCGCTAAGCAGGGAGCCCAATGTGGGGCTGGATCCCAGGACCCTGGGATCATGACCTGAGCCGAAGGCAGACGCTTAATGATTGAGCCACCCAGACGCCCCTAGAACTTATTTTTAAAGTACATTTTGTGGGGTTTTCTTTGCATAAGGGAGACTTGAAAATCTTGAAAAGATTGATATCCAGGTCCCTGATTGGCTGGTTTCAAAGTCCACCCTAGCTATAATAGATTCAATGGCAAAATTAATTTGGGTTGTCAGGATGTAATTTTTTTTCCCTTTGCTATTAAACATCAACTGATAGGCAGAGAGCTAGAAACTGCCCTCCCCATTTAAGATAATGGCAAAAATATCAGGCACTTAGTGTTACCATACCAGGGGTGTGGCTATTCTTTCCCATTCTCTTCTCTCTCTCTCCCCTCTCGTGATAAACTCAATGGGGTTGTCTATTTTTAACCTCCTGTTCTTTCCTTTTGGCAGAGTAATCAGTGCGAGCTGAGCTCTTTCCCTGAATGAATCCAAGTAGCCCCAGTGATTGCCTTCTGAAATGACCAGCAGACACACATCTGTCCAGAGGCTGTCCAGAGTATAAATTCTGGTTCTAAAGTACCATGTCTAGCCAAGGAAGTCCTGGTGTGGAGTTTTCTACGACGACAGTTAGTTCAGTAGCTGTTCAGGCTGGGGACTCCAAAGTCGTGATAGCTGTCATAAAGGTAAGACAACTTTCTTTTTTCTCTGTGGCTCTTGGCTTTTTGCAGGGTGTTAATAATCCTAAAGAACGTTCCACATATTCAGCAGCACTCAGCATATAGAAATAGCATAGCAAGTACATCTTACTTCTAAGTTTAAGAAACCAAACATGGTTTCTCTTTCAGTTAGTCAGAAAACATCTACAGCAGCTTAATTAAAACAAAAACAAAAAACTCTACCGTATACTTTCAATTTGGTTTTTAAATGCAAGGTACTCATGACTGCAAGTTCACAGGCTGGAGAATCAAGGGGACCTGTAAAATGTTTGTGATTTTTGAGAGTGGATGTGATGGAGGACTGAAGAGGACGGTCCCAGTAGATACATGATGGAGGGCAGGGAACACCTAATAGGAGGCTCTGATATGTGCCCTCTGCAGCACTGCTTTTGACATGGTAAAGGCACTAGTAAATCCTTATCACATTTTGGGGGAATGAAGACCCTGCCAGGGAAGGTGCAAAGGGCAGATGTCAAATTTGCCCTTATCAGCAGGAAGTTGAAGCCACTTGAGGCTTAGGGCTATTGCATATTTTATGTCCAAGTAATTTGCTGATTTGCAAAGATGGCCACATACCTTTAGGCTGAAGAAGACATCCATGATTTTATTTCCTATGAAACGTCTTGCAAAAACCCTTGAAGCATTATGCTTGGATTTAGACAAGTCACTACTTCAGGAATTCAGTGTTTAATGAAGTGAACAAGGCAAACAAGCTGGTGCCCACCAGCCAGTTACTTTCAGGACCGCACAAACCTGAGCTGAATGACTTCTCTGGCCTTTGTTAGAAGCGTGGACTGAGGCCTGTTTAATTTAACTTAATTGCTGCGAATTTTATGTTAATATGAAAAGTTATAACAGGAAAGCCGCACTTGATACTATGCAAAACGATTCACTCTAGAAGAACTGAATATAAAGTGTTCCTACTGATGTGATTCCCAGTGCTCTTGAGACTTGGCCCCATGCAAATAGCACCTCTGATGATTCCCTGGCCCTCAAGTCCTTTCAAAGGCAGTAGGTGGACATGGAAAGAAGCCTGAAGCAGAAGTAGCAAAAATTGATAATTTGCATGTGATTTTATGATGCTTTGAGTAACTACAAATTTCAGCAGTGAGGGAAGAGAGGCAAACTCATTGTTTTAAAAAAGTTAACTTTTCTTTCCCTCAAATAGGAAACATTTCTTAGAGCAGGAAGAGGAATAATGTGTATGGGATAAATTATAGGAGAATCAGAGGTCAATTGACAGTGCAGGGGGAAAAAAAAAGCCCTAAAATTATGCTGGAAATACTTATTTTAACTTGATCGTGTTTCTAAGAATGTTCCCTCTGACCACCCTCCACAGCTTCTTTAACTTACTGCTGTCCCAAATAAAATAAACCTCAAGCTATTTTATTTTAGAGTAGAAAGTCCATCTTAAAGGAATAGAAGTGTCTGTGTCAGATCTGTATGGGTCTGTTTCCAAATGGTCTTAGGGCACTCATGATCTGGACTAGCCACACATATTTTTCGTTTCTCTTCAACAATTTGCTTATCCATGTGCACGTGCCTTTTAGTAGTTCCTCTTGCTTAATCAGTTGTTGCGTCTTAGAAAAGCAATTCCTCAGGAAATGCAATGGTGAATTATATCTTGGAGCAGTGAAAGTGTCCTACGTGTGGAAAACAAATTGGCTGCATTCATACAGCTGTTGTCACATGCATCTAAATTTATTGACATTTTCATACATACTTTATAGATTACTCAACAACAAAAGTTGGAAAATGTTATGTTTTTAACTTTACTGTAAGATAAAAATCTGTTGCTTCATCTGCTGTTTATTCTTCCCAGTTGAACCAGTGAGGTCAATGTAAAGACACTGATCAGCCTAAATAGCATTTATAAAACCTTTCCCTTTTGGTGAAGTTTGCATCCCATTTGCCCCTATATGCAATTTCACTATTTTTATGGAATTAAGTTTTGTGAGAGAGAGAATGTACAATTGTGTAACATGTGCTGTAATTTTATAATATTCAATAATACACAATCTATTGTATGTGTTCTTCATTTGAGAATTTTTAATTTAAATACAGTATGCCAAGAGAAAAGAATTTACCCTAAGAGTGAAAAAAAAGGGTGTGGATTTATATTAAACCTGTTATATTTCAATTTCAGGAAGGCCTATCTCTATAGAAAGAATAAATTTGTTCACAGTAAAACTAAAACAGAAAAAAAGAAAGAAAGAAGAAAAAGGAGAAGGGTAAAGGGGAAGAAACAAGAGGAACTAAAAGTGCATTTTATTTCGTTTTTATTTATAGTGTGGCAAGTGGGTGCAACTTCAGTTGGCTGAATCACAGCCCAATCTTCTAGAAATTGGTAGCAGTCAAGATGAGACCAAAAAACTTCTTCATGATCATGAACTTCTTTTGGCCAAGCTCAAGGTAAGCTATTAAAATGTGAAGCAGATACAAAATTAAAAAGAAAATAAAAAGCTATTTCTTATACTTCCTCTTGATTTCTCTGACATCACTGGCCTATTGCCCTATTGATAATGGAAAATCTCTATAGTTATTTTTGAGCAAATACCAGCATTCGAGAGAGGTAACAAGATTTTTTAAAAACTTTCCCTAATGTGATAGAAAATATGGAGTGATAATATTTCCACTGTGTAGAAATAACTAATTTTTTTTCCTGGCTGCCTCAGTGAAAAAAAAATTCCATCATTTTTCCATTTCATACATTATACTGTTAAGTCACAACAACAGATCCAAACTTTCTGTTGTTAATGATACCTGCTGGCAAGAATAATATAGAAGCTTATTTTCCCTCTGTTGAACTGTTGAAAACATCTGATTTTGTATTTAATATTAAGAGTTCTTGAAACCAAATAATAATTTTAGGAAAATCAGAGTTATTATTCCATATATGTGTGGTTATTTAGTTCAGAATCTAAAAATAACATTAGCTTGAGATTCCCAGATAAGGTATCAAGTCAGGGCCAGCTACATAACTTGTGGGGCTTAGTGCAAAATAAAAAGGTGGGCTTCCTGTTTAAAAAGCAAGAAAAAGCTTTTTCTTGACCTGTCACATTGTATTTTATCTGCTATTTAATGTCTAGTTCCTTCAGGCCTGGGATACATTCTGGCCAAGTGCACACCCTCACAGGCTCTGGGCCCCGGCCATGGCTCAGTCACAGGGTGTGGGCCTAACCCCAGGCTTTCCCTAGCTGTGCCTTGATCCCAGCAGGGCAGATGGCAGAGGTCATTGAACAAGGGTAGGGGAGCAGACAGGATAGCAGAGACTCTCTGGGAGGCAGGGCTCCATGTGAGATAAAGCACCGATCCCCCAGCACTTCCTCTGTTGTCCCATTGGACTTACAAAACACAAATTCAGAAATCAAATTATTAAAAAGTTCAAAACAGTGACAGACAGAGTCACTTTAAATCCCAAGTTTAAACCCTTCTAAGAACAGAGCCCAGGGATGCAGCCAGCCATGTGAGTAAGAACGCTTGTAGGTAAATGAATGTCTTCACTAAGATCAAAGGGTTTGATTAGGCAGCCAGCAATGACTCTGTTTTTAGTGCTTTAATATTACTGTCTTCTTTGAACATCCTAGGCTGGATTGTATACTTGCTTCCTAGATTTAGAAGCAGCTCTAAACTGCATCTGATATATACAGACAGTGGTTTTCTGATTGGACAGTAATAAAAGTAATTGGGTATATGAGACTGGAAAGTTGAAGAAAGAATTAGTACTGAAGGAGGGAGCCATTAGAATCCAGAATTTATTCTCCTGTTTAGGCAGCTCCTTGCTCTGGGCTCTGGGCTGTCTTTCAAAGTAGAAATCCCTGGCCACCAGGAAGTTCTTTGTATGTAAGAAAAGAACACATTATGATGTGAAAGAGCATTGAACCAGGAATCAAAAGATCTATGTTTTAGCACTAATTATACCGTTAACTAGTGTAATTCAGCTAAAAATTCAAAGTCTGACTGCGGCTGCTACACAAATAAACTGAATTCCATGAATTGTGGAAACCCAATACTTCCTCAAAATTCCTGCTCATCCCTAGAGGTTTACTTTCTCATGGTCTCCTGTGTCCCCAGCTCCTTCTTCTATACCTGCCAACTGTTTGTGCTGAAGTTAACTTGGACTTGAAACTACATCCCTTCCCCTGTTTCCACTAACTCTTCATGCCCAGCCAGCATTTGCAGGTATACTAATGAAATGTGAGTGGTGGGGAAGCTCACGGAAGTGTGGGTCTTTCACGCTCCCTCTTTCTCCCAACCCTATGCCTCTCCAGGGCCACACAACTCCAGGGGGAATGCTGTCTCAGGTGAAGCAGTTTGGCTCCACAGCAACTATGCTTAAATGCTTAAATTTGCTTACCTAAATCAATCCAGGAGCTCAGTGGGGTGGGGGTGGGGGTGGGGAAGGAAAAGGGCTTTCCATTTAACAGGATACATTCTCAGAAGATGCTTGTGGTTCAGAATGTAAAGTCCTGTTGTCCTTTTACGCTAGGCTTCTGGCTATGGACTACCTTCTGGACTTCAGGCTTTTTAACGGTAAAATGAAGGGAGAAGATTGATCAAAGCTCCATATCTATTGTGGATCTTACCATAAGGTGCCATGGGATCATGGAGCCATTCTCCTTCTCTGTACATGGATCTAAGAACATGAGGTCTCAGGTAAAAAGGCCTTTTGGCTTCACGTAGGCCTCTAGCCATGACATCTCTATGTCCATCTCCCATACCCTCCTCGACCCCACCTATCACTAGCAACTTAGCCACCCACCCCCCAAAGAAATTTTAAGTAGTAGCATCCTCCTCCAATGTTATTGATTAAAAAAAAGAAATCAAGGAGTCTGAAGTCTGTTCCAGATTTGCTGACAAAAGACTTCTTAAAATAAAAAAGTGGGGTGCCTGGTTGGCCCAGTCGGTCAAGCAGTCACCTTCAGCTCAGGTCATGGTGGCTGGGGTGTGGAGTGGGGGGGGCGGTCCCTGCTCAGCAGGGAGCCTGCATTTCCCTCTCCCTCTCCTCTTCCCTCTGCTTGTGCTCTCTTGCTCTCTCTGTCAAATAAATAAATAAAATCTTAAAAAAAGATTAAAAAATAATAAAAAGGTAAATTCCATATTGCAGATGTATAGATCATGAATTTAACCAATTTATTAGCTATTACACTGTCTTGTAGGGACAACTTAACCTGTAGCACAAAGTTGTTGGATCCAAGTTAGTTTTTTATTTTAAATATTTTATTTATTTATTCATTTGAGAGCAAGAATGAGATAGAGAGAGCATGAGAGGAGGGAGGGTCAGAGGGAGAAGCAGACTCCCTGCTCATCAGGGAGCCTGATGCAGGACTCGATCCCGGGACTCCAGGATCATGACCTGAGCCGAAGGCAGTCGCTTAACCAACTGAGCCACCCAGGCACCCGGATCCAAGTTAATTTTAATATGAGCTTTTTTAAGATTTTATTTATTTATTTGACAGAGAGAGACACAGCGAGAGAGGGAACACAAGCAGGGGGAGAAGCAGACTCCCGCTGAGCAGGAAGCCCAATGTGGGACTCGATCCCAGGACTCTGGGATCATGACCTGAGCCAAAGGCAGATGCTTAATGACTGAGCCACCCAGGTGCCCAATATGAGCTTTTTGAATGATAACAACATTAGCAGTTCAAAAAGCCAATAATATTTAATATTTAATGTTCATTCCAGTGCACAGGGCCCTGCAATTTATTCTGATTATAAAGATAAATGCTGTGTAAGGGTGTTTGAGAGGGTGTAGGATTCAGCGCTGAGTCTACTCTAATTTGGGCATAGCAGTTAGCCTCTCTGGTTTCAGGTTCTTCATTTGAAAAATTATGATAAAAGCAGTTACCCTCAAACACCTAAAAATGGAAATTTTGGGGGAAAATGCAATGATATATGCATATACCTGCTGCTTTTAAAACAAAAAGTGGTATAAATGTTCTGTTAATTAATATGTCAGAGGAATTTGGATATTTAATTTGATAGAAAAGCAATGTTCTGCCTCCATTGAAAATTATCTCAAACCCTTTTAATTTAGATTAAAAGGGAAATTTCTGGAAACAGAATTTTTGTGAGATTTTCCTAATGTTGGTAATGTCTATACCCTGAAGATATTATTTTCCTTTCAGCAGTATAGTACTTAATTCCAGTGGAATGTCCAGAGAAAAAATAATTTCCCTATTTTTAGTGGTGAAAACATAATCATGTGGAAAAAGCATTAACTCCCAAAAGGCATCTAGATTCTCAAACCATACTCAAATTATTTCTAATGAGAAAGAAGAAATTTGGGAAAGGGGAGAGAGATTTAAGTCAGGTAAAGATTTGCCTATGGCTGCTTTTGACATTGCATTCCTAAGTGGTTCTCAGAGGAAAGAGGAATTGGAAGGACGTTAAGGATGTTGCTGAGAATATTCTCCTCAGCATCTGCCTTGTAACTAACGACATTGCAATTGTCCAAAGGAATTTACAAACCAAACAAACTTCCGGCCACTGGCTCCTGTATTGGTACATATACAATATTAGCATCCAGGGAAGAATGACCCTTTTGAGTATAGAATACTAAATTTTACCTCTGATTTGACTTATAAATCTATTGGTTCCCTGATTCCGACTAAATTTCTGACTCAGGGAATACTTATTTTTCTTCTATTTCCATTTACTCAGCTAAAAATGAATGCATGAGAGTCAAAATATATTACTAGTAAAACTAAAAGTCTTATTAAAACTTGCCTTACATAAGAAATAGCATGATTTTCTACTATAAACTTGAGTATTCACTAAGAGTGTAGTATTTAAAATTTTTTTATTGTGGTAAAATATATATAACATAAAATTTGCAATTTCAACCCGTTTTTAAGTGTACATTTTATGGCATTAATTACACTCACAGTGTTGTACAGCTATCACCACTATTTCCCAAGCTTTTTCTTCACTTCAAATATAAACTCTGCACCTAGTAAGCAATGACTCTTATTCCTGCCTTCTCTGGTAACCTCAAATCTACTTTCTGCCTCTACAAATGTGTCCATTTTAGGTGCTTCATATAAATGGACTCACTCATATACTTGTCCTTTATGGTGGGCTTTATTTCACTTAGCATATAATGTTTTCAAGGTTCCTCCATGTTGTAGTATGTATCAGAACTTCATTCCTTTTTATGAATGACTAATACTTTATTGTATGGATATACCACATTTTATTTATCCATTCATACTTTGATGGACCCTTGAGTTGTTTCTGCTTTTCAACTATTATGAATAATTCTGCAATGAACATTGGCATACAAGTATCAGAGTACCTATTTTCAGTCATGTTGGGTATATTTAATTTTTTGAAGACACACCAAAAGGTTTTCACAGCAGCTGCATCATATTACATTCCTACCAGCAACATACATGTGTTCTAGTTTCTCTACATCCTTGCCCAAACTTGCTATTTTCTGTGTTTTTGATTATAGCCATCCTACTGTGTGTGAAGTGGTATCTCATGGAGGTTTTGATTTATATTTCCCTAATGACTAATGATGTTAACCCCCTTTTCATGTGTTTAGACAATTGTGTATCTTCTTTGAAGAAATGTCTATTCAAGTATTTTGCCCACTTTTTAATCAGGTTGTTTTTTGTTGTGGAGTTGTAAGAGTTCTTTATATATTCTGGATATTAATCCCTTATCAAATGTAGGATTTGCTAACATTTTCTCCCATTCTGTGGGTTGTCTTTTCACTTTCCTGATAAGGTCCTTTAAGAATGAAGAATAAAGGGTGCCTGGGTGGCTCAGTTGTTAAGCGTCTGCCTTTGGCTCAGATCATGATCCCAGGGTTCTGGGATCGAGCCCCCTATCAGGCTCCCTGCTCAGTGGGAAGCCTGCTTCTCCCTCCCCTGCTCCCCCTGCTTGTGTTCCCTCTCTCGCTGTGTCTCTCCCTGTGTCAAATAAATAAGTAAAATCTTTTAAAAAAGAATGAAGAATAAAGGAAATCTGTGTGACTTAATTGTATATATTTCCACACTAGAGAAAATTTTATAGCATGTATGTTGAGAATGTGATGGAACCCTTTAGGACAGTATTGGAAGAGGACTGACCTGTATTACCTTATCTGCATCGTAGCAGTGTTTTACCCTGAATGTTTACTTCATATAGGAAATCCATTTTCTCTCTTTCCCTATTTTCCTATAGACCCATAAGTTAGAAAATTTGACTCTCTTGAGTTAGAAATGCTACTCTCTCAGATGCCTTCACCCATCTCTCCTGCTTCCCTACAGGAGTGAGGGGCGCTGTGTTCCCTGATTGGTGAGACTAGGGAAAGAAGTGGCTGCCATGGGGAAGCCAACCTCAAGGTTTCTCACTGCAGACCCTGTCTACCCATGGGCTACATGTTCTTTACTCTCTCTGCTGCTGCTGACCCGGTTGGAAATCCCTGCCTGCCAGAGGCAGGCTACAATCTCACCCTCTAGGGCAGCTGAATGTGTGTCTGTGCCTCAGACCCAACTCTCTCCACAAGCAGGTCCCAATGACTAGAAGTAGAAAACTAAATCAGCCCATCCTCTGGTCCAGTTTTATGGTAATGAGAGCAGCTATTTTGATCCATATCTGACCTTTATGTCAATTTTTCAATTGATTTGTAATCTTGAGGGGAGAGGGGTAAGATTAATTTGTACCTTCCAAATTCCAATATTAAAAAAAATTTTTTTAATTTAATTCTAGTGTAGTTATATTAGTTTCTGGTATACAATATAGTGATTCAACAATTCCATATATTACCCAGTGCCCATCAAGATAAGTGTATTCCCAATCCCCATTACCTATTTCACCCATCCCCCCCACCAACCTTTCCTCTGGTAACCATCTGTTTGTTCTCTATAGTTAAGAGTCTGGTTTTAGTTTGTCTTTTTGTTTTTCTTTGTTCAATTGTTTTGTTTCTTAACTTCCACATAAGAGTGAAATCATATGGCATTTGTCTTTCTCTGATTGGCTTATTTTGCTTAGCATTGTACTCTCTAGCTCCATCTATGTTGTGGCAAATGGCAAGATTTCATTCTTTTAATGGCTGAATAATATTCCATTGAATATATATATATATACACCACATCTTCTTTATCCATTCATCAGTTGATGGACATTTGGGCTCTTTCCATAAGTTGGCTATTTTTTTTAACTTACTAATTTGTTTAAAGTAGGCTCCACACCCAGCATGGAGCCCAATGTGGGGCTTAAACTCATGACCCTGAAATCAAGACCTGAGCTGAGCTCAAGAGTCAGACATTTGACTGAATCACCCAAGCACTCCCATAAATTGGCTATTGTAAATAATGCTTCAGTAAACATAGGGGTGCATATATCCCTTTGAATTAGTTTTTTTGTATTCTTTGGGTAAATACCTAGTTGTGTGATTACTGGATTATAGGGTAGTTCTGTTTTTAACTTTTTGAGGAAACTCCATACTGTTTTCCACAGTGGCTGCACCAGTTTGCATTCCCACCAAGAGTACAAAAGAATTGCTTTTTCTTGGTGGTTCAAAGGGATCTGTGTCTTAGTGTTCTAACATATAAAGGACCTGTCATATTTTCACTGATTATTTTGAAGAGAATCACTGAAATAAGGTAGGAGCTACTAGGAGCTATAGTAGGCAGTTTAATTTTCTTTTATACTTTTGAAGATGGAGAACTTTTTCCATTAAAAAACAAAAAAGTATTTTTACAATTATGAAACAGTAAAACTTCAGGGTGATTTTTCCCTACCTTGCTTGGCACTTTTCTAGGCTATGGGGTATTTCTTTTCTGAAATGTTCAGCTCCAGTGAGTACTGTGGAAGTGTGGAGTGAAATAAAATTCAAATTCTTTAGATTGGAGAGTGCCATGGACAATCTGATAAAATATTATTTTTATAAGATAAGTTGGTTTAAGAGAGAGTCTATGACAATAGGCTTCCCAGACATGGAGTTAAGGCATATTAATATTGTAAATATCACAAATAATTTGTTAGCAGTTCAGGTTAAGCAGCAGTTCAGAGTGTGATTATACTTAATGAAGTGTTGATGGGAGTTGATTTATTAGAGGGGAAGGAATTCTGTAAGTGGAACATTTTGTATGCACAGAGACTGTACAGTAAAAAATTGGGGGAGGACACTATATTATCCCCGGTCTTGGCTCAGTAGTTAAGGTTGGACTTGACTCCTTGGCAGAAGCTCAAGGGCCTATGGGAAAGATGAGACACTCACCATATTACTCTGGCCTGGGACACCAAGTGACAAAGAGTTGGCAAGAAAGAGAGGCATCTTCCATATTTCTGAAGGGAATAGAGCATGCCTTGGTTATAGCAAATACTGACAACTTTTTTGACAACTTTAGAAGAACCCAGTATATAGGAAAATTATGGTAGATTAAAGATGGCCATAAATTCTTTGGCACTCCTCCCATTGCGAAGTGAGGTCTGTGTCCATTCTCTTAAAACTGGATAGACTCTTGGACTGCTTTGCCCCAAATATTACAACATAGGTAATGCTGTCACAGTTTCCAGACCCAATGTCAAAAGACCGGCTGCTTTTACTTTCTGTAATTTCAGATAGTCACTCTTGGAACCTAACCAACTTGTGAGGAAGTCAAGTAGCACAGTCGAGGCCCATGTGGAGAAGAACTGAGGCTCCTAGCAACAGCTCTGGCTGAGGTCTTGGGTAACAGCCAAACAACTTGCGAGTTATGTGAGTGAGCCATCTGAGCCATCTTAGAAGTAGATTCTCCAGGCTGGGTTCAGCTTAACTGTGTGGAGCAAAGACAAATCTTCCCCACCAAGCCCTGCCCAAGTTGACAATTGTGAGCAAAGTAAATAAGTATTTTAGGCCACTAAAATTTGCAGTGGTTTGTCACACAGCAATAGATTTTGAAGGGATTTTGAAGTCAGAACTCATGAACAAAAGATACAGAAAGAAGAAAACAAGAGTTTTCATGGGGAGAAAGTTGAGAAGTGGAACTAAGATTCTCTAAAATGAAAGATGATGTGATTGTTCTAATGATAAGCAACAAGAAAATTCTGAAGTTTGTGAATGATTTACTTTTAGAAAATTGAAAGCAGGTTCTAAAATATATCTGTTATAATGTTAGTCTGTTTGACTTTCATTTTGGTATACTTTTTTGAACAGGAAGTAAAGGTTTGTAGTTATAATTCAGCACACAGGGATATGCACAAAATATTACAGGTAGAGTGTGGAAAGAATGACTACCTGCCAGGGAATTCAGGGGAAGCTTGATAAGGAAAATGATATTTGGCTGTCCTGGAGATGAATATGAGTTTTCCAGATACCACAGACCAAATTTAAAGGACAAACAATGGACTGGGAGAAATATATTTGCAGTTTATATGAAAGTTAAAGAGTTACAATCCTTCGTATTGATAAGAAAGACAAAAAAACAAATAAAATCAATAAAAAACATGATTCACAGAAGAGAGGCAAATCACCAATAAACATACAAAAGGGATGCTCAACATCAGTAATAGCCCGAGAAGCAAAACTAAATAATAATAAAAAAAAACCATGATTTGCCTAATGTAACATTAAAAATTCAAGATATTTATAATATCCAATGACAGAATACAAGGAAAGGTACATTCTACCCTACTGTTGGTGAGAATTTGGACTGACACAATCATTTTGGAAACTAGCAAGCATTAAAATGTAAAATGCTTACATGCTATGACTCAGCAACCTCACTTCCCAGAATCTCTCCTTAGAAATGAGAGCACTACTAAGGATATAGATACAAAAATGCTTTTGCTATGATGCTGAGCATCTTTCCACATGTTTTTAATGGAATAATTTAATTGGAAACAAAACAATGTCCAACAATAGGGAAATATTTATAAATTGACCATTTATGCTTCTTTCATACTTTGGAAGATTAAGCTGAGTCCCAGGCTTCTTGTTGTGACATAGGTAAACTCTTAGATGTTTAACCCAATGTTGGTTGGGCTTTATGGTATTTGTCACTAAATGCATTCTTATTTGAAATCTGGGTCAAAAGTCAGGATTACAACTAGCATTTTTTTTTTAGATCATAGGCCTGTAGTCTCCAAGCTATTAGTTAGAAAACGGTGCTTCTTTAAAATATAAATCTACAAACAAAAGTTTTCATTGAAAGTAGAACCCAGAGTCCTTATTAGTTATCACAAAAAGGGTCCCCCTGGTGTGAGATCGGGACTGACAGGACAAAACTTGGATAGCTTAAGAAATACAAATGAGGGCTAAGAGAGATAAAAATGGTAGCAGAGGACTCACTGACCTCTACTCTCAGTCTTCAATACTGCTGAGTTAGCTTAAATGTTAGGATAGAAATATCCCTTTTACATTCTATCCAGATGGCAACAGATCCTTCTGCTCTAGAAAAGACCCAAGTATGTATCGTACTTGACCAAGAATGTATCTTTTCTAAATATAGATTTTGTCTTAGATATAAGATATAAATGTGTAAAACTCAAGAGTTTTTCAAATGGCATAGCTATATCATTCTCATGACAAGTTCAGTAAGCTGTCAGTCCTCAGGAAAATAAGACAAACTTCTGATTCTTTGGTCAGCCCAGTCTTCCAAATCACCTGTATCCTCTCTCTCCTACCACATATTTGAGGTTCAGGGACTTAAGTGAGTTTAGAATTTTTGTCTTAAAAAGTTGTCTGAAAATGGAATACTGGTTCCAGGTCCAGGCAAGATGGAATAAACACACTTCACCCTATCTCCATTACAGGCAGCTATAAACCCTGGCAGAATGTGTGTATGCAGAGTACGCTGACAGTTAAAGGCTAGCAGGTAGATTAGGGAAAGATCAGAATTCCCAAACCACCAAACAGCAGTGTTGTTGTTTTTCTCCCTCCAGTGTTGCCCAGCTTAGATTTAAAAGCAAGTTGACACCCTGAAGTATACCCTGAGGTAGACAGAAACAGCTCCAGAAGAGTGAAGACTCTTTCATATCTAAGCAGTAAAAAGAGAGCTTCCATGGGTCAGACAGAAAGGGAGGAAATACCCTGCTTTTGTTTTTGCTTTTTGCTTTTTTATTCTGTCTTCCCCAGCGCAGGCAGTCCCCTAGAGGCAGCTGTGATGGAGAAGGTGGAGGCAACCAGGTAGGTTCCTGAACCTCTGAGAAGGGAGAAACCCATCTCTGAACAGAGGAATTATGGTATCAGAACTTGCAGTGAATTTACGTCACCTTTTTTTTTTTTTACATCACTTTTTTCCTCCTTCTGTTCTCCCCACTGTTTGGTCCTGCAGACATAGTGCTGGGAACTACATGGCAGAGTGAGTAAACCAAAGCTTCAGGTTTCGGGCCAGAGGACCAGTAAGGGGGTTTCCATGGTACAGATTTCAGGCCCTGAGTCAAGTCAGTGAAATTAGAAGAAGCAATCTCACCTTTCAACTCTGTAACTCTTACTTATATAGATGGCTTTCCGATTTTCTTTTTAAAAAGCTCAATTACTCTGTCAGTAAACAGGGAACTCTGAAGAACCACAAGCTCTCAGATTCAGTTTAATAGGACACTTTTCTAAACTTTAATTTTCAACTCAAAACATATCCAAAGTTTTTACATAATTGAATTTGGAGAAACCCAAACCACCCAACGCTATTGCTCACTGCTTTCTGAGAGCCTGAGATTCTTTGGTTCAGTGATCCCATAGGCTATTAAACTTTTATTGATGTAGTGGGAAAAAAAAAACCCACTTTACTAGTGTGTTACACTTATTAGAGGAGCAATAAATACAAATATATAACGCTAACCACACATGGAAGTCAACATATGTAATTTTAAATACATATCCATATAAATTTTAGAGCATAAAATACTTACAGTAAAAAAGGATAAATGTATCAAATCAACAATCTAAGTTTCCACCTTATGAAATTAGAAAAATAAGACCAAATTAAAACCAAAGCAAGCAGAATGAAGGAAAAAATAAAGAGCAGAAATCAATAAAATTGTAAGCAGGAAAACAATAGGGAAACGAATGGCTCTTTGAAAAGGTCAGTGAAATCGATAAGCCTCTAGCCTGACTGAGAAAGGAAAAAAGAGAGAAAACAAAATGACCAGTGTTAGACAGGAGGGATGAGGCGTCACTGTAAATCCCACAGACATGAAAAGTATAAGATGGGAATGCTATGAACAACTCTATGCACATAAATTCAGTTAAAACTTAGATGAAATAAACCAATTATTTGAAGACCATAAATTGCCAAAACTCATCAATAAGCTAAGTAAAAAGTGAAAAGAAACAAATGAAATTAATTTAATAATATGCTTAATTCAACCCAGTATATCAAAAATATTATCAAATAACATGTGATCATTATAAAAATTATTAATGAGATATTTTAATTTTTTGTATTAAATCTTCAAAATCCAGTATGTATTTCATACATATTACAATCTGAAGTAGCCACATTTCAAATAGTTAGTGGATATCATATTGTACAAGGTGGATTTAGAGAATAAAGAAGAATAATCCTTCTGGGAACAAAAATATTTTACTCTTTTTAGCTCAGGAGAAGTCTGCTTATAACCAAGCCAATATATGTAGGGCCTGAAAAGGAAAATTATGAGATGAGATTTCTTTCAGGGACAAGAAATGAAAGAAAACCAGCCCAATTTATTTCTAGTAGCAAGTTTTTGAAAGCAATTAATAAAGCAGTTATTAGACACTGTCATAGGAAGGAGTAGAAATATTTTTCCTAGTGTAACATTTATAAAAATATATATGTGTGGGGCGCCTGGGTGGCTCAGATGGTTAAGCGTCTGCCTTCAGCTTGGGTCATGATCCCAGGGTCCTGGGATCGAGCCCCGCATCAGGCTCCTTGCTTGGCGGGGAGCCTGCTTCTCCCTCTCCCTCTACTGTTCCCCCTGCTTGTGCTCTCCTGCTCTCTCTGTCAAATAAATAAATAAAATCTTATATATATATATATATATATATATATACATATATATGTATGTGTGTGTGTGTGTGTGTGTGTGTAAATATATTTGTGCATATGTTTGGTAGCTATTGCAACTGATTTTATTTGAGAAAGTAATTTTTTTCAAACAAATGAATTACATAGGCATTTTGAAACAATGAAAAGAAAACCTTGTATTAATCCAGTTTGAAAGGCTGACAGTGGAAGGCAGTAATTAAACTGTGAATTGTTTGGTTGTGAGTTCTGGAAGCATTATTGCATATTTCATTAATAATTTTATATGTAATTAATTTGCTGTTCATTGTTTTTTCATTGCTCAAATATTGCTCAGTGAACTTCTTATGGTTATGTTGCTTAATGGTGATAATAATGTGGGAGACCAAATGCAATCCAGATTCTAAAATTAGCCGAAAGGATTCTGTTACTATGCCTTGGTTAATTTTGCTTAATGTTGGTTAGCAAATCATTAAAGAATGTATATTTTGTATTTGAGTGATGAATATATAGCACAAAGCAGGAATGTGCTTCCATTAGGATGTTAGTAAAACTTGGACTAACTTAAGAATTTTTCTTTATACTGCTTAATTCATTTGTAAATATTTCACTTGTGACTAGCTTTCTTTTATGTTTGTAGATGATGGCCTTTTTAGACTTTAGAGAAGTGAAATTGCTGGATCATATGATAGTTCTATTTTATTTTATTTTATTTATTTTTAAGGATTTTATTTATTTATTTATTTGAGAGAGAGAGAGAGCATGTGGCCTGGGGGAAGAGCAGAGGGGGAAGAGTGGAGAGGGGGAGAGGGACAAGCAGACTCCACGCTGAGCGTGGAGTCCGACTTGGGGATCAGTCTCACAACCCTGAGGTCATGACCCTGAAATCATGACCTGAGCTGGAACGGAGAGTCAGATGCTTAACCAACTGAACCATCCAGGCTGCCTGGTAGTTCTTTTTTTTTATGTTATGTTAATCACCATACATTACATCATTAGTTTTTGCTGTAGTGTTCCATGATTCCTTGTTTGTGTATAACACCCAGTGCTCCATGCAGTATGTGCCCTCTTTAATACCCATCACCAGGCTGACCCATCCCCCCACCCGCCTCCCCTCTAGAACCCTCAGTTTGTTTCTCAGAGTCCATAGTCTCTCATGGTTCGTCTCCCCCTCCAATTTCCCCCCCTTCATTCTTTCCTTCCTGCTATCTTCTTTTTTTTTTTTAACGTATAATGTATTATTTGTTTCAGAGGTACAGGTCTGTGATTCAACAGTCTTACACAATTCACAGTGCTCACCATAGCACATACCCTCCCCAATGTCTATCACCCTGCCACCCCACCCCTCCCACCCCCCACCACTCCAGCAACCCTCAGTTTGTTTCCTGAGATTAAGAATTCCTCATATCAGTGAGGTCATATGATACTTGTCTTTCTCTGATTGGCTTATTTCGCTCAGCATAATACCCTCTAGTTCCATCCACGTCGTTGCAAATGGCAAGATATCATTCCTTTTGATGGCTGCATAATATTCCATTGTATATCTATACCACATCTTCTTTATCCATTCATCTGTCGATGGACATCTTGGCTCTTTCCACAGTTTGGCTATTGTGGACATTGCTGCTATAAACATTGGGGTGCACATACCCCTTCGGATCCCTATGTTTGTATCTTTGGGGTAAATACCCAGTAGTGCAATTGCTGGATCGTATGGTAGCTCTATTTTCAACTTTTTGAGGAACCTCCATGCTGTTTTCCATAGGGGCTATATCAATATACATGCTCACCAACAGTGCACAAAGGTTCCCTTTTTTCCTCATCTGTGTCAACTCTTTTTATTTCTTGTCTTTAATAATAGCCATTCTAACAGGTGTGAGGTGGTATCTCATGATATCTCATTGGTTTTGATTTGCATTTCCCTGATGATTAATGATATTGATCATCTTTTCATGAACCTATTTCATAACTGATTTGTGGGTGTTGAACCAGTCTTGTAGCCCTGGAATAGATTCCACTTGATCATGGTGTATGATCCATTAAATGTATTATTGAATTCAGTTTGTTAATATTTTGTTGAGACTTTTTTGCATCTATGTCCATCAAAGCTATCCCTGATTTTATTTTAAGATTTTATTTATTTATTTGACAGAGAGAGAGCACAAGCAGGGGGAGTAGCAGACAGAGGGAGAGGGAGAAGCAGGCTCCCCGCTGAGCATAGAACCTGATGCGGGGCTTGATCCCAGGACCCTAGGATCATGACCTGAGCCGAAGGCAGACGCTTAACTGACTGAGCCACCCAGGCTTCCCTATCCCTGATCTTTAATAACCAAGTGATCTGCCAATTTCTATTGTCAGTTAATGTTTTGGGCTTGAAAAAGAAAGAATCATGGTCTGTATATTATTACTTATATAAAAGAGGTTTAAGATTGAAGTCTTTGGTAAAGCCTACATTCCAGAACTAAGCCACCCACCTGGAAAAAGTGTAAAAAATTAATCAAGATTAGGAAGACAAAGAATTATACATTCTGGATTTTTTTTTTCTTCCAAGAACAAAAAAACTTTCTATATTGCCTGAGACTTAAAACTGGCTTGCAGAAAAGATTAAGTAAACATAGGAATACTAAACGACATTTTCAATCCTGAAATTTCCATCCTGACCAGTTCATTGTCATCAATAGAGATCAGGTTATACTTCTACAAAAAACTAGCTAAATTTGAAAATGGAATTTTCCCATAGTTACTAGAACTT
Organism: Zalophus californianus; assembly: GCF_009762305.2. Taxonomy (NCBI): domain Eukaryota; kingdom Metazoa; phylum Chordata; class Mammalia; order Carnivora; family Otariidae; genus Zalophus; species Zalophus californianus. The sequence continues at coordinate 141,727,435 of NC_045597.1, read as the reverse complement.
TTATCATTAACTTAGTAACCAAATATATAGCTATAGGACCTCCTTTGTGTATATACCTCAGAATTGGGTGCACAAAGTGTTGTGGGTGTGAAATGTTACAAAATGAAGAGAAATTCCTACCTCTTGGTTGCAGATGCAATAATGGTTACTATTTAATGATTATGATGTGCCAGCCATCATAACAGATACATTAGGTGTTTAATGCTCGGATCAACTTTGTGAGGTAGGAAATATTCACATTTAACAGATGATAAAACAAATTTTTCCCAAGTCCCACAGTGGTTTATGCCACTATATGTCACTGCCACTCCAATTTATTTAAAGAGGTAGGATTAATATTCAAAATACAACCACTGACAGATAATATATGGAAAACTTTATAAAAGTGCTGACAGATGACTCATGCAAGAGTTCCATCAGCCCAGTAGAAGAGAATATTTATTTGGATCTTGAAGGAACTGACGGGTAAGAATTGAGAGTCAAAATGACATTCACATCAGGGAAAGGTATTAACAAAGCTGTTGAGATACGCATGTATGTGAAGAACCCTGCCAGGAAACGTCAAGAGATGAGGCTAAACTGGTATAGTGTATGAAAATTGGGCTGGAAGGCAGTACATGTTGGGCTGCACAATTAGATTTGATTGTGGCCAAGCAAAGGTTCTTAGAGCAGGGGAAAGATTTGATAAAAATTCAGTCTGAGAAATGTTACCTTTATAACATTATGCAGTGTGGACTCAGATGGAAAATCCCTGGAGTTAAAAGATGTATATGGAGTCTTCTACTAGACAATGGAACTTAGAATAGAGTTCTGAGTGTAAGAGTAAAGAGAATTAAACTTGAAAGTTTTTGTTGTAATAGCATCATATATTATGTATAGTAGAACTATCCTTTGGTGAATTTATAAATTATAAAATATTATAGAATCAGATAACTTATTTTACATAAAGAATAAGGGAAAAGTCAGTGATAATCCTAAACCTTAAAACTTGTAGGATAAGAAAAATGGATGTCCCACTGATATTATTTCATAATTGCAAAAGAGGTACCATTTTGAATTGGAATGTACTTTATATTTGACAGATTGGAAGTTAGTGATATCATTTGTTAGTTTCAGGGAATAATGACGCTGGACACCAAGTTGCAGTTGTTTAATAAATAAATGTGAAGAGAAGAATCAGAAATAGCAAGAATAGGCCATTTCTCCAATAAATTTGACTGAAGCAAGAAGGTGATGCTGACTGTAAGTTTTTGTTAGGATGGGAGAGACCAGGGTTAGGAGAAATGGGCAACTTTCACTTAAGTAGTGGAGTGTGAGAATTAGTGGAGTTTGTTTACTATGAATCTGAATTTCCATGAGATATAATTGTGAAGTTTGGAAGGATAGGGGCACAGTAAAAGGAAGAATCCAAGGAGGATAGATGAACAGAACGTCTTACACGAGTGACCAAAGGTAAGAGGAGTATGAGGCAGTTTTGAGATTCCAGATGGTCATGGTGGATTTGATCTTAGGGTATCCTGGATGGAGAAGACGGGGATGGCCACTTCCTATTCCAGTTGTTAGCCTGATGACTGTTTCCAGGCCCAGAACTCTAGGCAGTTCAGGAAGCCATTGAGAGAGAATGGTGAAAACGAACAGTCTCCATATGCAACAGTAAGAGGAAGGAAGGCCTCCTTAGCTGGTTTTAAACCTGGCTGGAATCACTTGGGACTTAAAGAGAAAACACAAGACTCATATATCTAGGTCCCAAAGCTGAAGCATCAAAGGAAGGCTGGGACACCTGTATGTTTTTGAGGTTTTTTTTGCAGTAATTCTGATGCACGATGAGGAATAAGAGGCTCTGGCTCAAATCAAAAGAAACGACTACCATTAAACAACCACATTAAAGTGCTTGAACAGAGGTGCTGTCAATGGAATTGGGAAAAGGGGCCATGGAAAGTTAGAGGCAAATATATTCAGGGTCATATCACAAAAGTTTGGGGGAAAGGGAATTTCAAGACAGAAGTATTGAATAGTGCTTAGAAGCAGCAGCATATTTGAGGAATTTGCCATTAGACTTAACTGTGAGATTATTATTGCTCTCTGAAAGCTTTCTGGAGTGCTCCCCATTTATGCTATTGACCACATCTTCCTCTGAATCCCTTCTGTAATTTGTAGCCTATCTATCTCTACTTTGGATCTGCTTCATGGAAAGCCTATATGTTTCATTTTTGTCTTCTTCATTAGACTTTGATCGTATTTTTGTCCCTAGTGCCTAGTACTGTGCTGGGATTATATATTTAATACTTATAGAATGAGTGAATAAATTAGGCAGGGAAGGAATGAGTACATGTATCTATTACATATCTTCAGGAACCATTTATCTCTTTGAACTAACAAAAAAAATGCATAAAAGGACTGTGGGTAAAAAAAAAATGGAATAGTGATTATTTAAATGGTATTCACACACCCTGCTCTTTTTGCTCACAATGGTTCTGAAGGTTTTAAGGAGACTCAATTATTAATGTACAGAACATTTGGGCTCCTTAGAGTACATAGTGGAACTGATAAAATATTAATACTGTTAGTTTTTCTGATTTGTGTCATTATTCTTCTTTTAACTGAGCTGGAGGATGAGTTTCTGAGTAAATTATTGATATCCTCATCTTGGAATGCTAAGTCCCCCTCCTCTGAGAAGTGTTCCCTAAGCTCCAGCCCCATTTTGGCCCATCTCTCTCTCTTCTCCATGTGTTTCCACTGTGCTCCTTAGCACCTCTGTGCTTATAAATGTACAGTCTCATACCCTAATGTGGTACTTGTTCAAGCACAGCCTATACAACAAATATGTTACAGTGTAGTTTATGAGTAATTTACACCGGAGTTGTCTTAGATACCTGTTAAAAGGAGCTATGTAGACCCCTGTGATATAAGACTCCCTGTGAATAGGGCAACTTGCTACCTGCAGCTCTCCTGGGCTCTTCCTATCATTTAGTGTCACTTTTAACAGTGGTTTGCTTAATTTTTTTTTACATATGTATGCAGTTCTCATTAGAGTGTAAGCTTCCCTCTAGGCAGAGATTGTGTTGGCACATATTAAGTTATTATATGGATCATTTTTGTCTAAATTCATGTAAGAGTTTTGGAGCCTTGGGGTGCCTGGGCGGCTCAGTCAGTGAAGTGTCCAATTCTTGGTTTCGGCTCAGGTTATGATCTCAGGGTCGTGGATCAAGCCCCACATCAGGCTCCACACTGGGCGTGGAGCCTGCTTGAGATTCTCTCTCTCCCTGTATCCCTTTCTCTCTCTCTCTCCTCCTCCCAAAAAAAAAAAAAAAAAAAAAAGAGTTTTGGAGCCTAAATTATGACCTGAATGTAAACATAATACAGTGAACTTTTGTTGAGTATGTGCTATGTGTCAACCACTTTTTAAAACCAATATTTAATAAATTAAATATATTAAATGTTTTAGGTGTATTAATTGGTTTAATCCTTTACATAACCATGTGATATAAATTTTTAAAAAATATTTTATTTATTTATTTGACAGAGAGAGACACAGCAAGAGAGGGAACACAAGCAGGGGGGGTGGGAGAAGCAGGCTTCCCACAGAGCGGGGAGCCCGATGCGGGGCTCGATCCCAGCACCCTGGGATCATGACCTGAGCCGAAGGCAGACACTTAACGACTGAGCCACCCAGGCACCCCCATATAATATAAATTTTATGAGAGGCAGTGCACCTTAGAACTTGAATGCATAAGCTCAGTTTTCCTGAATATGAATCCCAATTTTCCTGCTTGATTTTGTAGCTCTGGGAAAGTTACTTATTCTCTCTCTGTCTCATTATCTTCATCAAAATGGGGATAATAATAGTGCTTACCTCAGGGGTTAAAACAGTGAAAGAATTTAGAACAGGGCTTCACATATAGTGTTGGATGATTGTTAACTATTATTATTTTTACAGATGAGAAAACTAATGCACACACAAGTCATTTGCTACAAAGCTAGGAAGCAGTGGAGCTGGATTCCCAACTCCAGCAGCATGTCTCTGTGCTGTCCCTATGCTGGGCATGCTGCATGACCATCAGCCATTAGCTGTACCATAAAATCCCACTTGCTCAGGAGGGTTACAGGGATGGTATGAGTAACTTCTCAGCTGACTGAAAAGAACCACTCAATAATTTCTTATCAACATTATGGCTGTGGATCTTAGAGGATTTGCAGTAACCAAGTCACAGTAGCATCAAGATGGTTCTTCTCTACCAGGCTAGATTCCCTATCTACTGTGTTTATAACACTATGCTTGGCTTTGGGGAGTAGAGAGACATGAAAGAGATGTGAGGGATATCCTCGGCCTCCAACAATTTATAATGTATAATAGCATAGGGAAAATGACCCTGGTAGATCCATGGAGCAATTAAAGAACAGTGAAATCACAGCCTCAAGGCACTGGATGATTCATTAAGTCCCCAGATGAAAGATGTTGACAGGCAAATTCAGGGGAAAAGAGAAATTAATTTAGCTAGAGTGGTTTCTTGGTGAAGGTGGAATTTAAGGTCAACCTTGAAATATGGGGCTATGGGCGTAAGCAGTGTGAGAAGAAAAGTTTCTGGGACACGGGGAAGGGCTGACTCTTTAAGCCAGAAGTAACTGTTTTTCCTCCACTTTGGCTTCATCCTGTGTACAAATGCTAGCTTAATAGTCGTATTTATTTATCCTCCTGTTTGGTACAAAAACTTCCCAGTGTTCTAGCTTTCATCAAGTTTTAGGGAATGTGTCATTCTCTTTGTTATTGTTTTTGTTTTTTACTCAAGCATGGTGGAGTTCAAGTTCCCCAGTAAAACGCACAATGGCACTCTTGATGAGCCTTCAGAATTCTGTTTTTTCAGTAACATAAAAGGCCACAGAGCTCTTAAAGAAAGGTAGTAAATCTAAACAAATCCAAGGGTACAGAAAACTTCCTCAAACAACAGAAACCACCATTAATAATCTAATCCATGCACCTGTATATTATTTCTAATTACATTATTTACTTCATTTCACAGAGCTGGCATGGAAAAGTCATTTATATGCAAAATACCCAAGAAGGAAAAATTAAGAAAACACAGTTATGAAAAATAATGTGATAGAACTTTTTGAGTACACTTAAACATCTGTTTGAAAATGCCATCTTTTATTGCATCTATGAGAAGGAAATCTTTTTTTTTTTTTTGAACTGTTTGGCAGTAAATTAAGGAAAAGAAAATATCTGGTTCCAGGGCACCTGGATGGCTCAGTCGGTTGGGCATCTGACTCTTGGTTTCTGCTCAGGTCATGATCCCAGGGTCATGAGATTGTGCTGTGTGCTGGGCATGGGGCCTGTTTAATGTTCTCTTCCCCTCGCCCTCTGTCTCTCTCCACCTCACCCTCTGCCCCGCATTTGCTCATGCTCTCTGTCTCTAAAAAAAAAGAAAGAAAGAAAATATCTGGTTCCATTTACATTTAATTATAAAGAGACTAAGTTGTAACTTTGAAAGGTAAACACTGTTCTGGCATTTTTATTGTGAATGGATTTTATGGTGACTTAGTAAATGGCTCTGGTTTGAAAAGTGACCCCTTGCCCCCGAAAAAAGCTTATCCAAATTGACTGATTCAGTACAATGTCAGAATTTCCCAAGTTGGTTTCCTTAATCTTGCCTCTTTCTGTCATTGCTTATGTTACTGACATTTCCTAGTTGCAACAGAATCATCTGATATTTTACTGACTTGGTTTTAGCATAGCAACCCCTGGAAGTTAGAGTTGTCACAAGAATTCTTCATTAAATGAGGGCTGTGGTCTAGCTTTTAGTTAGAGGCTATTTCCACTCAGGACAGCTGTGGCCCACAGGGTTTTCAGTAGCCCATTAGCTGCCCCTTCTTTCTCAGACTGGAAGCCAACCAGAAATCTGGTTCTGCTGTTTTGTGTGCCAGTTTGGATTAAGGGCAGCCCAAACAAATAGAGCAGGGTGATAACACCATCAAACAGGCAAGTGCAGGTAGCTGTTCACAGCCAGAATTAGGTGGCGACATGTTCATTTCTCTTGCATCAGAAAAATATTTTAAGCCAGAAATCCATTTTGCTTCCATACTGTATGTATAAACTAAAATTCAAAGTATGATTTACAGAAGAGGGTATAACCTATAATGATAGAATGCTTGGAAAGGAAGTATGTACTTTCCAAAGCACTTATTATCTCACATTTTAATTATCATTAGGAATGACGATGATGCTAATAGTTCCTGGCTTTTATGGAGGACAGAACAGTGGCCAGACACTTTACATGCATCATCTCATTTTGTCCTCACGACACTATTATGAGGAAAGCATTCTTATCATGCCAATTTTCTAGATGTGAAAACTGAGACTCAGAGCAGTTGCCTAAGATCTCAGACAGCAAATGACGGGGTCCAATGAGAGTATGATTTTGGGGGGCACTTAGAGGGTACTTTTGCCCGCACATATCCATGCCCTTCCCATCCAGGCATTTTCCACTGCCAAAAATTCTACCATCAGAGAATCATTCTTTCAAATAATCAATAAACTGTTCTTCACTCAAACACAAGTAGTGGAACAAGCACCTTCCCATTCCAGTACATTTTGCCAGTGGCTTCCTCTTTCCTCATCCTCTATCTCCTTTGGCCCTAAAGGTTTTCTGGTCTGTGGTTGACACCTAGGCTAGATGCTCTTTAAAGGTGTAGGAGATCCTATACTGTTGGTGGGAATGTGAGCTGGTGTAGCCACTCTGGAGAACAGTATGGAGGTTCCTCAAAAAGTTGAAAATAGAGCTACCCTACAACCCAGCAATTGCCCCAAAGATACAAAGGTAGTGATCCGAAGGGGCACCCACACCCCAATGTTTATAGCAGCAATGTCCACAATAGCCAAACTATGGAAAGAGCCCAGATGTACATCAGTGGATGAATGGATATAGAAGATGTTGTGTATATATGTATGTGTGTGTGTGTGTGTATATATATATATATATATATATATATTATGCAGTGATCAAAAAATTGAAACCTTGCCATTTGAAACGACGTAGATGGAACTAGAGGGTATTATGCTAAGCAAAATAAGTCAATCAGAGAAAGACAATTATCATATGATCTCGCTGATATGAAGAATTTGAGAAACAAGACAGAGGATCATAGGGGAAGGGAGAGAAAAATGAAACAAGATGAAACCAGAGAGCGAGACAAACCATAAGAGACTCTTAATCTCTGGAAACAAACTGAAGGTTGCTTGGAGGGAAGGCGGGTGGGAGGGATGGGGTGGCTGGGTGATGGACATTGGGGAGGGTATGTGCTATGGTGAGCACTGTGAATTATGTAAGATTGATGAATCACAGACCTGTACCCCTGAAACAAATAATACATGATATGTTAATAAAAAAAGTATAGGGGAATAGGGGGAGAGATCATATGAACCTTTTTACAGAAGTAAAAGTCTTAAAACAAATATTCTCTGCTAATATAGTTGTTGATATTGGCGAGCATGTGAACAAAGATTTATCATGAATATAAGGGTTTCTTCATACCCTTGGAATCACACCACATGTTTACTTATTTATTCCACCAGCATTTATGGCTAATCTGTCTGACATCAGGAAACATTGCAGCCTATAGAGATAAAACAAATATTGCATATAACTGGGCTATACTGCTGATATATTTCCATAAAATACCAATACAAGAACTAGGTTAGAATAATCATGTAGCATACATATTTACTTTGGAAACTGCTTTCATATACATTGTCTCATTTTTGCTGATATAATAAGGACAACGTGGTATGGACTCCTTTTACAGGTGAGGAAACTGAGAGGTTTGATAACTTGCTCAGAGGTGGTAACTGGCTGAGCTGGGACTTCCACTCTGATTAAAATCCAGTTTGTCATGATCTTTCCACTGTGCTGTATCATGAGGCCTCCTGGCACTTGCTGAGCACTTAAGACTCATTCTATCTAGAAGTATAGACCTGATTCCATGAAAAGTGCTGTCACCTCACAGCCAACGATGGGGATGTCCTGGTCCCCAGTGAGGAAGTGTGACCTACGTCTAGTCTGGTGCCAATGTGGAGTTTTCCTCCAGTGTGGGGATCCTTTGGTCCCCTGGTGATGGTGGTGTGCATCAGCCCCGAGGAGCACTGTGGCACCTGGTGGGGGATATCACATAACTGACATACAGGGCTAAGGACAAAATTAGGCCAAATTATACTTTTGGATTTTAGCTGGAAAGCTCCGGATATAATTGAATAGAACAAAATATATATTTGTATTGACACACACAGGTGTTTTCTATGGCACTCTTTGAATTGTAAGTGATAGTAATAACAAGAAAGTCATTTTGCTAATGGACATAAGGCTATTTTCTCATGTCTTATCTATTTAAATTATCTTCCCATCACTGTGAAATAGATTAAGGGCTGTATTAGTTACATATTTGAACTACATTGTTTCAACTTTTTAAAATAAATACAATTATTCTTTAAATACAATAGAACTTTATATTTTAAAAATTATTTTTGTGTTTTACATTGCTGTTATACTTCAACTCTAACAAAGCATTTTTTGTTTACTTAGAACTTATGAAAGCAACAGAGTAACCGTGTGCCTGCAATTATTTGGGTAAATGAAACACAAGTTCAAATGGAAAGGTAGCAGATAAAAAGGTGTTGTGGTATGATTATGATAATTCGCATAATCAGGATCTGAGACTGAGCATCATTTCATCTATCACCATAAGTTATTGCCCATACATGCTAAAGCAATGGATCTACTGTTGTACTTGTCTCATTCAACAGATTTTGACTGAATACATTACATATGCGAGCACTGATCTAAGCTCTTGGGATTCAACAGTGAACAAAACAGACAAAGTCACTGCCCTGATGAAATTTACAATCTAGTAGAGGAAGACAAATAACATGAAACTCACATAAAAAATAAATATGGGCAACAATATAAACCCAGATGCCCAAGACAGCCCTAGTATATACTTATTATTATTGAGTTCCATCCAGTTTAACATATTTATAAGATTTTATTTTTCATTTTTATATATTTTTAATTTTTAAATTATTTTTTGAAATAATTTTAGATTCACAGGCGGTAACAAAGTTAGTTCAGAAAGGACTTAAGTACCCTTCACTTGGTTTCCTCCAATGGTTACAACATATACAATTAGAGTAGAATATCAAAATGAGGAATTTTATATTGGTACATTGTGCATATATATCTCTTATTACATGTTGAGATTACTGTGAACACCTCTGCAACCAACATAGAGAGTATTCTTTCAACACAAAGATGTCCCTTTGCTACCCCTTTATAGTCATATGTACCCTTCTCTTCTACACAGTCACTAACTCCTGGCAACCAAGGATATGTTTTGCATTACTAGCTCATCATTCAAGAATTTTATAGAAATGGAAGCATACAGTTTTGGGTTCTTGAAATTGACTTTTTTTTTTCACTCAGCAGCAGAATGCCCTTGAGATTTATCCAAGTTGTGTGTATCAATAGTTCATTTCTTTTTTATTGCTAAGTAGCATTCAATGGTATAAATGTACCAGTTTGTTTAACCATTCACCCACTGAAGCACATTTTAGTTGTTTCCAGGTTTTGGCTATTACAAAGTTGCATTTGTACATTCATGTATGGACTTTTCTGTGGGCATAAGTTTTCAGTTCTCTGGGATAAATACAGCTGCTGAGTCTTATGGTAGTTCCCTGTTTATTTTTATAAAGAAGTGCCAATGTGTTTTCCAGAATGGCTGTTCCATTTACATTCCTACCAGCATTGTTGACAGATTGTTTCTCTGCATCCTCATCAGCATTTAGTATTGTCATTATTTTTTTTATTTTAGCATTTCTTTCATGTGTGTGCTACAATATTAATTATTAAAGTATAATGTCCTACTGTAGAATAATCGTTTCACTTTTGATACAAAGCAAGGTGTGAAGTAAAGAGAATAGAAAGTGAAAGAAAAGATATAATATTTTATGAGTAGACTTGCCAACTGAACACTGCTAAAAGCTTTTCTATATGAAATATATATGTAATCAAACTGACAGAAGAATTACTGAAACAGGAAAAAGAAATGTGTGGTATTGAGTAATTTAAGTATAGAGCAGTGAGGCCTTAGTGTTGATAGGTCTTTAGGATGAATGCACCTGTCATCATTAATGTTCTGCATATGTGAAGTCAAGGCTATAGGAATCATTTATTATTATTTTTTTAATATGAAGGTGCTTCACTGATCAGTAGTACAGCCATAAATATATTTTATTTGTTCCTGGAGTCCCTAGGGAGACCCATCAAGATTGATAGAAATATTTGGGACATGTTGTATTTGGATTTGAATTAAGTATTGGGATCCAGAGAGACCTTTGTCTGATAGTAGTAAGTAAACAGAACCATTAAACTGTGTAACATCAGCTCAGTGGACACAGGTATATTTTTGAACCACCAAATAATAACTAACACTGACGTGGTGCTGTGTGAAACCAAGGGAACAAGGGGCATGCTCTGGCTTTGGGGACTTTATAATCTAATGGAACCTGGATGTTTGTTTTTTAAAATTTGCTGTTAAGGAATTACTCTCTGAAAAAATTGTAATGGCCCATTTTCTCAGAACATGAATTTTAAAGCACTGATTTTACTCTCTTTGCTATTTACCTTTTGCAGTGCCTTCCTCTTAAAGAATTTTTTAAAAAAAGAAATATAGTCCTGTAGGAGATGCAAAAATGGATAAAACAGTTCTCACTCTCACCTAGTTTATAATCTACAGAATTTAAAACTTGCCCATTTACAATTGTACTATACAGTGAAATGTAACATCCAAATTAGAAAGGTAGAAATAAAGTGACAAAGGAGTCCAGAGGAAGGAGGAATTGCTTTTGGCTGGGGTGAATAGAAGGATTTGATGCAGGAAGCAGCAATGGAATTGGGACTTGAAACCCAACAGGTTTTGGATAGGCAGAAGTGAAAATGTAGAATATTCTAGTTAAAAAGAACAGCAAACACCAAAACAAATGGGTGATGTTACCCACAAGAGACTGACCAAAATAATATCTTATCTCCTATTCTCAGAAGTTTCCAAAATTTTCATTCTTTGCTTTCAAGTATCCTAAGCTAATTGTCCTCAGTTTAGTGGTCAAAAATACTATTTCTAAGCATTAGAGACTCTACCTGTACTCCACAGTCTGTTTTATAGATAGACTCTGCCATGTCAGGAAAACATATGCAGGATATGCCACATATATTTGCTCTTTTAGAAAATTGCTATTCAGGGGACCATTTAATCCTCCACTGAAGAGAAAATCCATAATCCTTTTTGTGCTCGGCATGGCAGTTGAGGTGGTGTAATGTCCATAAAATATGCTCTACTTAAAACCAGTGATTTCAAAGCTACACTTAAAAAGACAGAGTGTATTTTTCAAGTATCATAGAATAGCCTTGGTTCCCTATTCTTTTGGAACCCAAAGAGAAAGTAGTGTCTTTTAGCATCTCTTTAAATAATCAGTTTTATGATGTTCGCCAGAGTGTCTTTTTTCTCAGATCCAATTCCAAAATACTTTCCTGACTTTAATGACTAACCAAGTGGGAGAGGAAAACTTAAATTAAACTGGCCTTGACCAAATCCTGAGGCAAGCCATTTTTCATGGATTGCTCATCTTAGAAGCTCCATATCTCATTGTCAACAAAGTCTGCTTACACTGTAAACTGGGCATTCCATTTTTTTCTAACAACTAGCTTTTTTTAAAAAACAAAACAGAACAAAACCAAAACATGTTATTACTGCTACTGTTAATTAGTCTGTGTTTTATTTGGTGACTGCCCTGAGGATTCTTCAATTTGAGAGTTTTTTAATATGAAATATCTGTTTTCTTCCAAGTAAGGACAAGAAATTGATTTTTTTTTAGACTTTGAAAATAGATTGAAGTGCATGTATATACGTATGCACCTCTGACAGCGTCTAATTTTTCTTTGTGATTTTTTTGTGTAACCCAACTGCCATTTTCTTCAGATTTAAAGATGGCACCAAGGTGAAGGCAGGGCTTTATTATGCTCTAAAGCAGGTGACAGAGGAAGAGGGTCTAAAGAACAGCATAGAGAAGACTTGAGAGGTAGGGACACACAGTGTATTTTACTCCCAGGGGATAGAAAGGAGGGATTACCACCCACCTCACACCCTTATAAAACATCTTTCTCCCAAATTAAGATATAAGTAGAAGCTCATTTTATGAGATGGTTTTCTCTAGTTTACAATGGAATGATGTGGCTCTTTAGCACAGCCGACATGCTTAAAAGATAGAAGTAGAGGTTATTTCCCCCCGCAAAGTTCAACTACTATCCAGACACAAATTAAGAGAGTAAGATGTGGTAAAAGCTGGACTAATAGGCCACTGTAGGCACTTAATTTTGTTGCAAGTAAATGTGAAAAAATTGGAAGTATCTGGATAACATCGAAAGCTTGATCATTTTAACTTACAGATATTTCTATGTGCAAATTAAAATTCCAAATAAATAAACAGATGCATTGTTATGCATGTGTAAAATCTACACTATCCCTCACTTAAAAAAAAAAAAAGAGAATTCTTGAAGCATGGAGGCTGACATAAATTTTGCCTGGGAGCCAATTCACCAATTTTACCATTTCTGTCACCTTCTACTCTTGAGAAACACAGAGTCTCAGCAGCTTGTAAAGTCTAGCCTATTCTTGAAGCATGGAGGCTGACATAAATTTTGCCTGGGAGCCAATTCACCAATTTTACCGTTTCTGTCACCTTCTACTCTTTAGAAACACAGAGTCTGAGCAGCTTGTAAAGTCCAGCCTATTCTAGTCCTGAATCTCCACCATGATGTCACCCCCCACCCTCCAACCTCAGCCAGAATGCAACCTATTTTCCATTAGATAAAAGTTAACTCATGCATCAAAAGGTAGCAAGATATTAATATGCCTACCCTAAATCTAACCCTAACCCTAGATTTGAGAAAGTGGCTTCCTGAACACATGATAAGAAAAACTGAGAAGCAGCCTAGATAACCGGGAGAAGACCCCAAACATTTAAGAATTGGTAGTATTTCTGAAAATGGGTGTGAGGGTAGATATTTTTTAAAAAGGTATTAATGTGTCATGCCTCTCACTTACTGATTCATTCAGTAGGTAATGAAAGAAGGTACTGGATTATATGCGGGCAATGCAAAGATGAACACAACATGCTTCTTGTACTCAGGGAGCATACATGAAGGTGGGCCATTTTTTCACAACTTTGCCTTTTGGAACATTTCAAACCTACAAAAATCCTTTACCTAGATTTACTAATTGTTAACATTGCACTATACTTGCTTTCTTTTCCTCACTGTATCGTGAGAAATATATATACTTTTCTTTTTAGGGTAGGGAGAGCACTATTTTTTTATTTATTTACTTTTAAAGATTTTATTTATTTTTTTGACAGAGAGAGACATAGCGAGAGCAGGAACACAAGCAGGGGGAGTGGGAGAGGGAGAAGCAGGCTTCCCGCAGAGCAGGGAGCCCAATGTGGGACTCGATCCCCGGATCCTGGGACCATGACCTGAGCCGAAGGCAGACGCTTAACGACTGAGCCACCCAGGCGCCCAGGAGAGCACTATTTAAAAGTAAGTTTCAGATATCAAATGTTGGGCATTTAAACAAGTAAGCCCAGTAAGTTTGGAGGGGCTTCAGCAGAAACCCATATAAAATATAGTTACAGGGAAAAAAGAGGAAATCAGGAAATTCTTCATAAGATTATTTTCCAGGTATATAAGGGGTGGATAGGAAAAACATACATATACTAAGGCCCCAGGGCCAACACAGTATGGAGCATTAGGATAGATATAAATAGTTTTTAATGGCTGGACCATGGGCTAGGAAGAAGGGGTTTGGAAAAAGTGTCATGGGAAAGACAGGATGGACAGGTAGGCAATGATCAGATCAAGGAGGGCCAGATATGCCATAGAAAGTAAGTTTCTCTTTATCTTATGGTTGATGAATAATCACTGACAAGTGTTAGGCAGGGGGAGACCTGATTTGTGCACTATTAACCAGAACTTTATAGAGAAAATGTCTAAAGTTAGAAAAACTACTGTAAGGGAGAGCTTTTAAGAGCCTTAATAACTCACCCATGAATAGATGTCCTATTTTCCATCCCCAGAAGAATGGATATGTGGAAATGTGCTTCGTAAACATGGTTGTACATCAGAATCAGGTGAGGAAATTTTAAGAAACAGAGATTTCTAGTTTGTTTTTGTTTTGTTTTGTTTTTTAACTCCAAATCTATTGAGTCAGAATCCTCTGAAGTGGGACCTGGGAATCTGTATTTTAAAAATCTCCCCCATGTGGTGCTGGTACAAACTGTTCACTGCCTGGAGTTTGGGATCACTGACCTATAGAGAGAAGACAGGGAGAATAAGTAGCAGGGGTCTTTGCAAAGGGCTGGTCAGTGCCCAGGACAACTGTACCAAATGCTAGGGGAATATGGTTTTGCATAAGCCTTCATTGTTCAAGTCACCATGTCATTTATCTGTTTGTGTCCTTGGAAAGTATCACAAAGTCAGGTACAAGGTAAGGGCTCCACAAATATCTGACAAATGAATGAGCTTTGCTTAGCCCTAATGGTAGCAAAGGAGATGGCTGGCACTATGGTTGTATATCTTTGGCCAAAATATTCTAAAAATATCAATTTATTAAAATAAATGATATAGGTACCTGAAGCCCAGGTATTTAATCGGACTTTTCAGCAATTCTATTTTTTTTAAATCAAGACTCAGCCATTTAAAAAAAAAAAGACTCAGCCATTTTGATAAAATATCTGCTTTCAGAAAAAACAGAATATAGGAGATGACATCAGTCGCCTTGTGAACACTGCCACACTGAGATTTTATGGGCTAAACTAAGAAAATGTATTCCCTGGTACTCCTTCTGAATCAGTTATCATCACTGTGTGATTGTAACAGATAATCTAAGTGATGACAGGTAGAGATAATAATGGGAGTTAATTCAGACATATATTAAGTAATGGAGATAGGAAAAAATATTTAAAAACTAAACTTGACAGTCATCCCATAATGTTTATTTCAAGTGTTTTGAAATAAGTGTTATGAAACATGTTATCTTACTTGGCAAAAGCAGAGATAGTATCACTGAATAATCATTAGCTGACATTTCATTACCAATGTCAAAACCAAGATTCTTGTTAGATGTTAAAAAAAATTTTAAGTCTTTCATTTCTAACCCTCAACTACTTGAAAAGTCTTATTTAGGCATTGTGAATATGGGGAGGGGCTGAATGGGCCGTCCAAAAGTGGATGTTGGGAACAGACCTAATCTTCAGGAATTAATAATTCAATCTGTTCAAAATCCATATCCCAGAGTAATATGCATTTTAAAGTAGCGAAATAATGATACTGATCAGGTACAGTTCTTTTGTTAACTCTCAATTCAAGAACAGAAATGATTTTAAGATTTTAATTTGGTGCACATATTCATTAAGTAATTTTGTTTTGGAGAAGCCATGAAAAATGTGAACTAAATTTCTAAATGTGTTTATTTGTGTAAGTAGGAGAATCAAGCATGGCCAGAATCAGGAACACAGTAATGCTGTTAAAGCTGTCTCTCCATCTTTTGGACAAGCTGTCTATACATAGCTGGTAGGATGGCCACTCAGTTACATCAGCCTCATGTCCTACCAACTTAGTAACTCAGGTGAAAAGCCTTTCTAGAAAGCTCCAGCAGAAATTTTGGAGGAGTTGGATATTCTAGGCTTGGATCATCTTCCATCCCTGATCAATCACATTTTGATCCTTGAGCCAAACAACCAATCCACAGCTGGGATAGAAAACTCTTATGGGCTAGCCTTATGTCATTGCCTTCCCTTGTTAATGGCTGAGGAGAAGTTTTGGCCCTTGCCAAAGTCACATGTCATGGATTTTTCACAAGAAAGAAGGGTTCTATTGAAGGGAAGAAAAGGTCTATTCTATTGGTGAAAAAGAAAGAATCAAAAAGCCCACTATAGTGGCTTAACTTTCGCATTAGTGTTTGTGTGCCTAGGAAAGGAAGTACAGTATTCAATGGCAAAAACAGATTTTGCTCTATCAAGTGAGAAAAAAATGCATTTCTTCAATAGTATAAACAGTGGTTCTATTTCTGTATTATAATAAGATCTTAAATATTATAAGCCTCTCACCAACCCCAAATTTAATATTAAATCCTTGTATGAAATGTGGTAGAAAATAAAGTTAAACATTTCACATACAAAATGTCTAGATTTCAGCTACTTCTTGTACCTTGGAAGTTGTAGAGACTCAATAAATGTTGAGCAAATTAATGAATTATTGTACTGCAGAACCATAGAATTCAGTGGGACCATAGGAATCATCTAGTTAATCTCTTAGATGGATATGGACTTCCCCTACAATATCCTCAGAGTGGTTATTGAACCATTATTTGAACACTTGCCTATGAAAATCCCCGACATTTTCCTCTCAAGGGAGTTTGTTGCCTTATACTAACATCTGAAAGTGATTAGAAGCCAATAACATTGAACAAAGAAGTATTTACATTGTTTGTTTACTTTCTTTTCTCCTCCCACTCCCATGCATGTAAGATGCCAGTAACAAATTACTATTGAATGATGTCTCAAGTACTATTACCTGCCAATGAAACTCAAATGAACAAGCTGGCCTTTGTTCAGGGAAATCTAGGGAGAATTCTGGCCAAGGAATTGATGGAGGGGAGACAGAGAAGGAGGTCATGGGGCATTCTTTCAGGTACAAGCCCCTCAAGGGCGCATTGGAGCTGCAGTAATGCTGGTACTGGGTAGTGGACACCTATGCCAAAGCTACGCCTGCCTTGTGGCTGATAGACGTGTGTCTTCACCAGGATTACAGAGAAGAGGGACATGAGGTGCTGCCTCATGTGAAAGGTAGGAATACACAAAGTACCTCAGAGAGGTAGTTTATATTAAGAAACACACACAGTATTGAAGTAGGTGTAGGGATAGTAAGCACACATCCCATACCTCTTGCATTATGATTTGTTACCTCTGGTAACAAAGGTTGTTAGAATACAATGTGTTGTTCATTGCAATATGACTTTGTTGTTATTTTTCCATAGATAAATCACATATGAATCTCTAAATACATCCCACTTTTGGATTAACTTGCTTTTGTTCTATTCCTGGCTTGAATAGAATACCCTAAGATCTTCTCTGAATTTTGGTAAGTTTGGTAATTTCAAAACTCTCAAGAAACCAAAGGAAATTTTGTGGCTCTTAAGACTAAATTTTATACTCTTCTTTACTTCAGAGGTATTTTCGATTACCTGATAGGACAAGGTATGGTGTCAAGAAAACTTCAGAAAATCAACATTCAGATCTCATCTGTAAAATAGAAATTTCAGTTGGCATCTTCATCCTGCCTCTGAGATGGTATGACTAATAACAGAAGTGCTTGGCAGTAAAATTAGAATTAGATTGACAGTAAACCCAAATAGTTATTGATGCAAAGACTTATATTTAAACACAGTTCACCTATCAGGAAATGGCTATTATTCTTAAAAATTGGTCATTAGTATGAATGATGAGTTTTGAAACCAGTTTGTTAGGACAATTATTAGCATTAGTAGAAATGGCAGAACATGACTGTAAACATTGATTTAGAATACATTTGATATCAGAATTGGCAATGTGGTTGCAGTAAAGACAGAACATGTTTGCTTTCACATATGTTTACTTTGTTTTAGTAAGGGATGCCCCAGAGATGCATAAAAAGGAGTTTGTTGATGTCTTCCTAGTCACCAATACAGTTCTCTGCTCAAAGGAAGTACAGATCCCAGAATACAACATTTTATTCTTACTTAAACATGGATTTCAGAAACTAATGGAGTTAATTTGATAAGGTTGTTGGATTTACTATGAAACCCAAAATGCTAAGACTTGAACTTCATGTAACATAGACTTTTGTCAAGTTTCCTACATTTCTACATTCATTTTAAGTAATGAATGTTTGTATTATCCATCTCATGTGTGATACGAGCATGTGTGATACAATGAATTGTTTACATACATAAAAGTATTCCACCATAAGGAAAGAGTATAAAATTTAAGGACAAAATGAGTGATTGAAAATTTTTCTGAAAAAACAATTTTTTATAAAATATATTCTAACATATATGTGTCTTTGAGGTGCATTACTATTATTTAAACTCAGATGAAAATATTTTATGTTTTGAACTTTTATCAATCCTGAAATTATTATTCCAGGCTATAGTGATTGACATGACATGTAGCCACTTCAAATCAGAAATAGCTTTTTGTTTCCTATTTGGGATATGGGGTCATTTTATTTATTACTACTAGGACCTCAGTATGTTGTTTATCCAGTGGTTTTAAATACATAAAAACAATCCCAGTAAGAAGGTACACATAAACATAATTAAAGTAATAGCTAACATTTATTGAATGCTTACTGTATACCAAGGCACTGTGCTAAGAATTTCCATGGATTATTTCCTTTAATCTTCCCAAAACCTTATAAGGCAGCTATCACTATTGTTCCCATTCTGTAACAGCCTGACTTGAGAAAAAATAACTTGTAAAACATGCAGAGCTAAGAGTAGTCAGAATGTGGGCCCCAGATTCTGTGTCTGAATCACTTTTACACTGTATATCATACATCACAAAGGAAACATTATTACTGTTTTGTAATGTAGCCATTTGAGGCAAATTCATCTCCACCACTGGCAAAACACCTCCATGTGCATGTTGGTGTTAAAATATCATCTACACAGAGGAAAGACTAGACATAACCTCAAAATCTTTGTCACAAGCAAAATTTGTTCCTTCTTTGTGAGAAGAAAAATTTTAAATTTCATCAAGAAATGTTAACATACACAGACAAAAATATCAGGGCAATTCAATCCAGAAGCAAGCACTAAGCAAAAAAGATTTTTATACCATTTTCCAGATTGGCTTACTGCATAAATCAAATTATCTGAGTAATTGCTCAACTGTTCACTTACTTGGCAACCCATACTTCATAGCTATTGTGATTCCACAAGAAACGTATCAAGTACTCTGTGTGTTTGTGAGATGTATCATTTTGATGTGTTTGTGATGCTTTCTGGGAGCTTCACCTCATCCATTCAACTGTCCTTCCTGGTCTCAATCTTCTTGCTTCAAACTCTGGCATGACTGGCATCTTCCTGGCTTTGTTAATTCTCCTGTTTCTGCCTCTCTTTCCCGAGGCTTCTCCATTTACAGATGTTTTGCAATCCAGCATATCTCTTCTGACTTTATACCTCCTTCTCCAACCTTTTCTGTTCAACCCTGTGATTTTTGTCAGCCAAAGTGGCTCCCCTTTTCTTACCTTCCACAAAAAGTGCAACCACGAGGCTGGAAATGTGGAAGTGATTTCTTATCACTGGGAATGTATTGATTACACAGTTCTTCAGCACAGAGCATCTCTGGTGCTCCTTGCTCTCTTTGCTGCTGTACATTGGTACAGTTAGGCACCCCCCAGTCCCTACTCATCCCCTGCTTCCTCTATCACACTGTCAAACTGTGCTTCCCAGATCCCTGGTTGTTTAGAGACATAGTGTCAGAGATCCATGAATGCCTAAAATAATTTCAAAAAAATTTTTAAAGTTTTTATTTGTTTATTTGAGAGAGAGAGAAAGAGAGAGTGAGTGAGAGAGGGAACACAAGCAGGGGAAGTGGGAAAGGGAGAGGGAGAGGCAGACTTCCCACTGAGCCGGGAGCCCAACGAGGGACTCCATCTCAGAAGCCTGGGATCATGACCTGAGCCAAAGGCAGACACTTAACTGACTGAGCCACCCGGGTACCCCTGGTTTCAAATTTTTGATAATTATTTTAAAATATTTAATATAAGCTGCCAAATTTCAAAGCTTATACTAGTGTTTGTGTTTTTTATTTCATTGGTTCCAACGGAGGGGCAGTTTGACTTTTCTGGTGTTTTCTCAAATTGGGAGTCCACAGACTTGTTCTCTGAGTTTCTGAATTCTCGAGATTGAGAAACACTGCTCTACTGTGCTGAAATGGGCCTGGATAAATGAGTAACCACTCAGGCCTAGCTACTGATTCCTCATACATCAATTGCGTTTGTAATCCCTGTGAACCTTGCACTCTTGTACACACTGAGAATGTAAAAAGTTTCTGTCTTCAAGGGTTAGTGGGGAAGTCAGATACATAAAAAGACAATTTTAATATATTGTGATAATGCTAGTCAGTTGGTACTAACTTTCAGAAGAACAACTTAGCTGTTGGCATCAAGAGCCTTGAAAATGTGGGATAATACTTGACCTAATCATTCTAATCTTCAGAATTTGTTCTATGGAGAGAACCACAAAGATTTATATGAAAGGATCAGGAAGTCAAATGAAATGAGAATTGTTGGAATTAGCTCAGCCCAATATTACTTGTAATAGTTAAAAATGGAGCCCAGAATTAATATTTATAAGAGGGGAATACGTCCATAAATTATGGCCTTATTGATGGGATATTAAACAGCCACTACAAATAACATTTCTACAAAATATTGAAAAAGAAATTATTCATAATATAATGTGAAGCAGAAAAACAGCACAGCTGCAGTACCAGAGGTCAGCAAACTCTCTGGTAAGGGGTCAGATAGTAAATATTTGAAGCTTTGTGGGTCATATTACTATGTGAGTTACAACTATTCAAACTCTGCTATGGTAGTGTGAAAGCAGCCATAGACAATCCATAAACAAATGGATTTTGTTCCAATAAACATGGTTGTATTGCAATAAAAATTTATGGAAACTGAAATTTGAGTTTTGTATAATTTCCATGTATCATGAAATAGTATTTTTTGAAATTTTGTTTTAAAACTACTTAAAGTAAATGTAAAATGTAAATGTAAAACAATGTAGAAACAATTCTTAGCTTGTAGACCATACAAAAACAGATTACAGCCTGGATTTGGATGGGGGGCCAAATTGCTGCTCCCCGATCTATACCATATGATTCTAATTGTGTGTGTGTGTGTGTGTGTGTGTGTGTGTGTGTGTAAAGCCATATGAATATTAATGGTGGTTATCTCTGGAGTGTGTTTATAAGGAATTTATGTTTTTTTAAATTTTTTCTATTTTCCCCATTTTTAATATGAAATTACATTATTTTCATAATCGGAAAAATAAAAAAATAATTTGGTATAATTGTTATACTAGTAGAAAGCACTTTTATTTATTTGTTTATTCATTTATTTATTTATTTTAGAGAGAGAGAGAGCATGAGTGGGGAGAAGGGAAGAGGGGAATGGAGAGGGACAAGCAGACTCTGAGTTGAGTGAAAGCTCGGTCTCATGACCCTGAGATCATGACCTGAGCGAATACTAAGAATCAGATGCTTAACTGACTGAGCCACACAAGCACCCCAGTGGAAATCACTTTAAAGGGGCAAATACAGGGCACTAGATGGTTCAGTTGGTTGAGGAGCAACTCTTAGTTTTGGCTGGGGTCATGATCTGAGGGTCATGGGATCGAGCCCCACATAGGGCTCCATGCTCAGCATGGAGTCTGCTTATCCCTCTCCCTCTGCTTCTCCCCCCACTCACTCTCTCTTTCAAAAAAAATAGGTAAAATCTTTAAAAATAAATAAATAAATAAATAAATAAATAGGCAAATACCCCAGACCCAAGGAGGTTGGGGGTGAGGGAAGACTTGCCGAAAGAGTCAACCCCTGAGCAGTTGTATTGAAGGATGATGAAGAATTACTCAGGCATAGATGAATCACAGGAGTGGGAAGGGAAAGTGGAGGCAGGAAGGGAGAGCATTCTAGTGTGGAACATGAAGACTAGAACATGGGAGAATCAGGGAACCACAGAAAGTTCAGAGAGCTGGAAAGCAGTGTGAGAGAATGAACAGAAACAAGATTAAATAAAGAATCAAGCTCTGAAAGTTTTAAACGCTCTGCTTAAACTTTGAATTTTATCTTAAAATCAATTGGAAGCCACTGAAAACTTCATGAGTTGCTGAGTGACATGATCATATTTCTGATATAGAAAGACCTGCGTGGCCTCAGGACAGAGAATGGATTAGCTAAGAGTGAACCTGGAGACAGAAGGACAAGCTGAGAGGCTATTGTAGAAATTCAGGTGAGAAGTGACGAAAGACTAAACAGAGATGAGGGGTAGAAGTAGAAGGAGAAGAAGATTTGAATGATATGTAAGAGGTTGACTCAATAGGTCTTTGGAACTGATCACATCTTGGGATGGAAGGACATGTGGGGCAGAGAAGAATAAATAACAGATGTCTTCCTTTTTTTGTGCTCCTGAAAGCCAGGTGAGTAGGAGATTTGGTGGATAAGATCACATGATCAGTTTTAGATTTTCTTTTTTTTTAAAGTGCCCCTGGCTGACACAATGTAGACAAGATTGATTCATTACTCATTGTTTTTTCAATTAAGATATAGTTGACATATAATAGTATATTAGTTTCAGGTGTACAACACAGTGATTTGCCAATTATATACATTATGATATGCTCACCATGAGAAGTGTGCTTACGATGTGTCACTACACAAAATTATTGTACTTTGCATCCTTGTGGCTTATACATTTTATAACTGGAAGTTTGTACCTCTTAATTCCCATCACCTCTTTTGCCCATCCCCCCACCCTCCTCCTCTCTGACAACCACTAGTTTGTTCTCTGTATTTATGAGTCTGTTTATTTTTTGTTTGTTCCTTTTTTAAAAGATTTTTTATTTATTTTTATTTACTTATTTGAGAGAGAGAGCAGAGATAGTGACAGAGATAGCAGGAGAGAGCACAGGCAGGGAGGAGAGGGAGAAGCAGGCTCCCCACTGAGCAGGGAGCCCAACGTGGGGCTTGATCCCAGGACCCTGAGATCATGACCTGAGCCGAAGGCGGATGCTTAACTGACTGAGCCACCCAGGCGCCCCCATTTGTTTTGTATTTTAGATTGTACATCTGAGGAAATCATATGGTATTTGTCTTTCTCTGACTTATTTCACTTAGCATAATAACCTCTAAGTCCATCCATGTTGTTGTGAATGGAAGAATATCATTCTTTTTTATGGCTGAATAATATTCCATTATGTATATATACCACATCTTTATTCATCTATTGGTGGACACTTAGGTTGCTTCCATATCTTGACTATTGTAAATAATGCTGCAGTGAACATAGGGGTGCATATATCTTTTCAAATTCGTGTTTTCATTTTTCTCAGGTAAATACCAAGAAGTAGAATTACTAGATTGTCTGGTATTTCTGTTTTTAGTTTCTTGAGGAACCTACATACTGTTTTCCATAGTGGCTGCACCAATTTACATTCCCACCAGCAGTGCATGAGAGTTCCTTTCCTCTGCATCTTCACAAACACATTATTTGTCTTCTTGATACTAGCCATTCTGACAGGTGTGAAGTGATACCTTATTGTGGTATTGATTTGCATTTCTCTGATGAATGATGTTGTTGAGCATCTTCTCATGTGTCTGTTGACCATCTGTATGTCTTTGGAAAAATGTCTATTCAGATTCTCTGCCTGTTTTTTAATTGGATTATTTGTAGTTTTGGTGTTGAGTTGTATGCATTCTTTATATATTTTGGATATTAGCCCCTTATCAGATATATCATTTGTAAATATTCTCTCGCATTCAGTAGGTTTCCTTTTCATTCAGTTTTAGATGTTTTGAGTTTGAGGTAGTTGTTGGATATTTAGGTGAAGATTTTCAGTAGAGTTTAAAAATCAGAAGAAATAAATTATATAAACAGTGGTTGTTGTTATAACAGCTTATACATTCACTTGCAAAGAGGTATTGAGCAATGATTCTTTTTCTCTTCTACCTTCCACCCATGTATTATATTGAGACACAATCTAATCAATACTGATGGCTCATTGTGATAGTCCATCCGAACTTTGGGATCACTTGCCTTCTGTCCACAAGACCACATTTAAGTTCTGGAAGAAGTTAAGTATAGTTTGAAAAGTCACACAAATATTTTGATATAATATCCCCAGCTCAGGCCTGATACCTACTTGCTAAGTGAGAAGAAAAGAGTAAGGACCACGGTCTCCTGAAACACCTAGACATTTAAAATTAGTCAGGGAAAGTGGACTTGTAAGGGAGAAACAAAGCACAGAAGGAAAATCTGAGTGCAGTAGTAGCCAATGGAAGAAAAAATATTTAAGGCGCACGTAACAGTATTAATCACAAAAAAGTAAATGAGGATTGTTGGCATTGACAAATGTGAAGTCCCTGTGGAACTATACAAGAATATTTCAGTAAGTTGGCAGGGATGAAAGCCACTCAGAGGTGAGTTGAGAAGTGGGTGGGTATTAAGAAAAAGCTGGAGTATCAAAGAAAAGAAAACAATACAATCATAACTGGATGTCCCCTCCTCAGTCTTTCATATCTGCTACCACAGTTTGTATGACTTGATTAAGAGATGCTTGGAAAATTCTTGCTGAATGGGTGAGAGCATGGATGAGTGAATACATTCTTGAATAACTTCAGGTTCCATTAGGTATTATCTTCTCTGAACCATAACAGTCATTGAGAATATTATTGTATTGTTGTTGAACAAGTGACAGTTTGGTTTTAGCTTTAAGGGAGAATAAAGAGCACTCTTTCCATTCAAGTTAACTACTTTCTACAGTGCCCTGTTGACTGAGGATGTTATAAGTACCTTAGGGATAATATGTAAATCTTTAAGCTATAAAGCACTGTATAAACATTATTTATATTGCAATATTACTACTGCATTGATAAATAAGACAAGCCAAAACGAGTTTTCTTCCCTTTTAAGTGTGTTTTCAGATACTAATTTATCTTTTTACCTCAAGGTTTTTGATAGTCTTCATTGTGGAAGAGCTATTTCTATCTTTAGACAAGAAGTCCATCTATAGCCAGTAGCAACCAAGAGAGGCAGTTAGAGAGATGGAGTGAAGGTCGGAGCTGCATCGGCTGACTTCAGGTGTCAGAATTATATCCTCAGGGTTTCCTGGGTTTCACTTGTACAGTAAATAAACTCCATGACATTTTTACAGGAACTCTTCGGGTCTAAATAAGAAGTGAGAGATGGAGAAGACTTGCAGTGTATTGTCAGGGGTTTTCCCACTGTTGAAAATGCTGAGGGGTGGCATTTTAGGGAATAAAGGGACAAATTAATTTTGGTCTAGTCTAAGAACAGTTAGAGAGAGAGAGAGAGCGAGAACACGAAAGAGAAAGCATGAGCGGGCAGAGGGAGAGGGAGAAGCAGATTCCCCAATGAGCAGGGAGCCCAATGTGGGGCTGGATCCCAGGACCCTGAGATGATGACCTGAGCTGAAGGCAGATGCCTATCCGACTGAGCCACCCAGGTGCCCCAGCTAGAAGGAATAAGGTGAAATGATTTTCAAGAGAAAGTGAAAGAGGTGCGCCTGGTAAGCATCTGCCTTCAGCTCAGGTCATGATCCCAGGGTCCTGGGATCGAGCCCCGCGTCGGGCTCCCTGCTCAGTGGGAAGCCTGCTTCTTCCTCTCCCACGCTCCCTGCTTATGTTCCTTCTCTCACTGTGTCTCTCTGTCAAATAAATAAATAAAATCTTTAAAAAAAAGAGAGAAAGTGAAAGAAACCTCTTAGATCTCTCCCACACATTCTGCTGCAAACATTTATTGGGCCCCCACTATGTGCAGGGCATTTAGTGTTTCTTAGTAGGGTTTCTATTTGGTGGCAAAATACTTCATCAAGCCACTCCCCACCACACAAACACATTGTGACAACTAAAAATGCTTCAGCATGTTTCCAGACACTCCTTTGGGGCATTCTAGTTGAGAACCAATGATAGATGGTGGAGTTTTAAATATGAATGAGACCATACATAGGTCTCTTGGGTCTCCTTTACAGACTTGAAATCGTTATGATTAACATGCACAGTTCATTAGCCCTCTTCATCAGCACATTACCTGGATTTATGTTTCAGACTACCTAATTGATGCACTGCTTTTCTTGAGAAGAGAGACGAAAGAGGTGGTCTCCATAGGGGGGTTACATTAAAAATAGAACAGTATTTCCTGAGTGCTGGCAGCATATGAGTTAGCACCAGATTTGGAAGGGAAGGCTGGTTAATAGGGTGTCATGTACATGGGCAACCATGGAAAGCTGGAAAACACTAAAAGAATCACATGGCCTTCCTAAGATCTTTAGGGCTGAAGAATGGACAGAGACCTAAATGCTAAACATCAAACACCTGGATGGTGGATTTTTGGCTTTGGATTCAAATCGTGATCCATTTCAGGAATCTCACAGAAATATACTTCAACTGATCATTATCATGAGGTCTTGAATTGGCTGAGAAATATCCCTGTTCCATAAATCCTGCCTATTTCACTGTCGGAGTCCCTCTCCTCCAGTATTTCGGATGGTGTTTGAGAGGCCCTGGGGACCATTGAACTGTACCTGACCTCTGATCCCAGCACCCCAAGAGTGATCTAAATTCCAAGAGAATTTGGAGCAGATAGTTTTCTGCCAGTCCTCAAAGCAGACTGTCTACGGGCTTTTTTGGGGAAAATCCCAAGTGCGACTTGTACCAAATTAAACCCAGAGGGTTCTGCAAGAATGTTCTGGCCTTTGGATTGCAGTGAATAGAACATTTTTGTGGTTCACACTGGAGGTCATGGGAGAGTCCAGAGGAAGTATTGGAAGCCAGAATTATAGTCCTTCAAACTGTTTGTCCCCAAAACCTCTGCATCACTGATTTATGAAGTATCGCTTCAGTGGGAAAAGAACAGTATTAAGAGGAACTATTGTATATGTAATTAACAAGGCTAAAAAACACCTCTAAAGACAACCCTATTAGATATAGAAATAGCCAACTTTCAGATTTATCTTATCACCTTTCTGTCAAACCTGAGAAATATCACTGAAAGGTTGTGTTCACTTGTTTGGTCTAGAATGAATTCATTGCCCATTTCTTATTCTTCCCTGAGTCTCTGCCTTGGAATGATCAAGTTTTCCTACTTTCAGTTCTTAATACGTCTGTCATCCAACAAAGTATCTTGAATTTAAAATTCCTAATATAATCTATTTCTTCTCCTTACATACTCTTGAGCTAACACCGACTATAAGTAGAAATTAAGGCCAAGTTATTCCCTTTTAATGACAAAAAATATAAAATGAAAAAACATGCACAATACAAAACTAACCAGCCCTCAAGATAATCTAAAACTTGTCACATAAGAAGAAAATGCCCAGATACTGTGCTTTCTAATAGCTAGATAAGAATGTATGCACATTTCATCTAATTCTTCTGGCAATTTAGACAAGCATTTGTCTGGTTTAGCCTAAACACCAAGGAGATCAGAACTGGCGCACATGCAGTGCATGTCTCTGAAGAGGTCATTGGCATGTTCAACCCAGTCTGCCCGAGACTTTGGGTTAACGATGACATTGTGAGGCTCTGGTTTAGATTTTTTCTTTTCTTGCATTATGAATTCTATTTTCCTTCTTTATTAAGCATGAGAGAAACTTCGATGTATAATACAAGATTTTACCTTTATGAATGTATCTGGCAGCGCTAGGGTACAAAGAGCCTCCCAGCAGCAGTGGCTCAGGGTAACAGATTTTATTTCTTACTCATATTACATCTTGCCTTCATGGTAATTACAGTTCAGTTTTGCATGTCTTCTTTATTTTAAGATCCAGGGTGAAGGAGCATTCCCTTCTATGCAAAAAGAAATGGTGGAGTCACTAATTGGTTCTTTTTTTTTTTTATGTTATGTTAGTCACCATACATTACATCATTAGTTTTTGATGTAGTGTTCCATGATTCCTTGTTTGTGTATAACACCCAGTGCTCCACGCAGAATGTGCCCTCTTTAATACCCATCACCAGGCTAACCCATCTCCCCACCTCCCTCCCCTCTAGAACCCTCAGTTTGTTTCTCAGAGTCCATAGTCTCTCATGATTCATCTCCCCCTCCGAATCCCCCCCTTCATTTTTCACTCGTTGGTTCTTAAAAGTTCTGCTCAGGAGTGGCACCAAAACTCCTGTTCACATTTCATTAGTTTAATCAAATCACATGAACAAGTCTGATGTTAGGGGGCATGAGAATATAATCCTCTTACAGGGAGAAATAGCAAGTAACTGGGAACAATAATACAATTAAAGTGTATAATGTGTCTTGGGGTATAACCTGAAAGTATAGGAAGAGAACTCTAGAATTCTAGCTGGAGATAACTCAGGTCCCCTGTTTCCAGTAAAACAATGGCAGAGCTTTTTTTTGTTTGCTTTTTTCAGAATAGTTCTATTTTATATAGTTGCAAAAATAAACATCACATTTTCCCTAATAATAAAAATAACATTCTCATAAAAAATTAGAAACATACAAGATGGCATAAATAAGAAAGTAAAATTCAGTAGAAAACATCTAAGTAAATACCTAGCAAAATGAAAAAAATATATTCGTATATATACATATATATGTATTTATACATAAACATTCAT
The DNA here is from genome assembly GCF_009762305.2 of Zalophus californianus. Taxonomy (NCBI): domain Eukaryota; kingdom Metazoa; phylum Chordata; class Mammalia; order Carnivora; family Otariidae; genus Zalophus; species Zalophus californianus. The sequence goes on along the minus strand of NC_045597.1, from coordinate 141,698,925 downwards.
AATAGGTCTGTACATTGTAGCTTAAAATTGGAAATATCCAAATGTCAACAGTTAACTAAATAATGGTATATTCATTCAGTGGAATACTACTCCATAATGAAAAGAATACATGCAAGAGCATGAATGAATCTCAAAAACTTTACGCTGATTGAAAGAAGCCAGATGGGAGAGATTACATGCTGTGTGATATCATTTATGTGAAACTCCAGAAAAGGAAAATCTAATCTAAGGTGGCAGAAAGTATATCAGTGGCACCCTGGGGAGTGAAGTGGGCAGGGTTGATTGGGAAGGGCTATAAGCAAACTTTCTGGGGTAATAAAATTATTATGGTGATGGTTACTTAAATGCATACATTTGCCAAAATTCTTTGAGAAGTATGAGATGATACATTTTATTACATGCAAACTATAAAATTAAAGTTAATTTTTGAATTATTGACAAGTATCAGAGATTCTTAGTTATCTTGTAACCAGCCTATTTATTGAACTTTAGAATTAGTTATATAATTATTTAGTTGATTTTCTTGGGTGTGCCAGATAAACAATCATATTGCACATTTTTAAACTTAATCACACGGACTGACAATTCCAAAGCAATATTTAATAAGCAGGAATGGATTCTTGACAGTACTCTTGACTGATTCAAATTTTTACAGGTGAGGAAGATACTTGATCTTGGAATCAAATAACTATTCTTTTTAATTAAGGAACAATATATTCTTTTTCTTCTCCCAAGTTGGATTTTGATTAGAAATGAATGCTGTATTTTTCCCAAGACTTTTTCAGTGTGAGTTTTCTTATTTTTATTAAAGTATTATATTACTAATTTAATTTACAAATATTGAACCAACCTTGCTCTTTTGGACTAAACCCTACTTGGTCATGGTGTATTCTTCTTTTTTAAGTCCATTTTATTGAGATATAATTTATGTACAGTAAAATTCACTCTTTTTTAAGTACATGGCTTGTTGAGTTTTATTTTTTTTATTATGTTATGTTAGTCACCATACAGTACATCATTAGTTTTTGATGTAGTGTTCCATGATTCATTGTTTGCTGTTGAGTTTTAACAAATGCATACAATTGTGTGTTTATTATGCTTTAATATACTGTGGGATTTAATCTGCTTATATTTTATTTAGAATAATATAATCACAAGTAAAATTGATCTATAATTTTTGGTACTATCTTGTTAAGTTTTGACATCAGAATCATACTAGCATTTTTATATGAATGAGAATGTTTCTTTTTTATGTCCAAAGAATATTAAGCAGCATAGAATGTTTGTCTCTGTTTCTTGAAGGTAGCTGGGATTTGCCTTAAAATAAAGCAAGACCAAAAAAAAAAAAAAAAAGAAAAAGCACAAAAACTCTCTGGGATTTGTACCTGTTGGGGACATACTTTCTTGAGAAATTATTCAATATATTCCTTGATGATGGTAGTAATGATAGTGATGATGAGGGCAATAGTGGTAAGATTTTCTTAGGACAGTTTTCTTAACATATTTTTTAAGGAAACTTTCCATTTTATCCCAGTTTGACATTTATTAACAAAAATATTTTTTATACCTAAAAATAAATCCAAAACTTACTATATGCATTTATATCCCTTAATCTTAATATTATATAGTTTTATTATTTATGTCATTTTGTTCCTTTTTAAATCTGTTAGTTTTTAAAATTTTTTCTTATTGAGGTGAAGTTCATAGAATATAAAATTAATCATTTTAAAGTGTACAATTCAGTGCCATTTAGTACATTCAGAATGCTGTGCAATCACCACCTCTATCTAGTTCTGAAATAGTGTTTAGTGTGACGGAAGTCACACTGAAATGAAATCCCATACCCATTAAGCAGTGACTTCTTATTCCCCCCTCCCAAGCCTCTCCACCATCTATCTGTCAACATGTTTTCTAGCAACTGCGCTATTTTACATTCCCATCAGGAATGTATGAGGATTCCAATTTCTCTACACATTTGCTGACACTTACCATTTTCTGTTTGTGAAAAACATTTGTGGTCATCCCATTGGGTGTGAAGTGTCATCTCACTGTGGTTTTGGTTTGCATTTTCATAATGATTAATGATGTTGAGGTATTTTTCATTAATTGTTAAGTTGGAATTGTTCTTTGTATATTCTGCATATTTGACCCTTTTAGAGAAATGATTTTCATATATTTTCTTCCATTCTATAAGTTTTCTTTCCACTTCTTTGATAATGTCCTTGATACTCAAAAGTTCTTAATTTTGAAGCAGTCCAATTTCTCTATTTTTTGTTGTTGCTTATGCTTCCAGGATCATATCTAAGAAAGCATTGCTAAATTCAAGATGATGAAGATTTACCCCTGTTTTTTTCTCATAATTTTACAGTTTTAGCTCTTACATTTAAATCATTGATCCATTTTGAGTTAATTTTTTATATGATGTAAGTTAAGGGTCCAATTTCATTCTTATAATTAGGGATATCCATAATATCCAGTAGTTTCAGTACTATTTGTTAAAGAAACTGTTTTTACCTCATTGAATTGGCACCATTGTTGAAAATCAATTGGCCATAGATGTATGGGTGTATTCCTAAACTCTCAATTCTAGTCCATTGATCTATCTATATGTACATCCTTATGACAGTACAACACTGTTTTGTTTACTGTTCCTTTGTTGTAAGTTTTGAAATCTGAAAGTGTGGATCCTTCAACTTTGTTCTCCTATTTCAAGATTGTTTTTGGCTAAAGGGATCCCCTTACAACTCCATATGAATTTGAGGATTCGCTTTTTGATTTCTGCAAAAAAAAAAAAAGGCTATTAGATTTTTGATAGTGATACATTGAATCTATAGTTAGCTTTGAGTAGTATTGCTATTTTAATAACATTAAATCTTCTAATCCATGAACATGGGATGTCTTTTCATTTATTTAGGCCTTCTTTAATTTTTTTTAGTGATGATTTTGTTTTTGTTTTCTGTATACAAGTCTTTCACCTCCTTGGTTAAACTTATTCCTAGATATTTTATTCTTTTGGATGATATTATAATGGAATTGTTTTCTTAATTTCCTTTTTAGATTGTTTATTTTTGGTGTATAAAAGAAACACAACTTACCTTCATGTATTAATTTTGTGTACTGCAACCCTACTGAATTTATTAGTTTTAATATAACTTATTTACATTTTAGTAGAATTCACCAGTGAAACCATTGGGCCTAGGGCCTTCTTGTTTAAAAAGTTACAAAATATTGATTCAGTTTATTTATTTATCTGTTTCTCCTTGTGTAAGTTTTGGTAGATTATGTCTTTCAAGGAATTTGTCTATTTCATCTAAGTTATCAAAGTTGTAATATTCCTTTGTTATCCTTTTAATGTTTATAGGATCAGTAATTATGACCCCTCTTCCATTTCTGATGTTAGTAATTTGTTTCTTCTCTCTTTTTTCTTGTTTAGCATGACTAGAAGTTTAACAATTTTATTGGTTTTAGAACCAGCTTTTGATTTCATTGATTTTCTCTATTGCTTTCATTGATTTTTGTTCTAATTTTTATTACTTCTTTTTTCCTGCTTATTTTATATTTAATTTACTCTTTTTTTCTCAAGTTTTCTAGGATAGAAGCTCAGAGTGTTGATTTTAGATCTTTCTTCTTTTCATATATATGTATTCAATGCTATAAATTTTCTTCTCAGCAGGGCTTTTGCTGCACCCCACAAATTTTGAGAAGTTGTATTTTATTTTTATATAATTAGAAATATTTTTAAATTTTTCTTGAGACTTTTTATTTGACTCAGGTATTATTTAGAAGTGTGTTGTTTAACGTACTCATGTTTTAGAATTTTCCAACTTTCTGTTACTGATTTCTACCTCAATTCCATTAGGTATGAAAGCATACTTTGGCTTCTATTCTTTTAAATTTATTCAGATATGTTTTATGGCCCAGGATGTGATCTGTCTTTGTGAATAACAGTCTCATGCATCATCTTGGTGTATGTTCCATGTAAGCTTGAGAAGATTGTGTATTCAGCTGTTGTTGGGCATAGTAGTCTGTACATGTTAATTATATCCAGTTGATTGATAGGGTTATTCAATTAAACTGTATCCTTAATAATTTTCTGTCTGCTAGATATGTCAATTACTGATAGAAATATTGAAGACTCCAACAATAATAATAGAATTGTCTATTTGTCCTTACAATTCTATCAGTTTTTGCCTGACATATTTTGACACTCTGTTGTTAGGCACATATACATTAAACACTATTATATCTTCTTGGAGATTGACCCCTTTATCATTATGGAATGCCCATCTTAATCTCTCATAATATTCCTTGCTCTGAAATCTGCTGTTCTGAAATTAATATAGCTACTCTAGTTTTCTTTAGATTAATACTAACATGGTATATCTTTCTCCATCCGTTTACTTTTAATCTCTCTATACCTGTATACTGAAAGTGGGTTTCTTGTAGACAACATACAGTCTCATTTTTGGTTCCACTCTGATAGTTTCTGCTGAACCCAGCAGGTGGGTAAGGGCAAGCAAAAATGACTCAAAATTTTCTTACCATTTTTAAGTTGCCTTTTTGGTGTCAGTGTTCACTTGGTTGCTGTAAACCTTTTTCTTTTTAAGCTTTTATTTATTTATTTTAGAGAGGGGTGGGAGGGGGAGAGGGAGAGAGAAACTCCCAGCAGACTCCACACTGAGCGCAGAACCCAATGAGGGGCTCAGTCTCACGATCCTAAAATCAGACCTGAGCTGAAACCAAGAGTTGGATGCTTAACTGACTGTGCCATCCAGGCACCCCAGTTGCTATAAACCTTTGACTACTTTCCAGAGTTCTGATAATGTTGATTAAGACAGTTTTTGCTTGCTTTTTCAATGTTTTTGTAGAGGGATAAAACACTGGAGCCATCTACTCTGCTATTTTTATGTACGTCTGTCAGATATTTTTATATTTCATTTGGCTTTTCAATGAACCAACTTCTTTTTAATTAATTCTTATATTTTCTCTAATTTATTAATTTATAGTTTTGTACTTAATGTCTCTTAATTCTTATTTTATTTTATCCTTTTTCTAATTTAGACTTGAATGTTTAATTAATTAAGTTTTTTTCTTTAAAAACAAAGTTGTTCAATGCTATGAATTTTACATGAGCCTAAAGTTAGCTAGGTATCTTAGGTTATTAAACATAATAGCCTCATTATTTATTTTTCTCAAAACAGCCTGTAATAGTAGTTTTTATTCTCCATTTGATCTAAGAATTATTCTTTAAAGTGTTATCTTAAAATTTCTAAGAGATTTGTTTTATTACCTGGGCTTCTTGTTATTTCTACCTATTGCATTGTGACTAGATATATCTACTTTAAATATTTTGATGCCATAAGTATAAAGATTCATGAGTACCTTATATCTACTGTAGATTGAACCATTTATCAAAATAAAATGCCATTTTAAATCCCAATGTCTTTTTTTGTTTACATTTCTATTTTGCCTGCCATTAATGTCGTTAGTCCTTCTTTTATTTTTTTGTCTTTGCCTGGTATATTGCATCTTTTTATTTTCTAAAGTTATGTCTTTAGGGATGTCTCTAGCAAACATAAATTAGTTGACTTTTTTTAAAGCTTAACCTAGTAATATTTGTCTTTTAATTGAGAAAGCTAATGCATCCACTTTTTTTGGTGTTAACTGGTATTTAACCATATTCCTATCATTATGTTTTATTTTTTTGTTCGTATCCTGATAAATATGCTCTTTATGTGTTTTGTTTTCTTTGTTTTATTTTGCATTATCCCATTTTAGTCCCCTTTTCTGCTGAAATTTTAGAATTTACTCATATTATTTTTAGTCTATTGTATTTGTAAAGCCTTTCCCATTTTTTGGTGCCAACTTTAAGAATGAAACAATCTGTGAGCTCCTCCTCCTATCCCTAAATGAAACAATTATATAAACATATGGTCCCCTTTATCTTCCGTATTTTGTTCAAAAAATCTGTATTACCAATTATAGATATTCTAATTTTTATATTTTGAATATTCTCTTTTAAGAACTTGTTTGTGGCATTTATATTAAGTTTCATAAGCATATTAACAATAATAATTATTTAGAATAAAGTGAGTTTTACTAGGTTCATTTCTCATAATTTTTTTTTCTTTATCACTCTCTTCCGGATGTGTTCCAATTAATTTTCCTTTTTTTTGAAATGTGAAGTCAACATAATATTCTGGACCTCTGGGAATGTAATGTGTACCTTTGATTAATCCCTACAGTGTTTGAACAATGTTTAAAAGTGAATGCCTTTAGCCCAGCCATGCTTTCTAGCTTATCCCAATTTCCATTGCTCCCTTCTGTCTACTTGATCTATCTGCCTGCATTGTAGTTTTTGTTTATAAATTCTTTCTAAACCTTCTTAGGCCACATGCAATTTAAAATATCCAAATGTTTAAAATATGATTCTAGGTTCTTACACTGAATGACACTCTTTTCTTTCCTGCACTTAGGCTTTGGAAGATCAGGTATGGGAACTCTTGCAGGAAGCAGACAAGACAGCTGAAGAGAACAAGGATCAGAGTCAGGTCTATGATGCCATGGCCAACACCTTGGGTGAAGCATGGGCAGCCCTTGTCTCCATGCTTGAAAGAAGAAGGGAGCTCCTGAGGTTGAGCTCTGAATTTTTTGAAAATGCCTTGGAGGTTTGTGTTTAAAAAAACTACTTTCACATCAGAGCAAATAGATAGCACTCCTGAAAATGTTTTATTTCTACAAATAGACATTACAATCAGTTTTTAAAATGGCAGAATGACCAAATTATATACATTTAATTTTTGATTGCCAAAACATAAAATTGTTAATATTTTAAATATAGCTCTTCAAAAAAAAAAAAAAAAACCCTAAGGGACACCTAGGTGGCTCAGTCGGTTAAGGGTCTGCCTTAGGCTCAGGTCCTGATCATGGGATCCTGGAATAGAATCCAGCGTTGTTGGGCTCCCTGCTCAGTGGAGAGTCTTCTCCCTCTGCCCCTCCCCCCCCGCTTGTGCTTTCTCTCTCTCAAATAAATAAATAAAATAATTTTAAAAACCCCTAAGTACAGCTAATTAAAATTAAGTAAAATATTAAGTAAAAATAGAAACTCTTATCCATAAGTCACTATGACTTATTACTTTATTTAGAAAATGGTAATACAGTTACTAAATCAAACAATTATCCCTAATTTTACGATTATTAGGAAATGTTGGTCTAAAGTGTTCTTGTTGACTTAAAGATGGAGGATAGAATTTCTTCTGCTATTTATGAAAAGGCAATTGAGGAATATTCCATAGAATAATTGACTTGTAAGCATAGATTTTATAGAGTACTTTCCAAAGGCATATAGTTGGATTCATAGTTTGAACTCATTAAAAATTTAACGAAAGAAAAGTCCTGGACCTGGACCTAAATGACCTAAGGTCATTTCCTCCTGTGACTATTCTTGAATTCTGAGATGTTTTCACAGTTCCCAATTTCAAAATGTGCAACTCAAAGAACATTATCAAAAGAGCTGTTGTGTTGGTGTAAGACAGTTATTGGAAATTTCACTTTTGACTTCTCTGTCAAGTGGCAGTACATTCATCTTGATGGGAGAGCACTGCTTCATTATGATAAAGCACTAGCTTTGAAAAATATGACATTTCCAAACTCAAAATTCGGTCTTAAATCCAAAATAATAAAGGAAGGAAGATTAGTAATAGAACATAAAAGTTGGGGTAGACAATCTCATGCATCATGAACACGTTTAAAAGTAAAAGAAGGAGCCAAAACCTTATTGTAACTTTTAAGTTTTGTTTTCCATGGTTTGCATACAGAAGCCCAACTGTAGTTCATTTTACAGATCATCTTGGGAAAAATTTCCCATATAGTTTTCTTCCCTGAACAGAAATCAGGTGAAATGCACCTACAGGGTCAAATTGTAGATACATCTGATTCATTCCATCTCAGTAAGTAGGGTATAGATGTCAACTGCCCTTGAAATTCATTTGAGCACAGGAAATTATCTTTCTTCAGACATTAGGCCCAATATTTGTTTCTCATGGGATAGTAGCATTAATGCTAGCCCATTTTCTCTCTGATAAGAAATTATTTCCAGGGCGCCTGGGTGGCTCAGCTGGTTAAGCGACTGCCTTCGGCTCAGGTCATGATCCCAGGGTCCTGGGATCGAGTCCCGCATCGGGCTCCCTGCTCCTTGGGGAGCCTGCTTCTCCCTCTCTCTCTCTCTGCCTGTCACTCCCCCTGCTTGTGCGTGCACTTTCTCTCTATCAAATAAGTAAAATAAAATCCTTTAAAAAAAAAAAAAAAAGAAATTATTTCCAGATATTGCATGAAGTAAAAGGAAATACTAAGCCAACTCATAATTCAGCCCACCACCCTGATTTTTGGAGAAAAGATATGGTTTCTTGTATTATCCTGCTTCCAGTTTTGTGGGTCACTTAGTACTAAGCTGAAGGCAAACTCCTTTCCTGCCCCTTGTGTTGCCAAACTATTTTCATCACTGATTAACAATAATAATAATAATAATAATAATAATAATGAGAATAGGGTCTTTGCAAAGTGTTCCACTCTTGCTACTTCTATCCTGTGCAAGATGCAAAAAGAAAAATGGGTGATAGAAAATATCCATAAGGTAAAAGTTAACAGAACTTTAGGGAAAACTTTTCTGAGTAGCACATTGTTTGCTTATTTATTTATTTTAATTTCAAATAACAGTTGAAATATGTTATAAGTTATACAGTGACTCCAAAACTTTTTGTAATGTTCTACAGAGAAAAATCAAATCACCTTCTAGGGTTGGTTTTGTTTGTTTGCTTGTTTGTTTTGAAACTTCTCTTTGAAGAATACCCTTAAAATAAGCTATCAGAAATGGAATGAATTAAAGTTGTAAATGATGTGTGGATAGGATTCCCTTATTGAACTATGATGCATGCAGTTCCATAAAAATATGAAATGACTTCTTATTGCATGGTTGATAATTATTACGGGACTGTTTCTGACTCACTGACTTAACCATCAGACAGGTTATTCTCTTGTTAGACACTATGCTGCACATTAGGGACGCTGTCCCTAAGCGACAGTGGCTGGTATCCACCAGATTGTTCTAACACGATAGTGGAGGCCTTCTCCATATTTCCAAAGAGAACATGTTCATTAGTCTCTCTCTCATCATTCCATGCCATTTATAACTGGATTTTATGTGGCTATGGTAATAATAAAAATATAGTACTTATATTTTATATATATAGAAAGGAAGGAGAAGAAAGTTCTTTTGCACTTTGTAAATTGACTATTTGTAAACACACGACCTCATACAAACACCCTCAGCCCACACACACACACACACACACACACACACACACACACACAAACACACACATCATCATATAAACACACAAACACATATACAGTCAGCTAGGTCATGGATTCATGAAAAACATCTACAAATCACCCAAAGTGGCACATTGATTTTTTTTTTTCAAATGTCTTTCCCTTGTATTTGTGTTGTAGTTTGCTATTAAAATAGACCAAGCTGAAGATTTCCTCCAGAACACCCAGGAGTTTGAGAGTGCTGAGTCCTTAAAATCACTTCTTCAGCTTCACGAACATCATACCAAAGGCAAGAAATATGTTTATTCCTCACATAAGTTCTTAGAGGTTTTATAATATGTTCATGTGAGAATGCTCATGTGTGACAATGTATTTTAAATTTATCTGTTTATACCTCAAATTGTTCCAAGAAAGTTTAAAGCTTTATTTTTGGTCATCTGCTTCAAAAAAGACATAGTTGTAAACTATTCTAAGGGGATGTTAAAGGAACAGCCTCCAGAGAGTCAGTTATTCAATCTGCTAGGTTTTAGCTCCTGAGGTCAGAGGCCGTTCTCACCTTGTTCTTCCTTGTATCCTCAGTATCTAGTGCAGTGTTGGCACATGGTGGATCCTCAGGAAATATTTCTTGAATAAATTGTTGAATTCAGTAAATGTTCCTTCTCAGGGTCAGGAAATGAAGATCAGCCTTTAAATAACAGCTCTGGATAATGAAAATTGTCCTTCACTATTATAGTTATTAAAAAAGGGGGGATAGTGGACTTTTTCCTCAGGAAGCCTACAGTTTGGTTGGGGCATATACACATTTATTGGCGGGTTACCTGTGGGTCCCTGTTACACTGCCCAGCTTACTCTGTAGTAACAATTCATTTCCATATTTGTCTCTATCACCAGATTGTGAGACTCTGGAGGGCAGGGGTTAGTACAATCTGAATCTCCACAATGTAGAATAGCATCGAACCCGAAGTATGTTTATTGAGTGTTATTTGTATTTAATTCCAATGTAAGACACAATACAATGATATAAACTGGAGCAATAAACAAGGCACTACAGGGACATTAAGGAGGAAAAAATGGATTCTAAGCCCTGAAGGATCACAACTGAACCCTCCAGTTTTCCAAAGTCTTCTTAAAATGAACATAATACCTAAGAAGCTTCTGCTCAGGAACAATCATATTATCACTTCCTTGTTCTTAAATGTTCTTAAATATGTATTTTAAATGTGGCTGAGATATAGGTTCACTGGAGTCCATTATACTATTTTCTCTACTTTTGTGTATATTTGAAAGTATATTTGAATGAGTTTAGGAAACCATCCCATTGAGGAACATTTAGAATATTTAAAAAAATTTTAGGAAGAAATATCACCCATGATCTCAATGCCAAGACTATGACTTTGATACTTTTTAGAAATTACTCTTTTGGAAAGATTGCTTAGCAAGTTATAAATTCACTTAAGTTATGTACATCCCTCATTTATCCATCTTGAATTTGTAATTTATACTTAAGTATGGCAAACTGTATAGGTATTAGTATAAAATCTACTTTAATATAAACTTTCTTAGATATAATGACAATCAAAACAAATAATAAAGATTTATTAAATATTTACTTGCCTCACATCACAAGGCATTATGTCAGAAAGTAGGGTTTTATGTATGCAAAAATATGATCTTTAAAATAAACATACCATAGAGATTTTGTATTTCTTGAAGTTCATGATATTCTATCTAGATAGTTTAACCTTGAGGAAAAATACATCACTTTGTATGATCAACTGATGGAATAAATTACTAGGAAATCACAAATAATAAAAAAGTTAAGATATAAGAAATTAACAGAGGAAGAACCAAAGACTGACAGAGGAAACTGAGGGAAATACTTGTCCACTTTAATGACTATCATGGTAGCAGTAGTAGACTGATTTTAGCCTGGGTATAGTTTACAAGTAGCTTTGGCCAGAGACTCCATTCCTAGTGGTACTATGGTAGTAGTTATATTATTTTGGCAGATGTGAAACAGAGAACCAGAAAAAGATTGCAAATGGAAATTTTGGCTAATTGTATATATCCTGTAGGAACCAGAACAGTTTGGCCTGTTCTACTGTCAGTCTGCAATGCCCTAGCCCTTAGAGCTATGCTTCCCTCTCTCATTTGAAAAGTCTAGTGTGTAAGAACTAATTATGGAAAGGAAGAAAAGGAATACTATGTGGAAACCCTGCCACTTGCCCACATTTCCTCTGTGTGTGTGTGTAACTTTTCACAATATCGTAACAAACTCTTCAATGCAGAGGAATTATGTATACGTATATAGAGAGAATCAGTATACTGATTAGCATAAGATGAACAAATTAAAACTCTTTAGTTTGCTACACAAGGCCCTCTATAACCTGTCTTCACCTTGTTTTCAAGTTCTTTCTTTCCCTTCTACATAAGAACTTGCTCTAGATAGGTAGGTTTTTTGTTTTTTTTTTTTTTCTGGCCCTCCCTCTCCCATCTTGTTAATGTTTGCTTCCATTTCTTTGAGAGATTTATTCTAATGTTATCCCTGCCTTTTCTTACTCTGTCTGAATGATCTCATCCTCTTTTTGGTTCAAGTTGTTTTTTGTTGTTCATTGCTTTGCATCGTTAACTCCCAATAAAATTGCCCAGTGCACATAATCTTCCTCATTCTAAACAGGTAACACCATCTAATACTTCATTGGACCGATATAAGTCATATGACACAAACTACTTCAAATTCTTTCCTTTTCATGTCAAACTCTCTCTTCACAATATCTTCACTTATCTCATTCTCTCTTCCAGCTCTCCAAACAAAAGTGTCAAGTTAAAAGAGATAACTGGCCCAACTACCACAGCCTCATTATCACTGTGCAGTTAACTGCCGAATGTTAGAAAACTGTTCAGAGTGCCATGGGAGAGTGGAAAGAACACTGAGCTTCTAATCAGAACACGTGGCTTTTAGGACTGCTTAGTCCAGTTCTAGTTGTGTGATGCTAGGTAAGGTACTTAGTCTCTGGATGTTCTTCATAGTTCTCCCTGTCCTAAAAATAAAAAAACAGTATATTCAACCCTGCTGATAGTCCCTTTTTTTTTCTCCCCTCTAACAGCAAATGTCTCAAAGATTGCCCTGCCTTGTTGACTTCACTTCATAACTGTCCCCACTTCTCAACCTGGTAACTTGGCTTCTGTTTCCACCACTTTCCTATCACAAAATCTCATGCCTTCTCAAAATCTTTTTTACATCTCTAGAGAACCACTGATCTCTAGCACTTATAGCTCTCTTAATTCTTCCCTCTCTCTTAATATATTTGATCTCATTCAAGCATTCTGCAGAAATTATTGAACATTTCTCCCATGCCAATCACTATGCTAAGTGCTGGAGATATTGTCATGGTCACTGTCTTCATTTTGACTTGGAGCCTGATGGCAAAGGGAGACCTTAATCAACTAACCCAACACATAAGTAAAAAACTATAGTTGTGATAAGAGCTGTTAATGAGAACAATTAATTGTATTTGAATTGGGATAGGATTTGATTCAGTCTGATTTATGCCTTGAGGAATTGGCAGTTGAGTAAGACCTAAAGTATGAGTAGAATAAAGGTGGAGAAGGAAGGGATTAAGAATGGTGTCCCTGGGGTGCCTGGGTGGCTCAGTCGTTAAGCGTCTGCCTTCGGCTCAGGTCATGATCCCAGGGTCCTGGGATTGAGCCCCACATCGGGCTCCCTGCTCTGCAGGAATCCTGCTACTCTCTCTCCCACTCCCCTGCTTGCGTTCCTTCTCTCTCTGTCTCTCTCTCTGTCAAATAAATAAATAAAATCTTAAAAAAAAAAAAAAAAAGATGTCCCTAGCAGAGGACACAGTTAAAAGTTCTGGGGCAGAAGGGAATGTCAGAATGTCAGATTTGTGATATAGTTAAAAAGAGAAGGATGAAGAGTAGAGAGATTGAGATAATCTGAAAGGGAAGATAGGAACCAGACCATGCCAGACCTAAAATCACGTCAAGGGGTCTGTCCTTAATTCTAAGGCAATTGGAAGCCATTGTGTGTGTGCGCGCACATGCACATGCATGTGTGCATGTATGTGATGTAGTGTATTTAGAAAAGACCTGTCTGGCTACATACAGAGAATAGATGAATGGATTGGAGAAGGATGCAAGAGGTGGCTGCGCAAGTCCAGGCGCAAATAATGTTTTCTGTAGTAGGAAAGGAGAGGAGTAAACACACGCAGGAGATAGAGGGTGGAATTGATAGATATTGGTAATGAGGGAGAGGAATGTGTCATGGATGACTCCTGGTTCATAGCCTTTAAACTTCAGAATTAGTCCATTCACTTCAGAACGTAGAACACATCAAGGCTGGCAGGCACCTTAACCAGCATCACACCACTAAAAACCAACTGACACAGTGCCCAAGTCCCATGATCTTTCCCCTCCCTTACTGAATTACACTGTCACCAACTGCAGCAACCTATCATTTGGCAGTTAATGCTACAGAAATTGTTACGTCATGTTATCTGACCAGATGTATCACAGACATTTTCTATTTACACATTTGGATTCCTTACAGTACAATTTATTGTTAACATAAAAGTTATATATGTTTTAAATTATACCAAGCGTTTGAATATTACTATAGAAAAGCTTGCTAATGTCACTACTCTTTTTTCTTTCTAATTTTCTTCTAGAACTCTTAGAACGATCTCTAACCCTTTTAAACAAAAGTCAACAGCTCACTGACTTCATAGAAAAATTCAAGTGTGATGGACCTAATGTGAATCCTGAGTTGATTCAGGGAGCTCATAACAGCTGTCTGAAGATTGACAGCCTTCTTGAACTTCTACAAGATAGGAGACGGCAACTTGACAAGGACCTGAAGCAACAGCAGCAAGAATTGGGTCAGGTTCTGCAGATATGTCAGTGGGACCAGCAAGAAAATCAGGTAACCCAAAGGGGAGTTGATGATGTCCTGACCTCAGCTAATGAAGTTGGATTATTGTGTGGATTAGCTATTTCCTGGGATGGTTCCTCAGTTGTTATGGTCAAATTCTTTGGTCTTTGGTCCAAACTAACATACTGTTTTCCACATAAGTTAAATGAAAAACAAAGATTTTTATCTCCTCTCATCATAATATTGCTTTTATAAATGGGAGAGTACCTGTGGGTAGTTTTGAAAATGACTGTGTTCTGTTGTTGGATTCTGTTTCTGGCCTCCTTCCAGGTTAACTTTTAGACACAGTTGCTTGAAATTCTGAAATATAAATTGTAGCTTTCTTGAAAGTTGGGGAGGCATGATGGTGCTGAACTGTGTAGTATGTTGCTACTAATGCCAGTGAAAAAGTCTGTCAGCCCCAAGGAGTGTTCTTAGAAGAATGGCCTGGGGCCAAGGAAGAAATATGACCTTGGCCTGTGGCTGGATACTCAGTAATTAGAGGGCTTTGGGTCAAGAGGTTCATGTTTGCAGGCTTTTTAGAACTCATTACCCCAACTGCAGGCACGGCTTTGGTCAGTTGTCAATATGCTTGCTGTGCACTTCTTTTGTCCCAATTACGTAAGGGTAGGTATGGATAGAACTCTTTGCAAAACTCCAAATCAAGTAGGTGGGATATTTATTGCAATATTTCTAACTGTCCCAGTCCCTGGTGAGATTGTACAGAGTAAGTAGAGGGAATTTTCAGGGAGAAATATGTGGAAGAGGCCTCCTGGCCTGGATGCATGGGGAAGGAGTCTCTTCACATGTTTTCTGTTGCTGCTCTGATCCAGATCGGAGACAGACCTATAGCTGGGAGCATATATGAGGCCAGGAGAAACTGATTCTTATTTCAGTCTGGAAAAATGAAGACTTCAATGATGATCAGCCCTTTAACTAATGCTTATTGAGTACCTACCATGTGCCAGGTGCTATTATAAGTACTGGGAATAACAACACACAAGACAAAGTCCTTTTCCTCCAGGAATTTCCTTTCTAATGCAGCTTCTCAACCTCAGCACTATTGACAGTTGGTGCTAGATAATTTGGGGGGCTGTCCTGTGTACTCTAGAATGTTGAGCAGCATCCCTGGCCTCTACCCACTAGATGCCTGCAGAATATCCTCCAGTTGTGACAACCAAAAATGTCTCCAGACACTGCCAAATGTTCCTGGGGGCAAAATCACCCCCAGATAAGAACCACTGTTCTAGTGTGATTAGAAAGACATACTATAACCAAATGAACAATGATAAGTCCTGTAAAGAAAATCAAATAAGGCAATGAATTTGTCTTGTGTTGATCTACTTTTAATCAGAGAAAGCCTCTCTGAGGAGGTGGCATAGAGCGGAGACCGAAATGCAGAGGACTCCATGCTTGAATTTTATTGCCTCCCCCTCAAGTCACCATACACTTTCTTTTTTCTTTATTATGTTATGTTAATCACCATACATTACATCATTAGTTTTTAATGTAGTGTTCCGTGATTCATTGTTTGCATATAACACCCAGTGCTCCATGCTGTATATGCCCTCTTTAATACCCATCACCAGGCTAACCCATCCCCCCACCCCCCTCCCCTCTAGAACCCTCAGTTTGTTTCTCAGAGTCCATAGTCTCTCATGGTTCGTCTCCCCCTCCGATTTCCCCCCCTTCATTTTTCCCCACCATACACTTTCTAACCCACCTCCACTCTCAACCCTTTTGCCCAGACTCCTGCCCACTGCTGTCTTGTTTCTGCTGTGCTTTGCCTGCCAACCCCCACCCACTCCCCAGTATAGCTCCTTGCCTACCCCAACCTTTACATGCTCCTTACCAAGAATACTGTTATCCAGTGCCATAGTCTTTTACTGAAGATTTGGGCATAACAAAGGAAAATTAATCCTTAGGACAAGAATGAACTTAAAATTGCTTATCAGACAAACATTTCCAAAGTTCCCTGTCTTCCCTGTTGTGAGTCCTTTATATACCATTCTCTTTCTCTCTCCCTGTCCCTCTCTTCTCTCCCCTAATCCTGACCTGACCCCATGTTCCCAGAGCTGCTGTGCCTTTCAGGAAACTTTCCTCTTACCTCTTTGCACTGAGTTCATGACCCCACCCCTACCTCTAGAGCTTCCAAGTTTCAAAATGAACATTTTAACCCAGTCACATACTTAAGGGAAATCCAGGTACCTTGTCATCCCTGGAAATCAGAAAGACTCAATGAGTTCTCTAACTTATGAGGTCTCATCTTTTTTAGGAGGAGTGTGTGTTTTTATTGAGAAGGTGCTTTTTTAAAGTAGACTTTATTCTTTAGAGCAGTTTTAGATTCACAGTAAAACAGAGGAAAGTACAGAGTACCCTTTCTTCCCACACATATACAATCTCTCCCACTATCACCATCCTGCACCAGAGTAGTACGTTTGTTACAATCAGTGACCTAAATTGATACATCATTATTATCCCAAATCTGTAGTATATGTTAAGTTTCACTCTTGGTGCAATATATTCTGCGGCTTTAGTCAAATGTATAATGACATATATCCACCATTGTAGCATACAGAATAATTTCACTGCCCTAAGAATCCTTTGTGTTTTGCCTCTTCATCCCTTGTTCACCCTAATCCTTGGCAACCACAGATCTTTTTACTGTTTCCATAGTTTTGCCTTTTCCAGAATGTCATATAGTTGGAAGCAATATGTAGCCTTTTTGGATTGGCTGCTTTCACTTATAATATGCATTGAAGATTCTGCCGTATCTTTTCATGGCTTGATAGCTCATTTCTTTTTAGTGCTGAATAACAGTCCGTTGTCTGGATTTGTCACAGTTTATTTATCCATTCACTTACCAAAGGAGATCTTGGTTGTTTCCAGGTTTTGGCGGTTATGAATAAAACTGCTATAAGAATTCATGTACAGATCTTTGTATGGACATAAGTTTTAATTCATTTGGGTAAATACCAAGGAATACACTGCTGGCTCATATATAGTAAGAGTATGTTTATAAGAAACTGCCAGACCATCTTCCAAACTGGCTGTACCATTTTGCATTCCTACCAGCAATGAAAATTCCTGTTGCTCCACATCCTGCTCAACATTATCAGTGTTATCAGTGTCTTGGACTTTGGCCATTCTGACAGGTGTTTAGTGGTATCTCATTGTTTTAATGAGTCTCATATTTAAACTGGGAATAATAACTCTTAATTCACAGAGTTGTTCTAAGGATTAAATGAAATAACTTGTATAAAACATGTAACACAATGCCTAGCATTCTAAGAGGAGCTTACAAAATATTAGTTTCCTTGTCTTCCCTCTCTTTGGTTAAGCCTTACAACCTATGAATTCTTTCTCACCTGGTCTATATTCTTTCCCCTGGGAAAGAATGTGTATTTGTGGTTAAGAGAACTAGGCTTTCAATTAGACTCCATTTCTAACAGTCCCAAACAAAAATCAATTTAAAAATAATAATACAAATAAATGTTATTTTTAATAAAATTGGCCAGTAAATAAGTTAGTCATTTCCATAAATATAAAATTTAGGCTCTTAATCTTAAAATACCCCATGTTATATTTTCTCTTGTTAACACCAGTGACAACAGCTGGAGTAATTAATAAAGTAACTGTTGCTTCTGTGTGCTACCTTGTAAGGGCAGATACTGGGTCCAGGGCTGAGTTAAAGTCCTGGCTCCATCACTTACTAGCTGAGTAACTGAGCAATTATTTAACTTCCCTCAGACTCAGTTTTCTGTATAATGTAGATATAATATACCTACTTCAAAGTGTTGTTAGGATCATCAAGCAAGGTATTATAATGCCAAGTGCTTAGAAGTGTACCTGCCACATAGAACTGCTATATTAGTATTAGCATTTTTTGTTATCCTACCTGAAAACAACAGTGAAGACCCAATATATTGCATACTCCTATACTCCTACCCACCTCTACCACCATGCTCAAATAAAGAATATTCTTGCATTGAGGCTAATCTCACTATTTGTCTTGAGTTCAAAAGGTATGATTAAATAAAACTTACTTTGATGATCTCAACAGCCATACTTGTTCAATGGGCATTCAATGAGTAGTTTAAAACAAAAAGAGGGGCACCTGGGTGGCTCAGTTGGTTAAGCGTCCAACTCATGATTTTAGCTCAGGGCAATGATCTCAGGGTTGTGAGGTCGAGCCCAACATCAAGCTCTGTGCTGAACGTGGAACCTGCTTAAAAAGTTGTATTTGTTTCTGCTTGTCACTTAATAATGCTCATTTGTTAAAAATGTAGATTAGATCACTATCAATATAGATAATTGCTATTAGCATTTGGCATCCTGCCACCTTCTAGATCTTTATATAAGCATGAACACAGTCACAGGCACACATACATTTTTTAAAGAAACACCTAACAGAACACATAAAAATTAATGGAATTAACCTATGTATGCTATATTATTACCTGATTTTTTTAATTAAATTGAACAAATCATAGGTATATTCTTGGTCAAAAGTACAGTATATCATTTTAATATAGTATTTCACTATTTGAATGTAGCATAGTTTTTTTTTCATTGAAGTATAGTCGACATCTAATGTTCTATTAGGTTCAGGTATACAACAGTGTTTTGACAATTCTACATATTATGTGATGCTCGTGCTCCTCAGGATAAGTGTAACTAGCATCTGTCATAAAGTTATTAAACAATTTAAATAAATTTTATTGTTGAGGAAATATAGTCTCTCCAGTTTCTCAATATTATAAACAATAACTCATGCTTAGTGTGTTGATAATTGTATTAAGAAGGAAATATTTTAAAATCCAGGTAGATACAAGCATAATTATCTTACCTAAGTTTTTAATATTTTTGGAATATTCTATTTTAAAGTTTTGTTGATGCAGTGGTAAACGGTGGCAGCAGCAGCAACACCAAGTCAGATGTGACTCTGTTAGAGAGTAATTTGGGCTCTATGTCTATCGTGTTCCTGGATGATCTACCTGATAAGCCTAGAACATTGTGGAACCATGAGTTGATACAGAGGCACATATTTCAGTGGAAGGCAAAGACTTTTTTGTCAATTCTGTACTTATTTTAGAGGAACATAAGAGCTGTCAAGTTTTACGATGATAAATTACCAGCTTTGTCAATCATTATAACCACTTAAGAAAAAGGAAAATTAAGTAGAAAATTAGAGCAAAGATTACTGATGAATAATAATGTAGATGTCTGAATATCTGACACATCTTCTCTCATAAGGGCCATTTAAAAGATGCATTTAGTGCTTCTCTGTTTCTAAGTGCTTATGGCCTAATGCTTTGAACTGTATAGTTCAGCTAATTTTCCTTTGGAAAAGAAATTAACTGACCAGAATGATGGTGACGTAGGATTTATTTCCATCACAGGGAAAAAAACAAATGAAAACCACATGCTTTTCTATCTTAATTGGGATGTGATAGTCTGATAAACATAATCATAGCATGTTCTCTCTTTATCATTGTTTTTCAGATGTAAAAATGTGCACTTGCTTTACACTTAAAGATGAGTGGCTGGCTGACCTTTCTTCCCAACTCCAGCAGCATTTTATTTTGCACATAATCTGCTTCATTAATGAAAATCAGAAGCAGCTTGGAATATTTCGTGCATAATTAATTATCTTGGCAAGAAGATTTATGAATGTAATTTTTCTCAATTGCTCCAATCAGGCATAAGTGAGACAAACAAATAAATTAAAACTAAGTTATTCATGGTCTCTTTGTACAAGACAGTGTCAAGGACATCTAAGAGAATTAAGTAAGACATAGGCAGATAATTTCTTTTTACCACCCAGATCACACATACTTATAAGATACAAATCTTTGCAGGGGGGTTAAAGGGTAATAGAATTCACATTTAGAAGGTTTTATAATTTGAGTATCATGCATATCATAATTATGTAACCGTATGTAATCATACTCCTTGTCAATAGGCAATTAAAATTACATCAAAGATGGCACATATAAGCACAGCCTCAGGACACCAGTCTTGTACCTGGTGGGCAGCTATAAAACCGTGTGTGTGTGAGTGTGCGCACACGTACACATACACATATGTGCAAGTATATTCTCCTTTATATGATGCTATCTTCTAAATAGGACTTAGAGCTTGAATGATTGACCAGCTTAAATTAATATGAGATAACATAAAAGTGCCTAGTTTAGTGGTAAGTTTTTTTTTTTTTTATTTCTCTGGGGGACCTGGGTGGTGCAATCGGTTAGGCTTCTGACTTTTGGTTTCGGCTCAGGTAGTGATCTCAGGGTCCTGCGATTGAGCCCCGCGTCTGGCTCCACACTCAGCATGGAGTCTGTTTGAGTTTCTCTCTCCCTCTGCCCCCCACCCCCGCTTGCTCTCTCTCTCAAAAATAAATAAATACATCTTTAAAAAAAATCCCTCTGAACACAGCTTTCTAACATTGACTGGCTTAAAACTAAAATAAAGGTTGAATTATCTTGGAGATACTGGTATCCAGTAACTTAGCCCAGTAACAGACATACATAACTTGTCAGGCACTCGTAGATTAAAATTTATTGCAGAGTTTTAACACATAAGCTATCTCTAAAATTTACTCTAAGACATGCCAGCAGTAGATGGAAAATATCTGAAAGTACAGGAGAATCATGTTTTTTTTTAACTCCCATGCTTTTTATTATTATTATTTTTATTATTATGTTATGTTAATCACTATACATTACAGCATTAGTTTTTGATGTAGTGGTCCATGATTCATTGCGTATAATACCCAGTGCTCCATGAAGAACAAGGCTAACCCATCCTCCCACCCCCCTCCCCTCTAGAACCCAGTTTGGAGAATCATACGGTTTTGAAAACAATAGAACCCCCTCCTAAATAGAATGCATGCTAACCATTATTGCAAAGTGATTAGCATGCGTTCATGCTAAGACACTGATGTCTTAGTGCAGGGCAAAGACACTGCATGTCAAAGGTCCTGACAGAGGGACTCTGGTGCAAATAGTGTGGATATCAATTCTAGCTTTTACACATACTAGTTACTTCTATGCTTCAGTTTCCTTTTCTGTAATATGATAATAGTAATAGTATCTATAGATTTTTATAGATTTTCAATAAAAATAAACGATGTTATATATGTAAAAATGCTTAGAGCACAGCTTACATATGGTAAGTGCTCAATAAATATTCAGATGTTCACCATATCACTATATACACTGGTCGGCACTTTCTGAGCTTTACTGGATAATCACTGGCACATAAAATCCTACATGTTGGCCAGATCCCATACCAGGTTTCTAAATCACTAGGTAATCTTAGCTTTCTAAAACGTATGGTGTAGAGGGGAAATAAATGCCATTTCATGGCTTGGTAGTCAGCCCAGTATTTTCAGAAAGTCAACTTGATTTGTAAGATAAAGTTTAAAATTAACTTTTTTCTCTTTAACTTTTTTCACCCTTTAGCTATTTTTGTTTAGCTCATTTATACTTCTTATGGTTGATTATGTAATCATGAAACTTAGTCTGTCATTTCTACATACTGTTCAATTGGCTCACCAACATTTTAATTAGACACAATGATTTAAGCCTCCTAATCAGTTGTGAGAGGATTGGGGGACACACACTGTGACCAAATGACACTCGGCAGTAATAGGACTGATGACAAAGCTGTTTGATATGGGTGCTCCCTGGGAAGGGCTCTGCATTGATCCCTGATCCTCAAACCCTCCCATCCTGTGGCACAGTTAGCTGCTGCTACCTGAGCTATCTGCTAAGCCCCAGACTGCCTGTGGATCTCCTCCCACTACCCGTAGCTCTGTTTCCTCCCTGCCCCTGGTGCTGAAGATTGTTGGCTTTTCTTTCCTCCTCAACACTATTACTACCCCAAAATGGCCAGGAAGTGGGACTTCATTCTCATGGTCCCCCAAAGACGAGCAAAGAGTATGATTAATTTTAATGTTTTTTAGGAATATTTATAAGCAAACAAAGTAAATAGCATACTTTGAAAGAATGACAACATCCCTTAAAATTTAGCAGTTATTTATCCTGTCAATATGATAGGTTCTGGCTCTCATTTTTTCCAACAAGCAAGAATCTAGGCCACAGCTTCAGTGTGAAATCTATTTGACTGCATGGCTTAGGAACCGGGATGGTAATGTGAAAATGTCAAACTTTGGTCCCACTCCTAAAGTAGCTCTGTAATGTCTGTTCTCTGTCTCTCTGTCTCTTTCTCTTTCTCTCTCTCTCTCTCTCTCTCTCACACACACACACACACACACACACACACACACACACACACACACACGAGTGAATATAATTAGCTCCAGATCACTTATGGTGGAACCCTAGGTTATACTGGGAAAACCGTGCCTTAGATATTTTTGGCAGAAATGCACATTGCTGGGACACTGGGCTAGTCTCTGTTTCCTTTCTTGAAATAAAGACTTTCTTCTACTGCTGGGGCGATTTGCCCCAATGAGTCAGAGGCAATGCTAGAAATAAAATTTAGGACTGGAAACATCCACTATACTGATTTTAGCTACTGGACTAAACAGCTTTCTTCCATTAAGTAGTTGAAAGTAAAGAACCTACATAAACATAAACAAGAGTTGAGGCTGGTCTAGGGAAGGGAGGAAGTGTTTAGTGCCATTTTTCTTGCTATATAGATGTGAGAAGAAAAATGATATGCCAACACAAATCAGAATAATTAAATACATAAAATTGTGATTCTAGACAGGGAAATAAATTATCTGTGAAGCTGTTTATAAAGTAAAAAAATTGCTTCATGACAAACAACATATTTTAGCTTTCCTACTACCCATCAACAGAGAATACTGAGATTTCATAATTTGTTGAAGAGATGCTAATACCTTCCAGTTGACTTCCATAATTCATGGAGAGTTTCCAAATTCCACAAAAGAAACGTGGACATTATCCTCCTAGAATTAAAGAAATGAAGTCCAAATATTCATAAGCCAATAATTAATCCCAGAATGCATCTAAAAAGAAACCCAGTCCATGTTTTTGACAGTAATTCTTCTTTCCTCCCTGCTCCCAAGTCCTGAGTTATAAACATTAATGACACAGCTTTTAGTATCTCTTTCCCTAATATACATGATCACCCATTGGAGCAAATGGATATTTGAAGTTTTGTTATTGCCTAATTAAATACAGAGCACATTTGACTGCATGGCCTAATATGAAATAATTTCCCTACTGTAAAAAAGAAAAAAAAAACATTATGGGAAATAAAATAGTTGCTATAATACTAACATGCCTTCAAAAACAAAGTAGATATTAGAAGTGTCACCTGTGGCCATCCACTATGATTGAAAACACTTTTGTATATGTGTGCATTTTTGATACTTGGAAGTGAGACTATCAAAAAGTCTTGGGTTAAGAAAGATAAGTAACTAATGCTTTTTCCTCCCCCTTATCAGTTTTTGTCTCTATTTAGTAACTGGCTATTTGTCAAGAATTGTTATGCACATGGAAAAGAAAATGGAAGTAATTTGAAAAGATTTTCATCTTCCCTTAAGCATTGCTGTTAAGGTGGTTTGAAGTGCTTATTGCTGGCTCACCTCCTCCTGCATACTTTGAAACAAAGTTCAAAAAATAAGATCTGATCTCAGATTGTTGAACAAATTGCAAAAAAAGAGACTGGTAGTTTTTGGCAGTCTGATGCATCGCTCTGGGCTGCAGCAGAAGTTCACCTTCTTGCCATATGAGTTTTTTCTTCTTGACTGTCGGAGTGCGTTTTCTATCACTGGGACTCCCATGTATTAGTCCTGTCTTTGGAATTCACGGTTTGCGCTTGCTGTCACCTCTGCCCATAGCCGTCCTCTTCCTCTCGGGCCGTGCTCCTAAAGGGCCTGACCCACGTCTGTGCTCTCGAAGGCGATATTTCCACTGAACCCCCTGGTAGTACCCAGAACCTATTTCTGTGTTAAAATCTCTTAACTGTGGTGTTGCGTTTTGGTTTCTATCTTAAGAATGTTCGTAAAATAGACTGATACAAACCATTTCTCTCCTCTGGAATCCTCTGGTTCTGCATATGGAGGTGAGGAGAAGGAAAACATTAAACAAGAAAGCGTGAATTCTGACCATGACATTTCTGTCTGTGGGACTTCCCCCTTATTGGTTGTGTGACCTTAAGCAAGTTGCTAAACTCATAACACACATGCTGGGTATGTTTCCTCATCTGCTGAAAAAGAAAATCTCTCCACAGAGGGGGGATGTAAAGATTGCATGAGGTAAGTTGTAACCTGCCTAGAGTAGTCCCTGACCCCCTTCTGCCAAAGGAGAGGGGGTTCATTTCTCTTACTTCCTTCATTCTTCTCTCTCAGCAGGGTGTGGAGGTGGGGATGGGTTGTCCAATAAGCAAAAACGAGCCCTTCCTTGCCTGGTTAGTGCTGTCTTCGGACCTTTCTCCTCCTCCTGGTATGTTCCTGCATCCACTCTTCTTCATGTATCTTCAGTCGCTGTGCCTGCAAAAAATGCTTAAGTCTCATCTAATAAATAAAGAAAAAAGTGTGGAGAGACCCCGTTGCTGCCTCTGATTCCTTAAAGCTGTTACCAGATCTCTCCTTTACTGAACCAATAAACTTCTTCGGAAGTATCATTAGTTCTACTTCCTTATCCTCACCTCAGTGGTCCATAAATGCTTATCAACTGCGATCCCATTTCACCATTCTCTTGACTCTGCTATTTTAAATTGCCCTTAATTAAAACTCAGTCCTTAGATCTATATTTAACCAATACGGATAGTCTGAATATCCTTGAGTGGCAGAACTGTTCAATAAAGATATAATTCAAGTCACATATATGATTTTAAATTTTCTAGTAGCCACATTAAAAAAGTAAAAAGTTGGGGCGCCTGGGTGGCTCAGTCAGTTAAGCATCTGCCTTTGGCTCAGGTCATGATCTCAGGGTCCTGGGATCAAGCCCTGTGTTGGGCTCCTTGCTCAGCGGGGAGTCTGCTTCTCCCTCTGCCTCTCCCCTCTGCTCATGCCTGTTCACTCCCTCTCTCTTTCTCAAATAAATAAATAAATAAAAACCTTTTTAAAAAAGGTAAAAAGTCACATAAGTGAAAAGCGATAATACATTTTGTTTAACGTAACATACATAAAATAGTACTTCAATATTTAATCAATATTAATATTCTTAACAAGGTATTTGTATTATTTTTTATACAAAGTCTGTGAAATTTGCTGTGTATTTCATACTTAGAGCACATCTCAATTTAGACTTGGCCCAATCCGAGTACTCAATAGCCATGTGTGGTTAGCGGCTACCATACAGGACAGCGTGGGTCTACAGACAGCGTTTGAGTGAGTTTTCCTGGCAGCTTTCATTTCCAAGGCAGCTCTTGGTTTTGCTCCTGCTTTGAATCTTTATTGACTTCCTTTTTATTTCTATCTCCCTTTACTCTCTGATAAGTGTTCCCCTTCTCCCCACAAAAAAAAGATCTCCATTCCTTCTCTATCTTAGTTCTACCTCCACTGGGCACTGAGTACCTAGAATGTCATGTCAAACTGCTGGGATGATCACGAAAACATTGCTTAGTTCAAGCTGAAAGGTAGGAACTGAGAAGAGAAAGGAAAAATGTCCAGATTTTCTCCTTAATCCATCACTGCCCAGAATCGATTTCCAGGGCATACTCTGAATGTTTTTTTCTTCCTTCTTTTCTGCATCCCCTGAACCCTTGGCTCATGTTTTCATCCTTTTGCAAGGACTATGTTCTACAGAATGTCCTGATGCATCATTTACTGTACTTTATCACTCAGGCTTTTGGACAGCAGCTGATATAATTTAAATACTTATAAAAAGTGCTCTTGGAATATCTATGCAGCTGTCCGCAGTAGCTACTTGTGAGATGCAATGACTGATTTATTGGGTGGCAGGATATTATGGTTGACATACTCTTAGTAACTTAGGGTGTCGTGCTTTTACATCAGAAGGACTCTGAGAGCCTCTGTGTGTATGCTATAGTACCACACGGTAATCTGATCTAAAAGGCTGCTCATGTGTGTGATACCTCACGATGAGATGTAACACCCTGACAATGAACTACTTACTTCTGAGTTTTATGCCAACTTGTTTTTATGTTTCCTCCCAGGGTGCATTTGGTAGTAAAAGTGTGTAGATCTAAAAAGTCAGCATGCTTTATCAGGAAGGTATGTGATCAGAATACACAGAATACCAACATAGATCTTTAACTACATTCTCTTAATAGGGAATAGTATTGCCATACAGGAATAGTATCCTTTGGAGATTGAATAGTATTTGCCAAATCTAGGGGATGAGGTCAGTAGATACCTTTTAAAAATCAAAGCAACTCACTCCTCTCCGGCTTTCATCACTGCTGGCATGTGCTAGATGACAAGTCTTTGACTCACAAAACTGAATAGGATTATCTGAGGGTTCAGGGTTTAGAGATTAGCAAACACCTGTTTGTACCCAGTTTTTATTCACTCAGATTCTATATTAACTTTCCCTATTAAAGCATTCTTGAGATTTCCGAGTTCCTCCCATGTTAGCTAAGAATAAATAAAACTCCCCCCCAGTACTTAGTCAATGCTCTCTTAAACTTAGTTATATTCATGATCCATGTTTCTTTGATGAAACCTTTAAATCATTCCTCTAGTTGTGGTTTTATATGGGTTCACTGCATCTTACGTGAGAAACTATTTTTATAAAAATTAAATAAATTAGTGAATAAATTTTATAGCTCTTGATAAAATACTCTCTATGGATCTAATATGCATATTGTACATATCACATAATTCTAATTGGGATAACAGAAAGATAGATTATCTTCAAATAATTTAAATACATATACAATACTTTAGATACGGAGATTGACTAATGTGTATATTGTATACAGGTTACTAAATATTCTGGAAAAAAATGAGGTGTACTTCATATGTAATTGCTACAGGGTTACCATTATTTTTTAATTGCACTGATGGTAGCCAAAAATGCTGGTTAACAAAGATTTCCAGTTAGCAGAAAGCTGGAGAAACTCTCTTACCCCAAATTGTACTGCTTATTCCATGCTGAAAAATGCTAAGTATTGGTATAGACCATTTGATCTCATAATCAGTTTTGTGATATCAGCCCTGTAATGGTAATGGAATGTCCTATTCTAGGTAACTCCTAACTCGTGTGTGTGGCGGGGAAGGGAGGTGTGCATTTATTATGTGGGGCGGGGGGGACGGAGGTGTGCATTTATTATGTGGGGCAGGGGGGAAGGGAGGTGTGCATTTATTATGTGGAGCTTCAGGACTAATCTAGCTTTGTCTTTGACAATCTGCTTCACACATTTCTCTATATTATAGGAGTTCAGAGAAATCCTGAGGTGGTTGTAGGCAAGACAACCTAGGCTGGAAAAAAAACATAGTACAACGTTTGGGCATTGCCCACCATTTTGAATGGGATGTCAGGATTCATTCTTCAGGCTTGAAGTAGTAACCCCTGATGGCCAGGGCTGTAAGACTTAGGTTACCTGAGATGGCAGCACGACACAGTGAAAAGAGCATGTATTTTGGAATAACGTAGGTTTGGAGACAAACCTGGCTCTGCCACTTACTTTATGGCCCTGGATAATCTGCTTCACCTCTTCTCATCTCTACAATGAAGATATCACACTTGTTAGAGAGTTGTTGAGAGAAATAGAGATGATGCCCAAAAAGCAAGTAGCAAACTGTCTAGCATGTTGTGGGCTCTTAAGGATCAGTAGCTGTGATGTGATCATGGAGATAACCCTGTGTAAGATTTGAGAGTAAAACTCTCTTTGCTTTAACTGGGATAAGGAATCTGTATCCAGGGGCTCCATGTCATCGGTCCCATGTCTACCTATGTCACCATTTAAAAATGTACAGCTTCTTTAAAGTCCTTTGCTATTTGTTGTTTCAACACTGTGTAAATCATGTATTGTAAATCAAGTCTAAATAAATGTGAGTCACGCCCTTAGCTGTTTAAAATATCAGTAGAATATTAATAATTTCTCCATTTATTTTCTGAATACAGATTTTCAGCAATTGCATTGCTGAAATATTTTTGCATTGTCATTTTATAGTAGAAACATAATTCTACATATGCTAATATCTTCATGTAGGTTTATGTAACTACATACTCACATTCATATTCTTATCCAGGGAAGATTTATATTCTAAAAGAATGCATGAGTTATAGATTGTGGGAATCTATTCTGGTTCTTTGTTGTTAGGAGATTTTGAATTATTTCCTTCATTCCATGTAATCTATTGAACTGATATATCATTTTCATGCTTTTGGGGGATTACTCTATTTTTTTCTCTTACATAGAGATTGAAATGAAGAAAAAACAAACCTGATCATATTAATTTAATATGTGAGATGAGCTTATGTAGAAAGAAACTGAAATAGCTTAAGTTTTTAAAAGGTTAAGGAAATATTTTTAATTTTGATTTACTTATTCTAATCATTTGAAATTTGGTCTCTCTTTGTGCTTCTTACCTAGGTTACTTGTTGGTTTCAGAAAACCATAAGAGATTTACAGGAACAAAGTCTAGGTTCATCACTTTCAGACAATGAGGAGCTAATATGTAAGCATGAGGAATTGATAATAAAAGCGAAGGTAAGAGACACATTAAAAATTATTTTAAAATGCATGGTCTTCTTTTGAATATGCTTCTGTAGGTAATGTAGAGAAGTACCAAACCCTCTGAATAATTCACTGTTCACAAAGAAAAGTTTCTCATAGTATTAGCTAATACCACTACCTACTGACTGGGCTTCTAGAATAATAAGGAACAAAACAGCCTCTACAATAATAATAACTATCTCCTTTTGAGTAGTTACTATCTATCAAACACTATATTAAGTATAAGAAATGCCTTATCTAAATTATCACAAAACCCCTAAGGGGTACATATTATTTTACAGATCAAAACAAACAAAACACAGAGGCTTGGAGATGCAAAGTAACTTGACCAATGTAATATATCTTGTCCAGGGCAGAGTTGGAATTTGATTCAGGTCTTATCTAACTCCGAGGCCCAAAGCTCTTAAGCCTATATTCTGCTAGCTTTCTTTCTTTCTTTTTTTTTTTTTAAAGATTTTATTTATTTATTTGAGAGAAGGAGACACAGCAAGAGAGGGAATACAAGCAGAGGGGATGGGAGAGGGAGAAGCAGGCTTCCCGTGGAGCAGGGAGCCCAATGCGGGGCTTGATCCCAGGACCCTGAGATCATGACCTGAGCTGAAGGCTGAGCCACCCAGGCGCCCCTATTCTGCTAGCTTTCTAAAAAATATTCTTGTTCTACACTAAGATCTCATTATGCTATTACTTTTATGATTTCCAGGTATAGTTTGCTTGCTGTTCCCGTTTACATTTCCCTATTTCCTTAACTTGCTTCACATTTCTTCATTTTGCAAAAAAGAAATGGCTATGAGCCAGTCAACCACTTGTAGATATGTGGAATGTGCAGAATGGAATCATGAAGTACTGAAAGCAAGATGAGCAGAGGGGCTGTATAGAGATGCTCCTCTCCCACTGTGTCTTCTTATTTGGCAATTGACTCCTTTGTATCTGTGGGGTCCATAAATACTTACCAAAGTTCTTTACAAGTGCTCCGTTTTGATCTCTATGGAAACAAAAGTCCATTTGTATTATATTGAATAGGAACAGTAAAAACTTTAATCAGTATCAAGACTTAAGAGAACTTTCTATTATTAATATCTTGAGTGATTGATAGTTGTAGGTAAAGCCAAGTCTTGAGGCTCTGGAAAACAATGGGCCAGCACTACCAGATGAGGGTTGAAAATAAGGAAGACAAATAAATATTTACATGTTTGGGAGGATGGGATTGGTGGCAGGGGGCAGGGGATGGAGGGACAAGCAGGCAGGGGAAGCAGTATACTGCATTTATCCGGACTGAAATCGCAGAAGAACCATGAGGCTTTTGTTTGGTTGTTTATCACTTTTCTCTGAACACTGCAGTATACATAGGTATTTTATGTGTTTGATCTGAATGTTTGCCAGATTGATAAAAGATGCAATCACAGAAGATTGCTATAACTGATGATTTTTTTAAAGTTCTTTAAAATTTTTCAGCATTTGGTTTATCTGTTTAGGAAATTAATTTTTTTTTTCATTCGGGTTAAACAGCAGTTGATTCTGCGGGTGTCAAACTCAGGTTTTATCAGTGAAAATTCTATCAAAATCCCAAAATGTTAAGCACAAGAGATGACCTGAATTGACAGGATTGTTGCCTTCTTTAAAACAAACAAAAATGGTTTACTTGCATAATTTAGTTACATTTGGAGTTATATTCCCTGTAACTGTGGACTAATCATGGTTTCTCATAGCCCTGAGAAAAATCTCACGGTCTGGAGAAATTATTCGTTGACATCTAAACTCAGTTCTAATAGGACTTTGGCAAGTTCCGTTAAATAGATATTAATGTTCTATTTCTATCCTTCATAATTTTAACTGGCTCCTATTTCTTTATCCCTTCTGAAATGCCTGAACTTCTAGTTCACTGACTCCCCTACTGCACTTCTGTTATTCAGCCCTCTTGCCAGGTTGCTTCACTTCAGCGATTCCCCATTTTTCATGCCTAGTGCCTCATACTGATTCTGCTTCATAATTGTTTTTACCGGGTTCATTTTATGAACCAGTATGATAAAATGAAATAAAGCTTCATTTTATCTAATGTTCTTCCTTATATCTTAAGGTATGCTCTATTCACACATTAACTGTTTGATCTATCCAGTGCCTTAATTCTACTTCCTCTGATTCACGTATTTCAGTGTGTTGCTTGTGCTCATCAGATGTTATTTTCCCCTGAGCTAGTATTCCCTTGGGAGAGCAGAAATTTTGACTGGTAAGGCATGGGAGGTGTGATAGCTGGTGCTCCAACTTGTCCCCTTCTGGTGGGGAGCTGAGTGCCCCTGAGTGCAGAGAGCTTCTATCATTATGATTAGGGCTCAACCATTCATGGTTTTCCCCTCTACCCCAGACACATATAAAGGAGGGGATCCCTTGCCTCCAAGTCCCACTGATTGGACTCTCAATCCTGCTTTGTTCCAAGACCCATTTCCCTAGGGTATGTTCTAGCCCATTCATTTAGTGAGAGTTGGAGAGGGCTCACTAAGAAACAGGTCAGTTTGATTACCTCTCATATATTAGCTCTTCTAAACTCAGGGACCTGTCGGATGACATGGGTCCTTTGCCCATGAAGCCAGTCCTGTTTACAGTATTAGGATTTCTGGAAGGACCTACCAACCTTTGCTGGTTAGATGTTTCCTTAGCTACTTTACTGACCTCTTCCCACCTAGATGAGCAAGTTTTCTAAAAATAGATTATAATGTTATAATAGGTTGCATCCACATGGAAAAAAAAAAAAAACAGGTTCAAATCCTTACTGTCACTCACTATGTAATTTTGGGAACATTTGACCTCTCTGAGCCTTACCTTCCTCATCTATAAGGAGGAGGCATGAAAATTCAATTAGAAAATATCTATGAAAACACCCACATTTTAGTAGTGACTCAAAGATATTGCTTTTCTTTTTCCATGGATGGTGTAAATGTTCAAATAGTTTTCATCTGTGCTTTTTCAACCATCTTGTTCCTTGTTCTTACAGACGGATTCCACTTTTATATGGCCTTAAACAGGAACCAGCATATTACATTTTGGAGTTTTGTTTGGGTGTGAGTATGAGGAGAGGAAGAGGGAATGTGTCTTTCAAAGGAGATTTTATGTATAAATAAAGCCTCAAGCTGGGGGTTCATTAGTGAAACACATATAAATAATCTGGTAACACAGGGAAAGTAGGTGTTTCTGCTCCCCACAGCTAAACTGAGCAGCAGGGAGCTGTTCTGTATTGCTTTTTTTTAAGCAGTAAGATTTTAAAATAAATTTTGAAAATGCCCCTATAATTTCTTACTGGAATATACTCAAATAAGAAATATGGAAAACTTTCTATCTCTTAATAAATGTGATGCCTTATTCAGAATGTGTTGAAATAATGAACTAAAAGAATTTTTATTATAACCTTTGACCATGAATAAATTATGTTAAATCATTATACTTTCTTTACTAAATATGAAAAATATTTTCCTTTTACATATGTAGCAGATAAAGAAATAGCAGACATTGATGATTATAAACCACCGTTTGGTTAAGACCTTAAATACTCTTAGATTTTATCATGTATTAATTTGATTCCCCAAGGCTTGGATTCAAACTTTGGAGCTGAGTTGGTTTTAGGATGTATTAAAATAATATGTAAACAAACACTTCCTTATTATCTCTTTTGAGGAGGCATAATCATTCCTTCTTCCACGCATCAGAAATAATGTCCATATAAGAACTACCTTCAGGATTGAACTTGTATTTCTGTTGGGAGGAAAACTTTTCCTCTTCCAATTTGTGTCCAGTGATTGGGTGTCTACAAATTAATGGACAACAAACAGATTAACAGGAGTAAAGACAAGGTTTATTTTCATACATGCATGGGAGGTCCCAGTAATGGAAACTGTGGAATAGCCAGAAGTTGAGGATTATATATATCATTTTAACAAAAAAGAGTTGGGGGGCTTAAGGCCTCAATGAATGAGTATGGAAGGTTCTACCGGGCTTTTTGATGCTAATGAAATGGGCAGTCTGTCTTCTTCCCGGTGGGAAGAGTTAATGGCAGCTGAATGTGTACTTCCTGCTGGTAAGGGTCAGTCTTCTTTCAATTAGGAGATTCCCTGGGAAGAAGGTCAATGGTAGCTGTATTTTCAGGAGACTCTGTTTAAGTTTAGGTAATATTTCTGTGACTGCTGATGGTTCAGATGTTTTCAGTTTAAAGTAATTTTCATACCACTGTAGTGGACCTTTAATCCTCTCACTAATATTGCTTCAAACTTTGGTTCACTTTCAGACCCTTTGTAGTTGGTGCACACTAGAATCTCCTGAGGGCTTTGAAAAAATACTGAAGTCTGGATCTCATGCCCAGAGATTCTAGGTAGTTTGGAGCATCAGGATTTTTTTTTTTTTTTTTTAATTTATTGTCAGGGTCCCTGGGTGGCTCATTAGGTTAAGTGTCAACTCTTGGTTTCGGCTTAAGTCATGATCTCAGGGTCATGAGATCAAGCTTTGCATGGGCCCTGAGCTCAGTGAGGAGTCTGCTAAAGTTTCTCTCTCCTTCTGTCCCTCCCCAAACTCATTTTCTCTCTAAAATAAATAAATAAATAAATCTTTAAAGGAAATTTATTGTCAATCTTAAAATGGTAATGTTTTTATCAAAATCCAATCCAGATTTTCTTCTCCTTCTAAAAAACTGGAATATGTGGCAATATCAGGCTCACCTTTCCATATAGACATAGCAACACTTGTCTGGAGCCCCATAATAGCTATTTCCTTTAGAAAAGACACGTGTACTCCAGTTTTCCACAGTCCCTACCCTTCCTTGTTACTACCTCGCCTCCCACCTTTGCTTCACCTCATTCACATTATGTGCCTGGCCCCTGTAAGCATTTGGGTTAGAGACATGACAGGCAATGAGGTACTATCAAAGTGTAGTAATGGCTTAAACTGATTTGCATCTTTGTAAATTACGTTGGAAACTGTGAATGATAAGAATGAGAGGGAGTGATAACAAAGAACAGTCACTTAGAAAGCTATTGCAATTCTGATGAAACTTTAGGTAGAGTGTGATGTCTTTTGAGATGAAGGATAATAATTGCCATCTTAAAGGCTTAAAAGAGAGTTGTAGCCATGTTTTTCAACGTGTGGCCCCCAGAGAGCAACAGTGGAATCTGGAAGTCTTAAAAATACAGCATCCCGGACTCTAACCACCAAACCTATTGTGTCAGAACCTGCATTTTAACAAATTTCCCCACAGGATTTAAACTGACACTAAAGTTTAAGAGGCACTAACTTAGAGGTTTTCCCCATCTATTTCATGTATGTCTATAGTCTCCTTAATTTTCCAGATGACTATATATTGTTTATAAAGTCCTTGATTAAAAATGATCTTTGGCATTCTGTCGTGTATAGAAACATCATCTTCAATGTTTTAATATAGTAGAATTCACATTCCTCAGCTTTAAGATTAAAACCATCTTCCATGATTCATCATCTAATCCGATTTTCCAAGTCACTGAAAATATTTTCCAGTTGTTGCTGAGTGATTTCATAAATTGGATTTGTGATCTTGGCCTCAAGTTCCTTTAAATAATATTATTTGGAGATCTTAAAAAAATACCACTGCTTAGGTCCCACATAAATTTTATTTAGAGGAAAAGTCAAGTTTAAATTTACAAAATATGTATAACTATAAGATAAGGAAGTAAAGCAGAATCTCTTGCAAGCTTATTTGACTATTCTAAAAGCATAATTCTCATCAATAGAACGACTACAAGGAAGTGGCTCTTTAAAAATATGTTTAGGGACACACCTGGGTGGCTCTGTCAGTTGAGCTTTGGACTCTTGGTTTCAGCTCAGGTCGTGATCTCGGGGTGGCAGGATTGTTCCTGAGTGCCATGCCCCCTCTCCCCCACCAAATAGAGCCCTGCCTTGGTCACCCTGGCACAGAGTCTGCCTCTGCTCCCTCTCCCTGCTTGCACTCTCACACGTGCGCACTCTCTCTCTCAAATAAAATTTTAAAAAATTTTTAAATAAAAAATATGTTTATTGTTTTATTTTTCTGATTACATAGTACATTTTCATTTTGGAAAAATGAGAAAATACATAAAACTAAAGAAAATTAAAATCACTCATACTGGGTGGGTGTGTATGGAAATGGGAAGGAAATAATAAAACATACATAAAATTGAGTATCTTCGAACTGTGTATGTGTGTATAATACACTATATGTGTGTGTTTTTATATACAAAATTGTGTATGTATTGTTTTGCAGTGTGTTTTCCAATTAGCATTATATCATAAGCATTTCCCCATTTAAATGCATATTTTAAATATGCTTTTTAATGATTGCATGTTATTAAACCATGTAAATATATCATACATCATTTTTCTTCTCATTGTGACACATATTAACCTATGTAACAAAGCTGGCTATTCTGCTATTTGACCTTTCATTACATCCCCAAATTCTTTCATTGAAGGTATGTGAGAAAATGGTAAAACCACTATAAAACATATTGCTTCAGTAAATCAGCTTATATCATCTCTGATGATTATAAGGAAAATGCATAAAATGAAGCAGAGTTTGTTTCTTTTATAATGTTTTATGTTATTTAAAAAATAAAGTGGGGTCTGGATCTGAAATGTCTCAAGGCAGAAATTAAGTGAGTCTCCAAACAGTAAAGACACCTGCATTAGTGCATTTCAATTCCTCTGTCTTCATTTTAGTGAATAATTTGTTTTACTTGTCTGATTTTTTAATGAACTTTCCAATTAAAAGCAGATGTCACTTTTCACAGAACATAAATTAGAAACAATTTCATTACTAACAGGCGAAATAAGTATAAATAGTACTGCCTTTGTCTGCAAGCATTGGGAAAATCTACAATGTGATGGGATTTTCACATTGGTAAACTTACTGTAGCCTCAACATGTGGATTAATTTAAAGCTTAGTGAACCATATGCTTTCATTTTCAGGGGAAATTTGATTTAGAAAGTCCTCCAGAAATGTTTATGCCCATCTAAGAAAGGGATGAGTTAAGAAAGCAAATGAAGAACATGATCACTAGGTTTAAAACTACCTGCTGTCATTTTGTTTTTAGAATCTTCACCAGCCCATTAAGTTTAACCGCTTAGAGAAGTTTCCTCTCTCTCTCTCTTTTTTACTTATGACTTTTACAATAATTCTTTATACATTTTCTTCCACCTCCCTTCTCCCTCCTCCTCCCTCCTCCTCCCTACCAGGTACCCTCCTCCTCTCTTCCTCAGCCCCTTTGTCATTTATCAGCCCTTAAATAAAATTTCCACAAAACATGGATTTGCATAGTTACTATTATTACAACTCAAGGTAATACTGCTGTCATAATCATAACAGTGAAAGTGAGTCTATTTGAAGTGGACACCAGAGAAGGCATTTTCTTAGGGCTTAATGCACTCACGCCTTAAATCCCTGCAACCTTTCTGTGCTACTTCAGCGTTCTCTTGGAGACTTCCAATACTGTGCCCATAGATCTCCTTGATGTTCATCACTCCAAAGGCCTTTACTTCAGCTTCCCAGTCCTGTGGCCGCTTTGGTTCCAAAGCATCACTGACCCTGCTCTCCCCGCACCCCCTTTCCTTTCCCCTTTTCCTGGCTTCCTTCCTCATACTCTTCCCTATGGGCCACCAGGGCTACTTGTGAGTAACTCAGTCACCCATTTTCTCTGTTTCTACTTCAGAAAAAAGATGAAGCACTTGCATAATTTTTCTGATTAGATCTATTTTAAACGGAAATGATCTATTATCAGTAGCCTTATGAATTCTTTATTTATCATCTGTTAATTCCCTGCATCATTCCCCATAATAACCAGTCCAAACCTTTTATCCTCTTTTAAAACTCCCAGCCAGGCTTTACTTAACCTCAGAGTCACGTGGCCATGAGAGGTGAAATTGCTTGACTCTATTCTTCCCTGCCTTTGGTGTCTCTTTTCCACCTTTTCTCCAGTTCCTCTCATTTTCAAATCTAAGCCTCCACCTGCCATTCCAGGCCCCACCTTTCCCATTTCATCCGTTTGAATCTCTCTTCATTTTTCAGTCACCCCTTCTCACCGTCCCTCAATTACATTTTAGTCTCACAAAATCAAAAACAAAAACATTGCTGCTCAACCCTTAAGACGTTATTCCACCTTTTCCTTGGCTACTGTCATGGCTTGAATTATCCTTCCCAACATTTTTGCATTGAAGTCTTAACACCCAGAATCTCAGAATGTGACCTCTTTTGGAAGCAGGGTGTAAGTAGAGAAGATGAGGTCATTAGGGTGGACGCTAGTTCTATGTGGCTTTTTAAAGGGGGACATTTGAACTTAGAGGCAGACACACAGAGAAGAAAGATAATGTGAAGAGAGGCAGGGAGAAAATGGCCATCGCCAAAGCCAAGAGAGGGGCTGGGAGCAGGTGCTTCCCTCACCACCCTCGGGAGGAACCAGTTCTGCATATACCTTGACTTCAAACTCCTAGATTCCAAAACTGTGAAAGAGCACATTTCTGTTGTTCAGGCCACCCCATTTGTGGTACCTTGTTACACCAGCCCTAGGAAACTAATGCAACTACTTTATTTTCTGCCCCCTGCCTCCCTACTCCCCCACTAATCCTTTACTTGCATTAGAAGAAACTGCTTTTTCTCAGTGACTAATGTCTGGACCCCCTCTATGCACTTGGTCTCTGAAACACTGTTTTCTCTAGTTCTTCTATCTCTGGAATGGCTCCTTCTAAATCTTGCTCAATGCCAACTCTTCCTCCAGGCTCCCTTGGCCTATCGTGCTTAATCTTCTCTTGTTTCCTGCATTCTTCATGTGGCCTTTTCTAATCCCATGATGACAACATCACTTTTATCTTGATGATTTCTAGACTTTAAAAAAATTTTCCAGCCCATCTATCGTTTCTCAACTCCAGTCTTCTTTTTAGAAGTTCCTGTTGAAGATTTACACATAGACTTCTTAATAGCACTTCTAACTCAGCTAGGATCATTACTTTCTCCTTCAAACCCTCCCGTTTTCTTTCTTGGCTAAAGATGTTGCAGTCCTTCAGCCACCAGGTTAGAGACTTCAGGGTCACGTTAGAGCCTCATTCTCTCCCTCTCTCCCTTCAGGGCAGATGACCTCTCAGTGTAAGTCCATTCTTACCTCCCATCTCCTTCTCCTCTTCTCATTCCAGGCCCACCACTTCAATTTGGGTGCCTGGAATCTTTGACAGAGATTATAACAATTATGTTGAGTAGTAGTATTAATCTGAGCCTACAAACTACAATATTTTTGCATGAAATATTGCTTGTTTGCTTTTACATCTTTTTTTTCTCTTTAATCAACATAAACCTGATTCCGAGCTCCCATCCTTTGACTGGTGGGACACTCAATCTCTGTGGTTATTGGAGTTCCCTTTCCCCAGCGTTTTGCAAGTGTTCCTGGGCTCCTGTGGCGCCATAGCTTCGGAAGGCCCCTCTACTCATCAGTCTATGCTGACTCCCTCTGAAACAATCATTGTCTCAGCCTGTATGGAGACTGCAGTTTCAGTGACTCTCCGCTTCTGTGGCTGTTTGGCACCCTAGGATGGCCCAACTATTCCAGTCTCCTGGGAGGGAACTCACAGCCCATGCCCAAGAAGGCCTGGGACTTCCACAGGGCACTGCCCTGAGAGGACCATCCATCTCCTCACGTGCCTCCTCTCCCATCCGTCTTTTTCTCTGGTGCTGGCCAGATCACCCCGTCTTTTGATAACCCTCACCTCTATCTCCTTCTCCTTTAGTACATCTATGATAATGTCTTCAATAGACTTAGTTTTTTTACAAAAGGCAGGAGGGGAAATATCTTGCAAGTAACTTCTGCTTTGGGTCTTAATATGAACTTCCCTGAGGCAAAAGGGACATAGAAAATATTGACTGTTTTCTTAAAGCAGAGCAGATAGGATAATATAGGAAGAACATAGTAAATTATCTTGCCACATGCCTATCTAGCATCTGGGCCTCTAGTCTTTCCATTTTGCAATTAATCCTTTACGCTGTCATCAGTTGCTCTTGGACAAACTGAGATCAGGCCAGTTTTTTCTCAAGCACCTCCTAAAATTCCCTTTTGGTATAGAATAAAGTACAAACTCTCTCTTGTGACTTTAAAGCTCTCCTGATTTGCCCTATGCCCATCTGCCCAAACTGTCTCCCTGAATCCAAGTTTCCCTGGACTGCTTATCATTCCCATGCCTACCACATGTGTTCTCACCGGAGTCCTGATTTAGTCTGTACCCTCAGCAAAGAATTTCTTTTCCCTTATTTTCTTGCTCTTTTCTTTTTTTTTTTTTTGAAGATTTTTTTTTTATTTATTGACAGATAGAGATACAGTGAGAAAGGGAACACAAGCATGGGGAGTGGGAAAGGGAGAAGCAGGCTTCCTGTTGAGCAGGGAGCCCATTCGGGGCTAGATCTCAGGACCCTGGGATCATGACCTGAGCGGAAGGCAGACGCTTAATGACTGAGCCACACAGGCACCCCCTTCCTCTTCTTTTTCAAAGTTAATTGCAAATGATTGTGTTAGAGTTGAAATGGGAAGAGTCAGGCTAAAAAACAGGCATAGCCTGAGGTCAGTTTGGTTAGCAAAGAGGAGGGGGGCGGGAATGAAAACAGAGTGTGCTGTCAAAATGAAACCGGGGACAAAGTGTTAATGCCTTAGTTAGAAAGGCTAAGCAGAGACAGAAGCTGTAAGCAGAGTTTGGTATGTACGTCAAGATTGGGCCCCACAGAGGTTAGCCAAGAAGCAAGACAGAGAGTAGCATTCACGTTTAAGATGTCTAGACAATATTTTGAGGTCATTAAATTGGGCAGGGAGGATCTATTTAAAGATCTGTCTCCATTCCAGCCTCAAGGGTGAACCTATGTAAATCTTAGGTGACCTTGGGGTGCAGTGTCAGTCCAGATTCCTTCTCTGGGAAGCTTTTTGATCCCCCCCCAGCTCTTGCTCTTCCCTTCTTTTCTCACAGAGCATTGCTTATTGTTTAATTAAAGCATCTTTTCCATCCTTACTGGCATTTCAATTGTTCACATATCTGATTTCTCCACAAGTTTGATTTCTCCATATCTCTGAATTGCCTAAAAACAGGGCCATGGCATATTCATTTCTGGATTTCCTAAAGCACCCAGAAGAGGGCTCTGGGACACCTAGTGTTTCTTGGGTCAGTGGATGATTCTATTAGAAAGGAAGCTGGCAACAACATGTTACCCCATGTTGGCCCTTGCTGGACTTCTAAATTGCTGTGGCTTATAAGTGACTTTCAGTGTGCCTGGGAGGTCATGAGTCATTCTCTCTACTGCCTAATTATCAGCAAGGCTATGGATTAAACAAAATTTGGTAGGAAGACTTGATTCTAAAGCAACAGAGAAATAATGGTCAAAACTTTGTGAAAGATGGATGCAGTGCTGCGATTCTCAAGTGTTAGGTGGAAACAATCTGATTCACACCAATATGTGAATGTCTGCCAACTTAACTATCTTTTACTTTTGTTTTTCTTCTATTTGTTTATTTTTATTTTAGAGAGAGAGAGAGCGAGCATGCGAGTGGGGGGTGGGGCAGAGGGGGAGGAAGAAGAAAAGGGAAAGAATCTCAAGCAGAGTCCACGTGGAGCACGGAACCCAATGAGGGGCTCAGTCTCACGACCCTGAGATCATGACCTGAGCCAAAACCAAGAGTCTGATGCTCAACTGACTAAGTCACCCAGGCACCCCCTTTTCTTCTTCTTTTTAAAATTTTCCACCATGCCATCCCACCTCTAATTTTTTTAAGTAAATGTTTATTAACCCAAACACAAGAGTGAAATTTCAGGCAGTGTTGAAAAGTGAAGCGATTTGCAGAGTGGCCAAACCCAATGCTGCCTCTAAGTTTTACCTACTATTAAAGATAAAGTACTGCTTTGTCTTTTTTTTTTCTTAGAAGTTTGTACCCCTTAATTCTCTTCACTATTTTGCTCATTCCCCACCCCTGTCTCCTCTGGCAACCACCAGTTTGTTTTCTGTATTTTCTGAGTCTGTTTCTGTTTTCTGTTTTTGTAGTATGTTTATTCATTTGTTTTTTAGATGCCACATGTAAGTGGAATCATGTGGTATTTGTCTCTCTCTGTCTGACTTACTTCACTTAGCATAATATCCTTTGGTTCCAAACACCAGTTTATCTTCTAAAGCTGTAATCTAGCACATCCTATGATGGTAATAGGGCATTGACGGGGACTACAGGCATAGAAAGGCTGTACAGGGTGAGTTCTTTGTAAACCTGGTGTTTAACACGGAGATTCACTGCACTGTGAATCGAGAGATTTCAATTTTTTCTTCTCTTTCAGCTTTGTTGAGGTATAATTGACACATAGAATTGTAAGATGTTTAAAGTGTACATCTTGATGATTTGATATACATATATACTGTGAAAAAATTACTCTCATACAATGAACACATCCATCACCTCACATCTTTATCTGTTTGTGTGTGTGAGAACAATTAAGTTCCACCTTCTCCGCAAATTTCAATTATATGATTGTGTTATCCACTATAATCATCATGTTATACATTAGATCTTCAGACCTTATTCATCTTATAGCTGAAAGTTTGCCGCCTGTTTTACCAATCTCTCTCTTTATCCTCCATCCTCCAGCCCCTGATATCTAATTTTCTACTGTTTCTGAATTTGACTTTTTTTTTTTTTAAGATTCCATAAGAGGGTTCCTTTTTCTCCACATCCTCACCAAAACTTCTTGTTTCTTATGGTTCAGATGTGAGGTGGTATCTTATTGTAGTTTTGATTTGCATTTCCATGATGATAAGTAATGTTGAGCACCTCTTCATGGGTCTGTTGGCCATCTGGATGTCTTCTTTGGAGAAATGTCTGTTCAGGTCTTCTGCCCATTTTTAAATTGGGTTATTTGATTTTTGGGTGTTGAGTTGTATCAGTTCTTTATATATTTTGGATACTAACTCTTTATCATACATGTCATTTGCAAATATCTTCTCCCATTCCATAAGTTGCCTTTTAGTTTCGTTGATTGATTCCTTCACTGTGCAGAAGTTTTATTTTGATGTAGTCTCAATAGTTTATTTTTTGCTTATATTTCCCTTGCCTCAGGACACATACCTAGAAAAATGTTGCTACAGCCGATGTCAGATTACTTCCTGTGTTCTCTTCAAGGACTTTTATGGCTTTAGGTCTCATATTTAGGTCTTTAATCCATTTTTAATTTATTTTTGTGGCTGGTGAAAGGAAGTGGTCCAGTTTCATTCTTTTGCATGTGGCTGTCCAGTTTTCCCAGCACCATTTGTTGAGGAGACTGTCTTTTTCCCATTGTGTATTCATTCCTCCTTTGTCAAAGATTAACTGACCATATACCTCGGGGTTTAATTCTAGGTTTTCTGTTCTAGTCTATTGATATGTGTCTATTTTTATGCCAGTACCATATTGTTTTAATTACTATAGCTTTGTAATATAACTTGAAGTCCAGAATTGTGATACCTCCAGTTTTATTTTCTTTTGCTATTCAAGGTCTTTTGTGGTTCCATACAAATTTTAGAATAGTTTGTTCTAGTTCTGTGAAAAATGCTGTTGGTATTTTTTTTTAAAGGTTTTTTTATTTATTCATTCGAGAGAGAGAATATGAGCAGGGGGAGAAGCAGAGGGAGGGGGAGAAGCAGGCCCCCCGCTGAGCAGGGAGCCCGATGCGGGGCTCGATTCCAGGACCCTGGGATCATGACCTGAGCCAAAGGCAGACGCTTAACCATCTGAGCCACCCAGGCGCCCCAGCTGTTGGTATTTTGATAGGGATTGCATTAAATGTGTAGATTGCTTTGGGTAGCATAGACATTTTAACAATATTTGTTCTTCCAACCCATGAACATGGAATATTTTTCCATTTCTTTGTGTCATCTTCAATTTCTTTCATAAGTATTCTATAGTTTTCAGAGTACAGATCTTTTACATCTTTAGTTAGGTTTATTTCTAGGTATCTTATGGGTTCTGGTGCAACTGTAAATGGGATCGATTCCTATTTTTGTTTTTTTAAGTTAAGCCAGATGATGTCACTCTTATGCTCCAATTCCTCCAAGGGCTTCCCCCTTCTCTCAGAATAAAAGACTCCGTGATTACAGTCCCCTCTGCGCCCTGCTCTTCTCCCACCATGCCTCTCTTTTGCTTCTCCTCCTACTTCCTCCATCCACACTCCACTATGCTGGTTTCTTTGCCCTTCCTCCAGCCAGGCAGGAAAACTCCCACCTGAGGGCCTTCACTCCAGCTATGCCATCTGCCTGGAAAGCTCCTTCTCCAGAGACCCATGTGGCTCACCTACTTCCTTCCTTCCTGTCTTTGCTCAAAACTCACTGATCAAAGAGGCCTACCCTGACCACCATGTTTAATACTACACAGAACTCCCATCCTGCATGAACCCTTAAGTCCCATACCCTGTTCTACTTGTCTTTATTCTTCAACTTCATCACCTTATAATGTACTAGGTAATGTACTGATTTATCATGTATATTGGTTATAAACAAAATAAAATAATGGTACACCACCACCATCACTAATACTGGAACTCCCCTGTCAGCCTACTACTGACTTCCCTGGTCTAGATGAAGTGTTTAGGGGAATACCTGGCATAGACTGGGCCCGCCAAATAAATGTTTGTTGATTAAATGAATGAAGAACTATAAAGGGGATCTTTTTTTACAAGATCTGTATCTTCTAATTGACTATAATAATTGACTATTGTTGCTATATATGAATGTTATTAATTATCTTATATTGATCTTTTTATATTTTTATTTTTTTTTAAAGATTTTATTTACTTATTTGACAGAGAGAGACATAGCAAGAAAGGGAACACAAGCAGGGGGAGTGGGAGAGGGAGAAGCAGGCTTCCTGCTGAGCAGGGAGCCCGATGCGGGGCTCAGTCCCAGGACCCTGAGATCATGACCTGAGCCAAAGGCAGATGCTTAACAACTGAGCCACCCAGGTGCCCCTTTATATTGATCTTTTATATAGCAACTTTGATGAATTCTTATTGACTTAAATTATTTTTCTAGATTCTCTTGGTTTTTACATGTAGAAAATCATCTATAAACAATGATAATAATGTTCATCCTTTCTAATACATTTATTTATTTGTTTGTTTATTTATTTATTTTCTGTGCTAACATTAGATAAGACTTCTAGTAAAATGAAGACTGGCAGCAGTGGTAGAGGACATTTATGTTTTGTTCCTGACTTTAAATAGAAAGATTCAAATGCTTTATCATTAAGTATGATGTTTCTAAAATTTTTAGGTTTTTTTTGTTTTGGCTTGGTTTTTGCATCTATCCGTTGTTACATTTTGGATTTTTTTTAAAAAAAATCATGGATGGACACTGGATTTTATTGATGCCTCTTTTTGCATTTACTGAGATTATCATATGATTTTTCTTTTATTTATTTTGTGAGTTGCATTTCTTTGTTTTTCAATGCATTTAATTTGCTTTTTGGCTAATATATTTGCATTGTTAAAAAATATTAAAGAGACATAAAAAAACCTGTAATAAAATATTTCTGTTTTCACCTACCTAGTCCCCTCCCTTGTGTCAAAAGTAACCACAGTTATTAGTTTTCTATTATCTGCCAGTTTCTTTGTGTTATCTAAACAAATACAACTCTATATTCTTATTTTGTCTCTTCCTTACCTCATTAGTGACCTACTAAGCTCACCCTTCTGCATCTTGTTTTTATTACTGGATTATTCTTCTATAGTAGTATATAGGAACAGTGTTCTGATGC
The DNA here is from genome assembly GCF_009762305.2 of Zalophus californianus. Lineage (NCBI taxonomy): Eukaryota > Metazoa > Chordata > Mammalia > Carnivora > Otariidae > Zalophus > Zalophus californianus. Next base: position 141,654,245 of record NC_045597.1, on the reverse strand, counting down.
TTTTGCTACAGAGTATTCCATTGTATGGATGTATTTATTTAAACTACCGTCAGTGACTGACCTTTCCTATAGCTTTAAAAGATTGAGTTTTTGTAGTTTTTTTTTTTAGTTTCAAAGGATTTCTTTTTCTTTTTTCCTTAACTTTTTATTAACAACTGTATTAACTGTTCTTCCTTAACTCTTTAAAAGATTTATTTATTTATTTCAAAGAAGGGGGAAGGGGCAGAGGTAGAGGTGAGAAATCCTCAAGCAAACTCCCCACTGAGCATGGAGCTTGATCCCAGGACACCCGAGATCATGATCTGAGCTGAAATCAAGAGTCAGCCGCTTAACCAGCTGAGCCACCTAGGCGCCCCTCTTCTTCCTTAACTTTTAATTGGAAACTTCACACAGCAAATTTGAAAGAATAGTATGATGAATGTCCAAATAGACTTCATCAATTTTAAAATTTTGTGACATTTCGTTTCTCTCTCAGTCTGTATTTACATATATATTCTTTTTCTTAAATCATTTCAAAATAATTTGTGAACATATGTATTTTCACCCTAAATATTTCAACAGATATCCTAATGACAAGGATGGTTTCTTCTACAGCTATATTCCAATTTTACATGCAATAAATTTAACATTGACACAATAGTATTTTCTGCTCTGTTGTTCATTTTCTTTTTTTTTTTTTCTTTTTGAGATTTTATTTCTGTGAGAGAGAGAAAGAGATAGCAAGAGAGAGTACAAGCAGGGGGAAGAGCAGAGGGAGAGGGACAAGCAGACTCCCCGCTGGGCAGGGAGCCTGATATGGGGCTCAATCCCAGAACCCTGAGATCACGACCTGAGCAGAAGGCAGACCCTGAACCAACTGAGCCACCCAGGTGCCCCTGTTGTTCATTTTCAAATGTTTTCAAATTGTCCCAAATTGAGGATAATTCATTGCATTTGATTGTCATGTACAGTTCTTAGTAAAACCCTCCTGGTTTGGCTTGTATAATTTCTTCTCCTATTTCTTTCTCTGGTGTGAACTTTTCATTCTCCATTACACGAGTAATTTTGCCCTTAGCTCTCTCCTATTCTCATTTACCACACTGCTCTTTAGTGAGTAGTGCTTTTCTTTCAAAGATTCTCTCTGAAGAGTGCTATTCATAAATCTGTCTTTGATTCTAGCCACTCTTAACTATCTGGTACTGACCAGCTTTCTTTTGGATGATTGCCCATGGGCTCACTCTTCACTCCCCACCCCACCTCCACTCCTCTTCTGCCTAGGTAATTCCCACCCTTTTTTTTTTAGGTCTTAGCTCAGACATCATTTCCTATGAGAAATAATTATTAATTTTCTAAATTAAATAGTTCTATCTCTTTATGATCTAGGATCATCCTTCTCGTCTCTTTGGTAATAATAACCAACACCCTTGCCTACGTTCTCTTGCTCAGGCTGTCTCTTCCGCTTGAACCAGCCCTTTGCCTTCTCCCTGGTCCCACATTACACTCATCAGTTGAAGGTCTCACCCATAATTAAGATCCTATAAAAGGTCTCCCCAGATTCCCAAATCAGAATTTATTTTTTCTTCTGCTGAACACTGTTTTGTTTTCCATTTGCACTTACAATGATCTATTTTGTATTAGTTAGAAATTCTTAAGATTTGTTACATAATGCTTTTTAAATTAGACCATCTTCAGCATAGGAGAGTTATGAAGTGCCTATCCCGGTATCATTTGCTGCTGATTGATAGATTATTGAGTATGGAAAATATGGAGAGGGAATCCCATGCATATACATAGTGATTAGCTGAAAACCAAATCTATATAAAGGGAGATGAGTTGAAGAAATTCTAGCTTTGACTAGATTTTGTTAGAAGACAAGTAATTTTTTCTACACCATTAGAGGTAAGGGCTTTTCCTGTAATAAAGAATATACATATTATAAATATGGTTATAAAAAGTTTGTAAGAAACTTTAAAGATAACCATATAAATGTGTAGAAAAATTCGGGAAACAAACTGGATGAGTTTTGTACTTTCTCTCGGCTTTTTTCTTTTTTTTTCCAACTTTCTGCTTCCCTTTTAAATCAGTGGCTCCTTTGCCGGACACAATAATGTGAAGAAAGTACAAAGTAGAAAGAAATGCCTTGATATCTTCTTTATGAATTAAGACTAATGATACTCAACATTGCAGCAGGGCTATTTTAAATTCATGATGGATTGGTATATTAATCATTTAGAGAGTATAAGGGTAAACATTTTATTTGTCATTTGTCACAGCCTTATACAATACTCACTGAATGAATGAAGTAATTTGAAAAACAGAAGTCAAATTTTAGATTTGGGAGTCATTAATACAAAATGTAATTTTATAGAGTCATTAGCTTAAACTTGCAAGGTTAAAACTACTTTTATTATATAATCATTCTTCCTCATTTACTGGTATGATTACACAGAAACTCTTATAGGTCTTTTGTTACCTAGTCATTCAATATTTCGGAATATTCTAGTCCAGTTCCAAAATCTGACAGATTACAAGTATTATTTGTTTGCTCCTGATTTCAATAAAATGCTGCAGATTTTTAAAAATACATATTCTTCCACCCTACCAATAATGATTCAATGAATATAGGGTAGGTGTGAGAAAGCGTGTTTTAAAATTTTTTCTAGGAGATACTGATAGCCAGATTTAGGAGCCATTGTTCTAGTCTATATCTGATGTTCACTGTGGTTGTAATATATATGGATTCCCATTTCCCAACTTAATCTATTTCATTTAGGAAAATCCTCACAAGAGGTGACCATCTAAACCTAATAATTCTCCCCATAGTTGAATTGTATGTTGAGATTCTGAAGGTATCTCCAACACATGCTCTAGAAAATTAAACAATAAGTCCTCTGAAAACATTAATATAAACTGGGACCACCTAGTCAGCTGGTGGCACAATCTGATTATAGGCAAATTGTGTTAGATGCAAATAGTCTGGCCAGCTAGACTTTATTAATTTTTATTAAAAATAGAAACACCAATACCCCTAAATCTGTTTCTGCTCCTTACTTATTCAACTGAAAGAAAATGTGATTAAGGGGAACAAGAAATCTAAGAAGAACAAGGACAAGACATTAAAGAAAAACTAATGATTCTTGGAAAACATGAGTCTTCAGAAAATGTCTTCCCAACTTCCCATGTAATTAAATTTTCATCCAAAAACTATGTTGAACTAAGGAAGAAAAAAAAATGTATTGTTGCCCTAATCATTATTTTGAAGATTTGCTCACGAGTGCAATTTGTTAAGACTTTATTTGATTTTAAAAATTTATTCCGCCACACATCCATTTGCTTCACTGTTAACAACAAGCACCCTGCTCTGAGTAGCCGAACAAAAAGCTCCACTTGGTGGCCGTGCACTGAACAGAATAAAGGAAACAAGGCTCAGATGGTTAAGCGTCTGCCTTCGGCTCAGGTCGTGATCCCAGGGTCCTGGGACCGAGTCCCGCATCGGGCTCCCTGCTCCTTGGGAGCCTGCTTCTCCCTCTGCTTCTCTCTCTCTCTCTCTCTCCCTCTCTCTCTCTGTCTCTCATGAATAAATAAATAAAATCTTTAAAAAAAAAAAAAGGAAACAAGAAACTTCCAAGCCATGGTTTTTCCTGTGACTTTTGGAATATTTGAATGGAGAGAGAAAAAAGAAAACAACTATTACTCAAAAATTATTTTGATGATATCTGTCATTTCTACTATAGACTCTCGGTCCCAATTCCACTAGGTTAATTATGGGAAATACAGCTAAAACCCCAGATTTTGGTAGGGCCTAAAATCTGGGAATTCGAAGCACAACCAATTCATCACTCAATTTATAGGTGATTCATCAGAGAAGCAGATGCCTATGTGTGGTGGTGGCTGTCATTGCATTGCAGGGAAGTAAGGCTTGGAAAAGCAAAATACCCTGCTTGAGACCACTTACTAAGTTTGGAATAAAAAGTGTATTTCTAGCTCCAGTTCTCTGCTCTAATCCACGAGTTCTCCCTGGTTCAGTAGCTATGATTCTCTGCCTAAAGGCTGGGAGGTGAAACACCACTCTTCTTTTATCTTTAGGTGACACAAAATCGCAATTCTTCCTGTTTGCAATCAATGCCTTTGCCAAAATGCATCACAGTGAGGGCCAAGTTCACATGGCCTGTGGACACTGAACTCTGCACTATCCAACAGTGGGATAGGACCCAGCTCTCTAGTAAGATCATTGCTTTTATGTAGGCCAGTATAGAAATGCCTGGGAACAGAGCAGGAGAGGAAACTGGGGCCCAGTCTGCAATCCAACTCGGCATAATCAGAGTTTCAGCTTTTCAGGGGCTCACTGCCACTCCTTAAAAGCATAAAAATTTCCTCTAAAAAGAAATTCCTGCTCAAAACAGACTTTCAAATATTCTCTGATTAAAATTGCCAGGTTTATTTTGTTTGTACCAGCTGTTAATGCAATCATGTACAATTCTATGACTTTGTGTCAATGAGTTAATTCTCCTTGATGCTGAACCAAATGGGATTGTAGATTTAGAGAATGAACAAGAAATGGGCTGTGTCTAATGAGATGTCCTAAGAAATAGCCATGCTACACAGACTATACATGAGATCCACACATGCTTCGGCCAGATGTGATTTTGGCCCATCACCTCCACAGCTGGTATTTTCTTAGTAGTTTATAAATACATCCTGTATTCTTTCTTGTCCATCTTCCCCCACTTACATTCTGAAGTCAAGTTTATAATGAAAATAATTTACCACATGGCGTTGGGTCATTAAATCCCCTCATCTACAGCAAAGTTTTCCTGTCAATAAAAGCTAATTAAACATATTGTGATGATATTGTTTCTTTTCAAATAGCTAATCTTTCTACTCTCTACTTTTTGAATCTACCTGCTGGATAATTTTTATGCCAATCCATAACTTCACTTGAGAGCTAACCTGGGAGTATAGAAAAGGCAGAAGAAATTTTCCCCTTCTTGTCTATCAGCACTAATCCTCTTAAAAGCACCCGTTCAATCAAGGGATCCAACAGAAGCTCAATTTCCTCAGCAGATGTAACAGTGAAAGGTACAGTATAAAAGGGTAACCACTGAGAGTGAGAAAGGAAAAAAAATGGAGTGAACTGAGGAGACACCCCCAGCCCAGGAACACACAGTGCCACACGTCTTTACTCAGTCAGACATATGCACGTATCTCTGTCAAGACTGAAAAGCCAAGGAAATGTCAGGCTTTAGCTTTCAGCTGGCAGGGACATGTACTGGAAATATTTGATTAGAGAGTGACTGAAACTCAGTCAGAGCTTTAACACTAAGCAGAGAGGCAGCAACGGCTAGAGAAAACCGACCGTGATTTTCTCCACTGGGTTCCACCAGCCCTGACAACAGTGACAGCTAAGTTTTTAAAAATAGTGTGATGGATTCTGATGACTCTGGAACACTTTATGTTAAAAATAAAATAGTGGATGCATCCCCTAAGAAAAATGGCTGGGGAAACACATCATCAGAATGTTACAGACACTGCCCATGGATTGCCCAAAGAAAACAGAACCAATTTTCTGAGAAGATTGAATAGAAATATTGAATGGACCCAACTTCATTTAATACCCACAGAGTTCATGTGAAATGCAATTAAGAAGCCTGGGGATGGAGAATAAGAAAAGATACGAGCCACAAAATGGTCCTTTACAGCTTCCTTGGAAGGCCATAACCCACTCTTTATAAACATGATGTGAAGCACAGAGTTGAAATGTGTTTTCAAAGATTTGGCTCCACTCCAGAGGTCTTTCTTTAATGCTGTTTGCAAAATTTATGCTAAAGGCAGATTAATGGACACTGTTGGAGAACAGGTATTTCCCTTCTTATTCATAGAGAAGAGTTTTTTATTTTGGTCCATTCGCTAAGCAATCTTAAGCTTGAGTTTGGGCTGTAAATTCTCAGTTCTATATGTAACAGCATTGTTTATTTAGAAACAATGAAGCTTCTGATTCTAAATAAAAAAATCTCAGGGTCAAGACTTTTCTCATTTCCAAGGCCTTTTCCAGATTTCATAGAACTTTCACCTCTGTAATTCTAAGCCAATAGGTTTAATCTTTCTATGCTGTAAAGAACACTTTTCATCACCTTTTCTCCCTGGAATGCTGAGGTCAGTATACTGATTGAGAAACAGGGTCTATAGTCAAACTACCTGAGTTTGAATTCTGGCTCTTTTACTCACCAGTGTTGAGAATTCAGGCAAGTTCTTCATCCCTCTAAACCTCGATTACCCATCTGTAAAATGAGGATAATAACAGTTCCTACCTTGTAGGGATGTGGTGAAGAGTGAATGAGATGATATGTGTAAAACATATAGCACAGTGCTTAGTATATAGAAGGAAAAATCAGTACTATCTTGCAGACGGTTAGGATACCTACACCTGAGGGCTTTGTGCTATTCAGGCTGAACACATAATGTCCCTAACCCATTTCTCCATGTCCTAATTCTTTTTCCATTTCCTTCCTCCTAGCTCTCTAGGGCTTCCCCAGGTTCCTCACATTTGTTAAGAGGTCTTCCACTATTGAGCAAGATGATTCTGGTCAATGACAATTTTTTTAAAGAATTACCTGCTTTAAGGGGCGCCTGGGTGGCTCAGTCAGTTAAGCGTCTGCCTGCGGCTCAGGTCATGATCCCAGAGTCCTGGGATCGAGCCCCGCGTTGGGCTCCCTGCTCAGCGGGAAGCCTGCTTCTTCCTCTTCCACTCCCCCTGCTTGTGTTCCCTCTCTCACTGTCTCTCTCTCTCTGTCAAATAAATAAATAAAATCTTTAAAAAAAATAATTACCTGCTTTAAGAAAAAAAAAAATTACCCACTTTATTCTGTTTTAACACATTAAGCATTTCTTCACTTGAGTTCATTGAGGATTCATACCCCAGAGATCTTAACAGAAAATGAGAGAATGGGTACAAAAGACAGAAAATGGACTAGTTGGGTAGCTGGAGGGGTAGAGACAAAACCAAAGAGGAAAGACACAGACAGACTTATGAAAGCCCATGAACTTCTAGGTGATTTATCTGCTTTTAGCCACAAGAACAGAATTTCCCAACATTGTTCCAACTGGAGCATTGGTCCCCTGAGATGATCAGTAAACACATGGTTTCACTGACGGTCAAAGCAGTTTGTCCAGAATGTTTCAAACCACATTTTTAGCTTGGAGTCTCAAAGCACATTAACATATGAAGGATTCTGAGAAGGCCTACAGTAAAGAAACCTGCTTTATTTTGTTTATCCCATAATACTGATAAATATATAACACGGGTCAATAACGGTCGGAGAATCCTTCCACTACCATTATTTTAGAGCTGAGAAACAGAAATTCCCATGAAGAACAAATTTTGGGGAGCTAGTGAACCATGATAAAACTGATGGAATGTAAAGGGGACTAATGTTTAGTGAATGCCTATTACATGTGCCAGAAATGGTGCTAACTGCTTTAAAAATATTTGCTTTTTCCTGATAAGGTTAAGGTAATAGTTTTTAAGTGGGAGGGATATTTACAGTGCTTTATGAAAGAATGTCATGGCACATTTTAGCTGTCTTTAAGTGGGGGCCTAATAGCTCTTTCAAAAATGAAGGATCTTGAGAAATCATGTAGCCCATATTCATGCCTATTGATTTTGCACTCACTGAGAAATTTGGAGTGTCAAAGTTCATAAATACTGGAAGTAAAACCAATGAATCACTAAAGTAGTAATTAGTAAAAGTTTATTGTGCACACACCAAAAAGACAGTTTGCACACCGGAGTACTCACCCAAAACGTGGAACAAGGCTCAGGGGCATATTATTATAAAGCAGCTTATGTAGTGAGGAAGCAGTGACTGCCTCCTCTTCAAAATTATTGGTTATAAGATTAGAATCTTCTTAAATGATAGGGAATTGGTCAGTGCTTACCTCATATCAACCTTGGGAAAGGTTCAAGGTTTGCTTATAATTCCCAGAGGCATAAACAAGAAATGACCCAGGTCAAGTCAGTCTCACAAAATAAGCTAAATTAAGCTTTGTTTGTATGACTAAACTGGTTTTGTCTGCCCAGGCAGTTTTTAGGGCTGGTCTCCAATTGTTTTTGATTTTAACAACGCTCCCCCCACTTTTGGTCATTCTCTCAGAAGGCTGAGAGTATGATCAGCCACGATAGTGCTATTCCCCATTACCACCACTGATGTAGTTAAGCTGAAGAATCACACATTCACTGTTTCCATTAGTTGAGTCATCAGGATGTGTTTATAGGACCAGCATATATTTCATACAGTTGATAATGTAAGTATATATGAAAGTGATGTAAAAGAGCAGTTTTATAGTGTTAAAGGAAAGAACTTCATTTTATTCTTTCTTTGTATTCTGCAAGCCATCTATCCTAGTATGGTGCCAGGTGCATAGCATTTAATATGTCTTCTGAAATGAATGAATGGAAATAGTAGTGGTAAATTGCACTAAAATTATACTTATTTTGCACAGTATAATATAACAAATGTAACTTAATAACAAGACATTTTGCCCTGGGGAACAAGCCAGGATGGAGTCAGACTGTAATTTTTGAAATTTGGCGCTAAATTTCTGATGCTGTAACAAACAGCCTATGAGTACCACTCAGTCTCAGCTGAGATGGGTACCAGAAAATTCACTCACAAGACTGCCGTGTTAGAGATAAGCATTATTTTATGAAGCTGAATCTGGCTCCAGTTCTTTTGCAAGAAATTTAAATTTCCCTTTAAATAAATTGTTAATATGTTCAGTTTACTCCAACTTTTATTTTCTTTCTTCTCTACTTACTGTTTTTCTTCTTCATGTAACAGAAAGTAAAAAGCTACCTCTTTTCTTTTCCTGAAATGTTTATATACCACTACAAATGAAGCATTGAGAGGTGAGACTCAGGTCAGGAAGGAGGGAATACTGCACAATAACAGCTATTAATTTTGTGGAGAATAACAGATCTTAATTTCAGTTCTAAGTGTAGGCACATACAAAAACAGCAACCATATAATATGAGATTTCCCTTCCTTTCTTGTACACATTTGCCCACATTGGCAATAAGACTGAATTGTGGGATATAGACTTCTTATATTTAAATGAATGAAAACAGGTCGCAATGAGTTAGAGAATGAAACATGCTGTTGACTATTTTGGGGGTATGTTTTCAGACAGCATTAATGGAAGGGGAAGTGACTTGTGTTCAGGACAACCGGACACTCCTTCCGTCACACACCCCAACCACTGTCTCCTTTCCTGCTATCATCCTGCTCCCTTTCTAGCCTCTTTCCTTTGTCTTTTTTTTTTATTTATTTACATCTTAATACTCAAACCTGGAATGTAGCATTTACTCCATCATGATTTGAAAATATAGTGACAGGTTTCTGACACATTCAACACATCGAAATGTTCTTTGAGTCTTACAGAGTTTACAAAGGGAAGGATGTGTAAAATAAACTGGAGTGATCTCTTGTAGGAATGGAATTCTGCTGTTGAGAAGCTGGAGAGTGATGCACTTGGGATTCTGCTGTCTAAAGGCTACGTGGAGAAAGAGCATCTACAGCTCTCTAACCAGAAACTGCATCAGCTTCAAGGAGAATGTGATCGGCTCATGGTGGAAAGGAAAACTTGGTTAAAAAAGGCAAATGTTTTTTTTAA